>NW_026555329.1:16620000-17245000 GCF_021234165.1 Pteronotus mesoamericanus | reverse complement strand
TCAAGGGATGCTGGCTTCTCGGAAACAGTGTGAACTTTCATGTCCATATGGCATTCTTTTTTTTTCCTAAATAAAGAGTCAAATTATACATGTTCTTTACCTATACTAAGCAGAAAGATCATTCCAACCTGCCTTCTTTCCCATATGAAAAAGCTCAAGGGAGGGTAATGGCTATTGTTGCATGATGTGTTTTCAAAATCCAGGAAAAACTTACAGATGAAAATAACACTTAGAAATAATGAATTATTTATTAGATCTTTGCTTGAACTCTGAAATATGATGAAAGAGAAACTTCCAATATTTATTCTATTAATTATGAATGGCGAACCTTCACTCTTTCTGCTAACAGTATTACAAACCAGCCCAATTTCCCTTGATTCTTTCCTCTGTGTGGTAGCGGGCAGGGAAGCTCTCCTCTGAATTTGGCTTGTGCGGCTCACAAGACTACCTGTGAGCTTCCAGCTGCCCAACTATTTTGCACCGTATAAGACCAGCTAAAATGCATTTCCTTGAAGAACTTCTCTCGGGGTTTTCCTAATGAAGATAATTTTCCCCTCCGATGATTCCTCAGATCTCCATGATCCATGATCTCCCTTTTGTACACTGACCTGCCTAATTAGCTGTTTTCCTATCTCTCAAAATAGATTTTTTTTTTTTTTAAATTTTTTTTTTTTTTTTTTTTTTTTAATAAGTTTTTATTTATTTTGTCACTTCCATTGCACCTAAGATAAAGGCTTTGCATATAGATCTCAACACATGGCGTTGATTTGAATTTCCTTATTTATAAGAATGTTTTGGGTCCCTACAATGTGCCTGCACTGCACTAAACACTTGTACATAAAAATATGAAAATAAAAGTTCTTGAACTTCAAGTGAATGTGTAAAGAAAACCACTTTTAAAGAATTACAACAGATTTACTGAAAGAGTGGAGCACAAAGCACCAAGGGCGTACAACAGCTGCCTGTGAGAGGGCATGAAGTATCATCTCCTTTAAAAAAGATAAGGAAGAGCAACCCTGGCTGGGTGGCTCTGTTGGTTAGAGCATTGTCTGGTGCACTAAAAGGTAGCAGGTTTGATCCCCGTGTACAAAAGGCAACCAATCAACACTTCTCTCTCTCATTGATGTTTCTCTCTCTCTTTCTATTTCCCTTCCTCTATCTCTAAAATCAATAAATATCCTTGGGTGAAGATTCAAGAAAAAAAGATAAGGAAGATGAGGTTGATGGGTGCCATTCTGTAGCCATGAACTCTGTGTGGGAATCCCACCTTGGACAAGGGTCGGAGGGCTTGCCCCTGGGAGAGAGGACACAACATGGGCAAAGACTCACGTAATTTGTTCATCAAGTGTTTAAGAAAACAGGAACAGAGTCTCTGGACGTAGCCAAGTTTAACTTTGAATGTGGGCAGAACATTCAGTCTTGAAAGATCCAATGAAACAAACTCAGGGACCAGAACACATAAAATTCCACCAATATTGATTGCTGTTCCTTTTAATATGGTTCTCTTTAAAAAGGCAAATGCTCTTAATAACATATTAACCTAGTTTCTATTCAGGTGTTCAAAGATGCTTTTCTGCCTACAGAGGAGTCACGATCTTGGTGAAAACACTGGGTAGAAGTTTGAGTGTTTCAAGACATGTGTGAACAATAAAAGGAGTGAAAAAAGAATGAGTGATGTGAGCCTAGAAAGAATAACAAAATACAGGCCCTAAAGCAAATGCTGGAGTTTTCTGGAAAAAAAAAAACAAAAAACCCCAGACAGACACGTGCTAACCTTGTGCACACCACAGTGAAGAAAATCAAAGAAAATTATATTGGAAGATGAAAAATAACGCAAAAACTAAGATGCTCCTCTTACATTAGCTTGGAGAGAAATGAGTAGTGGAAGAAAAACAAAAATAACTAGGAAAGGACAGATCTGTTCATCATCCTTGAGTAGTTTTCTATGAATTTGCCCTCAGTAAATGAAGTTCTGTTATTTCTCTTGGGAATTGCCGAAGAGCTCGGAGCACCGAAGGGCCAGTATTATTCTCCCATAATCCCTTCCATGGCATTTCATTGTACAAACCCTAAGAGGGCTCTTCCTCACACGCGCAGCCCAAGAGAAGAGAGAAGGACATTCCACACTACAGCCCCATGCCGGCACTGACGTATCCCCACCTCCTGCTGAGCCCGAAGAATTAGTCACTGTGGACTCTTCATTACAACACAGCTAATGAGTAAATAAAATCAAGAGGGAAAAAGATAATTTGGTTAAATATGCACTAGGGATGGAAAAACAGACAGGGACATTAATTCTACTTACAGCAGAGTTGGGCTTCAAATCAAGTCACAGCATGACTCCTTTCAAGCAGCTGTTAAACGTAACCATCAAAGGTTTTACTAGGAAACTCTTCAGCTTGATAAGATGCTGAGAGAACCAATCCACAAGGGTGTGTATGTGGCATCAGCACCAGTTCTTGATAAATTTTACACTAGACAGAAGTCCTTTATAGGTCTCTCTATAGATATCTATTTCAGTGGGATTCAACCATGACAGTCAGCAAAGACAGGGTGACCTACTGCCCATCAAAGCTTCGATGGGTCTCCGGCAGGGATGCCCTCCTGCTTGGTCTGAGCTCAAAGGCTGCTTTCACAGGGCAGGATGTTCAGTGAGAAAAGAACCATATGGCACACGCTGACTGGACTTCCCAGCAGCATCAGATTTGGTACTTTATGGCCTGATGTGTCATTCTGGTCAGGGAAGGAACCATATATTTGGAGTTTCTTTAGAAAATATAAGACTTACAAGAATTGGAGAATACTAGACCAAATCGACATGTATGTACCTTTCAAATCCATCTGTGAATGTGCTGCTATAGACATAAGCTGCCCTGATGCTGGGCCGGGCCCAGAACAAGCTGGCGGCCACCTGGGAAAAGGCAAAATGGGAATGTTGGCATCTTTCCACGAAACACTACCTCTCCATCCTCCATCCTCTCTTCAAACCTCTGATCTCAGTTCCATCTTCCTTAATCTCAGCAAATGGCCTTGTCTCTGACTTCGCAGAGAAAATAGAAGACATTAAATAGCCTTTAACTTCCTATCAAAAAGGAAGAATCCCTTTAAATTTACCTGCATCTGCATCTAGCTTCCCCTTCTTTCCTCTTTCACACTGGCAAAAAAAATGTCCTTCTCTCAAAGGCTAGCCCCTCCCTGTGTTCTCCAGATCCCCCCTTCTAAGCAACATATCTAATGGTTCCCCATATGTACTTACTTCCAGGCAAGTCCATCCAATCTCATGACGTTAGCAAATATGTGCCTCCAGGCATGACTCTTCTGCAGGCCTTGATTACTTAGCTCCACGTGGATGACCCCCTCTCAACAGGAGCTAAACATGTGAGCTCCCTCCCTGAACACTACTTCCCCTTAATAAAACACACAGCCCTCCACTCAATTGCTTGAGCCAGCAGCCCAGAGACTGGCACACTTTCCTGGCTCTTGCCTCCATGTCCAACAAATAACAAGTTCTAAAGTATGTCTCAGAGTCAATCTCTCCGATTCCATTATCATCCCATAGAACCACCCACAATCACTGCTTACCTGGACTACTACAATGGCTTCCTAACACTGCCTGCATTCATTTTTGCTGCTCTTCACCTGCCAATCCAGTCTCCATATGGCAGCTTATCTGCTTATTGGTTCTTCTTGAAAGAAAGTACCATTCCATTATTCCTCACCTTGAACCTGCTCAGTGGTGTTTCATTGTGCACGAGTGCTGGCATAATGCACATGGTTCTGGAGCTGGCCCCGCGTTCCACTCCCAACACTTGTCTTGACCCCCTACCAATTCCCTCAGTGGCCTTCTCTCTAGTCCTTGAACAGGCCTAGCTTCTTCTCACATCAAGCACTCAAGGGGAGACATCATCCTCACTGTTAGCCTAAGTCCTAGTCATCCTTAAAGAGAATCCTTTAAAAAAATACTCCCCGGTTTCCATTTCTTTACCCTTCACCTTCTAAGATCCTACTCCACTTTCTATTTTTTTATTCCATGTGTCATCAAAGTTACTCTGTAATTGTTGTCTATGGTGTTTATCTACTACATTGTTTGGCCAAAACTGGATGCTCAATAAATATTTGAATTATGAATGAATGAGTGGATAGATGAAAGGCAGTATGTTCCTAAGCATCACTTTTGTAGTCAATAAGTTGGAATACATTAAAAAAAAACACACAAAGAGCAATTTGATATTAGTGCTAAAGTTTAAAAAATTACCATTGTTCTTAAGAGTCTTTCCTTTTATTAAGCACCAAGCCAAGTCCCACCAGGAATCAGTGATGTGAACATCTAAGTAAAATATTTGTTTCCTGCTAAGGACAATGAGATTGGAGCACGGGATATGAGATGCCAAACAATGCCTGGTATCACCCTGGGAAGTTGCTTTTTTCCTTCTTTGATCAGCTTTTTGAACAATCAAAAAAGGAGACAGTCTCAATCACAGATTTTTCTGCCCTAAACGCTAGAAAGAACGTTGGCGGATTTCTCTACTTCATCATAGTCATTTGTCTCATTGTGTGGCTCTCAGAACACCTGCATCAAAATAACAAGGAAAGTGTATACAGGCACACTTCAGAAATGCTGCAGGTTCAGTTCCAGACCACCACCACATCACAGCAAGTATCACAATAAAGTAGTTGTATTCGCCGATGGAGGGCCTTGCCTTCAATTTGTAAATATGCAGCATCTCTAAAGCACAACAAAGCAAAGCACAATAAAACGAGGAAAGTCTGTATAAAAGAAAGACCACACATCCCACGCACAACCTACAGTTGTCTGTGGGGAGAGCACCAGAGGTTAACAAACTCTTGGGTGATCTTTCTGCCCTTGGAAATCAGAGAGCAAGTGACCAAAGGTTGTCAGTCTCTGCAGAAGAAGATATAAAAATTGTATCAACTGGGCAGTTTCTCAATTCAATTTCTTTTGTCCCACAATAGAGATATAAAATGTAACTAAATTTAGGTTTCATTTTGGGTTTTTTTAGAGAAATATACCATTTTTCTCCTGTCATGACTAGACCTAATCCCATTATTTACAGTGTTGAGATGAGAGACTGGGAGAGGCTGGGACACGGGGCTGGACACATACCTGCAGGAGGAGACCCAGTCTGAGGGCAGGGAGGACATGCAGTTCAGCAGGCAGGATGTAGCGCCTACCAGGAAGAGTTAACAGTACACTGAGCAGAAAGAAGTGATATGCCAGAGCTTGAAGTCTCAATAGATAGCAAAGCCCAGGGACAGGAAATGGCAAGTAGGAACTGTCTGGAGATGGAGATTCACAAACTGGCAGAAAATCCCACGGAAGGGCATGGTGTCATATATTTAACAGAGAATCTGCTGCAGGCCTTTGATCTCCAGGGATCCTCAAAAGGTTATATTCCTATGGGATTATAATGAAGCAACGTTAAAGAGAAGAAATAATCTGTAACGAGAAGCAGGCCATGAAGAGACTTGAACCTGAATAAGACCCTGACCGCCCCTCTCCTAAGATGCTCTTTGTTGATGTGTTTTAGCATCACACCCGCCTGTTCCACAATCTACTAAAAGTGGTAATAACCAGATTCTCTTCCGCCAAAGATCTCTAATCAAATACTATTGAGACTATAGTTGTTTTTAGCCAAGCTTGAACCTCAGTTTGAGGCTCAGAATCCTATTTCTACGTCAGTCAGTATCATGCGCTCTGCTTTTAAGGAGACTTACGAGAGCAAGACAAGGCCCCAGATTTAGAAGGGCCAAACAATTCTACAAGCTAACTAGACAAGAGGCCGAGCACAGGGGCAAGCCGTGACATGCAGTCACTACAACAGAGATGGGAAAGGTAGCACTGCAACCCGAGGAGAAGGCAAAGTTCCATTCGTCAGAGCTGTGGTCACAACCAGTGACTATACAACCAGTGGTCACACTGGGATTATAAAAAAAGTTCAATTCTGAGTCCAGATTGTTGAGCTAAAACTTAACACAGTCCCTTATGCCTAATGTCAAACTACTCCTAGAAATTCAGACAGGGACTGATCTTCACAGAATCAGGCAGACCCGAGTACTTTTCTGGTGCCGTTTAATATTTTAGTCAAAGGAAATATAAAATCTTATGTACTAAAATGAGTATGTATGCCATACACACACACACACACACACACCCAGGCACACAACTCATTCAGACCAGTTGAGATGGGCGCCCACCACACCCTGCCCCTTTAAGCCAATACAGACCATCCATTAACCATGTACATAAAGCTCCAAAAGACAAGCTCTGGACCCTGAAGGCACCTGCCCAGGCCCCTCACTTTCCACTCAAATTTCAGCCTTATTTCTGACACCTGCTCAATTTTATATCTAGTGTTCAACACTGAACCTGATCTGGACTTGTTTGACCTGGTTCCCTGAATTTGACCTGTCATTCTGCCCTATTTCACACTTATTTTACAGGGGAAAAAAATAGTTCTGTCTTGGAACTGTGCAGGGAACATTGCCACAGAAGACCCAAAGTTCCGCTGCAGTTTTACTAGTATAGGCATCAATCTTAGCACTCCTGGTACTTGTCACGTGACAAATAAAAGTAGAGAATAAGATGGAGTATACCAATCAGAATTTGCCATACATGTCTTAAAGAAAATGTCAGCAATATGTCATTTTCCATGGGTAGGATAGTTCTGGACTTTAGGAAGTTAAATTTAATCCAAGCATTATTTTCTAAATGTCACTTCTCATTGTCTAGTCCGTTTTATTGCTACAGGCACAAATCATTTTTAATAATGAGCAATATGCAGGGTAAAGAACAATTATATTCCAGAGGTCATACACATCAAAGGAAGTGCACAGATAAAATCCCTGAAGCAAGTCCACAAATCCATAAAATATAAAATTTAATTTCCTTAAAATGTCACCGATTCATCATCTCCAATTTCTGAGCTAAGTAAGAACAGCTCCAAAGAGCACAATTTAGATCCCAGGCACCAGCTCACCCTGCATGTGATGCTGAGAACTTTTCCCTCCAAATCTAGGTTTCACTGTTCTTTATAAAGTTCTAGGTTCCAGTTAAATGCATTAGTAACAAGCCAGCAATTCCCCCAAAACAAAGCCTTGTTTGAAGTGCAACAGACTTTGTTGCTTCAAAGTCTTAAACCAATTTTATTTAATTTCTGGGGCATAATACAGAAGGTGGCAAATTCTAACTGAGACACTTTTATTACTGACTAACAACCTTGTTTAGGGAGCCTAATGTACCTAGCCCCAGCCCTTTCACTTCATGTACTTCCATTACTGCACTTACAAAATATTGCTGCGATGGTCCCCAGAACCATTAAAAGGCCTCCTTTTGAAGAAGGTTACTGAAATCCATTCCTATAACGTGTTTTTCCCTACTACCCTCCTGGTATAGGTTGCTGTCTCCATGGGCCAGAATTTAAGATTATTACATTAAAAATTCTGACTTAATTAATGAATTAATCTTCCTTTTTAAAGAAAAATTGTTAATGCCATGTTTTTTCAATGAATTTTATGTTTTACAACAATATAACCAGTTTATATACATAAGGTTTCGGAAGTAAATGTTTTCGTATTTTCTATAACAAGGGTATCCAAAAGTCTATCCAAGACTAGAGCCAATTGTTGCTGATATCTTTTTTCTGCTGGGTTAGCCTAACAGAATGTCAAGGAGAATCTGCTAAGAAGAGTTGCATCAGTTAAGGAAAAGCATCTTTCTATTTTGTATCCTGGCATTTATTTCCCCATTATTGAGACACGACCTCGTTATTACTTTACTTGATGTAAAGTTACAGAGTACAGGTGTACCGTGGCGATATTGCATGTTTGGTTGCAGACCACATGAATAAAGTGAGTATCACAATAAAACGAATTGTAATCTTTTTGCTGGTGGAGAAAGGGTCTTGCTTTCAACCTGCAAAATATGTAACATCTGTGAAGCACAATAGAGCGAGGTATGCTTGTATATCCCAGGATCTGTGTTTCTTACAGGTGTTCCTAATATTTCTTTTATCCCACTCACATCCTGCCTCCTGCATAAGATAAGAGATCACCTCTAGAGATACCAGGGTCTCTTCCAGTCACCATATTTTGGGATGAATGCTAAAAAAAATCCTGTAACATTAGGATTTCTAATTATTTTTCTCAAAATACTTAATAATCATAAACTTAAACAAACTGAAATAATAAATTAACTTCAACTATTTTCTAAGTTTGGCCAAGAATGTTCACAAGTGTCAGAGGCATTTGGATTTTGTTTTAATTTTAGCTTTTTATTTAAATGACAATGTGAGTCAGGATACTGAGTCCCTTGTAGAAGAAAGAGGAGGATAGAATGGTGGAGAGGCACACGGGGTTTTAAACATAATAGTAACGTAGTATTTCTCAAACTGGGTACCAAGTACATGGATGCTCATAGTATCGTTAACCTTTATAGAGATTACTTTGTAACTACTCAATATTTTATAAAACCACGTTTTTCTCCATGTTTTATTTTATTTAAAGTATATTTTATTGATTATGCTATTACATTTGTCCCATGTTTTCCTCCCTTTTCCCCCCTCCGCCTGGTACCCCCATCTCCCCCAGCAATCCCCCTCTTTGTTCATGTCCATGGGTCGTACATGGAAGTCCTTCGGCTTCTCCGTTTTCTATACTGTTCGCAACCTCTTTGTCTATTTTGTACCTACCAATTATGCTTCTTATTCCCTGTACGTTTTCCCCATTCTCCCCCTTCCCTAGTTTTGTAAACTAAGCAAACTACACAGAAATAGCCTCTTTCCAATTTCCACACTTAAATTATTATAACTTAATTGAAACAAATCTGCAACATTTGACAAGATTATTGATACTTTCAGGAAAATCCTACAGGAATAACGTTGACTCTCAAAGGACTTTTGTCTAAAGTTGCTGTGAGACACAATTTGAACAATACCATGAAAAAAATACTATCAACATTACAAGGGAAAGTATTATGCTTCATCTCAAAAAAAGTCACTTCAAAAACATTCAGGCACCATCAACTTCACACAGCGAACATCTGTCTATGGCACACCTTCTGGATAGTGTACCCTGTCTCTGTGCTAGTGCAAACACAGAGACAAATATACAGTCTCTGCCTCAGAGAATTTATAGCCTAATGGGGAAGGAAGAGAGATATATAAGCAGTTGACCTAATACAAGATAACGTTAAATAAGTGACAAACAGGAGTGGAAATAGCATGCTATGGAGCTGAGCTAAAGAAGTGGACTGAGGCCTCCCTTAGCAAACAGCCTTTTGATTAGTTCGCACTGGTCTAGGGTCAGCCCCTCAACCTCACCGCTTCAGAACTGGATTTTACTGATGCCCAGAGTTGATCAGATTCATAGACGATGACTCACACTCACCAACTCCCAAAAGGCTAAAGAATATAAATCAAATTGCCAATTTATAAATTTACAAGAAGAATTGCAGGTGCTGGGAAGAGCAGATGTTCACATCGTCCGACTAGTGCGCGTCTCACCCCATAAACAAGCTAAATGGGATACAAAAAGTCAGAAAAAGGGCAGCGAGAGATAGGGTTATGATGTTTTTAGCAAGCGCCATTTTGATCACTTGAGGAGCCCAGGGACATGCTTCGGGAATGGCTGCACATTCCCACAGTCCTAAAAGGACACCTGCTCCTCTAGGTCGGACCAGAATGAGCGCGGGCAGAGTCCGCCTCCCTGTCCCTCCTTTCCGCGCGCCGCCAGGGCTGACCGCGTGCTCTTCAGCTGTGTTCTAAGGCTGTGTCCTTTCTTTGGTTTGTTAAGAATCTTTAACCGTGTTAGAAGCAAGTCTTCTCGTGGGGGACTATTCAGCATCTTTGCATGGCTGTACTCTTTTCTGAAATTTAGTGTGTAAGATGATTCTCAGGCAACAGCAGACGAGGCTGGCTATGGAAGTCTGGGGCAGATCACAAAGTTTCTCCAATATGTGGAATGCTCTTTGAAAGAAGGGCAAGCCACTGAAGATTCTTAGGAAGAGGAATAATCTACTTCACCTTAGAAGGCAACCATCTCCTCAAACTCCTTTTCAAAACCATTTTGTAGGGAAAATATTTTATAATAACTGTGACATTCCAGACATGTTTCACTCAAGGGGCACATCCTTTTAAAAGAACATGCTCAAAGGATATAATCAGGAGTGCCTTCTCAAAGAGGAGCTAAAACTGACTAAAAAAAAACCCCCACACAACCAAATTATGTTAAAAAGCAATTAGAAAATGAATGTGTCAATTGGATTTTTCTCATTGTTTTAGGTTTGGTGACTAAACCTTGGTTTCTAGACTAAAGCTGTCCAGTGGCTATATATAGATAAGTGTAATCCATATATGTAATTTAAAATTTTCTAGTAGCCACATTAAAAATGCAAAAAGAAACTGATAAAATTAATTTTAACTGTAAATTTTATTTAATCTCATGTATCCAAAGTATTATATTCTGTATGTAATCAATATAAAAATGTGTTAATGAGATATTTTACCTTTTTTCATATCAAGGTTTGCAAATCCAGCATGCATTTTGTGCTCGGTAGCTGCCTGTAGCTGGTGGCTACCATACCGGGGAGCACAGAGTGACTCCTACCAGTTGCAAAGTGGTCCACGTTGTCAGACCACTGGCAAGAAAGAATTGCCTTTCAGAAAGAGTTGCCTTTCAGAGAGACCTAAGATTGTTCACGGCTGCAGAGAATAACTGAGGGATTACAACATTTAACATGAATCTATTTTCTCTGTGGGAAGAGAGAGAAAAAGAGAATGTTAGATTAGCTTAGAGCAGCTAAGCGGTTCACTTGCAACTAGCTAGTTAGAAAAGCCAGATCTCTACAAATACTTTTTTCCTTTGGAAGAGTTTCTTGTTTTGTTTTTTTAATCCTCACCCAAGGATATGTTTTTACTGCTTTTAGAGAGAATGGAAGGGAGCGCGTGTGTGAGAGAGAAACATCAGTCGGTTGCCCCCTGTCCCTGCTCCAGCTGGGTATCGAGCCCATGACCTTTCGGTGTATGGGACCATGCTCCAACCAACTGAGCCACGTGGCCAAGGCCCTTTGGAAGAGTTTTAAAAACACAAAAAAACTTTCTTCTTGGTCTGGGTTTCCATAACTCTACTTGGGACATTCAGGTTTCAAGGTAGCCTTTGCATGTTGAATTAGCCTCAAACTTCTATTCGAAAAATCTCCACTGCAAAAAGATCCATTCTTCCATTATCCTCCTGACTCCCAACTCTAATTAGGGATGAGAGAGAGAAAAGCTTCGCTCACCAATTCCACACATATTGCAGTTAGTTTACACACAAAAAAAACACTCACAGGGAGTTCTCTCTTCTAAGGAGAGAAGAGTTGGGGTAAATGGTGGCTCACCTTCATTCTACCTGAATCATCATCATCACATCTCCTGTTAATATGGCCTTCTGTTGATTTTATTATTTTATTACTAGTCCAGCGGTAAGAGTAAAGGGTAGATGGGGAGAAGTGTACGCTGCCCCACAGGAGGGAGAAAGGAGGAAAGTGCTCCCACTTTATGTATGTGATGATGGGGGAGGGGTGTTCTACTCTAGACTGGGGTTTTATGCTAAATGGGCATTAAATAGGATTTTATCATCTTAAGGATGAATTACTCCCCCTTATCTCCAGATGAGGCACATGAGAAATGCGTGTTCTTCCTATTTGTAAACAAAAACTTTCCCAGCAAAATCTTTTCTAAAAGACGGGGGTCCTGGAAATAAAATATGAACCACCAGCAGTAGCACTAGATGGAGAAGACAACACATCCTGAAGATAAAGAGCTCTAGTATACATTATGTTTTGGGGAAGAAAGATGCAAATTATTTGAAAGACTTTACAATGGCTACAGATAAAGGAGGCAGGAAATGCAAAGCAGGGGCAGTTCTAGGATAGGGGCACAGTCCAGGTAGGAAAGAAATATTTACTACTTTTGATTGGTTGTGGTCAACAGTCTGGAAAGTTCACACCTAAGCAGGATGCAGTGGCATCTGGTGGTCAGCTGCTTCTTTGTAGATAGCCACTGGGAAGTTGATTCCAAGTTTAAACATACATTCAAGTATGTGAGCAGTGTTTTGTTAGTTGACCCACAGCTATCCACTGGTTAATTACTCTTGTCTCTTCCTCTCACTCTCTGGCTTGCTATAATTTAATTTAGGACATCTCTTGAGTTTTTCTCACGTCACTATTAACATATTTGACTCAAGTTCTTGCAACATAAAACCTTGCTCTTATTGGGTTAAGAACATTCACCTCTTTCCTGCCTTGAATCATATAACACACTTGTCCACTTTTATTTTAATCCATGTTTCCAATGACTTTAATTACTAGGTTTCTCCCCTTATATTGGTCTGAAAACTTTGGGGATTTTCAGCTTACTCTGCCACACTTCCAGAAAAAAAACTTTTTTTTAACTTGAGATAATTTTAGCATAGGTCTGTTTTCTGTCATTTAAAGAGTTCTGATTAGAATAAAATTAAAATTTGCTTGTTTTCTTCCTTCTAAGAAATATCCATTGCAACCAAATCATTAACTTTCAAAGCCACATAATAATGTAGCAGAATAAAGATCTTTTGAAATTTTTACAGGTACTAAGTCACGACCAAATTTTTTAAAAAAGCAATAACTGATTTATCCAGGATTATTGTAGAATTAGTTAATTTCACAGCAGATACCCTAAGCACTAAAACCTTGCTATGTAAACCTAAAATCTGTATCAAAATCCATATAAAGGTGCAATCCAGTAATGCTCCAAAAGGCTGAAAAGTGCATGGGCCGGATGTTTCCGCAGCCTTGAGTCTGACTTTTTTTGTGTCCTCGTGTCCTGCTCTCCTGTCGACCTATCAGTCAACCCATCTTATGCTTCTCAGAGCTCTTTCAAAAATGCATCCTTTCCCACCTTACATACATCTTACAGCCTCTAACTGCGATCAGGTGGAACAGCCTCGCCTCCAAATTGGTTAGAACTCGGTAAGTTAACAGAACTAGTAATTGAAATTGAGGGACTCACCTGTGAATACACAGTGTGCGCTTAGGGAACATGAATTTTTGTGGTATCAGAACTTTGTGGCACCTATTTTGGCCTGTAAGGATTTTTGCTCTATTTTCAATTTTTTTCTAGATAGTGAAAATTGCTACATAACAGATCTTAAATAAAAAAGTTGTTATTATTAATTCAACAAAATGATCTTTGTCATTTTTTACCCTATTTTAACAGGCTAAGTCTGTCACCATTACAAACTGCAAGAAATACTTTGAGGGTGAATGTGGGGTATATATATTAATGAGAGTTAGTCGTTCGCATTTCTGAATGATATATTCTAATAAGCAAACAGGAAGTTGTTGCACACGATTCTCAAGAACTGATTTGTTCTCGTTAATTTACTTTAATGTATGTAATATACTAGACATTTTCTAACCATAATATTTAAATAGAGCAGACTGGGGAGAACAACTTTTGATGACCAAAGATGCTTTATTGGAAACAGCTTGTTTTCATGATGCAGCTCAATTGTCATAGATGAAAGAGGATTAGGAGGTAGGGCTGGATGTGTATTAGCATCTTATCTCTGGGAGGCTGTAAAGAATGTAAAAATAGGTCCCTTCCAACAGTTGATTTATTAATTATATCTTTTTCATAGGAGGAATCGCTCATTGTGGTTTTTGTTTCCTATTATTTGCTCAGGCAAATCAAGGTTTCACTGCAGCAGAAAATAAGCCTCTACATTCTCTAGGTACCATGAAAAGTAGAGTGAATCCTCTTACTTGATACAGACTAAAGTTAGACAAAGTCTACTTTTATGCATTAATTTGAGAGAGAATAGGAGTTTAGGGAGGTGGCCAATAAGTTCTCTATTATCTATACACTGGGGTTTGCAGAATCTAATTATATCAGGGTTTCCAGATTTTTTCAGCTGAAGAATCAAAGAATTGTTTGTCAAAATAGTTTCCTTTTTAATTTTACAGAAGTAAAATATGATTATTATAAAAGATTCACAGAAGATAAAATGGTAGAAAGGAAAAGTAAAACCATCTTCCTTTCATAAATAACTGCTGACATGAATATTAGCTACTGTTAACATTTAACATAAATAGAGGTACATTAAAATTTTATATTTTCTTATAAATGTCTCTTAATCCTACAATATAGGCAACATTCCATTTCAGTAAGTGAAGATACACATCTCAGGGGATTCATTGTGACTGGTGAGAGAAATCAAGACAGATGTCTAATTTCTTATCCATTGACACTGTAGATATTTCCAGTATTTTGTCTTATAAATAACTCCATGGCAATTTCAAATAATCTATTTGATCTATCTATTGATCATATCTTGAATTATTCCTTAGGGAAAATACAAAAAGGGAAAATAGCTGGGTAAAAGTTTATATACATTTACATTTCTTTCAATATCTTTTTTTTACTTCTTGTTTCTGAAGTGCAGAATTTGTATATGCCAATTGGGCATGTTATTATTCCCAATACTTCCTACAATCCATCACACTCCAGCTGCCACGTTTAGGACTTAGTACTACAGTGACGTTTCTACTTCCCTCCTACCATGTTTCTGTGCTGACTCCTTATGCCTTCCTACTGGACCGAAATGGACTGTATCTAACGTATGTTCCCTAAACTTTGTCTCTCCACTTGGACTTTTCCTTACTTTCAGCACTGATATAGTTTTCTTCCCTGCATGTGCTTTCTTTCATCTATTTTGGTCAGATTAGGGTAATACTTAATGCTGTCATCCTTTCTGGAAGTCTTGAATAATCTAGTCTGACTTGTTCAGTCATAAATAAATGAGAATTTATAACTGGAGGAAAAACATGTCTAAATTTTAAAGTTAATATAACATACTATAATTTTACACAGAAGAAACTTGACTTGCAAATATTTATTGCTATGAAATTGCAAGTAAGAAAATCAATTTTTCCCATGTCAAATGAAAAAAAACATGCTTTGTAATAACTGAATTTTTTATTGTAATACACTAGTTTTTTTACCTATCATAAAAACAACTGGCTTAGCAATATTTTATCTTAAATATATGTGCATTTAAGAACAATAATAGTTGTATTAATTTATTTGTTATCTGTTATTTTATAGCACCAACTATTCTATTGCATAATACTGATTTCCAAAGTTAGATGTTGCAACTGATGAACAGAATGACAGAACATGTCAAATTGTTTCATTATGTTCTTAATATCATAGCATTTGGTTTACCTAACTACAGATCATTAAAAGAAGTTCGTGTTTAGTTAAATTTAGGGTGGGGAGGGGAAAGGCATGACAAATTGTATTTTCCAAAAATGGCTACAATAATATTTTTAGCCTCACAGCCTCTTGTCTAACCTTGCCACCCCCTCACCAAGAAGTAGAACCTATTTCGCATAACTTTGAACCTGACTGAGCTTTTGTAATCTCCTCAGAAAATAGAATGTTGTGTGATGGAATGAGACTTGACTTGGGGTGGTGAACACACAATAAAGGGTACAGATGATGTGTTGTGGAATTGTGTACCTGAAAGCTATATAATTTTGTTAACCTGTGTTACCCCAATAAATTCAATAAGAAAAAAAATATAGAATGTTGTAGAAATGACATGTATAACTTCTGAGGCTAGAGTAGAAAACGTAATAGAGCTTCTGCCTGGCTTCCTCCTTGGACGCTAGCTACTACTTTGTGAGGAAGCCCAAGTTACAAAGAGAGGCCACATGTAGGTTTCCTGGCTGAAGTCCCAGCCAACAGCCAGCATTGACCACCAGGCACGTGAGCGTTAACAAACCTTCAGATGATTTCAGCCCCTAGCCAATGAATCTCCCGCAGCCTTTGAATCTTCTAGCTGAGGCCGCAGGCACCGTGGAGCAGAGGCGAACTTGCTGTGCCCTGCCCAAATTCCTGATCCACAGAATCCATGAGTCTAACAAATGGTTATGTCACACTAAATTTTAAGATACTTTGTTATTCAACAGCAGGTAATTGGAACAGAAGGATGGAGAAGGAGAAAGCAAAATCTTTGCGTAGTAACTAAGAATGAATCGCCCTATAAATTCTCAGGATTCCATTATAATCACATTGTTTCTCCATATTACAGACTAGCTCGAAAATACCCACTGTCAGATGAGAAGAAGGAACAATCTCTCTCATGGGGTTCCCCACTCCCTTGGTTTTCTAAACAACCTTGTATGTCTAGGATTGTCTGACTTCCAAACCTAAGAAGAATGCTGATATCTCATTCATTCCCTGCTGACTTTATTGCCTTGGATTCTCACTGCTGAGTAGTACTGCTGTCCAAAATTACAGGTATACAATATATGAGGTCTCAATGGCCCAGCTCCCAAACACAGCCTTTGAGAAGGAACTAATACACATAAAAGTCCACTCCCTCAGGGCCACATTCAGATGGGATCCCCATATAATTTCCAGAATGGCACAGTCCCATATACCACCATTCCAGCCCGTGAGGAGGACATCCACTCCTCCTTCGGCTCATGTAAGTGTTACAAAAAGGGGAAAAAATGTTCTTCTCAAGGAAACAAACCACAAGTTTTTGACTATTAAATAAAAACATTTGGCTAAGGAAAGTAATTTTGTTGCTACCTATTCTTTCTAAGGCATACTTTTAGGTTAACTTATACAGCCAATATAGTATATAAATTGGCCACTTTGATTGAATTTGAATTATACTCTTGACTTCTGGCAAAAATACTTAGAGAAAAATACAGGAAGAAAAGTTCTTGGAGAAGTTTACAGAGTAATATAACCATGGTGTCATCTAGTCGTGGTGTACAATTCTATGATGAGAACATAGAAGGTAGAGTGCTCACCAAGGATGGGTGCCTTATTTGTTACTATGTCTCCCATTAAATATATTTATATATTTTTATATATTTATATAAATGTTACATAAAATTATATTAAATATTTAATTATATTAATATACTTATACATTAACTATATAAATATTATATAGATATTTATATAAATATTTAAAATTTATATATTTATATAAATGTTATATAAAATTATATAATATATAAATTTATATATTATATAATTTATAAAACATTTAATAATTACATTATACGTTATATATCAATTTATGTAAATATATATTTTATATAAATTATATAACATATAAATTTATATATTATATAAGAGTATATATAAATAGAGAGAGAGAGACATTAACTACTGTTTCAGTTAATTTAATTGGTTATCAACTAGGAAACAAAAAAATAAACAGTCCAGTCACTCTTTTGAAGATGATGAATAAGTAATCCTATGGCTTAATAGCCCTGGCCCATTCTATCATAAGTCAGCAATCATTAAGCTCCATGCACGTGTCAGTGCATGCGACAGACAGGTTAGATCATAAAGGAAGCTGCATTAAAAATAGAAGAGCTACATTTTTTCATTGCAAGTCAATACAATTGTCAGTAAATAAATGACAATTATGAGTGAATAAAGTCACACCACAGAGCCCAACATCAAAAAAGATAGATAATCCATGACCTTTCTTCAATATTTTCCTTTTGATTTGGAATTTGGGATAATATCAGAAATATACACACACACATACACAAAGGTTATAGGCAAGAATATGGCCAAAAAAGAATTGGTCTTCTTCAAATAATGAGATACCAGGAGTAACCGAAATATAGTGGTTTTTCCTTTCAGTTCTATTTAGCCCTAACATCTAATAAATGAATTTTTTAAAAAAATGTAAACCCCTACACAGCTTTGGCTCTATTTGGCCATCTGGTCTCCAGACAACAGCCAGCAGAACTTCTAGTGTTTAAAAGTCAATTTGAGATAAAGGGGTTGTGGACTGTCTTAAAGTAAGCCTCTCATCTCCATTTTATCACACCGTATCAAACATAAATCTTTAAAAATAATTTATAAGTGATTATTTGAATACTGCAACTCATATGTTGTTGTGTTTCTACCTTTTTTCTATATGTAAAAATGTCATATTCTTAACCATTTAATGAAATGGGTCATTGTTTGTTTTTATTTTCAGTCCAATAAATGTCTTGAGTACATGCTGTGTGTGAGATGTGATGTTAGTGCTAAAGTAAAAAGACAAATTAGGCTGATAACTTTCATAAAATACAATCAAACAATAAAAATGAAGTACTAGAAAAAAGATCATGTTCTTGGATGTCACAGCAATGAAAAATTGCTATAAACATTTCTAAAAACACTCAGCTATTTAGCAGCTTTATTGAGATTAATTCCCAGTAGTCACTGGTTGGAGACGGATTCTGGGGATATTAACTCCCCCTGGAACTTCTGGTCTTCCCTGAAAATGGGCTGAGCACACTCCAGAGGTCAAGGAAAGCCTCAGGCCAGAGTTGCTCATCCTCACCATTAGAAGCTAAAAGGCCAAGATGCATATGAAGGGTGAGTACTCAGAGGCTATGTTAGGGTTCTAACAGCATCTGCTACATGTACTGACCACACTTTAGAAAAAACTCTTAGAAGACACTATATTTCATACTGAAACCACACAATATTCATAAAAAGATGTTAATACTTATTATGACTCTCCACATATTAAGAGAGTGCAGGCATGTATGGTTAAAATCTAAGATAAATTTTATTTTATTTTTTTAATTTTTTTAAATGTGCTATTTTTATTTATTTACTTAGAGGGGAAGGGAGGGAGAAAGAGAGGGAGAGAAACATCAATGTGTGGTTGCCTCTTGCACACCCGCTACTGGGGACCTGGCCTGCAATCCAGGCATGTACCCTGATCAGGAATTGAACCAATGACCTTTTGGTTCACAGGCCAGTGCTCAGTCCACTGAGCCACACCAGCCAGGGTGAAATCTAAGGTAAATTTTAAAACCGATATATACAATAGCTTTAAGCTCTTCCACTTACTGCGTCTCCCCATTAGAGAATCTAACAAAAGAACATTATACACATTATATAACATTTCAATTTTAATACTCTTTACTTGCTACCCAATGCTCTAAAGAAGGAACTAATTAACGGTGGCAAATATGCAATCTATAGATTCAACATAATTCCTACCAAGATACTAATGGTGTATTTCACAGAACTAGAACAAGTGTCCCAAAAATTTATATGGAACCACAAAAGACCCCGAATAGCAACAGTGATCTTGAGAAAGGAGAATAAAGTTGGAGGAATCACACTATCTGATATCAAACTATACTGCAAGACCATAGTAATCAAACAGCATAGTACTGGCATAAAAACAGACACATAGATCAATGGAACAGAACAAGAGCCCAGAAATAAATGCACAACTTTATAGTCAATTAATATTCAACAAAGGAGGTAAAAACACAATGGAGTTAAGATAGCCTATTCAGTAAGTGGTTTTAGGAATACTGGACAGCTACACGACATAAAATAAAACTAGGCCACCTTCTACACCATACACAAGAATAAACTCAAAATGGATTAAAGACTTAAATTTCAACTTGAAACCATAAAAATCCTAGAAGAAAACATAGGCAGTAAAATCTTGGACATTTCTCACAACAATGTTGTTTCTGATAACATCTTCTCAGGCAAGAAAACAAAAGAAAAAAATAAACAAATGGGACTACATCAAACTAAAAGTTATTGCACATAAAAGGAACCCACCAACTGAGGAGGAAGGTGGACTCTGTCCTGCAGAGTAAGCTCTGGGTCACCATGGATGGGGAAATAAAATAAGGCATCCCAGACATTTCTCTGTCTGCCAGGAAAAGGGGGTGGGCGATTCCCTCTAGTGGGGAATGCCCCGAGCCCCTGTGCCCAATGGCTTTTATTGAAAGGGTTATCAACAGCTGCTAGGTAGTAGGAATGTACATCAGTAACATCAGTATGTTAATGTTTACAGAGAATAGATGATGTTTTGAAGAAAACAAATGGCAAGAACACACCGATTTACATGGGTCCGAGATGAGACAGGTAAACATAAGAGCAAAAACATAAAAGCACCAAATGGTTTAGGGTCAGCATCTGTGAATAATGTAAATTTCCTTCCCAGCATGAGCCGGGTATCATAGCTTTTGAAGGGAAAATAAATCATGCTTCAAAGAAAGTAATTTACTTCTAGGCCTGATTTCCCCTGGGAACTGCCTGATCCAGTCTATGGCTGTCTCTGGTTATTGCTTCAAGCCTGAGCTAGGGAGAGGGAGCAGAGCCACCAAGAGATAAGGAGACTTCTTTCAGATAGAATGAGGACTCCAGCCATATCAAAGCTGAGAGATGAGGGTCTTTTGCCCTTCCTCTGTGTCCCCCAAGTCCTTCTCATGATAGCCCCTTGTGACCGTGCCTGTCTTAGGTTGCCCCTGCCATCGAGGGGTCTTACCCGTCATTGATTAACCAGCTATCCTTTGGGGCCAGGCAGGGTGATGTGAGGGAGGCAGGAGCTGCACCTCTGCCAGGGGGACAGGTTTTGCCTCCTCAGTGGCCTACCTTCCCAAGGCCTCCTTGCTTAACTCCAGCCTTGGGGCCCTCTCACCTGCCAGCAAGGCTACAGTTCCTGAAACTAGGCGGGACGGTTCCCAACAATCAACAAAATGAAAAGACAACCCACTGAATAGAAGAATGTATTTGCTGATACATCTGATAAGGGACTAATATCCAAAATTTAGAAAGAACTTATACAACTAAACATCAAAAAGAAACAAACAAGCCAATTAAAAAATGGGCAAAGGACCTGAATAGAAACTTATCCAAAAAGACATGAAAAGATGCTCAACATCACTAGCCACCAGAGAAATGCAAATTAAAATCACAATGATATATCATCTCACACCTACCAGAATGGCTACCATCAATAAATCAGCAAACAGTAAGTGCTGACTAGAATGTGGAAAAAAGGGAACCCTTCTGCACTGTTGGCGGGAATACAGACTGGCGCAGCCACCATGTAAAACAGTAAGGAGTTCCCTCAAAAAATTAAAAATGGAACTGCCTTATGACCCAGCAATTCCATTTCTAGGAATTTATCTGAAGAAAACCAAAACTCTAATTTGAAAGAATATATGTACTTCTATGTTCATTGCAGCATTATTTATGATAGTCAAGATTTTGAAGCAGCTCAAGTGCCCATTAGTAGATGGGTGAATAAAAAAATCTGTGGTACACTTATACAATGGAATAATACTTAGCCATGAAAAAGAAGAAAATCTTACCCTTTGTAACAGCATGGATGGCTCTGGAGAGTATTATACTAAGTGAAATAAGCCAGTCAAAGAGAGACAAATACCATATGATTTCACCCATATGTGGAATCTAATGAACAAAATGAACTAACAAGCAAAGTAGAGACAGACTCAAAAATAGAGAGTGGCTGAATGCTGTCCATTGCGGGGTTTGGGCTGGGTCAGGGAGTGTGGAAATACTGAGCAAAACAGGAAAAAAAAAGAGAGAAAAGAACTCATGGACACAGACAACAAGGTGGTGATTGCCAGAGGGAAAAAAGTGGTAGGAGGAGGTGGAGGAGGGTAAAGGGGGGTTAAATGGTGATGGACAGAGACTTGACTTGGGGTGGTGAACACACAATACAGTGTGCAGAAGATGTGTTGTAGAATTGTATACCTGAAACCTGTATCACCCCAATAAATTTAACAAAAAAGAGAAAAAGAGGAGAGATTAAAGATAACTGACACCTACAAAAAGTACAAACCACAAATCAACCCCTAAGAAATGGAGTTAGTTGCTCCACATTAGGCACAAAACGTTGAGAAAGAATTTCTCTTCTGCTTTTCTTTTTTTTAATGAAGTGAAAACTCCTGGAAGTTGTCATTCCCTTGCCTAATCCAATTTTTGTTGTGTTTAATTGGTTGTACTCAAATAAAGACTAATTGAGAAACCTAATATTAAACTTTTTGTGTATAAATATTTGTATAATTGTCCAGTAATTTTCTTAAGCTCAATTTCTAATGTTAGATTGCTTAGTCAAAGAATATGGAGACTTAAGCATTTTTATATATACTGTATTATCAAACTGTCCTTCAGAATAACTGTACCAATGTGGGAAAACACATGCACAGATATTCTAATATTAATCCCCTTTGATTTCCTTGATCATGATGCATTTTTAAGAACATGGCTAGTTTCTATGTGCTAATGATTGAATTAAGACTTTTGCAATTATGATCATGAGATTGAACAACGGTATTATTTTCTTGCATTTTTTTGTTTCTACATTTAAGGTTGTAGCCTCTTAAAATTAGTTGGGGAATTACCCCACCTTTTTTTATTCATGGTAGTTGGAGAAGACAGGAATTATTTGTTCCTTGAATATTTATATAAATCACCTATAAAACTATTTAGATTGATTTTTGCTTTGGTAGTATATTTTTTAACTCCTAATTTAATTTCTTCAATGGTTATAGATCTAATATGGTGTTTCATTTTTTAGATTTAGTTTTGTTGTGAATTTTCTCAGAATAGCCTACATTTTGTCTAAATTTTCAAATTTATGTGCATAAAACTTTTCATAGCACTCTTTTATTACTTCTCCGTCTCAGTAGTATTTGTGACTATCTAGTTCATTTGTAATAATGTGTTCACTTGAATCTTCTTTATTTTGTTTTGATTAATTTTACCAGTTTTGGTGACCATTTAATCTTCCAATTAACCAACTTTAGGCTATGTTATCTCTTGACTTTTATGTTGTTTTCAATTTCCTTTTTGTTGTCGTTACCTTTATTAAATCTTTATTTTTGCTAGTATTTTTTTTCAGACATTTATATAACTACATCAACCTTTTCTGGTTATTGTGTGCCTAGTTAATCCTTCTCATTTAAAAAAATTAAACTCTGTCCTTACATTTTTGGGATTTTTCTACAGGTTTTTGTTTGATTTCTGTTTACATGATTTTCTTTTACTTTTTTGTTACCTTTTCAAAATTCTTTTAGATTGAGCAAATCTTTATCACTCCTATCACCTGCTACTGGTTTATATAGAGTTTATTTTTAATTTTTAGTGATTACTCTTAAAACTTCTTATGTATAATCACAGAATCTACATTTTATCAACATACTTACTCTCATTAAAAAATATTTTAAAAAATATATAGATCTGAGCTTTAGCTCAGATCATCTCCTTGCCCATTATATTATCATTGTTTAGTGTAAGTTCTACCTTATTTGATATTCCTATAATATCCATTATTACTATTGTTATTTTATTCAGCCAAAGCCTGTTTTACTCACAGGAATACCAACTGATTTTCTTAACAATCCCTCTTGCATTTTAATCCTTCTTTCATGGATTTTCTTTTCTTCTTCAGTTTTCCCTTTAGTAAAGGTATGCAATTGCTAAACCCTTTTTATTTTTATTTTTTTTTTTTGGCCTGGAAATATATTTGCCTATATTCTATAATAATATTTTAGCTTTGTATAGAATTTTAGCTTGACGTTTATTTTTCTAATTGCTGTTTTTGTGATTAATCTGCAGTGGTAAAACATTAAAAATATTTCCTTTAAAATCAGTTGCTGCACAACTTGTATTTAACATTTTTCAAGTTTAGTTTTATATGAAAAAGAAAAGATTTCAGAATTAGAAAAAAAGAGCCCCAATTTTATCACTCAAAAAGGATATGATTCATTCTATAGAATACTTAAAAGAATTTATGGGGGAAAACATGTTAGAAAAAAATTAAAAGTTCTGAGCAGATTATGGACCTAACTGTAAAAATTCAATTAAATGCTTCTAAAAGATAACATTGTATCATATATTAATGACCTCAGGACAGAGGTAATTTTCTAGAACGAAGCATAATGAGCACAAACCATAAAGGAAAGGTATTTAGATTGCAGTAAAATTTTAAACTTCTTTACAAGAAAAATATTTTAAGCAAAGTGAAAAGATAAGTCACATACTAAAGGATTATTTTTGTAATCTTATAACTGATTAAACAAATCAGAATATGCATTATATAAAGAATATCTATAAAGCAATAAGCAAAATGCAAGCAACCCAAAATCAAATGAGCTAAGACTATGAACTAGCAATTCACAAAAGATGAAACCAAACCACCAATAAATGTGTTGTGGTCAACTAAAAAACTGCTGACAATTCTTCCCTCCTCTGTACTAGCTTTATGCCTTTGTGCCTATGCCATAGTCTCATAGGGGTGGAGTCTTTTCCTACTTTGTGGGTGTTGGACTCAGCAAAGTGTCCCAGGAGAGATGCAGAAGTGTCACAAGCAGAAACTTGGAGTGTTCTAGAGTATTGGGGCTCACTCAGCTCCTGCCTTTGCTGCAAGAAGAGAATCACTAGGTGGCCCACTGGCCCAAGGAAGGTCAGAAACACAAGAAACAGACATAGATCCACAGACTTGCATCTTGAATCAGAACCACACCAGTTGACCTGCAAACCCATAAAAACAAATGATTGCCTCCAAGTTTTCAGGTGGGCGGTTACCTAGTATTATTGTAGCAATAGCTAACATATACATATGGAAAGACGATCAACTTTACTGTTAATAAAGGAAATACTGATGAAGCCTTGGTAATGGACTTTTTTTTTTTTAAGCCATCAGTTTGGCCTTATGTAACACTGCTGTATAATACCTTGGAGAATAATTTGACAGTAATGTGTAATGGTAAAGTATTATAACTTCTAAGCATGTAGCCAAGAAATTCTGGCACTTGTGCGCAAGGAGACATAGACAAAGAATGTTTATTACAGCATTATTTGTAATAGCAATTTTTAAAAAAATCTAAATATTCATCAACAGGAAAATTAATACATTGCAAAATGTTCACAATATGCAAAGCAGTAAAAATAAATGAGCCATAGCTATGGGCTTCAGCATTAAAGAAATCTGAAAAACAATGTTGAGTAATAAAAGGCAAGTTTCTGAAGGATACATAAAATATTATTCTACTCACATATTGTTCTAAACCATGTAAAACAATACCATATACTGCACAGATAGATACTATTTATGCACCTTCACATAACAAAAACAAACATAGAAGGTATTAACAGACAGAATCATGGCTAAGAGAGCATTTTGGTGGTTGTCAGATGGGAGGGGGTTATGGAGAAATGAGTGAAGAGGTGAGGGCATTGAGAAGTACAAATAGGTAGTTTTACATTTATTTTAACGAATAACTCATACTAAGAATATAGGCTGCTTACATGGTTCTGGGCATAAAATCTTCTAAAAATATCTTTTAAAATGTTTTTTTCTGTCTGTATATTGACATAATTCTCCCACCTTTCTTTGTTCATTTGAATCTCTTTTTATTTCTGTTTGTCTGTTTTTGTTTTTATTTGTTGTGTGGTTATTTGTTTTTGTGAGTCCTGAGCCAGCCATCTTCTTAAGAATGTTAAGGGTGTTCATTTTCAATAATAAAATGCATTAGTTCTTTCAAAAAAAAAAAAAAAGAATAGCCATGGGGATGTAAAGTACAGTACAGGAAATGGAGTAGCCAAAAAACTTATACCCATGACCATGGACATGAACAACGGTCAGGAGATTGCCTGAGGGAGTAGGGGGTGCTGGGTGGAGGGGGCAAAGGAGGAAAATCAGGACAACTGTAATAGCATAATCAATAAAATATAATTAAATAACAACTGATACCACAGAAATACAAAGGATTCTCAGAAACTACTATAAACAATTATATGCCAAGAAATTTGAAAACCTTGATGAAATGGACAAATTTTTAGAAAAGTATAATCTTCCAACACTGAAAGAGGAAGAAACAGAAAGCTTGAACAGACAGATAACAGCTGGGGAAATTGAAGCAGTCATCAAGAAACTCCCGGCACACAAAAGCCCAGGGCCGGACAGTTTCCCAGGAGAATTTTACAAAACATTTAAGGAAGAACTAACCCCTGTCCTTCTCAGACTACTCCAAAAAATCCAAGAGGAGGGAAGACTCCCAGACTCTTTCTATGAGGCCAGCATCACCCTGATCCCAAAACCAGATAAAGACCCTACAAAGAAAGAAAACTACAGGCCAATTTCGCTGATGAACATAGATGCTAAAATCCTCAACAAAATATTGGCAAACCACATCCAGCAATACATTCAAAAGATTATCCATCACGATCAAGTGGGATTCATCCCAGGCGTGCAGGGATGGTTCAATATACGCAAGACAATAAACGTGATACATCACATAAATAAAAGAAAAGACAAAAACCACATGATCATCTCGATAGATGCAGAAAAAGCATTTGACAAGGTACAGCACCCATTTATGATCAAAACACTCAGC
The DNA here is from genome assembly GCF_021234165.1 of Pteronotus mesoamericanus. Classification (NCBI taxonomy): domain Eukaryota; kingdom Metazoa; phylum Chordata; class Mammalia; order Chiroptera; family Mormoopidae; genus Pteronotus; species Pteronotus mesoamericanus. The sequence goes on along the minus strand of NW_026555329.1, from coordinate 17,218,743 downwards.
AAAATGGGAATAAATGGGGCATTCCTCAAAGTAATAAAGGCCATATATGAAAAACCTACAGCCAGCATCATACTCAACAGGCAAAAACTGAAAGCTTTCCCACTAAGATCGAGAACACAACAAGGATGTCCACTTTCACCTCTTCTTTTCAACATTGTATTGGAAGTCCTAGCCACAGCAGTCAGACAAGAGAAAGAGATAAAAGGCATCCAAATAGGAAAGGAGGAAGTAAAGCGACCATTGTTTGCAGATGACATGGTAGTGTACATAGAGAACCCTGTAGACTCTACCAAAAAACTCCTCAACCTAATAAGTGAATTTGGCAAAACAGCAGGATACAAAGTCAAAATTCAGAAATCAAAGGCATTTTTGTACACCAGCAATGCAATAGAAGAAGAAGAAATCAGAAAAAAAAAATACCATTCGATATAGCAAGAAGAAAAATGAAGTACCTAGGCATAAATTTAACCACAGAGGTAAAAGACCTGTACGCAGAAAACTATACAACATTGAAGAAAGAAATTAAGGAAGACACAAATAAATGGAAGCATATACCGTGCTCATGGATTGGAAGAATTAATATCCTCAAAATGTCCATACTACCCAAAGCAATTTATAGATTCAATGCAATCCCTATTAAGATGCCAATGACGTATTTCACAGAAATAGAACAGGCATTTCAAAAATTTATATGGAACCATAAACGACCCCGAATAGCTGCAGCAATTTTGAGAAAGAAACACAAAGTAGGAGGGATCACAATACCGGACATCAAACTCTACTACAAAGCCACTATACTCAAAACAATCTGGCACTGGCACGAGAACAGACCCATAGACCAGTGGAACAGAATAGAAAGCCCAGAAATAAGCCCAGATCTATAAAGGTATCTAATATTTGACAAAGGGGGCAGAAGCATAAAATGGAGCAATAATAGCCTCTTCAACAAATGGTGTTGGGAGAGCTGGACGGCTCCATGCAAAAAATTGAAATTGGATCATCAGCTGACACCATACACAAAAATAAACTCAAGATGGATAAAAGACTTAACTATAAGTCGCAACACCACAAAAGTCCTAGAGGAGAACAGTGGCAGGAAACTCTCAGATATCCCACACAGCAATTTTTTCACTGATATGTCTCCTAAAACAAGGGACATAAAGGAAAGAATAAACAAGTGGGACCTCATCAAAATAAGAAGCTTCTGCATGGCTAAAGAAAACATCAGCAAAATGAAAAGGGAGCCAACCCTATGGGAAAATATATTCGCTAATGATACATCAGATAGAGGTTTGATCTCCAAGATATATAAAGAACTCACTCGACTCCACTCCAAGAAGACAAACGATCCAATCAAAAAATGGGCAAAGAACCTGGGCAGACGCTTTTCCAAGGAGGAGATACAGCGGGCCCAGAGGCATTTGAAAGGATGCTCAGCATCACTAGCCATCAGAGAAATGCAGATCAAAACCACCATGAGGTACCATCTCACACCGGTCAGAATGGCCATCATAAACAGATCCACAAACAACAGGTGCTGGCGAGGCTGTGGAGAAAAGGGGACCCTAGTCCACTGTTGGTGGGAATGCAGACTGGTGCAGCCACTATGGAAAGCAGTGTGGAATTTCCTCAAAAAGCTGAAAATGGAACTGCCTTTTGATCCAGCGATTCCCCTGCTGGGACTATACCCTAAGAATACCAAAACACCAATGCAAAAGAACTTATGCACCCCAATGTTCATAGCAGCACAATTTACAATAGCCAAGTGTTGGAAGCAACCTAAATGCCCATCAGTAGATGATTGGATCAAAAAATAATGGTACATATACACAATGGAATACTACGCAGCAGAAAGAAAAAAAGAACTACTAAACTTCGCGACAGCATGGATGGAACTGGAGAGCATTATGCTCAGCGAAATAAGCCAGGGAGTGAAGGACAAATACCATATGATCTCACCTATAAGTGGAACCTAACCAACAATACAAAGATGCAAGGAAAATAAGACAGGCAACACTGAAAGGAAAAGAAATCAACAGAGACAAGAGGGAAGGAGGGAGGGAGGACGGGGAAAAGGAAGGGAAGGGGAAAGTCAAGGAACATATAGCAAGGACTCATGGACAAAACCAAAGGGGAAGAGCTGAGGGAGGGAAGGAGGGAGGGGGCAAGGGAAAGTGGTGGGGGGTAGACAGAGACAAATGTATTTGAAAAAATAAATTAAAAAAATTAAAAATAAATAAAATATAATTAAAAAGAGAAGTATTATCAGTACAAATTATACAAGGAACTTTATTGAAAGTTTTATTTCTCTTAAAAAAAAAGGAATCATACATAAGAAAATTATAAGATTGACAAAGCTGGGTGGCAGATACAACACCCGTTAGCCATGTTATTTTCTGGACTTTTCACTATGACTTAATACTTTAATATTTAAAAAACAAAGAGACTTGAATTATAAGGTAAAAGACCTTTTTCTGATACCAGCTCTGCCATTAACCATCTACATGACCCTTGGCTAAAACTAAGGGCTCTCAGGGCCTTTGTTTTCTCATCTGCAAAATAAATGTGTTGAACTAAGAGACCTTTAAATTTCCTTGCACCATTATAATTGCAGATCATATTAATTTTTTAAACCTTGAATTAACTGCCTATTTTGATCCATTACTCTGGGCAGAATTCGGAATATCCACTTGTACATGCAAAACCTTTAATAGAGCCCTGTGACCTCAGACAATTAGCTCGGCTCAAGGAATACAAAACAAACGGTGGTTGGAACAGTGCTGCATTCTAGCATCACGAACTCTCAGAAAGTTAAGAGCCTTCTACAAAGTCTTCATGACTAGAGAACTGTTTATATTACTCTAAATGTTAAACATCCACAAAAATGGAACAAAAAATATAGAGTCATCATCCTACAGAAAAGAATGAGAGCAATAATCTCACGAACAGCTTATATAAAACTGTATATATATTAACAGGACCCAGCCAACAGCCCAATTTTCTGTTCTGCCTTGACACAATTGATGGACAACTAGGATCATTAAAAAATGTGACAAGTAGGGACTGGCAAAGCACAGAAGTAAATTGGTGTTATTTCTCTACAGTAGACACAAAGAAAAGGCTCATTGTTGATAAAAAGGACATTAAATCTAAAGATTAAATGAGTTTCACTAACAGATTCATGAATTTAGCAGCAATAAAGTATCATTCCTTAATCCCCCCTAGGTGCATTTCCTGTTCTTAAGTCCTTTGTTTCAAGTTATTGGGAGAAAACAGAGTTCCTTGTCTACAGAATGTTATTATGTCTGAATGTTCCTGTAGACAGCATATAAATAACAAAGCTATTTATACTAATCTCTTGGCTTTTCAGACCTTCTGACATACAGGACTCCTGTTCTAAAATGTGTTTTATGCTCCTAATTTTGTGCAAATTAGTCTCTAAAGCCAAGGAAATTGGGTTCTTTGGAATTAACTTTTAGTGGTTTCCTGGAGACAATGATCTACAAATGCCTACACATGGACACTTGATAAAAAGAATACAGCCATGTAATAAAATTTTTCCATGATTAATAAATGTTTTAAGAGGCGACAGACTTAACATTCAATAAAGGCATAATTAATTCTCATCTTGATCACAGTGGCTGAAAACCTTTTGAGAATTTGATGAGTGTCCCTCTCCCCGTACCTTTAAGAATTTAAGCCCTGGCTGGTGTGGCTCAGTGGACTGAGCACTGGCCAGCGAACCAAAGGGTTGCTGGTTCAATTCCCAGGACACATGCCCAGTGGGAGGCAGGCAAGAGGCAACCACATATTGATATTTCTTGCCCTCTCTTTCTCCCCCCTCCCACCGCCTTTCACCCCGATAGATAGATAGGTAGGAAGATAGATAGATATCTAGATAGATAGATAGATAGATAGATAGATAGATAGATAGATAGATAGATAAAATTTAAGACACTTCTGTTCTGAGAGTAGATCTTATCCATGATGCTCAGCTTGGAACTTTGCTTATAAGTGGAATCCCTGTGATGAGGACCACTATGCTCTGCCCTTCATGCGAGGCCCACCCTATTCCATTAAACATTTACTCAGTGGGCAATGTGAATATACAGAATCATATAGCACATAACAAGAGTGTTAGGGAAAAAAAGAATGAACAGCTGATATGCCCAACTTCCTCCAGTTGGCATCAGTCATTTATAATTGTCTGCCCAACATTCTGTATGCTCAAAGCAAAGCAATTATGGTGCAACAGTTAAATTAAGCACGGGCAGTGCATTTGGCTACCTGGGCTTATATCCTACCTTCACTACTCACTAGCTCTATAGTTGATCTTGGATAACTCACCTAACCAGTTGAGGTCTCTGTTTCCTCAAATGTTACCTGAACAGTTCCTAACCTTAAGTTCTTGCTGCACAATTGTTGTTATCAATTGCTTCCATGGCTGATGACACATTTAAAAAATATTCGTATCTATTCTTTTCACCTCTATAATTATCCTCTAAAATTGATCACACCTATTGTTTCCATTGGTACGCCATGGATGACCTATGCCCTATCCTCAAGATCCTGACTCCTAGCCCAGGCCCAACTCCTCACACTCCCCTGAGGGGAAGGGTCAGAAGAAAGAGTTTCCACCTTCCACTAACACCTACGGCTGTGAGTTTTAGGGAAGAAAACTGCCTAAGGTGAAGTCAATTTTTTCTCTGAAGATGTAATATAAATACTCTGTTTCCTGTAGAAAATCCTGGCAAGTACTTTTTTAATTAATTTTTTAACACTGTAACAAACACCATAGATTTCACTATAGTGGAGATATTTAAGTGTGAAGTTCAGCAGTGTCGAGTATACTTACATTCTTATACTTATATTCTTCCTTTCTTGCCAGACATTGAACCTACACTTCCTACAGGTACTCTTACACTTCCTGAAGAAGGTAAGACACAGCTCCACAGAGTTCTACTCTATCTGCTGGAAGTGAGGGTAAGAAACTCAGGAGAGAGACCAAACGTAAAAATACAAATCTGGGAGTCATCTACTTGGAGACAGTTGCTGAAACTCTGGGAGGAAAAAAGCATGCCTTTCATTCACATGTCAATAAAAGATGAATATTGCGGGGGGCGGGGGGTGTTGGTTCACAGGACTGAAGGACGCACCCATGGTTGGTTCACAGTTCAGGTCAGTGCAAATTCTACCAAAGAAAAAAATAAAACAACATGGGACTGGTGCCTGCCTTAGAATGGACCATAACACACTGCTAAATTTCCTCAACCAGAGTTCTGCCAGAAATGAAAACTCAATCTGAGTGAATGTCATGGACTTCCGCCTGAAGGGGGCACTGCTATGCTGTCTGGCTTGTGGGCTGAGGTAGAGAAAGCTGTTAGCACTGGTCATGCTTACACTAACTTGGGGCCCAGATTCCTGCTTTCCATGCTGCAGTGAGTCATCGTCATCCTGCCTGATTTTCTCAGTAAATGGTTGACCTGGTGCCTTGTGTACACAAGGTGTTAAATATGATGAATCTGAAGCATTTCTGGTCTTTGCAATCAACTAATGAATTTTAAAAGTACAATTTGAATCGTAAATAAGATGGTGGTTTAAGTAATCTTCATAGTTTTATTCTCAAACACAATTTTCATGTAGGTAAGACAAGCAACAGTGATAGAATGTGCTAGAAAGAGGTCTTGTATACCATAGTATACTTCCCTTACCAGTGGAATATTTGATAGCTTGACATGATCACAAGAAAGGCTGTTAAAGTAAACAATGATAGTTCTGCTCTATTGGGCTTTTCAAAGATCATTCTAATTCCCTTCAACCCTCATGATAAATCTATCTCTATACACAACATGTCAAACTGTACTTATGCGTGTGAAATATTCATCACAGTATTGAGTGTTTAAATATAAATATTAATGAAATAATACAGAAACAATTTTATTGATTAAAAGTTATCTTCCCTTCAGAGGATATATTGTCATCATTATGCCTAGATAAATAACTACCATCACTACTGAAACCAAAAAATAGAATTTTAAATTTTAAAAGCATGTCTATATTGTAACCGACTGTGAATGAAGTTACCAGCACATTTGTGGACTTGCTTTCTATTCCATTTGATTTTAGCATATTTTTAACAATTTCCTATTGCCTCCTGCTACACGAAGCCAGCTGTGTTCCCAAATGCATTTGACTTGAAAGTTATGTTTTAATTCTTAAAAAAAAAAAAAAGTAAATAAGACATGAGTAAAAGAAATCCTGATTTAAAAAAAAAACTAAAAAACTAAATGGCATGAAAATGTTGCTTGATTAAATATTTGCATGAGGATACTATTGAGAGTTCTGAGAACGTATCAAGTCCCAGAGAACGAAATGCATTAAATGTAATGAGACCAACAGAATTATCTTTCATGACTCATAACTAGGAAGAAGTTGAATAAGTAAAAATAACTAGAAAACTAAGCCAAGATATAAATGCTATTAAGATATTGACACTCTCACTATTGTTTATAATTTTACAACTGTATATGTCTATATAAGAACAGTTGTATGTATCTATATAATATTTACATAATCAATTTAAATGAAAATTAATGAATATAAAGTATAAAAAGTAAACATGAGTTCAAATCCGTAGTCTTATTAACTAGCATTGCTATCTGGCGCAAGTTATTTAATTCCTGTTTGAGTACCTATAAAATTAGGATAATAAAGTCTACCTCACATCATAAAGATTAGAAATGTTCCATGAAAAGTATCTGTATCATAAGGTTCTTAGTTGTTTAAAAAAGAGAGAGAGCAGCCAACTCTACTAGTTTAAGCATGCAAATAATTATGAAGTGTTTTTACCAATGACACGAGCTACAGGAGGACCAGAACAATAAGCACAGGGGCTGCTGGCCAGAACCAGGGCGCTAACTCAGACTGCAGAACAGCTGGGGACGGCACCTGCAGGCTGCGCTGCCGTTGCCCCTGAGCACAGACTCAGTGGCTTGCACTCACAACGTCAGCATCTCTGGACACACAGAGGGCTGCCATCAGGACCTCTGCCACTGCTGCCTCCGGGAACTGGATTCCTCACCTGTCAGCCAAACCAGAACAGATTTTGTCCGGCACCTTTTTTCTAGCAGAGTCAGCTTTGAACGCCGGTGTGGGTCTGGGCCAACAGAAGGAGCCTGGGTCACATATTTGTACAAGGGGCAATCAAGTTCGAGAAATGGGTTTCTGGTTTCCACAATGAGAGGCCTACTCACTCGGTGAAAATCCCACTAAATTTAAAAAGGATTTAAAAACAACAAGCTAAATAGAATGAAAAATATGTTACAACCCATTGCTCTGGCATCTCAACTTCTTCGTACACTTCTCTTCCTTACATAAACTTTCAGGCCAGTACATCGTTTATTGTATCTAACTCTAAGGCCAGGGTCTCTGGGGTAGATTTATTCCTCTTCCACTTCACAATCCCCTCTTGAACAACATGTAACCTATAGATCACAAAGACCATCATCAGCATACTCTGTATAAAATTATAGGGGACAAGGAGAGGATAAAAAGAGAAAATACGTATTTTTAAACACATATATATATTTTCACATCAGTCCTTTTTTTCTTCAAGTCACAAAGCTACAGTTAATTTTATTATTTTCTTTTTACAGTGTGTGCTGCATGTTTTTATCCTCAAACCAGCAACACCGCTGGTCATCATCTTCACCTGATGAGATGACAGCAAAATTTATTCAGTAATTAGTAGAATCCCCTTACTGGTTCATTGACCTGAGGAGTGAGGGCTGTCATTGTACAAAAGATCAAAGTTTATCCCTAAGGGATCTGATTCCATTGCAGTTCTCCCTGAATGAAGCTGCTCGAGGCTTTGACTATCATTCATCACTGTGCATGGAAATACCCGGTTGGCCAAAAAGTTGGTTTGATTTTCCGTAAGATGGCTCTCGTGGCACTTAGTTGTCTTTAACTTCATTTGAAATGTGTTAGATTGTATTGTGACAGCTGTTGTACCAGTGTGCACTAAAAAAACAACTATGGAAATGGGTAAAATTTTGTGTAGCCATTTTAATACTGAAGGTGCAAGAAAATACATGACATTTTTGGAATATTATGCGTTATTATTTCAAGAAAGGTAAAACTGTAACTGAAACACTCAAAAAAAGATTTGTGCCATGTATGGAGAAGGTGCTATGACTGATTGAACGTGTCAAAAGCATTTTGTAAAGTTTCGTGCTGGAAATTTCTTGTGGGGTGATGCTCCATAGGTAGACCAGTTAAAGATGATAGCAATCAAATTGAGACATTAATTGAGAACAATCAGTGTTATACTATATGGGAGATAGCTGATATATTCAAAATATCCAACTCAATAAAGTTATTGGTGAAAATGAAAAATGCGTCTTTTATTTTATGGAAAAAAAAAACAAACCATACAGACTCTTTGGCCAACCCAATATTTCAAGGCACTCTGGAGAACCCGTGGGTTATAGCAACACTCTGTCCTTTCCTCTGACTCCACTGAATAACAGCAACCACATTCTCCTTAGAAAATCCAAATCAATTCCTCCTACTAAAATGTAATATACAGTTTGCCTGATAGTACACAAGCAGAAAAAGCTAGGAGTTGTTGGTTTTCTCCAAGTTAAGAAACTACATCTGGATCAACTGAAGTGGGTGTAAATATATGATTAAGTTACAATCTACTCACATTCTTAAAGTCCATCAGTCATCTGTATAAACCAAACAGGTGGACTTTATGAAAATGTGGTGAAATAATTACTGTTCATAAGGACACTCATCTCTTCAGTCCTTCCAGAAATGTGAAATTGCTTTGGTTTGCTATTGTGGTATGAGAAGGAAACACTAGCAACTTCCACGTGGTCTTTCCTACAATAATGGCCCTCCCACCACAGGTCAATGAACTAATTCTTCTAATTACTAGCTAGGTCTATCCCAGCTCTGGACTCTGTAACTGGGAGATTAACCAAGAGGTGGGTTTATGGATTCATTGAACCCACTGTGAGATGAACCTTAGCCAAAACTTCAATAATCAACTGACTTGCATAGGCCTCCACTCTGACTGGTGAAACACAATGGTAGAGAACAGCCACTACAAAGCCTTTCAAAGATCCTGGTTTCCCCTCTATTTGAAAACTGATGTATTTTCAAAGCCTTGGTGAAGGGTGTAGTCCCTAGGCCAACCTGGGAGTGACAGTTAAGGGATAGCTATGTGGCTTGCACATAATAAATCCCATCTCTCCAAGCTTTTATATCCCTTTCTCCACAGTCCACCAAGGATGTTCTGGCATTTCATCTTCATTTAATGTATGAAATTATTGAGTCCAGATTTCAGTTAAACAATCAAGCAAATTGTTAGAACCAGAATCTCTGATTGTCACATTCATATCAATAGATTCAGTCTAATCCAATATACTATTCTTCCCACCCCGGTCTAACATACCTAGGAGTCATTTCCATACATATACTCTATGTTTCTACCAATTCAAACTGGCAAAAGATTGCAATTTCTCATGTTTATGGTGCTTCTCACAGGCTACATTTTGAAGCTGCCTCCTTGGAACCTGTCTGCATTTGGGTCCTGTCTAGAAACAGGCAAGGAGAGTTGAGCAGGATTAGCATTTATGCAGGACCTCAGGAGAATTTATTACAGATTCTTCAGGTAAGGGAAAGCTAACTTCCTCCAACAAGGGAAGAAGGATACTACTACTGGGAAGGGAGGCTCGGAAGAATTGGGAAGAAGTCCAGCTGTCCCCTCTCAAGCTTCAAGTCCCACTTCTCCCCTGTTAATGTTCCAACTTTCAATAGGGGATTTTCACTACCTTATGAGCCTATGAACTCAATTTGTGTTGTAATTCAGTCACCTACAGGATCTAGACCAGGTGGTACATGAAATAAACAATTCTTTCAAGGTATGAAAGCTTTCTGGGTCTTTACCTAAGCTTTGACTCCATCATTTTCTTTGTCTAAGTCCTCTAGCATACTTAGAAGCAGAAGAACTCCCCCACAAATCTTACATTCTTTATTCTCACCATCATGTTCTATTGTAGTAACTACCTGCCACCCTAGTCTTCTAGCAACATTTGACTCCAAGTAGCCACAGGTTGATCATGCAAGTATCTATCTGGCCACTGCATGCCATGAATGACCAGGCTCCCATTTATTGCTGATCATGGGGTCACAAATGCCTTTAAATCTACTCAGATCAGAGAACCAGTGGCAGATCCCTGTGACATTCTGTTTGTCAGTGAGGCAGAGCCACAATGAGTATTACTGGAATAACAGATTTAAGGTAGGAATAATGGGTTAAAGGAATACAGGAAGTGCTAGGAAAATAAAGTCCTGGAAGGAGGAATTTAAAGGATGAGAGAAACAGTCACTAATCATTTCAGCCTGAAGCACTGGCCTGGGAGGAAAAGCCAAAGATGAGGAAGGGCAAGGGAGGAAAGTCTCAGAAGCCTTATGCACCCAGACCCAAAAGGAATTGCAAGGTGGGAACTTGTGGAGGGCCCGTGATGTCCTCGGATGCTGGGGTGTCAGAGCTGGGGAGATATCTGCGATGCCCCCGCAAGTGTGATTTGGGCAAAGCCCTGCAGCAGCTGCCATGTCAGTGGGGATCAGCGCGGCAGCATCACAGTATCTCACAACTGTCCAGTAATGATAACTTCCACCCCATCTCCTCATCCAGAACTTTTCTACCTAGTTCTCATTGGTAAATTCTGGGCTAAATTCTTTAAACCAGAATCTAGAAGGGATTGATGATAGTGGTGGCAAGCTGACAATAGCCAATCCAGGTACAGCAAAAAACTACCCTGTGTCAGCAGTGGCCCTGGGAGATTTATGACCTCAAGCCAAGCCTCCCAGGAATCGCTGTGTGAATTTACACTTGTGTTGGCTAAAAATCTTCTAGTTGGAAATTGATTTAATATAATCTTGAGGGCTAATGGTCACAGAAATTGATAGAAGTAGACATAAATCCTCGCCAAACTCAAGCCATAATTCTTTATGACCCAACTGCCTCCCATACTGGCCAAACAAGAAAGATAGATGGAGATACTATGAGCATCACTATCCATCTATCTTTCAAGTCCCCATTGTTACGGCAGCGACAACTTCTGCAATTCTCCCCGGAGATGGGCTATTGCTCTCAGGCTTCTGTTTCTGTAGGAAGAGGGGTCTCAAGTGATTTCCACTTGGCCCTGAATATTCTTCCTCTAGAGACCACAGTGCCAATCTGAGAATTCTGACTGTTGCTCAAAGTATAACTCAGAAGTTCCCAAACTTTCTTGGGGTACAGTGTCCTTGTTGCCTTGGTCATTTTGACACAGTGTCTTTGGATCAAAAGACATACCTAACAGTTCTCTTAAGCAGTTAAGGTTAAACAACTTAATAAACATTTAAATCCTAAAAAAGTAGCAGCTGCTTGAAAAAATAGTATATGCCATTGAAAGAAACAATAGTTTTTTCTTATTCTTGAACAGACAAAAAACACTTACTAATGGATCATATGTATCTACAGGGCACTGCACACCTTCTCAAATCTTGGAATAAGATGAGAAAATGCCATTCATTCATTTCCTGTTCTACATTAATTTTTCACATAGTAGTTGCTTTTTATCACAGGAACAGCCAAAAATCCAGCTTTGCAAAGATATTATATTGACAAAATATATGAAAGTTTAACTACCTTGAGCTAATAATTCTTGTGATCTCTAACAGATGTTAAATATCAATATCGCTGTGTTTCCCTCAAATATTTAAAATATCCTGCCATATCCCTGTGACGGGATGCTTACTTAGCACAGTTTGGAATGATGGATATAGCTAGCACGTAGAATAGGCTAGTCTCAGGAGTGTGAACACAAATCAATCTACTTTCTTTCCCTGACTCTGAGTTGTATTTAGAGAAATTTTCTCCTGTTGCTGGAGTGTCTGCTATGATTCAGACACCTCTCTAAACGTGTTAGTAATATTAACTGATTTAATCCTCATAACCCCAAGGAAGGAGCTACTATTGTCCCTTCCAGTTTACAGATGATGAAACTGAGGCACTAAGAGGTTAAATAACTGGCCCAAGATCAACACAGCTAGTAAGCAGTTAATCAGGATTCAATCCCAGGTAGTCATTCAGTTCCCAAGTCTAACACTTTTAACCACCACATCACGCTGCCCCTTTAATGTGAAGTCACTATGCCTGCCCTCATCAGGCAGGGACAGCAACAATAACACAAACACTGGGTTCTGGGTGTCAACACTGACACTTCTGCCACCACTCCCTCAGGAAATTGCAGAGGCAGCAATCTCCCCTGCCTACAGAATGGATTTTGTTTGACACCTTTTTCTTTCATCACTAGCTTCTGACTGGTAGACCAGCCTAAGTCATATGGTCAAGTCCGGGCATTCTAACAAAACAGAAGATTAATAAGAGATTTATATTTTTATAGTGGAAGGTAGATCTCACTGGAGTTAGAATCCACCAAATGTGAGAAGAGCACAAATGTCTAGAAAGAATAGCAAATGCCTTCTATACAACACATAGCACCATGTCTTGCACACATGTATGAATACACGTGAAATATGAGCAGTAGCGATGATTGACAGTAATTATATTAGGCAGGGAATGTGTGTTCTTACATGATGTCTAGATCTTATTGTGATGGATCTATATTTATTTATGCTTTACATTTATCATAAAATGAGTCTTCCATCCATAATTTTTACTAACACATAGGAATATGTGCTAGGTTGTTTCTTTCATTAATATTTACCAAGATGACACTGTTATAGACTAAAAAAAGATATAAAATACATCAACCTACATGATTTTGAAAAAGAATAAAGGTTCTCTCTCCTCCCACTGGTAATTCCCTCTCCTCCACACTTTTCAAAATGTTGGTCTAAATATAGGTTTAGATGACTTCTCAGGGCACCACATATTACATTCCAACATATTATGGGCATGTTCATATTCTCCTGAAATCCATATTAATAAGAACTGGACCAAATTAAGGTTATTAAACACAGAAAACAATTACAAGCTTTAACATATCTTTCCAGTTGGTGACTCAAGTATTAAAGAAAAACCATACTCCATGAGAAATAACAGAAGAACCAAAATATTGAGTGTGTTTGTGTGTAAATATATGCACACTAACGAGACCAATAACCATAAAAATGGGAAAAATGCACATTTTATTATAAGGCTTCATGAAGTACATTATGGAATCAGACCAAAAGTCCCACCAACTTGTATTCTGTCTCAACAGGAACAAAAATAGTTCCTTCTACGACACGGGCAATTTACCAGGCCCACTTGAATTTTATAGATCTTACGTTAAAAAGCAGGTAAAATACCATCTACAGGAAAATCTTTTCACATCTATTCAAATAGCACCAATTAATGTAAAAATTGAATGATTATCAAGACATTTAAAAATGACTCCTGAGCCCTGGCTGGTATGGCTCAGTGGACTGAGCACCAGCCTGTGAACTAAAGGGTCGCCAGTTCGATTCCCAGTGTGGGGCACATGCCTGGGTTGCAGGCCAGGTCCCCAGCAGGGGGCACGCGAAATGCAATCATGCATTGATATTTCTCTCCCTCTCTTTTACCCTCCCTTCCCCTCTCCAAAAATAAATAAATAGAAATCTTTAAAAAAATATATGACTCCTGAGAAACAACCCTTGAATATTCTGAAAACATCCTGATCACTGGTATGGCAGCCTACTTCCTGCAGGATGGAGGATGGAGCAGCCTAAAGAATTCCAAAAGAGTATATAAAGAGGTAAGGGCTGCGTTCATTTGCTTTTCTTCCAGAAGCAGCAGCTCTACCCATCCATAGTTTCCTCACCATTCACAGTCACATGCATGTGTAGAAATGATGACCTTGGCAGGACCGGGTTGTCCCAACAATTCTCCCCTCAACCTGCTCCTCAGCCCTCTTCCATCTCCCCCCTTCCTGCTCCTCCAGCTGCATCCCACATCCTACCCCACCCCTCCCTCCACAGTGCCACCCCAAATCCTGAGTCACCAGCTCCTCTGCCGATTCCTCCAGTAACACTCTGCCCTTACCCCACCTCCGCCAGTTAAAGGTTTCTGTCTTTAGAACAGTGCCCTTAGGAGTTTACTCTATGTGCTTCTAGAACAGTTAAGTAACTAATGCATTAATGAGGAATAAGTTGTCAGTGGCAAATAATGCTGTGGTAAATCACTGCTCTAGGACAGCTACATCCTAAAAGAGAATGTTTGAATCTCTATATGGTCTTCTGAGTCCCCTGGGTGAACTCTCTTCACATCTTGTCTCCATTATATGATTTACATGTGACGTTTTCCAAAATTTATGAGCAGGTTAATTTCCGCTCTTAGATTATAAGGTGCAAGAGGACAGCCACAACAGATTTGATATCCCCCAAACATCCAGCATTGACTCTGCTGAATCGTATCAACCTTATGAATAAGATCAGATGAAGGAAGCAGGTTTTTCTAAGCACCTCAGGTGAATCTGCACAGGGCGCCTCCTATGCTACCGTTGCACAAAACCCACTGTGGATCTAGGCAGTGCGTGGAACTGACAGTCGCACTCTGTGGCCTCCCTCTTTCCTCCACCAGCAGTTTTTACACCTACGGATGTGAAGCTTCTCTTCTCTATCCAGCAGGCAGGCTAGTCAATGTAGGGTGATGTGGGGAAAAACAGCGAGGGAAAGATGTGCAGGTGGGAGTAAGGTCATGTACCAAAGAAGGTGTCAGGAAAATGACAGAGCAAAGTGGAAAAACAAGGGCTATGAAAAGTACCAAATCATTCCTCACCACTCCTGTGTTGTTCAGCAAGACCATATCCAAGAGGCTACTGAGTGATGGTTTTCCTGGTTGTGAAAAATAACATAGTAAGAAACTACTCCCACAGGGCTGGTCAGTCACTCAACTTGGGAAAATAAAATTCACAAGAGTCTAACAGTATGGCAAATCGCATTATGTTAATATGCAATAGGAACTGCAGAAAAAAGATGGCATGCCGATTAAATTTCAGAGAACCCCCTTATTAAGAGATATGATTCGTTTCATTCAAATAAGTGTCTTTGGAGAAAATATTCCCATTCTAAAATTAAAGTTCTCAGATCCAATAGCTAATTGGACAAAGAAGAAAGAAGAGAATGAGGGGGAGGGAGAGTAGCAGAAGAGGAGAGGAGGAAGGAAGGAAATGGGAGAACCTTTAAACATTTGAAATACATTTAAAATACTTCTAGAAACATAGCCACATGTCTGTCACATTAATAATTATTTTGAACCAACTTAATTCTTTCTAGAAAATACTGCACCATTTAAAACATAATCTGCACCTGTATTGAAGGCAAACTTACTGCTTTGAAAATGCTGAAAAGGTGGTCAGCTTTCCTACTTAGCTCCTAAGTGTATTAAGGAAACATTGAAAATATATCACTCTGCCCATAAAAAACTAGCATTCCAGAATACATGGAAATAGGAGGTATAAAGAAAAATGTTAGGAAAGCTCTGTGGTCCAAAGGCAATAAATACAACTTTATGTTCTGAATAAACCATCTGTCTAGAGGTAGGGGAAGAGCCAGTTATCAGAGAATTTATTCATTCATTCTTTTCATTTATTCATCCATTCATCCATGCCTTTTCTTCACTCATTCAACAAGTACTTGTTGAAAGCCCTTGACATGCCAGGTCATGGAAACACAGTGCTGAATAAAGGAAACACAATCTCATAGTGTAATTTTTCATTGAATTGTAGAGTTTAGCTTTTGCTCCAGGAAATATTATGCAGAAATAATATATTTTGGTCTTGTTATTAAATGATGAAGTATACCAGACACTGATGAACCCTTCAGGGATTTTAACTGGACTTGGTGTCATCAGGGATAAAATACTGATAGATTAATGTTGCAATAGAGTATATGGACATAAATTATAACTGGTCTCCCTCTTAAATATTTCAGGAAATATTCTTTAGCTGAAAAGAAAAAGAAAGAAACAATTTTAGGAAATAAAATTTCTTAAACTGATATATAGGGCATTCATTTCTTATTAAGTCTGAGCAAATCATTCACACAAATGTCAATGGTAACATAAAATTACCAAACTTCATTCTTTGGCTCTAAGGATTTTATGTTTTAAGTGTTGAGTTTCAAAATAAGTGGAAACCTGAGAAGCTTTTAAAAATCTTAAGGGAGCACAAAACAAGTACACATGCAACAAACACTGAGGTTGCCATGATACCCTTTACGTAGTGCGTTCAGCCACACTGCCTCTTAAACCCATTTTAGACCTTGCTTTACTCTTGTAATTTCACTGAGAATGTACTATCATAAATCTCAGTGTATTTCACCTGTAGATCATGTCTGTCTACTATGATCTAAGGCCAGAAAGTGCTCATTGGTGCATCTTTAATCTGAAATTCTAGCAGTGAACACAAATGTGGTATCTCTGTAAACGCTCTCCTTCCTAGTGTTAGTTGGTTTCTAGTCATCTATCGAACCATACTTTTTCCTCTTGTTAAATTTTTATTTATTGATTTTAGAGAAGACAGAGGAAGAGAGAGAGAGAGAATTGACATGTTGTTCCACTTATTTATGCATTCTTGGTTGGTTCTCATATGTGCCCTGACCAAGGATTACACCCACAACCGTGGTGTGTTGGGACAACACTCTAACCAACTGACCTACCCAGCGAGGGCCCTGACCATACTTTTCCTAGTCCCAACATGGTGCTTTGTCATCCCTTACATAGGTCTCCTTTATTCCTACCTCTCCATCCTGTCCTGTGTTCCTCCCAGCACTTGGAATGATCTATCACCTGTCCATACATCCAGTTTCTTCCATCAAGTTCTAACTTAATACGACTGTCTATTCACCCAAGGTCTTGGGCCTGATCAGGTTAACAATGATTCTTCTAGTACCTGTGAATTCCTTTGGCATTTGTATTTGTAATCTACACTTGAGTGTTTGGCCAACTATTGACAGCCCCTGTTCTTCAAAGAAAAAGAACTGTTTCACTCAATTGACAAAAGATTATAAAATAGAAATACTTGACCCAACACTTACACTTGGGTTTTAAGAAGGAGATTAAAAACGCCTCATATTTTCAATAAATATCTGTCTTTTCTCCACCATCCCCCTTTTTTAAAAAGCTGACTCCAGAGTACAACAGGAAATACTGAACCTAAAAGATAAAAGGTCCTATGTCCTTCCTTGTTCCGAGTATGATCTAAATTAGTCATTGAATTATTCAAACTAACCTTGCCCTAGGAAATTATGAAGTAAGCAAAGTTTGCCCACGTGTACCTCTCCTTTCCTTTTTAACTAGATGCTAAGTCACTCTCTCTTCCCAGCAATCTCAAAGTAGAACAACTATCTGCTGTCCAGATCAGGTAAACACCCACTCCACAGAATGTAGCCTTGAGCCAAGGATCAGGGGAGAGTCCCTTCTCTTTGCCAGGCCCCAAGTTAACCAGTAATTTTTTCTGGAAAACAATGAGTAAATATTCAGACTTCCACTACAGTGACATTAGGCAGAAAGTGTTCAATAAAGTCACTATTTGCTATTGAAAATAGCATTAAGGAACAATAATGCCTAACACTATTTGAAGACTCACATATCTTAGCTTATTTAATCCTCAAACCTTTAATGCAGATCCTACTTTTAATGTTTATCCCCCTTCCCCACACAACCCCAATCTATTCATACCACAGCAGGCAGAGTGACTTTTAAATACCCTAAATCAGATTATGTCACTGCTCTGTTCTAAAACTCTCAGTGGGGCCCAGTCTCTCTGAGTAAAAGTCCAAGTCTTTACAATGGCCTACAAGACCCTCCAGGGTCCTCTGTTCTCTCTCAGAATTGACTTCCTATTGCTCTTCCCTTGCCTGCTCCCCTCCAGCCATCCTGGTCCTCTTGCTGTCCTTCAGGCTCAGCAGCACCCACCTCCCTGCCACCTGCTGTCCCTGCCCTCGTTATTTCCACATGCTCCAATGACGTCTTCTTAAAGAAATCATTTTGAAAATTGCAACATCCATCTCTGTCCCACAATATTCTCTGTTCCCTTTATTCTGCTCTATTTTTTTCTAATAGTTGTCATCTTCTTAGATACTACATTTTTTTTGTTTGTATGCTGTTTCTTTATTAGGGTGTTTTTTTATTGCCACCCCGCCCCCCAATTCTGGAGTGTAAGCTCCATCAGGACCAGGGCTTTTGTGTTTTGTTCACTTGAATTCCTAGTATTAGAACAATGTCTGGAACACAGTAGGCATTCAGTTAATACTCACTGAATGACTCTATTAAATGACTGTATGGTAGAAACTGAGTTACAGAGAGGTTAAGAAATCTGTCCAAAGACACACAGCTGATAAGAGGCTGAAGTGGGATTTAAACGCTCCTTTAACAATCCAACCTCTACATAATAGCAGAGTGACTGTCTAAGGCTGAATTCCTCAAAGCACACCCTAATGCCAGGGTTCATATACAGGAGGTTTATTGGGAAAATGTTCCCAGCGGGGACCTGTAAAAGATGAGGGGAATAGGCAGGAAAGGGGAAGAAGTCAAGAATGTTGAGATCTCAGGCCAAGTCCTGAAGATTGTGGCTTCTGCCTGATCTCCCACAGGGGATGTCTGGAGCATGTCACGCTTCAACTCAGAGAAGTCCTAGTCAGACCTGAAGCAAGGGAGCTGGGTTTTCGCGACCCCTCACTTGGTAGTCAATGGCCACGAGCTGGGGGATGGGCAAGGTGAACATTCTCAGGCACGCCCTCCTGGCTCTCTCTGTGCTTAAAGACAAATTTCTACATTAGCCTGACGGCAGTTAAGAGTTAGAAGGGAAAGCAGCCACTGCAAAGAGAAGGAAGCTGAAGGTGAGGGTGGGAGGCATATGGGGGACAGGACACTAAGGTGTCTGCTACAGTGGTCCCTCAGTGGTTTTCGTAATGCTTAAAACCATGCCCTACCCTCCTGCCCCTGTGGGGCCGAGGACCCCACATCATCTACTCCTCTCAACCTTTCAAGCCATATCTTGTGCCACTATTTCAGGGCTCACTGACCACAGAATCTTTGTACCTTCTAGAATATTCCTCATCTCATTCTACATGAGTCTGCTTTTGATCTTTCATGGCCAGCCAAAATATCCTCAAAAAAAGAAAAAAACCCTTTCTTAGGCACTGAACCATCACACTTATTATTTCCTAGGAAGTAATTATCACTGATTTTTCTGTTTGTTTGTTCTCCGTTCCCCACTAAAATGTGAACATCAAGTTAAGGTCAATGTCAGTCCACTTGCTATATCCTTAGTGCCTCACACATTATAGGAGCTCAAAATAACTTTCAAACGAAAAGAAATCACTAACCATGCAAATTCACGGCTCCATCTAGTACTCAAATCTGTTAGCATAGATCTTCCCAAAGTTAATTTAGCCAAATAAAGAATGAGGTTGGATCCTGACTGATGTGCTTCAGTTGGTTGGGCGTCGTCCCACAAAGTGAAAGGACGTTGCAATTTTCAAAATGATTTCGTTCAATTCCCAGTTGGGGCACATGCCTGGGTTGCGATCCAGTCCCCAGGCATCAAGACATGTGCAAGAGGCAACGGATAAATGTTTCACATCGATGTTTCTCTCCCTCTCTTTCTCCCTCCCTTCCTCTCTCTCGAAGAATAAGTAAATAATATGTTTAAAAGAATGAAATTGGAAAGATAAAGGACATGCTAATTTGGTTAGTTGTCACTTTTACCAGATAATTTTAATATCGGATAAACACCCAGTTTTGCTTCACCCTCAGAGAAAGCATCACCTTTAGAGACACTAAGCAAGACTACAGGCCAAGACTGAGTGCTAAGAACAGAATGGGCTAGTGAAGCCCATAATTTTGCTGGATTAGTTAAAATTGCCCATGAACTTCAAGCAGAGGCAGCCCAGAAGTAGGTATACAAAACCCTGTACTCTCTCATATCCATTAACTTTCCCATTTCTCTCTTTCGTGAATTGGAAGATAGTGCACCAAAGAGAATGTAGAAGTAGTATGTTTGTATTTGTTTCAACAGTAGAATAAAAGCAACTCTTCTCCCCCAAAATATAAAGAAACAGTAATTTCTTTTCTCTTTTCACACTGCTTCAACAAACACAAATTTTACAACAGGTACAAAAACATAAAACGTGAATTTTATTTTAAGAATTCTTTGAAGTCAAAAGAAACTTCGAGCTTGTTGTTTTGACTATAGAAGCTTCAAAGAATTATTAATGTGTTGCTGGATTTGCCACCAATGACAAAAACTCCCAATATATGTAGTCTGTGAACATTTCCAATTTTACAGTTTACATACTTCTGGTAAGAAGTATCTTAGTACTGGCATACCTCATTTTATTGCAGGCTCCTTTATGGTGTTTCACAGGTGTTGCATTTTTTACAAACCGATGGCAACACCCTCCAACAGCAAAGAGATTACGACTCACTTGACGTCTATCCTTGCTTTAGTGTGGTGGTGTGGAGCTGAATGTGCAATGTTTCTGAGGCGTGCATGTAATTTCTTTGGAAAAGATACGTATTATCTATTACAACTAAGAATCCTTACTTGTACTTAAATTTAAAGTTTTATCTATTTAATCCCAATAATGGGATACATCAGCACACATCAGTGAGACTTCTGTTCTTATACTACATATGTAAAATAAAACTAGAATAGGTTTAAATCTACCCTTTCTTCAAGGCCAAGCTCAGTATGTCTTCTAGACAGATCTGCCCAGCCCCACAGTTCTAAGTAACCCACAACGCCTTCCTTAAAATTCCCAAAAGGTTCCTCCATCTGTTTTCAGGTGCTTACCTCTTTCTGCATCCATGTTAATGACCTCCAAGCAAATCAGTCTCTGACCCCCCAGGGCAGCAGCGTGGCATCCGCTGAAGGGCTGTACCCTGCAGCCACACTGCGTGGCCCCAGGCCCTGCCTCCAAAACCGACCGGCCTCCCAGGAATGTATGAGAAATGCAATTTTCTTTAACTCAGCTGCACCTGTAGTTCAATTCCTCATTCCACCTGCTACAAAGCAGATATTTATATTGATTCCAGGTTTCCCCAATCAATCCTGGGGCCGCTCCCTCCCCAACAGGAGAGAACTGCTCCCCAGTGTTGTATCTCTGCAAAGGTGCCTGCCATTGTCATCAGCCCTCAGTGGCCTTGTCTGAGAAATGACTCCTGTCCCCTGCACCTCGCTCCCAGCGCCCTTCACCCTGGCCCAGCTGAGATCTCAGCTGCTGTTAGTCCTCCTGGTGACACCTCTAGGTCTAGTGGCCCTCGGGGCTGTTGCTGTCCCTTCTGCCAATCTAAAGACAGAGGAACATTTTCCTGGTCATCTTTGTTTAATAATTTAAAAAGTAACAAGCTTCTCTTGTTGAACACTCACCATCTTTTCAAGCCCATATAAACATTAAAAAGCTGACCAACCAGCCCAGTGCACATTTACTTACATACACACACACACACACACACACACAGTGTCAGAGGGACTTAAAGGAATGTAACGAGACAGTATTTTCTATCACAATACTAACTTTTAATATGTGTTTGTCAAAGTCATAAATGCACTCATGGTAGTTGCAGGTGGCTGTCCCAACCCCCACTGCTTTGTGCCACCACACTAAGCCCTTCCCAGCTGCTCCTGGGCTCCTGGTATCTCTTGAAACAATAGGCTTTGTGAGCTCTTTGTTCTATCAGTTCCTGACATTTTCCACTAACTTCCTGCTATGATAGATAATGATTTATGTCACTTTACAATCACCTACTTCCCCTTCTCTAATGGTCCCAATTTGGACGGCTTTGTTTTTTCATTATTGGCTACTAGAAACTACCTGGATTCCTGGGTCCATCCACTACAGATAGCATTTTTATATTTTTAGTATGGTAAGATGCTGTCCTTCCTAATCTTCTCTCAGCCCTCCTCCACACCACTTTCCACTCTTAACTTCTGTCATCCTCACTTTTAATTTTATACTGTCAAGATTGATAACATGTATGCTGTTTTGTAGCTGTCATCTGGTCTTCTGTGTTCTGTCCATGCATGTTTTAGAACCATCAGTAAGATAACATTTCCTTTCTCATTCTTTTTTTGGGAGGTGGGAAGAAATTTATTCTAGAGTTTAATTGCCTTATTATTTAAAAAAATAAAAAATAATTATTTAAAAAAAGAAAAATATTTTCACCCTGGCTGGGCACCTTAGTTGGTTGGAGCCATCATCCCAGAAATCAAAAGACTGAGGGTTTGATCCCTGGTTGGGACATACGTGGGAGGCAACTGATCAATGTTTCTCTATCACATCGATGTTTCTCTCTCTCTTTCTCCCTCCCTCCATCCCTCCCTCTCTCTCGAAAATCAATAAATACATAACTGGGTGAGGATTTAAAAAAATTTTTTAAAAAAGAAAAATATTTTTTTCCTGAAGAAATAAATTGAGGAAGATACAAATAAATGAAAGCAATACCATGTTCATGGCTAGGAAAAATTAACAACATTAAAATGTCCACACCACCCAAAGCAATCTATAGGTTCAGCATAATTCTTAGTAAAATATCACTGGTATATCTCACAGATCTAGAACAAATATTCCAAAAATTTATATGGAACTACAAAAGACCCCAAATAGCCTCAGCAATTTTGAGAAAGAAGAATAAAGTTAAAGGTGTCACACTATCTGATATCAAATTATACTACAAGGCCACTGTAATCAAAACAACTTGATACTGGCACAAGAACAGTCATATAGGTCAATGGAACAGAATCGAGAACATAGAAATAAATCCATGCTTTTGTGGTTATTTAATATTTTACCTTTATGGTCAGTTAATATTTCACAAAGAAGGCAAGAACATACAGTGGGAAAAGACTGTCTCTTCAATAAATGGTGTTGGGAAAATTGGGCAGATACATGCAAAAAAATTAAAACTAGACCACCAACTTACATCATACACAAGAATTAACTCACAATGGATTAAAGACTTAAATGTAAGACAAAAAAACATAAAAATCCTAGGAGAAAACATAGGCAGTAAAAATTGAGATATTTCTCATAGCAATATTTTTGCCAATATATCTCCCTGGGCAAAGGAAACAAAGGAAAAAATAAGCCATTGAAACTACATCAAACTAAAAAGTTTCTGCACAGCAAAAGAATACATCAACAAAATGAAAAGGGAACCCACTGAATGGGACAACATATTTGCCAATGATACACTTGATTTGGGGGTTAATTTCCAAAATATATAAAGACCTTACACAATTCAACACCAATAAGACAAATAACCCAATTTAAAAATGGGCAAAAGACCTGAATAGACACTTCTCCAAAAAGGACATACAGATGGCCAAGAGACATATGAAAAAATGTTCAGTACCATTAATCATCAGACAGATGCAAACCAAAACCACAATGAGTTATCACCTCACACCCACCAGAATGGCCATCATCAATAAATCAACAAACAAGTGCTGGTGAGGATGTGGAGAAAAGGGAACCCTTTTGCACTGTTGGTGGGAATGCAGACTGGGGCAGCCACTGTGGAAAGCAGTGTAGAGTTCACTTAAAATATCAAAATTGAAACTGCCTTTCAACCCAGCAATCCCACTTCTGGGAATGTATCCAAAGAAACCTGAAACACTAATTTGAAAAAACATATGCACCTCTGTGTTCACTGCAGCATTATTTACAATAGCCAAGATACAGAAAGATCCCAAATGCCTATCAGTAGGTGAGTACATAAAAAGCTGTGATACCTTTACACAACAGAATACTGCCCAGCCATAATAAAGAAGGAACTCTCACATTTTGTGACAGCAAGCATGGACCTGGAGAATATTATGCTAAGTGAAATAAGCCAGTCAGAAAAAGACAAATACCATATGACCTCACTTACATATGATATCTAATGAACAAAATAAACCGATGAACAAAATAGAAAGCAGGGGTATGGTTACAGAGATCAGATTGACAGCTGTCAGAGGGGAGGGAGGTTGGGGGCTGGATGAAAGAAGGTGAAGGGATTAAATAAAAACTGTATATATATTATGTAACACACAGACACAGCCAACAACGTGGTGATAGCCAGAGGGAAAGAGGGGTGGGGGCTAGGTAAAGGTAAGCAAAGGGGGGATAAATGGGGACAGAAAGAGACTTTGCTTGGGATGATGGGCACATGAAGAAATGGGCAGATGATGTTTTGTGGAACTGTACATTGAAATCTGTATGGCTTTGTGAATCAATGTCACTCCAATAAATCCCGTTAAAAATAATTAATTAATTAAAATAAAAAATTTTTGAAGAAGAATATCTACATTTTTATGTGAGATTTTCAATGCATTACTAACTTTGTAAAGCTTTGGCAAAGATTTTTTTGTTTTGGGGGTTTGGGTTTTTTTTTTTTTTTTTTTTTTGCTTTCTTTCAGCCATACTGAGTTACGATGGGCATACATCACTAAATTTAATGTGTATAGAATAATGACTTCCTTTTCATGAGTGTTCCTTTTTAGAGTATTGCTTTAATCATTATTAAGCCCCAGGATGTTATAATTTAATGCCACCATTGTAACCTTTCCTCTGTTCCTTGTATCTACCCAACCGGGGACAAATCAAGTGGACTGCTGAGGCTTGGTCATGAGTAATGGAAACACAGTCAACAGGTCGACTATGTTTCCATTAGTCATGCTCCACAACAAGAACAAGAATATATGCTCTTGACTTTGTGGCTGAGAAGAGTCAGTTGGGCTAAAACCCCAACTAGCAATTTGAAGATGAAGAGATGTGAGGTTGTTAAGAAAAAAAATGAAGTAATTATACAGCTACACCTACATGCTTTACCATGTACAGATTCACTACTTACTAGAAAGAATGGCAATGATACAGTACATTGCTTTAAACTGCTAAAGATTGTTTATTTCTATTTTCTCCAACTTTTTACCTATCTAGCAAGTGCTTGAAAGTCAAAGGAGACTCGCAAAAGGGACTCTGCTCACTCGCCTGCCTGGCCCCACTTTCTCTGCAACCATGACAGACAAACCTGATCAGACTGTTCTGATCTGGCTGATACTGAGAAATTTGATAAGCCAAAATTGAAGAAGGCAGAAACGCATAAGAAAAATTCAAAACGTTCTAAAGAAATAATTGAAATGGGGAAGCAAACAGGCAAATCCCAGTGAGAAATGGGTCAAATAGGCATTGTACATTCCATAAGCATCACCGTTTTATCTCCTTTAGGTGTTTAACATTGTTAAGAAACAAGGAGGTTGGGTCAGATTTAAATGACTGTGCCACTCTGTTTCACACCAAAGAATCAAGAACTATTGACACTTACAGTCAAGATGGAGGCGTACATAAACATGGTTCGCCTCCTCACACAACCACATCAAAATTACAAATTATAGAACAACCGTCACTCAAAACTGTCACAAACTGAGTTGAATGGAAGTCCAACAACTACAGCATTAAAGAAGCCACATTCATCCAAACGGGTAGGAGATGCAGAGACAGGGAGATGCAGAATGGGCTGGTCCCACACCCACATGTGGTGGATAAAAATTTGGGAGGGATACCTTGGGAACAAGGAATCCCAACCCAACACAAGGACCCCAAGTCCAGGGTTCCAGTGCCAGAAGACAAGTCCCCATAATTTCTGGCTGAAAAAAAAACAGTGCGGATTCAATCAGTTAGAAGAAATTTCTGGAGTCCTGAGCTGTTCCTCTGGAAGAACCCACACACAGACTCACTCAGACCCACTCCCTCTGAGATCCTGCACCAGGGTAGCAACTTGAAGACACCAGTAGCATACAGAGAGGCACTGAATTGTTTGGTATCAAGGCTAGAGCTGGGGGACAGCTTTCTCCCAGAGAGAAAGGTGGGCAAAGGCCATTGTCCCTTTTCTGAACCCTCCCTCCACAGAACCACAGAGCTGGCAGGCAGGTGCCGTATCTGAAATTCCATCAACCTGGCTAACACTGTTTGACCCATCCTGGAGATTCCCTAAGGCTTCGTCCCATCCAACTTAAAGGCCCACCCAAGCTGTACAATGGCTTTTCCAATGGCTTATCTTGGCTCATGCTTTACAACCTCCTAAATCCTCTCAAACAAATGATAGCTGGCCTCAGTGAGGCCCCAGCCCACAACTCTTGCTAAGTGGCCCCAGTCCCTGCACTAGCAGAAGCCAGCTTTGGATCACAGTTTGGCTTCACCTGGGAACCTCCATGCTTAGCACAAGTAGCAGCCACCTGCAGATTGCTTTATTGCACATGTAGGGTGGCCCCAGGCATAACACAGATTGGGGCTGGCTGCTCACTCCCAGAGCCTGCACACTCACTGGATAGCTACAGACCACACTGAAGCACCGCCACCCTGACTCTGCACAGCTGATTCTCCACAGAGGGCAGACATTGGTGGTCAGTGGCTTAGCCAATCCTTGCAACTGACTGGCCTGGGTAAATCCCTTCCATTGGCCTGCCAATAGCAACCAAGGTTCAACTATAAGAGAAGGGCATACTCAGATCACACAAAGGGTGAACCCTGAGTACCCAGCTTGGGTGGTAAGGGAGGCTGTACCACTGGACCCTACAGGACACCCACTACACTAGGTCACACTACAAAGACACAGAGTCAAAGCATCTCTACCTAATACGTAGAAACAAACACAGGGAGGCTGCCAAAATGAGGAGAAAAAGAAACATGACCCAAATGAAAGAACAGATCAAACTCCAGAAAAAGTACTAAACAAAATGGATATAAGCAATCTATCAGATGCAGAGTTCAAAACACTGGTTATAAGGATGTTCAAGGAACTTAGTGAGAACCTCAACAACATAAAAAATCCAGTCAGAAATGAAGAATACACTAACTGAAGTAAAGAACAATTTACAGGAAAACAATAGTAGAATGGATGAAGCCAAGAATCAAATAAATATTTGGAAAATAAGGAAGCCAAAAACAACCAATCAGAACAACAAGAAGAAAAAACGAATCCAAAAAAATGAGGATAGTGTAAGCAGCTTCCAGGACAACTTCAAGAGGCCCAATATTTACAGAAGGATAACAGAAAGAGTAAGAAATTGAAAATTATTTGAAAAAATAATGAAAGAAAACTTTCCTAATTTGGTGAAGGAAGTAGACATGCAAGTCCAAGAAGCACAGAGTCCCAAACCAAATGGATGCAAAGAGGCCCACACCAAAATACATTCATAATTAAAATGCCAAAGCTAAAAGATAAAGAGAGTCTTAAAAGCAGCAAGAGAAAAGCAGTTAGTTACCTAGAGAGGAATTCCCACAAGACTGTCAGCTGATTCCTTAAAAGAAACTTTGCAGGTTAGAAGAGATTGGCAATAAATATTCAAAATCATGAAAAGCAGGAACCTATAGCCAAGATTGCTCTACACAGCAAAGCTCTCATTTAGAATCAAAAGGCAGATAAAGAACTTCCCAGACAAGAAAAAACTAAAGGACTACATCATCACCGAATCATTATTACATGAAATATTAAAGGGACTTGTTTAAGAAAAAGAGGAAGATCAAAACTATGAACAATAAAATGGCAATAAATGCATTATCTATCAACAACTGAATCTAAAAAAAACTAACTAAGCAAACAAGAAGAACAGAGACAGAACCATGTATATAGGGAGTATGTTGAGGGTTTCCAGATGGGAGGAAGGTGTGAAGGAATGGGTGAAGAGGTGAAGGAATGAAGAAGTACACATTGGTAGTTACAGAATATCCATTGGGATGTAAAGTACAGTATAGGAATGGAGTAGCCAAATAACCTATATGTGTGACCCATGGACATGAACAATGATGGGGGGAATGCCTGAGGGAGTAGGGGGTGTTGGGTGGAGGGGGGGCAAAGGGGAAAAAATTGGGACAACTGTAATAGCATAATCAATAAAATATAATTTTTTAAAAAAGAACTACTGACAGGAAAGACTTGTCTCTCCAAGGCACATCTGTCAGGGCAGGAAAGGTACTTGGACATTGGTGAAGCAGCTGGGTGGGAACACAGTGAATTTTAAGTAAAAGCCAAGCTGGCCAAAAAGGTGTCCTGCAGGCTACCTTTGATTAAATGCAGTTTAATCAGAGATCCATTTTTTTGTGGTGTTCAAATGATTTTAATATTGGATTTATTTCTGGGCTCTCTATTCTGTTCCATTGATTTATGTGGCTTTTTTATGCCAGTACCATGCTGTTTGATTACTATGGCCTTATAGTATAGTTTGATATTAGGTAGTGTGATTACTCCAAGACCAGCTTTGTTCTTCCTCAATATCGCTGTTGCTATTTTGGGCCTTCTGTTGTTTCACATAAATTTTTGAAATATTTGTTCTAGTTTTGAGAAATATGCCATTAGTATTTTGATAGGAAGTGCATTGAATCTATAGATTGCTTTGGGTAATATGAACATTTTAATGACATTAATTCTTCCTATCCATGAACACGGTATGTGCTTCCACTTGTTTGTATCTTCTTCAATCAATTATGTGGAATCTAATGTACAAACTAAACTAACAAGCAAATAGAGACCTACTCATAGATACAGAGCAGGCTGACAGTTTTGGGAGAGGGTGGAGGGATCAAGCAAAGAAAAAAAAATGGACTCATGGACATGGACAACAGTGTGGTGACTGAGAGGAGGAGGAAGAGTATAAGAGGGATAAATGGTAATGGAAAAAATACAATAAAAAATAAATTTAAAAAATATACTGGAATGCACACTTCTTAAAAATATGTAAATAAAAATTTTTAAATATCATGAAACAAAAGTCAGAGGACTCAGCTTCACATCCATGCATCACTATTTCATGCTTCAGCATTCTTCAGCAACAAGAACTGACATTGATGCAAAGATAAATCATGACTGACAATGTAACAGTACAGGTTATAGCTGTATAACTGTAGCTGTAGTTCCAGAGTTTGGGAAGGTGGTGTCTCGTAGAACATAAAATGGCCCTACACAGATCCTGTCTTCTTATATAGTTTCTTTGTGACTTTAGATCAAATTAATCTCTCAAAGCTTCAGTTGCCTTGACAAGAAGACACTGATAATAATATTCACCTTATAGGGGTAGTACAATAATGAAATAAGACACTTAGTGTAAATCAGGTGAATGGTAAGCACTCAATAAAAAAAAATAACTATCATTATTGTCCCTATTCCTTATGTTCTTATATGGCCCAGCCTTTTCAGGCAGTTGCTACTGTTAACCCCTCAATCCCAGTCTGTTTGAAGTGAACCACACCTTAATTATGTTTTCTAAACTTATGAAGCCTGTATTCATAAAATACAGGCCAGCGCTGCAAGCTTATATATGTAATAAGAAAAGTAAAGGTACATTGAATATGGTTTTAAAAAACTGAGTTTTGAGTTAGCTAATTTCATTTAGTAAACAGAGCTAACCAGTCCCTGGAAATAGTCTTCTTACCAAGGTACTATGTCTCTCAGAGAAGCATTACATTTCCCCTAGAACACTTGAATACTGCAGTTAGAGTAAATAATAATGTTATGATCATTACTGCAATTTATTGTGTATCATTTTCAAGACTCTTTATTATGTAAGTATTTACTATATTTGATAATATGATTTCACATCATCATAAAAACCTTACAATGTAGGTATGTTAAACACACATGCACACACACACACTGAATTAGGCGTCGAGTTATATGCCCAAGGTCAAACAGCTAGTATATAATTTTTAAACGAACAGTCTATAAAGCAGGTCCATTTTATTGAAACATCTGTGTTTCCTTCCATTGTCTACATCCTTTTATCCTCTAATAGATTTTAAGTACATATGTATTAGTCATCTATGAATGTCAAAGTTTTAAAATGCCTATGCATTATATTGCTTAAAGTAGCAATATCCCATTAAACTAGAATTGATAGAGTAATTAAAGTGACTTTTCTTCTGTATGCTTAGCACTGACTTAAGAGATGTTGGTAGAACAAAGCTGAAGTAAGTCTGCCACTGGAACAAAATTTGAAAACCAGAAATAACTGGACTTGCTCTTCCCAGAAGTCTTATTCTAACTGATACCCTAGAAAGATGAGAGAAGAATCCAAAATGAAGTAAATGGGAGACTGGCAATAAATTTTTAAATGTTCCTCTGAATTCCTAGTAACTGGTAATGTTATTTGCTAATTTTGGAAGAATCGCTTTTGGATCTCTTGAATTCAGTTGGACCTTTACGTAAATTACTTCCTTATTATTAAAAATCCATTTACTCATAATTCTATTGATTATTCTTGTGGCTATCCCAGATGTAAATAAAATAAGTTGTCATTTCACATATAATTATTACTCCAGGTAATCGCATTCAGGGAGAGCTTTATGACTGATTTTTATACATCATTAACAGTGATTTGTGGCCTATATAAAACAACCAGAGTGGAAGGCTATAAGCTCTTTTACTTTCTGTTCATAGAATAAGCATATAGACTGAACTACCAGACTTCTCCATGGTTTATGCATTAGTGGCTTCAGCTTTCCCTTAAACTTTTGAAGATGATCCCAAGCATATAGTGCTAGATATTTTCCAAGGCAAGAGTTTATGATTTCTTTTAAATTCTGTTACGGGCTATGACAATCATTGTCAAAGTTTAATGAAGTCTTCCAGGCTTTCTCCCAACTTGAAAAATCAGATTTCTCAAACCCAAGGTCTTGCACAAAACTCCTTCCCACTTACAACTTTACCCACGCCTGCCCCTCTCTTGATTCCCCCTTACTGAAGTTTACACCAGTTGTGTTACCAGCGTATTTTGAAATATTTTCCTTCTTGTACTCTGTGCTTAGTGTTCCCTTCAGACAAATGTACTAAAAACTTCATGGAGCTTAACTCTAAGATTTCATAACTCATCAATTAATTAATTAGACTTTATGTAATTTTTAGTACATCAAAATTATCAGTATAAATACAGACATAAGATTATAGAGAAATTAAACATTTCTAGAACCTCCCTATGAAATTGTTCTGATCAAATCTGCAATCCTTAACAGTAAAGTTTTTTTCTCCTCTTCTATCTTAATTTGAAGATCAGTGTAGAAGCTCAGGAAGGATTGATAATGATATTTCTTTGCTAAGGACATACTATATCAGGGAATATATATATATATATATATATATATTCTAGGAAACTTAGCTATACATGTATTTCTTATTGTTTTAAAGTTAGACATTTCTGTACTTCTTAATAAGAAAATTATCTCTAAGTAAATATGGTTCAATTTTATTACATGGCTCTGACTAAAGATTTTTCATTGTTTTACTTTGTCTATCAATTATTCTATTTTAATTTTGATGTAACTCTTCTATAAAGGAAGTGTTTCCCTGGACCTCCACTTTTTTCTCCTCAGATAAATGCACTGTTACAACTCAAGACAAAAATAAAGACTTAAGGACTACTGTGTGTTTCCACTCAAGAAACTTGATTAAATGACAAGGTGGGTTTCACAAGAGTAGTACACAGGGAGGGTATTCTCAGTACAAGATAAACTGAGTAAGGGGGCTGCTTAAAAAATATCAATATATTCACAAAGCAAAGGGAAAATGATTTTAAAAAATGGAGGTGAAAAAATAGGACATGCTCATACGTTTGTTAACATGTATTACCTACCATGATCAGGCATTAATTTATGACCTGAATATAAAGTGAAGAACAAACTGACATATTCCTTACCTTTAAGAAATTTATATTCCAATAAAAGAAAAAATTAAACATACAGTCACAGTTCAGCAATATTTAAGCATGACATGTGTGAATATAAGGGAATCACAAACTTGGTACAGTGGTAGAAAATCTAGGAGGTACCCTGCTTAAATATGGTGATCACAAAAGCCTTTCTGAAGCAGAGACATTTAACTTGGGACCCTTACAATGAGAAAGACCAGCCATTCAAAGAGCAAGGGGATAAATACTCTAGCATAGAGGTCAAAAAAGATTCTGTAATGGGTCAAAGATAAATATTTTATGTTTGCTGGCCATTTGTTTTCTGTTGCAACTACTCAACAGTTCCATTGGAGTATTAGAGTAACCAGTGGAAATACCTAAACAAATGTGCATGATTGCGTTTCAATAAAACTTTATTGACAAAAACAGACAGTGGGCCACATTTGGCCTCTGATTGTAGTTTGCCAGTTCCTGTGCTAGGCAAGATATGTGACCTGGACAAACACAGGACAGGGACTGCTGTGCTCATGGAACTGAAAGGGCACTTTAGCCAGAGGAGAGTAGGTAGGAGGAGAGGGGCATGAAATGAGCTTGAAGAGGTAAGCAGGGCCAGGTCACACACAGCTTTGAAGGCCAGGGTGAGGTGTTTGGATTTTATTTAAGCCATTTAGTTGTAAGCAGAGTAACATGGTGCTCTTTGTGTTTTAAAAGCTCATTATAATTCCTATGAGGAGAATGGATTGGAAGAAATAGTTCTGAAGATATCATCATGGCCTGGATTCACATGGTGGCAGTGAAAATGGGAAGTGGATATACATTCGATACATTTAAAAGTCAGGATCCTAACTGACATGCGGGATGAAGCAGGGCATGATGAAGGAAAAGAGGGGAAAATTCACTTTAACTCAGAACTCTGGCCAGAGCATTTAGATTGACCATAGGTAGTCAAGTTGGGCTAAATTATAAATTTCAAAGACAAAGACTAGGGGGAGAAAAGCCTAAAAAGTTAGGTTGAGTCCATATCAGGGAATTAATATTATTAATCTGGCTTATTGCTTTAAGACTGCAGAGTCATGTTGAATAAGGAGATTACCTTTGGTCTTTTGGCAAATATATACAATGTGAATTCCTTAATGGCATGTAGAAGCAAAGGAAGGAAATCACATTTAATAAGTAATGAGCTAAGGCGATTGTATTTGTTTTAGTGAAAAATAGGAAATTACTGAAGAGTGTTGAAGAGCAGAATACTATAACCACAGTTGTGCTATAAACTGTGTTGCACTGGATAAGTCAGAGAGATAGGTAAGAAATCAGGGGGAAATGTTAATAAATTATTAAAATCATATATAAAGAGATAATAAAGACTTGGTCCAAGGTTATTAGTATTAGAAATGCTAAGAAATGTAAACTCAATTGGTATTTCGGTTGGAGAGAGATATACATACATATAATTTGAGGATATTTACAATAAACAATATAAATAATATAATTTTAAACATTAAAACATTAGAAGAGCCCAACTTTAAAGGAAAATGTTGAATAATTAGTCTCAACTAGAAAGTTAATACAGAGGGGACTCTTGCTGGTGGGCCAGGAGAAGGTGCCACATGGTTGTGGATTAAGAGCTGGAGATCGCGGCGACGCAGTTGATGGTGCTGAGACCGACCCATGGAATGTGCAACACCAAGAGCAAAGAGTCATGTAGACTATGGACTTCAGGGAAAATCTCTCTCATTCAGTCCTCTATATGTGCCTCTAGTGACTTCTGTCTCCCACAGAGGCAACCACTTCTCTGAAGTGGAAAAAGAAAGTTACCATGTGAGGCTTTGCTAAACTCAAGATCGACAGCAATGTGGCTTCCCCAGCCTTTCACGCTGCCCAGCCAGTCACTGCCACAAAGACCTCTCACCGCCGTCTGCAGCCCCTGAGTCCTTCGAGGTTTTAAATCCAAATCAAGTGAGGAAAGCAGATTTTTTTCATTTTACTTCGCCTTACACGTTGTGCTCAGTAAATAGTGATTTCATAGTGATGGAATATTATAGCCTAACACATAGACTTCAATTATTAATTTTATTATAGAATAGTAGTCTACAAAATAACATTTACAATGAATCTGTATTCAATGTAAATATCCTACACAATTAATTTTAGTTTTAAGTAAATCAAATAAACACCATAAATAATCTTATGTAAATATCACATAGATATTAACAAAGAAAATATATTTTAAATTCTTTATTTTAGTTTTCTTCTCTACAGACAAAGGGCTTTATATTTTTCATCTGAAAAGTATGCTTCCTGGCAAAATTAGCAACATAACCAAGGAAGTATGATTTCCCCATGGATTCATTCATTCATTCATTTATTTATAGGTTCATTCATCTACTGACTAAAGTTTATTTTCCTCCTACATGTCAGAAATATTTTTTGGTACCAGGAACATAATAAAGTATACTCCAGTAAACAAACAAAAAAATGTCTTCAAGAAGCCATGTGGCCATTGTTTTATAAGGCATGAAAAAGAGAAATGAGGCGAGAATTTGCAGTGATGCTATGAGCTAAGAATGCTGGTGCACGCACACGAGAAGCTTTGACAAATATATATTAGTTACAGCACATTTTGTGGACCACAAAATAGTAAACTAGGAATGTTGGTAGACACCTACCAGAAACTTTGACAAATACATATTAATTACAGCACATTTTGTGGATCATAAAATAGCAGACTTCTTGGGAATAAGCAAAATCTTACCAACATTTCCCGATTAAGAATAAGCTGAAGAGGAGGGCAGAAAGTAGTGAAATCGGGGGAAATATATTCTTGTTTCTAATCTTTTAGTAAGCTTCTCGCTGTCTGAAAGTGAAATGACCAGGGAATTTGGGGTCATTAATCAAAATTTATATATTTATTGAATAATATACTCCAAACAACTGCCATGCGTCTGTTTAGGTTTCTGAGAATATAGCAACGATCAAGTAAAACTGGCCTCATTTTCATGGAGCATACTAGTGGGAAGACTGATAGCTAACATAATCTAAAATGGACATAAAGAAAAACTGTGATATAAAGTATACCTTATACAAAATGATATGATAACAGAAACTAGGATAAGCCACAACATTAAATAAGGTGGCATCCTTCACATTCTCTATTTACCCATGCATTGCTGGCACTCTCAGGCTCCAAACATGGGCTTTCATCACTTGCCTTCTTCCTCTATTTTTGTATTGAGTAATAGACAAATTGCCCTTGGTTGATACAACACTCAAAATTGTGATACACTTACACAGGAGATCACTTTGTAAGTTATATAAATGTTTAACCACTATGGTGTACACCTGAAACAAATATAATATTGAATGTCAACTGTAACTGAAAAATTATTTTGAAAATTTATAAAAATATGCTTAAAGTTTATAATAAGATAATGGCAATTAATTAATTTGTTATATTCCCTGCTATCCAAACTG
The DNA here is from genome assembly GCF_021234165.1 of Pteronotus mesoamericanus. Lineage (NCBI taxonomy): Eukaryota > Metazoa > Chordata > Mammalia > Chiroptera > Mormoopidae > Pteronotus > Pteronotus mesoamericanus. The sequence continues at coordinate 17,183,566 of NW_026555329.1, read as the reverse complement.
TGGCTGTATTGACATTATTGAATTACTGGTCTTTTTTAAATCAAAGTCTAAACTTCAAATATGGAAAATATTTACCATGGTAGTGGAATACAGCAAAATCTGACTGAATGAGCAAAGAAAATTTTCTTCTGCCTCATGATGGATGTGTTGGTTTTAAATAGAGCGATAAAAGTATTTTATAACTGGGCTATAAAGTGATTTTCATTAAAACAGTTATTATTTCAAGTTCATAACTGAAGGAATGATAAAATTCTATTAAAGGTCAAGATATTACAGGTATGGAAATACCATCTTAATTTCAGTAAGCCATTCATATCTTTAAATGACTATTCAGTATGTTAGTACTATTGTTTTATATCATTTGTGCCTTGCCATCTTCTGACTAAATACAGAGTCATGATTAGACAAAAGTTCATCAAGAATAGAAAGCAATGTTTTCAAAATTATGTACTGTAGATTTCACAAACCTAACAACTTTTTCTAACATTTTTCTTTGAGATTTTGCTTACTAGAAAGTGCAAAAATGGCACTCCTACAAATGTATTCTTATTGAGAACAATTAATTGTATACTATTACAGTTTTAGTTAATAAAAACAAAAAAAATTTAAAAAAAAGAAAAAAGAAAGTTAATACAATAGAATCTAAAAGTTATCTCTGAGTTCTTTGATAGCCAAGATAAATGAAATAAAAACTGGGGAGAGGTGAAAATGTTGGATTATATAGCTCCCATCTGATATAAGGAGATATATCAGTGTTCCAGGGGAGAAACACTGAATTATAAAAGAAATAAATCTCACAGTATTTTATATTAGGAACAATAAGACCACAGTAAACTGTATATACTCTAATAGCTATTTGATAAAAATATATATATGATCTTCATGAGCAATGTCTTATATTAAAAACTCTTGTATCTTATATACAAATTCCCAATTAAAGTTGAAAACATTATACTGTACACCTGTGATGGTATTTTTACAGAAAGTAGGAACGATAAAACCCCAAAAATGTTTTACAATGACTTGATTTGATTCTGAAATAAAACTTAGAAAACAAAAATAGATGGTTAGTTCCCTTAGATGTCTCCTACCCAAACAGCAGATAAATGACATCAACTCTTTAGCCACGCAGACAATGCTGTGGGTAAGAGCTAGTGGCATGGATTCTGGAATCAGATAGCCTGAGTTTATGGCCCATTTACCAGTAGAGACATTAATGGGAGCCATGTCAGCCGATGGGCTGCTGATGCCAAATGGCAAAGTGTTCACAGGCCTGGGGTAATAAGGAAGGAAAGAGTCCAGTGTAGACTATAGTTTCAGCTGGCAGAGTTAAAAGTCAACTGCTGGACACATTAACTATTAAATTACTGCCCAGAGGAAGAGATGAATAGGGTATGGCACCACTGGGTTTCTCAGTTTGACTTTGAAATATTTACTTCCCTATCTTAGGGTACCAGATTGAATCTAAATGTGAACATTCTGATCATTAATCTAGTCTAAATTATTTATTTCCTGATTTTTAACTAGTGTTCCTATGACGTGTTACAAACTTGACATTTTGCTAAGACAATTGGGCTGACTGTACCTAATTTTAATCAAATTTTTGACCTTAACCAAACTGATATCTGATTAGGAGTATTTTCAGTAGACTTATTAGTCTGGCTTATTGTTTTAGGACTGCAGAGTCATGTTGAATAAGGAGATTAACTTCAGTCTTTTGGCAAATATATACAATGTGAATTCTTTAATTGCACTCAATAAGCAATGGAAGGAAAACACATTTAATAAAATATTTTAAAGACTGTTATCTTGACTGTATGTAAGTAGTTCAAAAACTATCAAACTCTTATTTTTTTTATTCAAGAACATTAGTAACTAGGTGAAAAACAATAGCTGTGAGCTTTGCTTTCCTTCCAGAGCAAGTTATTTTTGATTGCTAATAGAATTTACTGATGTTTAGACTGAAAAAAAAGAGTTGATGCCACTTGACTTCCGTTTGTTTTAGGTCCCAATGCCTGCCCCCTCCAGCACTTACTTTCATTCATTCTTCTCCAGTGGATGTTCAACAGGATGTTCCTTACCTCCCTGCCTTTGCTTAAGCCATTCCTTCTCCCTGGAATGCCTTCCATTCCACTCCATCCCATTTGGGAAATTTCATTCCATGCTCCCCTAATACAATGTTCACTCCTATGTGATAGCATCCATTATATGTCTGCCTCCCTGACTTTCCTGATTTTTCCGGGGCAAAAACTGACTCATTCATCTCTGCATTCCCAGCACCATATTTGCTTGGAAAATAATAAATATTAAATAAATGTTTATTGAATTATTTCTCCTTGTGAAATTAATGTGCAGAAGGTTGGAAGGCTGGAATATTTTTTTCAATAATGATCTACTCCTGACTTTACTATACCAGGAACTAAAATTAGTTTTCCATAACATTTCATTATTTTACAACTGAGAAGTATTCCATTGCATATATGTACCACATCTTCTTTATCCAATCATCCATAGGTGAACAATGGTTGTTTTCGTATCTTGTCTGTTGTAAATAATGCTTCAGTAAACACAGCAGTGCAGGTGTCTTTTTGAATTAGTGAGTTTCCCATAAAAAGCAGCTTTCTGGACAAAGGGAGAACAACATAAACACTAAACTCTTGAAGATGCAGCATTATGAGACAGCAAGGGCAGCAATTAGATTCAGATACAGGGGATTGGTATCTGCTATGAAACTATGATTACATTACCTGGTTTTGAGTAGAACACTTAAAATTCCCTCCAGCCTACCTCAGATGGTGCAGAACCTTGTAATCCTGCCTTTGCGTCTATGGTGGCATCGCTTTTTCATAAAGTGGAAAAATGCTTAATCCTAGGAAAAAAAGAAAATCCATAACCAGCAACCAAATAAATCAAGAGTTACAATCAATGCAATAATCTCTGAGAACCTATAGACAATGAAAGAAACAGGACGTTCTAGAACACAGCAGAAAGGCCCATCACTGCGTGGCTCCACAGCCACTGTACTCCTTACTTTGTGCTCACCTTCCAAAAGTTTTACTGGTAAATTGACAAAATTCTGAGAATTCTCAATGATGCCTCACATGGAGAGAAGAAAACTGAGTTGGTAGATCAGTATTTTCTTCCAAAGTGCAAGGAAAGCAAGTGGCTGAGAGAAACCAGTAATACTAGGAAAGAAAACAAGAGAGTTGACTATGGGGAGCAGAGGGAGGGTCTCAGGCCACAGAGAGATCAAAGTCCAAGAGACACCCTCAGGAGAAAGGAACAGACCCTCCAAGTAGGCAACTGACAAGGAACAAGACGCTGCACATCTCAGGAGAAAGAGCAAAATCTAGGAGTCCAGACTGCACCGTGCCTCATCCAAGTTCGCATTCCTTCTCTGGAGCTAAGAAAAGTGAAAGGAACACAAAATATGTAACCCTTACAGGGGGGAAAAATCCCCCAAATTGTAAGAACAGAGTCAAGTTGTCACTCCCATTCTGTCTGTCCAGAGCCACCCAAGCAACCTCAAGATATAGAGAATGGCCCAGAAACTACGCAAATATATTTCACACTTGATTGGGATTCTCCAGAGAAACAGAACCAATAAGGTATGTGTATTGTGTGTGGAAAAAGAGAGAGGTTGATTTTAAGGAATCGATTAAGAGTTAAAGAAATTATCTCACACGTAGGGCTGGAAAATCTGAAATCTACCTGGCAGCCTGGCAGGCTGAAAATTCGACAAGAAGTTGAGTAGAGTCCAAAGGCAGTCTGGAGACAGAATTCCTTCTTCCTTGGGGTACTTTAGTCTTTTTCATTCAAAACCTTCAACTGATTGTCTGAAGCCCATGCATATAATGGAGAGTAATGGCTTAACCCAAAGACTACTGATTTAAATATTAATTGCATCTTAAAAGATACCATCACAGACACATCTACAGTTGTGTTTCAACAGCCTAGCCAAGTTGACACATAAAATTAACCATTCTCTCTCTCTCTCCCTCCCTCTCTCTCTCTCTCTCTCACACACACATACACACACACACACACACACACACAAAGACAACCACCTAGAATAAGTAATAGTTAACAATTACAGTGCTAGGCACTGTTCTTTACACTTCACATGTAATCTATTCATTTAATCCCCACAGAAATTTTACAAGGGAAGTACTATTTATCGTCATTTATTATCCTATTTGACAGATCAAAAAATTAAGGCAGAGAGTGCTTAAGTAGCTTACCCAGCATCACAGGGCTAGCAAATGGCTAAGCCAGTATTAAAATTGGTAATGCTTGTCCAAAACTCACACATTTTACTACTGAACTAGAAGAAAACGTAACTCAGGAAACAAAAGAAAATTCCCTTAATGACTTCACACTAAGAATATCTTAACAAGAACATAAATGAAATAAGAGCATGCCAATAAATGGATAAAGCAATTCAGAGATGAAAAAGTAAACTACTAGTTTAGGAAAACAACTAGGGGACTGTGCAAACTGATTATGGAAATAATAAGTAAATTAGTAAAGCAAGGTACAGAATAAACAAAAGTGAATTACTGACACAAAGAGGAAAGAGTTAAGAAAATCTAAGTGAATTCAGACAAAAAGGGCAAAGAATTAGAGCAATTTAGAAGAATATTATAGACATGAGATAGCATACAAATTAAAATATTTACATATATGTATTAGAAAATATGATTCAAAAAAAGACCATAATATTTTTGAAGGGAGGTTTCTACTCCAAAGACATATCTAAAGACATAATACGATAAAACTTCCCTAAAATGAAGCAAGAGAAAATTAGATGAAGGATGATTAACAATAAAACATGTCCCCTAATTAAACTATTGAATGTCAAGAATAAAGAAAGAATTCCTCAGATACTCAAGCAAAGAAAAGAAAGAAAGAAAGGAAATTTCATACAAGATGGAAAAATACTGTTCTATCTATGAATTCTCCATAACACTCAATTCCACAGACAATGAAGCAATGCCCATAAGTGCTAAGAAAAACAAAATGTAATTTTAAAACATAACTTATCTAGATGTCATTTGAGCTTAGAAGTCACTAACAGGCATTCACAAACATGAAAGAACTCAGGGAACACAATACACTTAATTTCTTCTCAAGGAAAGAAAAATTGCTTGACAATGACATCCAGCCAGATTAAAATAACTAAAAATAAACTCAAGAATGGCAAAGTTAGGTTAAAAGAACTGGTAGTGAACAATGAGTCTGTTTAAATAAATAGTAAACAACTAATGCAAGTATGGTAGCAAAACTAAATGTGAATATTATAAACCTAAGTAATGTTAAAATAATCATACAACTACAAGGGGGTGGTTGGGGAAGGGGAAATGGGAGAAAGTTTGAGTGCTAATGTCCTCATCTTTCAAACCAGGGAATGAATAGATATTATCTAAATATCTATTTTTTAATGTTACATGCTAGCTTCTTAATGTGTATCCCTAACTCTTATTTGTTTGTTTAACATTAATGGGTTCTTTTATGGAAAAAAATACCTTGTGGTGAGTAAATATCTTTTACTTTTGATTTTCTCCTGTTTAAGTTAAACCAAATATAAATAGTTTCATTAAAAATATTTTTGAGGATCTCAGCCCACTTTCATAACTTTTATTTATCTGTCTACTACTGTATTCTTATAACCATAAAATATGCATGGAAAGATGTTCACAATGATTTTTTTTTAAATGTTAAGGGTGGCAATTTCTGAGTTTGGAGTAATTTTTACAATAATGTAAAAATACATTATTGTACTTTTCTTCATTGTTTTGTTTTTTATAAAGAGTATATCTTATTTTACAGCAACAATCAGATGAATATTTTGCCTTTAAAAATTGTGAGCAGTACTTGTATACCAAGATATTAACAGTGGTTCATTCTGGGTAATGAGAAAATAGGTAATAATTTTTTCTTTGTACTTTTCTACAGTTTTTAAGTTTACAAACATAAAAAAATAATTATTAACTCCTTATTTTTTACTATTCTACTTCTTATACATATATTTTATTAAAATATATAATTTCATAAATTTGATGCTCTGGGAAATAAAGACTGCAAATATCCCAAATAAAAACAAATAAATTACAAATAAATAGTATAAATACCCCAAAAACAAATAAAGAGTATAAATGTCCCAAACCCTGCGATATTCAGGGAGGTGTGTCCATATGTGCATATTACTGAGAACACTGAGTCAGCAATTAATGAATAACATGGAAAAAGTGAGAAATGTATTCTTTAATCAATGTTATCTCATATTATTTATTACTCAATCCTATGAAACAGCTTTTGTGTTATGTACTGTGGAATATTTGCAACATATGGCATTTGAACAGAGTTATACACCTGGTTTCATTGAGCTAACAGAAGAATTGTGAAATAGCTATCTTTATTGTTACCTCATAAACTGCATCAACAACTGAGAAACAAAAATAAATAATCTGAAATCCTCCACTTTAGGTGTGGAATTGTACAGGGTGCAGAGGGATATGAATACATATTTGTTAATATTAACATAAGAACAACAATAACAATAATAACAGAAGGATAAACTAAAAACCTAAAAAGTGGCTACTAGAGAGAAGAGGTTGTAGGGACAGGACATAAAACTACACTTCTTCAGCTGCATTATGTTTTGAATATTTGAGTTTGGAACCATGTATTTTACATAATTTTAAAATGAAATTAAATGTAAAAAGCAATCCCTGAAACTCAAGAACAAAATAAGCAAATAAAACTATGTGTATGAGAGTTGGTAGCATAACCACACAGAGAAGAACATTTAAAGTAAAAAACACAGTAAATTGATTAAACATAACTAGCTCATGTGGTATATCTTAAAGGCAAAAAACTGCAAATAAAAACTCAATCTGGCCCTGGCTGGTGTGGCTCAGTGAATTGAGTGCCAGCCTGCAAACTATAGGGTCGCCAGTTCGATTCCCAGTCAGGGCACATGTCTGGGTTGCAGGCCAGGTCACCAGTAGGGGACACGCAAGAAGCAACCACACAGTGATAGTCTCCCCCTTTCTCCCTTCCTTCCCCTCCTTCTAAAAATAAATAAATAAAATATTTTAAAAAATCTGTTTCTAATAATCATATAGTTGGTCATGTTGGCATTATGTATTGAGATAAAGCAAGTGAATAATCATGTTAATATCACTAGGAACTGGAATTGTTTTGGCATGCTAGAAAAGATGCAAAACAGAAGAGGTCAAGGAAAGACCCTATAGTGTCTAGATTTGAGTAGAAAGTGTCAGTATACGTTCATAATCTTACACACACACACACACACACACACACACACGCACACAGATTTTCTACTCTGTTCATTGGCCATGCAACAATAAAGAATGCAGCAGCCATGTGCACCCACAATGCCCAGACTATAATCTCTAATTATCATTTCTAATTCAAAGAAAATGAGAGTTCCTTAAATGCAAACTGCAGGACTGAGAGAGAAAATACACAGGTTAAACCTAGAATAGCTTGCCCTGTCCAAAACCAAGAAAGCTATCGAAGCCTATTTAAGGCACATTGGAGTCTGAGGATCCCATTTGAAATGTCATCTGCTGGCTAAAAAAAGGGATAATTTGAGCATGAGTTAGACGAAGACCTGCTTCTATCTTTCTTTGAAGGACTGAAATATTTCAAATATGTTTAAATCCATGAGGTCATAATGGATTTCCCCTAAATCCATTTCCTAAATATTTCCCCTAAAATATTTGGGGAAAAAGACCGTATTTGAACGTGTTATCTCACCAACTTATTTTTTAAATTAATGAAGGGAAGTAATCAAGTACTTATCTTTCTTATATTTGCCATGTTTTGAAGTAAACATGTGATAAAAAAGTTTCTGTTTATACAGAATAGTCCAGCTAACAAAAATAAAGAATGAATGATAAAATCAGAATGACACTGTGTTGCAAGTACTAATGAATTAATTAATGGATCTAGAAAATGATCATCAATGGAGAAACAACCAGATATCATGTGCTTCCTGACAATACATATAAAGTAGCCTTGTCAGAAAAACTGAACTTAGATGGGATGAAGGTTCCCCATCTTCCATATACAACTACCAACTAACAGGAAATAGGACAGAGGAACAAGTTAAAAGAAACAGTAAAGAGGCAATCATCAAACTCCAGAATGTAGTACACTTCACTGATTAGTTTTATTCATATACTGCAAGGGGGGTAGAGAGGGCAGGTGGGACAGAAAAAAATCATGGATTAGGGGAGATCTTAGAGATAAATGAACCAAGTGCAGGGCATGAACTTCATTACAATTCTGATTTCGACTAGTAAACCATATGGGATAGGGGTTTATGAAAACAGTAGGAATATTTGAACAATGGACTGGATATTTAATGTTGTAAAGAATTTATGTTGCTTTAGTTGAAATAATGCCATGGTTGTGTTTTTATTTTTTAGAGAAATCCTTATCATTTATATGGAAATGCTGAAATATTTAGTTAAAGTGATGTCTTGGATTTTCTTCAAAATAATATAAGTGGAGAGGAAATATAAAGAGTTTGTAAGTGAAACTTGCAAATTGTTTCAAGTGAATGATTCTCTCTACTCTTGTATGTTTATAATGTTCCACATAAAAAGTTATAAAAACAAAAATTAGAATGCCTCTCATTGTAAAGCTAGGCCTAAAAAAATGAGGTAGACACATGGGACTTTCAAAATGCAGGGTTATTTTGCAGGGTTATCTGTAAAAAGAACAAGAATTAAAAAATACTGGCTTATATAAGTTGCAAAAATTATTTCTTTTAAAACATCAGAATTAACTGAAAAATATAATACTTACTAAGAGGAGAAAACAACTCCACCCAAGAAACATCATTTAATTCATTTAAAGATGAAAGAAATGAGTCTGCAAGGCAAACCATGGGCTCATGGAAAGCTGTGATTTCTGTACAGATGTTATTAGGTTGATAGTTTCATATTGTTAATGACCGCCCAATCAGCATCCTCACTGCATTTATTTTCATATACGAAATCTATGAATGATCCCCAGAGTCCTTTAGTGATACCCGGTAAAATCTTGTACCATTTTGCCGGTTCCTTAGTCTTAGCAAGAAAGGGCAGGAGAGAAGCACAAGCATGTCCTCTTCCAGACCCAAAGAGGACTTCAGTGTCTTGGAACCAAAGATGTCCTAAAAACGGTACCATCGCACTGACACATTCTACGTGCAGTGTCACGTTTACGTTCGCCTTTCTCGAAAATATAAAATACATCTGCCTCCATCGTCTTAAGTACTATGAGACTAAAAATCCTTTTATAATGGTGTAGAACGGCAGGTATTCCAGCTGACGTGGGAGTAGGACGCTCTGCTCACAGAAGGATGTTTTGTCTCAGAAACACGGAAGACACTGCAGATAGAAATAGAAAAAACAATGCCCCCTCCAGCTGAAGCGCTCCTGTCTTACTGCGGTTCCCGACACCTTAACATCTGAAGTTATTTGGCCATCCTAAAAAGTGTAACTTATCCTGACGTCCCAAAAGATGGAAAAGTTACCGAAGTCCGAGGAATGAGTCACTTTCCTCAATTTTGATGAGTAATCTCAGGTGTCATGGAACCCTGATGTGATCGGAAGACGGCGAGGGGAGGGGGCGTCAGAGCTGCAGACGGAAGAACACTGGCCGCTGGGGATTGGATAGCGAGATCTCGATTTTCTTAAAATTGCGTCATTTCGAACCTATTTGGGTCCACATATTATGGACACCGACGGGTTACCGTCTCGGAAACTCTCAATCAGACGCAAGCGAGAGGCGAGGGGGCGGCTAATTAAATATTGAGCAGAAAGTCGCGTTGGGGAGCGTGTCACGTGGGTCTCCAGGCTGGTGGAGCCCGGGATAAATACCGCGCGGCACCCAGCAAGCCGAACGCGCGCTGCGACCTTCTCCTCCACCGCCCGGGCGACTGAGAGTGCGGAGCGCCCTGCGTGCGCTCAGACCTGCCAGAGGAACCCTGTGGGTCTGTGCTCCACAGTAAGTGTCTGCGCCCTGCCAGGCGGCTTTCCGCGCCACCCAGAGCGCTCGGGTGGCAGCTGGCTGCTCTGGATGGGCCCGCTGTGGCGAGGGACAGCAGGGAGAGGGGTAATCCAATTGCCAAAGTCCCTCTTTGTCTTCCACCTGCAGAGCCTCCAGGCGTGAAGACGTGGATTGGTTGGTGGGTTGGGAGCTGGTGGAGTTGGTATCCAGGGAAAAGGGGATTTGGGAAGCTTTGGGGCATGATTCTCTTTCCTAAAGAGTACAGGTGGGACTTCAGCCCTTAGGCTTTTTATCTCGGTTCAATCAGCTCTTAGTTCCTTTGTGGGACCGGCAGTGTTGCTGCCCCAGCTCTTGGATAGCCACCCTCAATGTATGTAATTTCCCCCGCTCCAATCTCTTCTCCCTACTCTTCCCAGAAATCCAGCATGAAAATCCTCGTGGCCTTGGCAGTCTTTTTTCTCTTCTCCACTCAACTGCTTGCAGAAGAAATCGAAGCCAACGATGATCTGAATTATTGGTCCGACTGGTCCGACAGCGACCAGATGAAGGTGAGTCCAAGACCCAAGCTGGCCCTCGCCGTTCTTCCCGAGCTTGGGAGCTGTCACTTTCCCTCGCGGTAGCACCCTAGTTAGCCTGGTGGGCAACCACGACCAGTGGGACCAGTGGCGGTGGAGGTGAGCAGGAGGAGGGCGGTGTAAGAGGACGCCACCCTGAGTCTCACGTGAGGCTTTGTGCCCACCATCTAAGTTTCCTCCAAAAGCTACATGATCGGGTCTCAGGAACTCACTGGAGCAATAATGCCCTCCTTGATGAGCCCGGGGTCCTCACAAGGCTGAAAACTTAACAAGGTTCCATCCCCAAGTGAGGGGGATTTCGGGAACTCCAGTCCAGCCTTGCGAGACTGACGCTTGGAAATGCTGGGCAGGGGCAGCGGAGCGCACCGGAAGCAGGAAAAAGCGGGAGCAAGGGCGAGCTGCCGGGGGCTCAGAGGGCAGAGGTGGGTGGGAAGCTAACTTCCCGCAGTGACATATATTTTACGGACCTGAGACCGTAGCAGCAAGTTTTCCTCTGTTTGACTCGCAGGCTCTTGGTACAAGGGAGCGCGCCTCGCCAGAACGGCGAAAGTCGCGCCACGCAGGTCACTACAGGCGTTGTCACCCTCCCCCACCCCTGACACACACCTGTGTGCACTTAAGGTGGTGAGGCGTCTCCAAAGCCCGAGCCAGAGTCGAGGCAAAGTCAGGTGACTAAGAGGCAAATGAGCGAGGGTCCCCAAGCTCGGAGCAAAGAGCCGGAAGCGCCCCGGGCTCGGAGACTTTGCGCCTGCTGCTAACTCGCAGGGGTTTGGGGCAGGCTGCGGCGCTGGACTCGAGCTCCGCGGAGAGGGGCGGAGACAGGGAGCGCCCTGCTATAGCCCCCGCTCCGTCCTGCCGCGGAGTGGGGACGGTGACTGAGGGGGAGCTCGGCCTCCCTGCGGAGCTGGCTTCCGAGCCCTGGCCCAGCAGGGCCCCACCTCGGGCAGCCGAGTTTAGCCCAGGGCTGGAGCTCACCCCGGGAATGACTCTGGCTTCTGGGAACCTCGCGCAGATTGCTACACCTGGTTTGTCCTCACGTTTGTCCCCCAGGAGGAGCTGCCTGAGCCCCTTGACCATGTTCTGCTGCGAATCGCTCGGAGACCCAAGAATAACAAATTCTACGGATTAATGGGCAAACGGGATATTGGTGAGATGGACAGCCATCCCTTTCTCTCCGGGCAACCCGCCCATTCTGCTCGCTGATTCTCAGAGCACCCTGATCACCCCTTGCTCTTTGAGTAGAGATTTCCAGCCTAAAGCTTGTGGTAGCCTCCTCCCCTGCAGCGCCCTGCTCTAGCCTGCACATGCCTGCGGAGGGAGGGAGGCATCCGTTTAGCAAGCCCATTTGTTAGACCCAAACCACCAAGAACAGGAACCAGCCTTAGCTCCCGTGGCTCAAGATCCAAACTGACGAAGCAAGAGAAGGCACGGGTCCTCCAGGGGGTAGTACTCAGAATGTTATGAGTGCATGTGGAAGCCGATTCTAAACCCTCGGGGTTAGAATAGACTTTGCTGTCCCCTGTCACCAGGTAGGAATATTCAGTTCCTTTGAATTCGTCGTACTATCAGTGGAACCTGTAAATAGTTAGTGTCAATTGTTTCTTTTCAGATTCCTCAATTGAAAAACGAGTGGCCCTGTTAAAGGCTCTTTACGGTAATCATTTTTAATAAATATGTTACTGTTGTGAATGCTCATGTAGGGAAGTGAGAAAAGTCTTTAATGGGCTGAAATACAGATTCATTATGATGCCTATTTAATAAAGAGATGGATTTGTAATCTGTCTTTTCTGAGCATCAAATGGGTAGCCCTCCTTGAATACGTGCTTCTTACAGGGAAACAGAGGCGGTATTGCCTACCAGGTATTAATGAACAGGCCTCAGGAGTCTGTCTCACAGTCCTGGATTGGAATCTGTGGCCCATAGCAAGCACTTAAAATATTTTTTGTTTGTTAATATGTTTTGTTTCTATTATCAATTTTATTAGCGTTTATGGTTTGCTATATGCCTTAGGAGAGTTTATGAATGGAAAATGTTACATATTTTAAAAATCAATTTGCTGTTTACTTTTCCTTAAAATATATAATGTAGCATCTTTAAAACAAATTTATTGTGTTTGCTTATTTTTTCTTTCTTCTAGGACATGGCCAGATCTCTCATAAAAGTAAGTTCAAAATTATTTTAGCATTTATCAAATGCAAATGTTGAGATTGAGTTCCAGTTTATATAACACCTGCTCTATTTTCTGTTATAATTAAGGGTTTAACATGTTAAAACAGTGTAAGAATGGTGGAGACTTGTATTATATTTACATTGAGAACATGATTGTTTAAAGCTTTGTGATTTAAACAATTCATACTTTCCAATATTATACATTATGTTAAAAATTCTTTAACTACCACCTAAACTGCTGCTGAATTTTTGACTCACAGAAACTGTAAGATAATAACTATTTGTTGTTGTTTTAAACTGCTTTTAAAAAAACCTTTTAATGCCTATAAATTGTTAGTTTAGGTAAGAATTCCAATCCTAAAGGTAAAAATCCATCACACATTGACCCCTGACACCCCACAACCACCACTTCCATTGCAGAACAAAAACAAACCAAAAAGCCACACACATTCCTAAGTATCTTCTAACTCATTTCAAGTATGCTGCCATAACAACATCACTTATTAGGGCAGCGGCGCCATAACGACATCACTTATTAGGGTAATTCAGCCACCAAGAAGTTCCAGCGAATGTCTGAGTAGATAATCCTTACTAAAGATAAAGATGGAAATGCAGATTTTTTTTTTTCCATAACTGAATGGGAAACCTCAGTCTATCGAAGTAGAGTGAAACATTTCTTAGGGCAGTGAAGATGGCAAAATTGTGACTCTTGACGGCCATTAGATCCCAGTTTCCCAGTTAATGGAACCAGAGCTGACAGGCAGTCCCAGGGGTCCGTCTTAACTGTGCTGTGCACTCGCTCACTCTGCCTTGGGTGTTTGGCTCACTGGGTGGCATAGTAGGCCACAGTGAGAAAGCAGCCGTATTTTCAACGAATCCAGTATAAACAGGAGACATCCTCCTGCTAGACTTAAGGGAATCTTTCCCAGAGGCTTCATCTTTGAAACTGAATAAGTCATTCATATTTAGTTTATAAGGAGTTGAATTTCAAGGGAATTATATAGAGCAAAATTCCATGTAATTAAAATAATGCACTCCGTTAACGTCATAACTGACACACTTTCCAAAAGGAGTATTATTTAAAATCTACTAAAATAGAAAGAGTGGCCTTTTAGATGTTTATAATTGTCAAGTGTAGGGGGAATCTAACTTAAGGTTCAGTTCCTGAGAAATGAAGCATATTCAGTAACAAAAGGAAATAGGCTTCGAGAGTTCGCTGTCACACAAACAGGAAACTGACATCCTAAAGATCAAAGCTAGCTTCAATAGCAGCAATATTTAAAACCTTATATATAAAAACAGATAAAATATAATATGAATAAAGGTAGCTTGCTAATATTTAGATATAGAATTGAGAGAAGTGCTTTCATTGTATGATTTTAGTGTCATTTATAAGACTTATTAGGAACCCTCATTTCTTCTGACTCACCAAAACTTGATATATATATATTTATTTTATGCGCATATATTTGGAAACTTGCTTCTTTTGGTACTAGCTGTAACAGTTTATTTCCTCACTGATATACATATTAAAATACCCATAAATGTATTTTTCCAGGGCATAAAACAGATTCCTTTGTCGGACTAATGGGCAAAAGAACTTTAAATTCTGGTATGTATAAAATCATTATTGAAAATAGATAGTATCTTAAATCTACTTGTATTATTTTCTTTCTAAGGCATAGTTTCAAAGTATTAAAAAGGAATAATGAACTTAAAATAAGTATTTACGGTAAAAAACAATCTAACTGCAATAATTAAATCCAAGAATGGATTTATAGCTGATTAAGCTAGTATCACTATAATATCAATCTCTCTAAACTGCTAGTCTTACCTGCATTTGCCACATTTGATCATTACCTAGCCTGAGTCTTTGGGCTGGTCTAATAGTCTTTGCCTTCTATCTGTTAAATAAACCACACTTAACCTTCCTGAAGTAAGGGTGTGGGGGATGCAGGAAATAAGACCAATTTTCACTTGTTACAAAGGTAATTTGAAAGTCCTACAAGACATTACATCGGGCAGTTTCCCAACACAAAAATAAATAAGCAAAACAAAATGAATGAATTTATGCAAATTTCTTGCTCTTCACTAAAGAAGCTCAAATTCTAAAACATCCTGATAGATGTTTGGGGATAATACAGTCCATTCCAGTGCCTTCAAAAAGGAACATAATCAAACCGCCTTAGAGATACATATAATCAGTCCTGGCTGCAGAGCCCTTAGAAAGAAGGGATGCCACACACATCCCTCACAGTTCCCCTCACAGCCCATTTTAATTCAGAACAAGTCTTTCTCTTGATATGAAGGCCACATGTTTCCTTTCTTCTCTTTTGTCTCTATTTTCTATTTAAATGCTGCATACTTATATCTGAAAACTCATTCATCATAGTATTTTCAAGGTTAAATAACCCCTGTATCATTTTCATAGAAACTGATTTGTTGTTAAGCACATTCAGGCCTTATAGTCCCTAGTTTAGGTTCCTTGGGAGAACTATTTAAATTCTCTTCATTTTATGTTGAGTAAAAATGGAATTAAAATACTAATCATGTAATTAATTAGAAAGTAATTAGCACCTGTCTTATCCACCTAGAATATTTCAAATTTTTCTAGAAAATATGTAACAAAGATGTGCTGGTTTAATTCTCAGTTATCTGGAAAATCATGCAAAAATGATGTCTGCTAGTATTTACATTGGTTCTCTACCTTGCAAATTTAGACTACTATGTTGGTATTTCTTCATCAGTAATTTTGGGGCTACTGAAATTTAAATTTTAAAGACATTAGCAGTATACCTAATAAAAAACTTAAAATTGTGTTATTGATATGTATTATCTTCTGGCTTTTGGAAATTTAAACTCCCAGGCTTTATTCATACCAGAAGTGTGCGCTAGCCCTTATGTAGCTGTGGTTTTCTTAATGATGACATTAGTCTTCACCTCTCATTTCCAGAATTGGTATGTTTCAGAGCATGCTTAACTTCACAAATAATGCAGACACTGTACAATTCAGAACACATTAAGTGCTATTAGATATACTTAAAGTAATAATGTATTACCAATAATAAATAGAATAGAATCAGAATTACTTAATGACTAAATCTTTGTTCCTCTATTTTAGTTAAGAAATATAAAAGGAAAAAAACTGGGCAAAAATGTAATCTATATTCAATCAGAGATCTTTTCACATACTCAGTTGAGGCAAAGTTATTATCATCTTCTACAGCCACCTGATCCTTATCCTTTTGTGGACACAAACCCCTCTGACAATCTAGAAAAATCTAGAAACCCCCTTCCCACAGACACCCTCCTCTCCTCATTCATACACACAAACGTTTACATAGGGTTTCAGAACATTCAAGGACCTGGTATGAAACTCTTCTTGGAGTTAAGAGGATGTTCCAGCTAAATCTCTCATCTGCCTTGTTTAGTTCACATTAGCATTCACCTTACTTCTCTGAGGGAGAGAATCATGTTACCTAAAGTGAACTCATGCTAGTTATCCTCTTCCTTCACATGAACAAACAGGGGTGAGAAACGAACTGCTTGCTACCTTCAGAACTGCCCAGTTTGGGGCTCAGGCTCTTCTACCCCAGAAATGTATTCATGATTGACAGTCAGCTTATTGTTGACCTCACTCACTCACGGTTAGATGCAGAAGATCCTCTGCTCCGCATTGAAGGGGAAGTGATAACACTGGAAACTTGACCGAGCTTCTCTCTCAACAAATCCTTTCCATGATCACAATCAGTCTGATATTACCCTTTTGTGGTTCAGACCCCTTTGAAATTGTATTAATAATAATAATAATATAATATTTTGGTCTTTTTTTTTAGTCCAGGTAGGCAGTGTACTGAAATTACTTGCTAGGTGTACATTAAGTACTTTAGAAGCAGTAATTAACCTTTCACAGGACATTAGGGTGCCAGGAGGTAAGTGAAATTGTTTTGTATTTAGATGGCACAATTGTCCTACCTACAGACTATGAGGCTGTTTTCAGTCTTAAGGACACTAGGAGGCATCCACAAGACAGGAAGAAATGCTCACACCATAAGTTACCCCTGTAACAGGAATCAGCAAACTTTTTCTATAAAGAGCGACACAGTAAACACTTTAGGCTTCGTGAGCCATGCAGTCTTTGTGACAACTACTCAGCCCTCCCATTTCAATGCTGAAGTAGCCATAGACAATATGTAAAAGAATGGGTGGGGCCGTGTTCCAGTAAAATGTTACCTACAAGAAAAGGTAGTGGGCTGGATTTGGCCCAGGGCCGATAATTAACTCTGTCTTAGAAAAAAAGTCCCACATTTTGTTTCTATCCTATGACTATTCCTTAGTCACTGTCCTTTCTAGAAAGCACCAGGGGTGTCTGCGACTGCTGGAGAATGCTGCTGAGAATCAACATTGCAGTATTTTGTGCAAATATGCTTTTGGGGTACCCAGTATAAGGCGGATGAGTAAAGTTACTAAGAATTCTGCTGTTAGGTCACTTCCAGTCAGGGTAGAGACCAAGGCAAGACTGAAAGGTGTGCAAACAAAACTCTTGGAAATATTTCAGTGGAGGGGAAAAGTCATTATGAATTTTGAAAAAGTCATTATGTATGCCTTGAACTTTGTTTTATTCCCTCAGTGAATCCTCTTAAAGGACCCTTTCCCTTCTCTTTATTCTCAGCGGCTCATGAGAGGAGTGCAATGCAGAATTATGAAAGAAGACGTAAATAAACTACCTAATGTGTTATTTACTGAGCTCTCTTTGTGTCAATGGCCAATAAAAGGTAAAAAATGAGAAATGCACTATGAGTATTTATTTAATAATAATCATTGTTTTGAGTTGAAAACTCAAAAAGTATTTATTTTTCATATTGTGCCAATATGTGTTGTAAAAGTGTGTTATAATTCTAATATGATGACTCCCTTAGAAATAGAAATCAGTGGTAATTTCTCAACAAAGCACAGTGTCCAATGAAATTGTCAAAACCTGTCAATAATGTAGTCTCCAAAGAAAGGAATCATTTTTGTTTCTTGGAGGCAGTGATGGCAGCTCCTGCTGAAGAAAAGGAAACTCACAGGCAGGCTTGTGCTTCTCCACTAGTTTTTACAGTGAAAATGTATTGAGATTCGGTATCAAACTATATTTGTATCCCTGCAGCATGTTTTACATTTTGTGACTATATAGAGATGTTTCAAAAAGTTTTAATGTGATTCTAAGGTCTTCATTTCATTGTATAATATGTTGTGATAGTTGACATTTTAAATAAAAGAAAAAATATCTTGAGAATTGAGTCTTATTCTTTCCTTAATATTTAGGTCAAATCAGCAAACTTTCTTTTAATAGATGAAATATGTTCAAAGCTGTTTTGGCTGAGAAATAATGAAACATAAAGCTCCTAAATTTCTTTCTTTAAAAAAAAGACTAAAATGTTATCGCAATTTCTCACACGTGCACACATTTTTTTATGGACGAGTCAATTGACATGAGATCATTCATAGAAAAAACAATTATGTTTTGGAACCCAAAGAGTAACAGCTAAATTATGTTTATACATACCTATGATTCCCTTTTACAAATAGGGTAATAATCTATTTTAAAGATGCATTTCACTGATTGTTTTCTTTGTTGGATAAAACGTCAGCACACACTACCATTTCAATCCTGCATGGATCGAAGGTGTAAGTACATCAGTGTGTGAATTTCACTAGAATTAAGACACCAAATGAAATTGTCACAAAGGTCATCAGAAGATCATACAGAAAGATGCGGGAGCTGATAATATGGTATCACCCCCGTAACAAAGGCAAGAGCCCCTTTCCAGCATTTCTAACACCCGTAAGACTCTCCAGCAGAAACATATGCATTAGGAATAAATACAGAGCAAGCGGAGGTAGACTCTAGTGTATTTACGGGGAAAAATTGGTAAGTGTCCTTGGAACCACTTTCTGATCGCATAGAGAATGTAAAATATTGACAAGTAATTAAAACAATTCAGGACAAGCGTTGCTTGGTAAAATAAAACTTCATGAATTTAGCCTGGATAGGTGACTTTTGCTGATCAATGTTATAATCATTTGTGGGACAGGAGAGCCAAAGAATATTTTAACGTTTCTACCTTTGAATGAATAACTTGGTTTTCAAATAAAACTCTACGTTCACTTTCCTTATACAATACATTCAAATATTATAAACTATATTATGATAAGCAAAATGGAGAAAATTAGTTATCTTGAGGTCCACCCGTCAGTACTGTTAAATGTTCTATTTAACAATAACAATAATTGTGATATATGATAATCACAATAATAATAGCTATCGTTATATAGTCATGCACTGGATAATGATGTGTTGGTCAACAACAGACTGCATAAACCACGGTGGTCCCAT
The DNA here is from genome assembly GCF_021234165.1 of Pteronotus mesoamericanus. Taxonomy (NCBI): domain Eukaryota; kingdom Metazoa; phylum Chordata; class Mammalia; order Chiroptera; family Mormoopidae; genus Pteronotus; species Pteronotus mesoamericanus. The sequence continues at coordinate 17,164,414 of NW_026555329.1, read as the reverse complement.
AAAATTATAATGAAGCTAGAAAACTCCTGTCACCTAGTGACATCTCAGTTGCCACAGCATCATACTGCGCTGCATTATTCATGTGTTTGTGGTGCCGCCGGTGTAAGCGAACCTGCACTGTCAGTCACATGAGAATGCAGCACATCCAATTACATACAGTGGACGATCTTGATAATGATAAGAAACAACTATGCTACTGGTTTATGTATGTACTATATTATACTTTTTATCCTTATTTTAGAGCACACTATTTCTACTTATAAAAAAAGATTTGCTGTAAAATATTATACCATGTTATGCCAGCAGCTGTCTCATACCTACTGAGTGTACCTTGACTGTTGGTTGCATCATTTTCTCTTGTACTTGATTTGATCTCACGGTGCTTTGCCCAGTAACATTCTATATAGGTTTGTACCCGAGGAGCAATAGGCTTCACCATATAGCCTAGGTGTGCAGCAGGGTATACTATCAATGTTTGTGTAAGTACACTCTTACACAAACAACAACAAAATCGCCTAATAACGCATTTCTCAGAACCTATCCCCATTATTAAGCAGCACATGACTGTACATATATAATCACTCATTGAGGGAAGTAGTATTATCAACATCATCACTTTACAGATGTGGATATGAAGCTCAAGGAAATATTGTGGTAAGAGATTATAGTATGAGAGGAGTCAAGATTAGAAAAAAGAATTATAAAGGGAATATAGCAAAGTAAATTAATATCTCTAACAATGAGATTGATTAAGCAAACTGGCTTATTGCTACAATTAAATATGATGTCATCATTTAAAATGACATGGTGTGCCCTGGCCAGGTGGCTCAGTTAGTTGGAGCATCATCCAACACACCAAAAGGCTGTGGGTTTGATTCCTGGTCAGAGCAGATACCGAGGCTGTGGCTTTGATCCCCAGTAAGGGCATGTATGGGAGGCAACTGATCAATGTTTCCCTCTCTCTCTCCCTCCCCTCCTCTCTCTCTAAAATCAACTTTAAAAATAAATAATAAAATAAAATGACATGGTGTATTTGGTGACATGAAACAACATGTGTGATATGTTGGTAAGGACAAAGCAATATTTCTGCATTTATTTGCATATATATTTCTGTACAGATATTATAACAAGGAGGAAGAATTTAATGAGTAAGAGTGTGGGGTTCAGAGTCAAACTCCTCAGGTCTGCATCCCAGCTCCGTCACTTCATGGCATGATGGTGGGTGAGTCTCTAACTCCTTCCTGCCTTATTTTCCTTATCAGTAAAATTGGACAATGACAGCACTTTATCACTACTGTCACACACTACTATACACAGTGGATGTTATCTGCTGCGGAGCTCGGCCTGGGGTCATGAGACATGATGCCTGGAAAGCTTGGAACACAGGCCCTGGCACCAGCAAGTGTTCAGCGATTGGTACCTGGTGCCCTTGTTAGCTACTCACCAAAATGTCAGTGAGAAAATCAGCACTATATTTTCGCCACTGAATGTTTTCTTACGGGCATACTGAAGAAGCTGCAGCATGGAGGTGGTTTCTAAATCACTGCCACACAGATGAAATCTAGTGCTTCATTACAAATAGGGTAGCACTTGGTACTGTTCGTTTGCACACTGGACAGTCCCCCTCACCTCCCCCCCATCCCGCTTTCCTCTCTGCGATACTGTAAATCGCTGCCGCAGGACCCCTCAGGGACACGAAGGACCCACACCGGGGAGCCCTCACCCAGACCTGCGTTCCCTCTGCCCAAACCCAGCAACGGCCTGGGCCGGGAGAGGCAGGGGAACTCCAGCGCCGAGGCTGCGCTCATGAACTGTTTACCATCACTTTCCCTCTGTGGCATATTTCCTTTAACTAGAATAAGTTTTCGTCACCTATAGTCTCTCTTCAATATTTTATTCTGTTATGAAACGGCAAACAGACCAATCTATATAATTAAGTTACCCAAATACTTTATTGCTTTGGGTTTTTTGTTTGGTTTTGGCTTTGGTTTTTTGGTCAGGGCCCAGGACAAAAACAAATGACACTCCAAGCAAGTCACCTGAGGAGGACTGAATAAAGGCACCAATTACGAAGAGGAGGGTAGGGGCCAGAGAAGCCAGCAAAGGTGGTCGTTCCCCGAGCACGCAGCCTCAGGAGCCACTGCTCCCCTCCCTGAAGGAGCAAGGTGAGAACAAGAGGTGTAAGGCATAGACACGGCTAATCACTATGTTGTACACGTGAGATTAGTATAATACCATACGTTTTCTGTAATAGAAAAATAATTTTCAAAAAAAAAGATGAGGTAAGGGTCTCTGTGTGCAAAGGGCCACCTGGAGCTGCTGCCTTCAGTAGGATCAAAACCACCACAGGACAATCACGTATGTGTGGGAGGAAGAGGGTGGGGAGGCCACAGAATAAACATCCAGCTCATTCTCCTACTGCCGCCTGGTCGTCTGCCTGTGTTACCCACTGGGCGAGCCAACCAGAAAACACAGGGCTCAGAGGGCCCGCTGCTGCCCACACAGTCAGCAGCGCAGACAGGGCCCCAGAGCAGGTGCTGAAAGCTGACGGGTCCATTTGGAGGTGGCAGCGGAAGATGTCCAACACGCCATGTACTTCCCTTATTTCCGAACCAACAGAAAACTAACGAGAAAATATTCAAATAAAGAAATGTACCAAGTAAAAATAAAAGTCCTCCTCTGGATGCCCACTGCTGTTCCCCAGGAATATAGTTGGATGCGGACCCATCCAACAAATAGAATAATTTGAACACATACTAAAATCTCCCCTTTAACACCAAATCATTATAGATTATTTTAAGTTTTATTTTTAAAGAAATTAATAAGTATGTTGGGATTTATTTTTAAAAAGAAAACAGAGTAAGGACTTTTGGTGGACCAGAAATTATGGGGATCCCTAACTAAGACAGCACACTGGGAGCCACAGCGGGAGGTCACGGACCTGGCAGACGACCACTGGAGGCTGCAGGACAAGGTGCGACCCGGGATAGGGAACTCACCGCTGCAGAACCCAGACTCCTTACCAACAACACTGGGTGCCATGAGATAAGGGACCAAAGTCTAAAAATTCTTAAGGAAAATTATATTTAGCGAAAACTTTCAGTTAACAATGAGGATAACTTTGTGAAAGAAAAACCAACTAATAGCTGTTAGCTTAAGCCTTTACTAGAACCATCACAACAAAACAGCTCCAGGGACCTGTTCTGCTAAGAGCAGCCTAAAGAATTTACACGTTAAATTGATGGAGGTCCAAGTTCCACTGTCTTCTGAAAATTGTCCACTGTTCTGACTGGACTGCCATCCCCATTGGTATGGGGAACTTAGGCCAGATTAGTCACGGGGTGAAATTTGGGGTCGGCAAAACTGGAGCTAAGGTTTCAGCAGCTGTTAGTCAATTTGTATTTAGTAGGATTGGTGAAGAGGAAGAGGTGGGGCCCAAATCTTGCCATCAGTGGAATAATTCAGCCTTTCAGCCTCTTTCACAAATTAAGGGTATTTTCAAATATGTAAGACCTCAGAAAGTTTACCATCTGTCTACTTTGAAAGAATTACTGCAGGACGCATTTCAGCAAGAAGAAAAATAAATCTTAGGAAGTAAGGAGCAAGAAACATGGTAACAAAGAATAAAAAATATTGCTAAATTGGAATCGGGGGTGTGTGTGTGTGTGTGTGTGTGTGTGTGTGTGTGTGTGTTAAATAAATAATCTGGTAGTAAGATTCCATAAGATGTCAACATGGGAGTTAGTTGGAGAAGGGAGAGAGTATAAAAGGGAACAAATGCATGCTAAATTTCTTGTCTTGTTGAGAGGAGGGGTTGAATATAGGTGTATTTGACTCTAGACTTTTTTTAAAAGAAAGTGTAAGTTTCTATACGTGAGCTAAAATGTGCACAATCTGAACACTAAAGAAACAGATAAATGTATAACTATTAAAGCAGAAGGGGGAAAATGAAAACACAATCTAACAGAAAGCAAGAAAGCCTTTAAAAATTGTTGGCAAAACCAGAAAAAAACTGTGGCAAGAATAGATCAGAGTCTATCAATATATATATAAATATGAGCAATTTTATCAGAACTATTAAAAGACATGGTGAGTCAAAAAAAATCCTGTTATTATTAGCCAGCGACAAGTCTGAAAAAAATACACAGAATTGTAAAAATTAAAGATATTAAAAATATACCCACCAAAATATTAACTTGATAATTTTATAGCAATACTATCAGACAAAACAGGAGGCTAAAGCAATATATAATACTGATAAGAGGAGTAATCCCCTAAAAATATATAACAGTAGCAACCTTTATGAATGAGGTATATTAAAATTATATAAGTGCAAGCCAATAGAAATATCAATAGAAATATCAAAAAGTATTAAAATGGGAACATCTTTAATATTTGTGAGACACAGCACACTTTTTGTTAAACAACAAATTAGCCTAACAGCAAACAAGGGTAAGAGGAATTCAATAATGTAATTAAGAAACCTCATCAAATAGACATGAAGAGAATTTAGACAAGGAGACGTACATAATTAAAAATATTCATCAAATAAACATACTTTTAAAATATATATGTGAAACATTCAGAGAATTGAGCAATGAACACAATTGAACTTTTTAAAAATTTTCAAAAACTTCATCTCTCATAAGCTATAATCATGTATGATACTGCAAGAGAATCAAAAATCAACATATTGCCAGAAAATCCAAATATCAGGAAGGTTTGGGACAGACTCCTAAATAATTCTTGGTATAAAGGGAAGAATAAACACTTAAAAATAGTTTGAAATAAATCACCATATCTGCTGGGGATCCCCAAGACCATCCCCACATTTGGAGACTGGCTAGAAGAACTCATGGGACTCAACCTATAACTGTGCCCAGAGCTAAGATTTATTGCAGCCATCTAGTAAGGATACACAGCCAGGGCATAAGGGAAAAAGACAGTCTGCGGGAACCCTAGCGCAGGCTTCCTTCTGCCTTCTCTCTGCCATGAGGGGTCACACAATGCACACTCTTTCTCAGCAACACAAATGCATCAATAGTGTGGGATGTGTCTGCCCAGGGAAGCCCCCTGTAGACTTAGCACTCAAGGTTTTCACTGGGGGCTGGTCACAGAGGCACCCTCTGCCTAGAATGTTCCAAAACTCCAGACTCCCAGAGGGAAAGCAGATATTTCACAAAAAAGCAACTCGTTTGTAGAAACAGTTTAGGTATAATGAGCTACCCTTGTCACACAGGGAAAGTTTCATATCAGTGAAGTTCCAAAACACCGGCCCAGGGCCCAACTTGCCAGCAGGCCTGTAAGAACAGCAGCCTCAGGCCCACAAAGTGAACTGGCGTCTCCTTAACAGGTGAGGCCTGTTGCTAGGTATGCGGGCCAGAGCTATACGCAACGGGCAATTTAAAGCCATAAGTGAATTTCTCACAAAATAAAGACTTGAAATTTAATAAACAAGATTTCACTACAAGACACTGAAAAAAAAAAAATGAAGTCCAATGAAAATAGAATAAAGGAATCAAGAGATGTCAGATATTAATAAAACAAAAACTATAAGAATCACACAAAAATAGACTTGATCAATAACATAAACCCTAGTTCTTCAAAAGGAATAACTTTTAAAAAATAAAACTTTGGAAATTTATAAATAAGGAAAAAGTGACAGAAGGTAAAACTTGATATTGATAGGAAAATAGCTGTAAATACACAGGAGACTGAAAGTTTAAAGATAATATATAAAATGCTATACCAATGAATTTGAAAATATCATGCAAAGGATGGACTTTGGATATTAGAAATTATAAATATTAAAATTAGTTAAAATAACCCAATAACTATGAAAGAATTTTTAACCATACTCATTAACTACACCTCCTCTCCCACCCTGATACCATAAAGGCAGTAGCCCAGGCCATTTAAGAGAGAATATCAACTAATACTCCAGGAATAGAGAAATAAAATTTTCTATCATTCACAAGTTGTTTCAAAATTAAGAAAAAGGGGCAGGTTAACTACCCAACACAATGAATGAGTTGTGTCTAACTCTGAAAGAAACTACCTAACTCATTTGTAAGTCCAACCTAACTCTAAAGTCTTCACCAAAAAGCTGTTAGAACTAATAAATAAATTCAGTAAAGTTGCAAGATGAAAAATCAACATACAAAATCAGTTGTGTTTCTATACACTAACAACAAACAATCTGAAAAAGAAATGAAGAAAAACAATCTCATATACAATAGCATCATTACAAACAATAAAATATTTAGGAATTTAACCAAGTAGGTGAAAGATCTATACACAGAAAACTGTAAGACAGTGATGAAAGAAATTGAAGACTCAAATAAGTAGAAAGCTATTCTGTGCTCATGAATTAGAAGAATTAATGTTGTTAAAATATGCATACTATCCAAAGCAATTTATAGATTCAATGCAATCCCTATCAAAATCCCAATGGCACTTTTTTCACAGAAATAGAAAACAATTCTAAAATTTGTATGAACCACAAAAAAACAAACAAACAAAAAAACCCCACCTCCCTAAATAGCAAAAAGCAATCCTGAGAAGGAAGAACAAAGCTGGAGGCATCACAATTCCTGATTTCAAACTATATTATAAAGCTATCAAAACCATATAGTACTGGCACAAAAACAGACACACAGACCTTTTTTTCCTTAGGATCTTTTTTTTTTTTTTAGTAAATAATAAGTACTCCAATCATATTTGTTGAATAGTAACTTGGATGCTTTGACCCTTTCTTTTTTTCTTTTTATTCCCAGTCACCCACCTTCCCCTTTGGCAACCATCAACCTGCCTCTTGAAAGGCTAGGTGAAGCAAGTGTGTATGAGTATGTGATTACTACTATTGGCTGACTCTGACCCCAAATTCCTGGGCAAACTCATAACATTTTAATAAAATCTCTTCTCCTTTCCCCACACCCATGAGACTGTAAGATATTTTACGAAGTTAAGAGTTAAATGAAATACGTTATAGTAGAAACCTTGTAAGTGAATGTGCTCATGAGCCAAAATAATTTATATCAAAATAATTCGGGTTTGTAATAACGAAAAAATAAGAAGACAGTTGTTGGGGCAAAAAGTATAGGAAGAAACTAAAAGCTAAAGAGAGAGAGAAATAGACTTCCGGGCAATGGAGGTGTAAGTAAACATATTTCATCTCCTCGTGCAACCACGGACAGGACACTCTGAGGATTATGAACAATTCCCAATAATGCGACCCTCAAAGGATTCACACTCAGGAAAACATAAAGGAATGCAAGTGAATAAAAGTAATGCTACTTTTCACCTTAATTTTTTTATTGTAGTTGCCAGCACTGCTGTGTCATTCATAGTTCATTCATTAAGCTGTTCCAAAACCCACTAAATCAGTAACTCTGGGAGTTGAGCCCAGTGTGTAGCCTGGGAATCAGCAGCATTGTTAGCAATGGAGAATATCAGACCCAATCCCAGACCTACTGAAATGGAATCTGCAATTTAACAAGATACTCCACGTCTTTTGCTACACATTTATTGAACATCTGCAAGGCCTCAGTCTCTGAGACGGGCACCAGCGTCAGAGAGAAGGAGAGCGACTGAACTCCAGTGTTGTCTCTTACTGATCAATATATCAATAATATTAATATATTGATAGGCCTGTAAATGTCAAACTGCTGTCTTAGGTTAACTTCTGTAATTGACAAGTTGTAAAATGTTCTTTATCTTAACTAAAGATTCACTGCAATTTTTAAAATCACTGAACGTTTTCCCTATTTTACTTAGTATGCATTTACGACCACTATGTATTTGATAGGCTGAATAGAAAATTTTAGGTTTTAAGAAGACCAATTAGAAATTAAGCCACAAGCTTCTGGTAAAAGTGACAGCTGTACATATGATATGCTCCTTCTCTCCCTGAAACCTACTGAAATTAGGGAAAGAAAGGACAGTCTATGTATAATTAAAATATTCCAGTTTAGCTTCCTAACCAAGAAAAATTAAAAATGAACCCTGCAGCTCCTCAATAAAGTGAATTGAATTGGGACAAACACTCAGCCATCAAGCAAAAAAAAAGAAAAAAGAAAAAAAATCGTATTTCAATTTCTAGCAATATGGAATATCAGAGACCCCAAAATCATCTGACCTCAAACTATCTTAAAATATTTTGAGAGGAAAATATTTTAAAATATGCTTTTAAGTTAATGAAGATGCTGCGAAAAATTAAAATGAATCTTGCGAGGCTGGTAGCAAAGGGGGAACTGCAGCCTGGAAAGTTAGTTTGCGCTCTGATGATTCTCAAAGCAGGATCCCTGGACCAGTGGCATCATTACCAACTAGGAATGTATTAGAAATTCAGATTCCTAGGCCCTTCCAAAACCCACTAAATCAGTAACTCTGGGAGTTAAGCCTAACAGTGTTTTCACAGAACTACAGTGATTCGGATACTACAGCATATAGCAGAATCCTCTAAGGGCCTGTTAATTTCCTCAGTGTGCAGTCTGGGAATCAGCAGCATTGTTAGAAATGCAGAATCTCGGACCCAATCCCAGACCCGCTGAAACGGAATCTGTAATTTATCAAGATACATAGGTGACTCGTGTACGTTTAAGTGTGAGAAACACTGGTCTACAGCAATGTCTTTGCAAACTTTCTTGACCCACAGAAATTTTTCTTTATGACACATGCATTGCAGTAGGTCAGGGCTAGGGCTGATGAGTGAGGCACCCAGGGTGCACCGCTTGAGGAGGCACTCGCTCCCAGGGCTGTGCAAGTACACATGGAAGAGTGCTAATTAGGGGATGCGTGCGTGCGTGCGTGTGTGCGTGCGTGTGTGTGTGTGTCTGCATTGTTAATATCTCTACAATGAACCTGAATTAGTTCTATAATTTAAATGAGAAAAAAATTCCCTTAGTCTTCAAAAATAAGAGAAACAAAAACACTAAGACCCTTCTTCAGATTGTTGTGTTAATAGAAGCCTCATATCACAGTGAGGTGGGTATAGAGATATTACCATTGAGCATTTCATTCCTTTACAGGAAAACTGGAATCACTATATACAATGAGTCATTAATATCCTTACGTTGCAGAACAAAACCAGTTTTTTGACTGTCAGGAAGCCTGACTTTTAAAGCAATACAATAGTCATGGCATCACTATTCTTTCTTGGCACTGAGTTGGTGTGAGAAGCATCTCACACGTGTTTATGCCCAGGGTAGCAGCAAACACTCTTAAACTGGAAATAAACTGTACATTTGGTCTGCCATAAAGCAGAGGTAATATACTGCGGATGGATCATCTGAACTGTTTTTGTTTCCTCGTTTTGCGCAGCTTGCCCTTGCTTGTTTTGTTTTGAATAAAATAATGTAAGGATGATTCTACTTGAGATGGTTCACCTAAACAAGCCACATTTAACTCTCAAAAGACTTACAGTGTACAGATGATAGATTATGAAATTGTACGCCTGAAACCTATATAATTTAATTAACCAATATTACCCCAATAAATTCAATTTAAAAAGACATATTAATAAATCCTTCAACAAGGGCCAAGGTGTCTGTAAAGGTTTAATGTCTGTTCAGAATGTGGAACCTGCTGTTTTCTCAGGAACGCAGCACAGGTGGGTCAGCCCGGAAGTGGGGATGGAAAGACAGAGCCCTGTCTTCAGCAGGCCCTACAGCGTTATTTCCAGTAATGGCACCCCCTCCCTCCCCCACAATACTGCACGCAGAAGATGGAATTGCTCTTTTAGCAACAACATTTTGTCCGTTATAGGTAGAAGTGTCCAGAAAAGAATTACAGAATGTTTGAGCTAGAGAAACCAGAAGGATCTTACCTAACTGCTTCGCCTGTGGCTGAGGAAGCTGACATCCGGAGAGGTCAGGCCACTCCTCGGTGACAGAGGGGCAGTCAGGAGAGAGCTGGCTTCCTCTCAGTTTCCATGATAATTATTGGATTGTAGTTGTGCAAATATGATATATTGGCTTTTCTGAAACCCAGGCCAATTTCAAATTTAGAATCTGCTTTAGTTTCTGTTGCTATTGTTAACCTAAAAAAAAAAAAAAAAAAAAAAAAAAGCCAAAGTGAGAGGCAACCAGCTTTTATTTGAGATCCAAAAAGTTATTCAGGAAGCATTGATTCAGGCAAAAGTCCAAACAGTGTTCTGATTCAGGGGTGAAGGCACGGGGTACCGATGAGAAAGGGAAGGGGAACAATTACATGAATAGACAGAAGAAATTTCTATTGGTGCAAATAAGCTAACATAGCAATGCTAATTCTAAAGAATGTCTCTAACTTTCAATCCATAGTCAGGATGTCTGCTTTCTTGCTATTTTTTCAAAGAGTTGTTGTGGATACAGGGCTGCTGAGGCTCAGTCCAAAGGTTATTTTGCCCAATTTTAACATTCCAGAGGTTTGAGGGCTAAGACCTGCAAGGCAATTAGTCTGGGATGACAGCTCTAACTCCATTTTAAAGTGGCTCTGTTTATGTTATTTTTCACATTGCATAACAACCAACCACAGAGTTAGTGGCTTAAAACACCCCCCATTTATTAGCTCAGAGTTCTGTAGTCAGAAGTCCAGGTCCAGCATGGAAGGAATCTCAGATTTTCGCGGGGGCTGAATGAGGTCTTGGCCAGCTGCACCTTCACCTACAGCTCAGGTTTTCTTCCAAGGTGATGTGGTTGTGGCAGAATTCAGTTCCTTGACGTTGTAACACCGAAGTCCCCATTTTGTCGCTGATGGTCAGCTGAGAAACACACTCAGCTCCTAGAAGCTGTACATCCTCCTCGTCACATGGCCCCAAATATTCAAAACCAACAACAGAGAATCTTTGTCAGGTTCAATCCCTCTCATGCTTCAGATCCCCTGGACTCGCAATCCCTCTCTCCAGAAAGAGCCTCATTTCTTTTAAGGGCTCATCGGATTGGGTCAGGTCACCCAGAATTTCTCCCCTTTTTAAAGCCACTGTGTCATGTAGCATAATCTAGTCAGGAAAGTGATGACTTATCATATAGTATTTTAATTTTTTAAAAAAATGCTTATTGATTTTAGAGGCAGAGGAAGGGGAAGAAAAAGGGAGAAACATTGATCAATTGTCTCCCATTTACGTCCCAAATGGGAATTGAACCCGATACCTAGGTATGTGCCCTAACTGGGGGTCGAACCCACAACCTTTTGGTGTACAGAACGACCATACCCCAAAAGGCTCCAACCAAGTGAGCCACACTGGCCAATGCTGATAACCCACCATATTGACAGCTCCCTCCCACACTCAGGGGTTGGAGATCATCTTAGAATTCTGCCTGCCACAGAACCCATCCAATTCAGCTGTCTGTCATAACACTAGCCCAGCCCTGAGCTCCATCAAGCTGAACAGATATGCATCAGGAATTAGCACATTTCTGAGGGCGATGCTATTGATCATGGGCATGGAGATTAACAAACCACAAGTTCTTGCTCACTCGCCAAATTTCAAACAAAAATTGTACAGGCTTGCAGCCTTATGTAAAGAGAGGTACCCAACCTAAGTAACACAAGATTATTGAATGAAACAGGAACACTTAAAATGTCTGGTTTGAGATTACCTATATCAACTATTCAAAATTATATTGTTCCTGTAAAAGAGCTGTGTTCTGATTCTCCTCTTCATCATGAAAATAAGAGCAATGACGAATGAAGGCTATGCATACAGTAGAGACAATGCTCCATCTATGATGATCTAAGCCTTTTTTGGAGCTAACTCAGTAAAAGATGCATTCATTATACAGACCAAAAGACATGGCATCCTGCCAGCCGTGGTCCCGTCAGTCCATGGCTAAGGCTCGACTTCATGTCTCCTCTGTCTCCGAGACCCTGCATTAGCCCCTCGCCAGTGCCTAGGGTCCACTAGCATGCCGCGTCGTTTTTTGCTTGATAACCAGACGTGATGCATTCACTGGGTAAAAGGAATTGCTTGATAATGTGATGGTGAGGTGTGGGGGGAGGGGAAGCATCTTACAGTCCTATGATTAGGTCTCAGTCTTTCAGGGAGCCTGTGCTTCTGGACTTCACAAGGGTTCCTCAGCTGTTTTCTCCTCCCTTTGGTGGTACAGGAAGGCTAGGGTGGGCTATAGTTGAGTGTTCTTCTTCCCCAGGTCAGGTAAGCTTTGATGACATCCCAGTGAGTTAGGCTGTGGTTAATCAGTTTCCTCTTGCTTTAAAAAAAAAAAAGTGTTCTGTATTTTAAAATGGCTCCTTTTCACCTCTTCCTGCTGGGGGCACCAAAGAATTTTTGTCCAATATTTGCTGGAAGAGCCCAGCTGAGTTCCTACAGATAAATCTCACAAAATATGGTCCCCACCTTCCCCACAATGACTGGGGCCCCCTGGAGATTTATTCCTCAAAGTTGTCTACACTAAGCCTCCAGCCACTCATTATTTACAGCTCTGGCTTTCCTACCCCAGCCCTGGCTCCCAAGACCGGGCTCCCTGTATGCACTGTCTGCCTTTTCAGTTTTGGAGGCTATGGTTTGCTCTGTTTCCTCCCTTCTCTTGCAGATTAAGAAGAGTTGTGTTTTATTAGTAAAGATATGTATACCCCTATGTTCACTGCAGCATTATTTACAGTGGCCCAGACATGGAAACAACTAAAATGTCATTGAATAGATGATTAGATAAAGAAGATGCAGCACATACATATAATGGAATACTTACTACTCGGCCATAAGAAAAGATGAAATACTACCCTTTGTGACAACATGGATGGATCTTGAGAATGTTATGCTAAGCAAAATAAGTCAGAAAAAGTACAGAACCTTATTATGATTTCATTCATATGTGGGATATAAAACTGAAAGTAACAAATGAACAAACAAAAACTCATGAATACCAACAATTGTATTGTGGTTATCAGAGGGAAAGGGAATGGAAAAAAGGTAGTAAAGAGTAAAGGAGGTCAAATATATGGTGATGGAAGAGAAGTTGACTTTGGGTGGTAAACACACAATGCAATATATACATGCTGTATTATAAAATTGTATACTTGAAACCTATATAATGTTATTAACTAATATCACCCCAATAAATTTAATAAAAAGTTTTTTTAGAAAGCTAAGATAACTGATTGAAGTAAAAAAAATGACCATATATTGTATGATCCATGTGTATGCAATTTTCAAATAGGCAAATCCATAGAAACGGAAAGTAGATCATTGGTTTCCAGAGAAGGAGCATGTCAGGGAGTGAGAAATGACTACTCAAGAGTAACGGTTCCTTTGGGGCTGATGAAAATATTCTACAGTTGATTGTGGTGATGGTTGTACAATTCTATGAATATTCTCAAAGCTTTTGAAATACACACTTTAAAAAGGTGAATTTTATGGTATATAAATTGTATCACAATAAAGCTGTTATTGCTTTTTAAAGAAAAAAAAAAGAGTTGTTGATTTTTTCAGCCTGTTCAGCTTTTTAGTTGTTACAACAGAGTAGCAAATTCCAAGCAAACCTAGTAGGCAGGATGTTTTAAACTCATGTACTCTTACAAATCCTAAGACTTAGGATGTCATTAATGTCCAACTTTAATCGTATTAAACAGAAAATTTAATACTATTTCCTTTTAGTACTGTGGCTAAACCAATGCTTACATAATATTGAGAAATTACACTCAAAATCTACAGTAAATAACCAAGAATAATGTCTGTTCACAACATACATTTAAACAGCATTTGACCCAACACATAGATTTTTTCTGGAACATTTATTCTAGTACTGGCTTTCCACAAGCTTCACAAAGCTGAGGTTGTTTTTCTGCCTGCCACAGGAAGTTCAAGTTTTATTTTCAAATTTCCCAATATTTAACCAGTATTAAAGGAACAAAATAAAGGATCTATATTTAAGATGACAGCCTGTATTTGAAATATGCTATAAAGCATGTCTCTTAAATTATACTATGTAGGTGGGATGCTATAAAAAATGTTTTCCATTTTGTACAATGTACAGTGTTAGAGTATTTTAATATTTTGAAGGGTTTTTTAAGGAGGAAACACCCAAAATACTATTTTCCATTTTTCCCACATACTATTAAGTTTATCATGAGTTTACAAGTCAGAATTCAGAACCTGAGATTGTTTCATTTACAAGAAATATAAGCCACCCCTCTTAGAAAAATAAGCCAGCAGGATGAATTCGGTTAACTGTGAGTAGTTATAGTTAAACAGTTCTAAATATTTGATTCAATCCAGCAGAATACAGAAAACTAAAAAGGCATAAAGAAGTAGGAACCTAGAGAGTAGAAATGGGGGGTCTGAAATTAAAAAACAAAATTACCTGCATCACTATCAAATTAAGTTGATTTTAAATCTGAGGAAAGTTACTGACCCACCTATAGTGGCTTTTGCTAAATTATAAAGTATAACTTACATGCAAATGGGTACAGAAAGCATTTGTATGATTTAAGAGCAATAATAAAATAAACACTCATATGCCCTCTGCCAAGGTCAAGAAGCAGAATATTACCATCACCAGAAGCCACTCTGTGCTCTTCTTGATTGAATCCTGACCCCCTCATCTCCATCCTTCTCAGTGGCAACTCCTTTCCTGAAATTGTAATAATTCTCTAGTTTTTCTTTCTGTTTCTATAACCTATGTATCCCTATCATTAAACATTTATAATGGAATAATACTGCATCTTCTATAACTTGCTTCTTTTGTTCAAGTTTATGCCTTTGAGATCATCCATGTTGATGTGTGTACTGGATGAATCTTTTTCACTGAAGTGTAGTATTTTACTATGTAACTATTCCATTCTCATTTATCCATCTTACTGTTTACAAAGACTTGAATTTTGCACCTTTTTTTCCCTATTATGAACAACATTGCTGTAAACGTTCAAGTACCTGTTTCCTGGTACATGTGCCAAAGTTCCCCAGGAGTATATACTTGGTAGCAAAATGGCTGGGTCATACGATATAGTCATGTTCATCTTTGCTTGGCAATGCAAACTGTCTTTCAAAAGTGGTTGTACCAACTGGCATCTTACCAATAGGGATGAGATTTCCCACAGCTCTACATCTTTGGAGGCACTTGGTATTGTCAGTCTTTCTAGCTTCTGCCCATTTGATGGACTCTCTCTGCACAATTAAATAGCATTTCAATATTATTGTTCATTTTCTCTATTGTATTGGCTGCCTTTTTCTTATTTATTCACATCAGTTCTTTATCTATTCCAGATACTAACCCCTTGTTAATTAACCATTGTTCTGAAACTATTTTTCCCCTTTAGTGGTTTGTCTTGTTCCTCTCCTGATGGCACTTTCCCAATCTGTGAGAGAGAATCCTAGTTGCTGCTGGGAGGGAGGGCAGAGTGGTTCACTAGGGAATGTCAAAAAAAAAAAAATCAGGAGAGGCTAGAAGAAAAAGTCATTGTAGAGAATAGAGTTAATTCGTGGCATAAAGTTTGAATAAGCAGGGACAGACGGCATTTAAATATAAGTGAAAAAGAACCAAAAGTGTAGCTAAATGTTTTCCTCTAAAAACCTGTTGCACATTATATTAAATGCAATGCTTACTACATTTTTTAAGTTACCTATTTTAGGGGTATTTTTTTAAGATTTTATTTATTTAATTTTAGAAAGAAGGGAAGGGAGGGAGAAAGAGGGAGAGAAACATAGATATGAAAGAGACATAGCAATTAGTTGCCTCTTGCATGCCTCCACCTGGGGACCCAGACCACAACCCAGGCATGTGCCCTGACTGGGAATCGAACCAGCAACCTTTCAGTTTGTAGGCTGGCACTCAATCCACTGAGCCACACCAGCCAAGGCAGGGTTTTCTGTTGATGTTTTTTTAGGAGAGAAAAGCATGTTTGCCTCTACCTCAGACACAGTTAGGAAGATACTTTAAAAAATTCATGGTAGCATATTCAAATTGCAAACTTATTCCTGTGAGAGCAGGTGAACCCTATGGAAACAAAACCATGTGTAAGCATGAAATGTGATACTGATAAGCAGTTTGGGTTTTATTCCATTTTCACTCCATCTGTTCATAACAAATGAACATTCGTTTTATATTTTTCATTTCTTAATCTTCCCTCATCTCCTTTTAAAATTTCTGTTACATTGCATCATTAGAGTCACACATTTGGTTCACAAATGTTTTGAGCACCAACCAAGTATCAAGTTTTCTGCTGCCACTTACTCCACTAGTAACAAACAATAAAACTGGGCACTACCCTGAACCTTAAGGAAAGCAGCAGACAACTGCAACACAATAACATAAATATATTCTGGATGAAAACAAGGTGCTTTGAAAAGCAATTAACAGGGACATGCAACTTAGTCTCATCCAATCTCATTGCCTCATCCTGAAAGTTCTTCAATAACACTTTTTTTTCCTTCCTTCATTCATTCCCCAGATCCTCTGGCAATTATGATCTTTCAACTGTCTCCATAGTTTTTCCTTTTACAAAATGGCATATATTTAGAATCACACAGTATATAGCTTCTCAGATTGGCTTCTTTCACTTAGCAATATGCATCTAAGTTTCCTATGTCTTTTTCTGTGGTTTAATTGCCTATTTCTTTTTATTGCTGAATAATATTCCATTGTCTGAATGTACCACAGTTTATCCACTCACCTATTAACGGATAGCTTGGTAGCTTCTAAGTTTTGGCAATTATAAATAAAGCTGCTATAAATATTTGTGTGAAGGTTTTTGTTTGAACATAAGCTTTTAACTCATTTGGGTAAATTCCAAGGAGCACTGCTGCTGGAGCATATGCTAAGAGTATACTTAGTTTTATAAGAAACTACCAACTGTTTTCCAAAGTAGCTGTACTATTTTGAATTCCCACCGGCAGTGAATGAGAGTTCCTGTTGCTCTTCATCCTCACTAGTATCTGATATTATCTGTATTTTGGATTTTCACCATTCTAATAGGCATGTAGTGGTATCTTATTCTTTTAACATTTTTGTTTCAAAAGAAGCAATTACATTTTGACCATAAGCTTTGCCAAACTCTTCACCACAGGATTTTTGAAAGACTTTTAAAACTCTCTCATAAAATTTATATGTAAATGCAAAAAGCAAATAATAATAATAATCAAGATGCCTATAAAATAAGAACAAACTTTTGGAGGAAAATACCTATGTATCATTTGATGCCTTTTTAACTTATATTTAAATGCTGTCCAGCTGAGCTTAATCTGATCTTGTCAAAAATACCTCCAATATCAAGATTTATTATAAAGCTATAGTAATTGTTACATTGCAATATTGGCAATGGGATAGAGAAATGTATAAGTAGCACAGCATTCAGATTCTGGGGATATATGGTACCTACTCATATGTAGAAACAGACTGCTTTTGCAGATCAGTGGGGGAAAAAATGGATTCTTTAACAACTGTGTTTGTACAACCATATAAAAAGTGTTAACTGGTACTTCCCATTATACACAGCAATAAATTCAAGATGGATTGAGGACAAACTGTAACACTATGAAAATCAAAACTTTAAAACTTCAGAAGATAATTCAAAAGAATGTCTTCATGATCCCGATAAACATAAGGATTTGTTACACAAGGTTAAAAAACAAACCCACTATTCAAAGAGAAATAAATGCAATTAAAAGGAAATAAAGATAAATAAATGCAATTATATTAAAATGTCTATTGACAGACATCATAAAATAAAAAACAAATCACTGATTGGGAGGCATATAACTGATAAAGAGTTAGTGTATAGAATAAATAAGTAATTCCTGTAAGTTAATAAGAATGACCACTCCACCCCCAGCAATTATCTGCAAGAGTTTTAAATGCACAAATTCTACGGTCTATAGAATTTCCATTCTTAAGCATTTACCCTAGAAAAACTCATGCATATCTATCAGCAAGAGGATGAATAAAGAATTTTGAAAGATTTATTCAACAGAATATTATATAGTTAAAATGGCTAAATCTAAAAAACAGAGTTAAGAATATATTGAAAAATAAAAAAATATTGAGGAAGTATATGCCATTTTATTACAAATTTGAAATATGCAAAACGATACTATGTATTGTGCATAAATACCTTCATAAGTCATAGAAAAAAAGACAGCCTTAGTAGCAACGGTAAACCCGGAAATTTAGGATAGTGCTTACCTCTGGGCCTCCGCAGAATGTGTGCAGCTGACCCCTGAACAACACAAGTTTGAGCTGCAGGGCCCACTCAGACGTGGTTGTTTTGTTTTGTTTTGTCTCTTCCCGCCCCCCCATAAATACCGTGAACCCTTCCTATCTGCAGGTTCCGCATCCAATGATTCAACTAACCGCGGATTGAAAACAGTATTTTCGTATTGCCAACTGCAGATTCCCCAACGGGGATCAAAAACGGTATTTCCTACTCCAAACTGTGGTTTCCCAACGCAGATTCTCAACCACGGAGATGGCACCGAGGATTCAAAGCGCTGACTATAGAATCAGAGGTTATACCGGGAAGGGAGAGGGTTGTTATCCTGGGTTTTCCACTGCTCAAGGGGTCTGTCCCCTGATCGCCGCCTTGTTGAAGAATCAACTATGTTGTGTTATTTCGTAAGCTGAACGATGCGTGCATAGGCGGTCATTAGCCTCTTAATCCCTTTTCATATGTCTGAAATATTTCATAATTAATTTAATTAAAGGGTGAGAATTTCCTCTTTTTTTTTTTTTTTTTTTTAAGGAATACCTAAAATGGAAGGCTATGAGCAGGGTAGGACTTCTGATGAAAAGCCTCTACTTAAAGACCTGGTAAGGTCCCCACCCACCTTCCAGTGCACAGTCCACACCCAGTAAAAAACCCTTCAGATGTGACCAGGCTCTGCCTTCCATTGTAGCCTTGACCCCTTGACCTAGAGCCCTGCGCGGCCTTCCTCACGTTTTTTCCACGTTCACCTCCCCTCGCAGTGTTCCCTGACTTCTGTCCTTACCCAGCCACTCCCACACCACGGCATCATCCTGTCTGGCTTGGCTGCTGCCAAAAGAGGCCTCAGACATGCCGCTCTAGCTGTTCCCACTTTTCTCTGGTACATCTCAATTTGCATAGGATGCTTCAAGGAGCCATTTTTAAAAGGCAATTTTGAAACAGCCAGTAACATGGCATTAATAAAACATTCCTCCCAACACAGGCGTTTACTGAATGTTCTCATTACTAAACCTCAGATGGTGTCTGCAGAGTGGCTGGTTTTCTTGAATAGTCCTTGTTTATGTACCCAGCTGGCTTTCCCATTTGGTATTCTGCTTAAGTATCTACAACTCTGTTTAATAGTTAAGGGCAAAAATGTTCAATGTCTACAACTCTGTTTAATAGTTAAGGGTAAAAGTGCTCCAAGTTTTATTGCCACCACTGGAATTATTTTCCAGTGCTCCCTGTGCACAATAACCCAGCTGAACTAGCATTTGGTGAAATGATGCCACAATATATCATCTTTAAGAAGTTGTGTTTTTTTTTTTCCTGCAAAACACTCCTCCATTACTGCCAAAGGACATTTAGGCTTTTGGAAATGTATGAATCCCCTAAAAATTGGCAAGGATGTTTTACAGGAAAGTTTTGGGTCCTAGTTACTCAAGCTAAGCGATGTTGCCACACCCAATGTGCACACAGAAAGTCAGGGTAACCAAAAACTACAAAAAAAAAAAAAGAATTTAAAATACCTTTTCAAAAGTTAGTGGAGAAATATAATTCAAAATGAAGTTCAACAACTGGAAAAAAAACAACAGTGAAGCGTCCTGATCTTGAAAGGTTTAGGTAACTAACATCACTCTGACCTTACACTCACCTCCCTTTTCTGTTCCTCTTCTCGTAGCCAGTACCTCCCTGTATCCCTGTGTCCTCATTCTGCCTGTTGCTGTAATGAATGGCCACAGCTGTGCCCACCTGGCCTAGCTCCTACAGAGGTGTTCTTAAAACGCAGAATCTGTCCTTCCCTTCCACATCACCATCAAAACCCACCTGTTCAGTGTCTCATCCATTCATTTTTCACAGTGGAGACCTCTCTGCTCTTACGGTGCTAATGGAAATTTATGGCACCCCCATTATACCTTCCACAGACATTTACATAAGCTTTAATTCTAGTAAACGGATCTTTGACATGCCATAAAAGGGAGCTACGAGGGACATTTGGCTGGGGTGTTGGCAGGTGTTGCTAAAAGTGCTTTGTTGGTTTCTCTAAATTACAACCCGAGTACCCAATAATGCCTTCTGCCCTGAAGCTCTGTAGTGGTTCAGCCTTGCAGAAGTAGACAGAGTCCTGCTTCTTTGTCTTGAGTGTGTGTGTGTGTGTGTGTGTGTGTGTGGTTGTCACCTTGAAGGAATTCCATGGCACCTTGATTGTGCCAAGCTCTTACAGGACAAGATGGGACAAGCAGATGGAGTTGGTCTCAACATTCTGCCTGTAACTCAGGCAAGCCCAGGACAGACGGCTTGCAGGCACTCAGGTGTCCTGGACTCTGAGTCCTCATCAGTGGCCACCCCACGCCTCACTTCCAGGTGCACCCTCACGGTCTACCAGTTCTGCACTTCTGGCCTGGCTTTCCATTTGAGAATTAAGCACTTTGGATCTGAGGATCTGCTCTCCATTTCAAATCTGGTCCAGCCTCACCCACTTACACTATATCTGGCTCTTCCAGGTGTCCATCCCTCATGATTCAAGCCTGACCCTGAGACTGCCACAGGGACAGCCTGTTTAGCTGGTGTTTCCCCCTGGCCTTTCAGAGCGTGAATATAAATCTCAGCTTCCACTTCCGTTCCTGTGTCTCTGTTTTAGCGGTCAGGATGAGCAGAGCCAGCCGTGGACGTGTGCGCAGGAAATGGTGAGCTGCACAGGGATTACGTGTGTGGTATGATTTGAGGAGCCATTTAACAGAAAAGTGGTTAGGAGCCCAAACCCCAGAGTTGGACTGCTTGGGTTCAAATCCCACATCCATTACCTATTAGCTATTTAACACTGGGAAACTTCATGTCTCCAAGCCTTGCTTTGTGGGAATGATGGTGAGACTTACTTTGTAAGCTGATAGTCGAAAATAAACAAGACATACAAATACTGTGCCGACCCTGGTAACCGGCATGTAGTGAATCATTACTATGGCCAAGTTTATAGGGACTCTCGCTTCCACTATTAGAGATCCAAGCCTGGCTGCAAGAAGAGGGCCCACCTCGGCCCCACCCCCTAACCACTATAAAACCCCCAAGCTAGTCTCCTTTCTTTCCTCTCTCAAGCCCTGCTCTCTCCAGAGAGCCTCATGAAGTATGTAATAAACCCTTCATACCCTGTGTGCGTAGCATCATCCATCTTGACATCAAAATTAAATTGTATGTGGGTGTATTTACGCTTCTGTGGAGTAATAACAGCACATAGTATACTGGACTACTGGAATAAAAGAGACATATTGTCAAGGAGTAGGCCTCTTCTGCAGCAATAAGGCAAAGGGAAATAGCAGAAATTCTTGCAAAGCGGTCTAGTTAAGACTAGAGAAGATGTAACTTGCCCAAAGTTTATTGTGCTCTCTGCCATGAGCTGTTACTACAAAATTAACAAAATTTTGCTCTGATATTGAGAACCATCCCCTGAGTATAGCCAGTTTACTTGGAGGAAAATCCAAGAAAAGCAAAATGTATCTCGATTCCTCACCGTTGCTACACAAAGCAGGAGAAATCCAGCCGGAAGTGCATAGTTGAGACACATATGCTACAGGCAGGGATTATTTCGTCAAAGCAGACACTTCTTTCATATTGCCTATAGTCAAAAGTTATTTTCCCAAAAACTCACACAAAATTACTCATCTCTAAATTATAGGAGGAGGATATTGCTTTCCTGCAATATTCCCATCCTATTGACAGGTTTAATGAGATCAACACTGCAGGCCCTGAAATCAAGCTTATCAGACTAAAATCCAAGTTGCCATTTTAGAGAGAAGTGTTCATCAATTTGGTGAATATGCAAAATAGAAAAATCAGTTTGTCATCCCAAAATATTTAGGGCACCACATTTGATAAATAGGAAACAAATGTTGTCAACCTCCTTCTCTGTGAAAAAGAAAAACCTTGTAAGAATACATTTCATTTTCACTCTGAAATGCTGAAGGAGCAATGCAGTAGATAGTGTCTTGGATTCCCTTCTTTCTTTATCAGGTTTTAGTATTCTTATTTCCTCTGCATCCTAGAAACTGAGAATGGGAGACCTCTGAGAGAGGGAACTTCAGGGAGCTCTTTCTGTCTGTGCTCTGTAACTCACACGCCATCCATATCTGTTACTCATGTCTTGCTAGTGACTAAGTGGGTGTCTTTCATCTCACTTTCCAGATGACAGCCCAGGAGATAGGTGAGCGAAGAGTTTGTCACTGATTATTGAACATCATCTATAGTTGTGATGAGATAGACAACAAAAAAAGGGGATGGGTTAATCCAGAAAAGGTTTCCTTCTCTGAAAGCTGGAACTTGCCTTCTGGGATAAAAATGTGTGTAAGAGCAGAGATGGGAGCATTTGAGTAACTTATATTAATTATCAATAGCTACTATCTTATTCACCCCAGCACTAACATACCCCTTGCACATGGTAGGCATGTGATAAATGTAACAGAAAATGAAAGTGTGCCTTAGAACCATTAGGGGTTTTCTGATGACCATCAAAGTTTATTTTATATTAACATGCACTGATGATTAAATATTGACAGCTAAGTCATTCTAATTTAAAAATTAGTATGACTTGCATGGTCTAAATTATGCTAGCAAAACACTGCTTATTGAGGACTGTAAGGAACATATATATATATATTCTCAGCATTGGAGGAGATTGGTCAGCGGATTGTTATTTTAAACTTTACTAAATATTGCCAGTTTGCTCTCCAGAATGGCTATACCAATTCAAACTTCCTCAAACCAAGGTAAAAGGGTGTTCATCAACCCACACCATTTGCTAGCACTTGGGTTCATCATTTTTTTATTAATTTTTACAGTGTGGTGGATGTAGTTGTTGTGGTTTTTATTTGTACTTTTCTTGATTTGTAGCAAGATGGAGCATGTTTTATGGTGACTCAGGTTTATTCTTCTGCTGTCCTGTGAATTGTCTCATAACTTTTCCAGTTTTCAGTTCAGGAGTTTATCTTCTTCCTATTGATTTGTAAGAATTGTTATGTGTCCTGCACTGAAATATATGCACTGAAATATATTCAGTGCATTGTCTTTTCCACTTGCTTAAAATGTTTTTGAAATAGTTATATTCTTCATTAAGAATATACAATATTTGACTTGAAAAAATAAAATAAATAAAATAAAATAAAATATATACTGTGTTCATAGATTGGAAGAATTAACATCATTATAATGTCCATACTGCCCAAAGCAACCTATAGATTCAATACAATTCCTATTAAAGTACCAATGGCATATTTCACAGATCTAGAACAAATATTTCAAAACTTTATATGGACCCAAAAAAGATCCCAAATAGCCTCAGCAATCTTGAGAAAGAAGAACAAAGTAGGAGGGATCGCAATACCCAATATCAAAGTATACTACAAGGCCACTGTAATCAAAACAGTCTGGTACTTGCATAAGAACAGACACATAGATCAATGGAACAGAATAGAGAACCAGAGATAAACCCAAGTCTCTGTGGTCAATTAATATTTGACAAATGGGGCATGAGCATACAATAGAGTAAACATGGCCTCTTCAATAAGTGGTGTTGGGAGATACATGCAAAAAAATGAAACTAGACCACCAACATACACCATACACTAAATTCAAAATGCATAAAAGACTTAAATATAAGTCATGATACCGTAAGAATCCTAGAAGAAAACAGGCAGGAAAATTTCAGATATCCCACATAGCAATATTTTTGCCAATATAACTACTAGCGTAAGAGAAATAAAGGAAAAAATAAACAAATGGGACTACATCAAATTAAAAACGCTGCATAGCTAAAGAAATCATCATCAAAATAAGAAGGGAACCAACCATATGGGAGAACATATTTGCCAAGGACACATCGGACAAGAGTTTGATCTCCCAAATATATAAAGAACTCACACAACCCCACACCAGGAAGGCAAACAATCCAATTAAAAAATGGGTGAAGGACCTGAACAGACACTTCTCTAAGGACACACAGAGGGACCATAGACATATTAAAAAATATGCTCAACATCACTAGTCATCAGAGAGATGCAAATTAAAACCACAAGGAGATACCACCCATCAGAATGGCCATCATTAATAAATCAACAAACAATAAGTGCTGATGAGGATGTGAAGAGAAGAGAACCCTAGTGCACTGTTGGTGGGAATGCAGACTGGTGCAGTCACTGTGGAAAACAATATGGAATTTCCTCAAAAACCTAAAAATGGAACTGCCTTTTTGACCCAGCAATTCTGCTGCTAGGAACATATCCTAAAAATCTTGAATCACCAATTCAAAATAACTTATACACCTCTATGTTCATAGCAGCGCTATTCACAATAGCCAAGTGCTGGAAACAGCCTAAGTGCCAATCAGTAAATGAGTGAATGAAAAAACTGGTACATTACACAATGGAATACCATGCAGCAGAAAGAAGGAACCCTTACCTTCTGCGACAGCATGGATGAAACTGGAGAATATTATGCTCAGTGAAATAAGCCAGTCGGTGAAAGACAAATACCAAATGATCTCACCTATAAGAGGAATATAATAAACAAAATAAACTAACAATCAAAGTAGAACCAAAGGCATAGAAACATGGAACCTCCTGAGAGTGACCAGAGGGGAAGCAGGAGGGGGATAACAGTGGACAGAAGGGAAGGAAAAGGGCCTAGTCAAAGGACATGTATGAATGACCCATGGGCATGGTTAGCAGGGTGGGCGCTGACTGTGGGGTGGGGGTGGGCTGGATGCAGGAGGGCAAAGGGGGAGAAGTTGGGACAACTCTAATAGAATAACAATAAAAAATGGTAAAAATAATAAAGTGTTTTGGATGTTGTGTTTATTTTAATATAATTAAATTTTTTGATCCCTTCTTTCATAATCCCAGGAGTATTATTTGCAATAATGGGGAAAATGGAAACATCCTAATAATACATCGCCAGGAAAATAGAAAACATATATAAATAAATCAGGTATATTCAAACAATGAAATGTTATGCAACAGTGAAGGAATTGGAGGTCCACAAATCAGAATTTACAGAAATCTATAATATATCTACTGACCCAAATAACATACCGGCAACCTGCAAAACTCAGAAACTATAGGAGAAGCAAAAATATAAAAACATAGGTCGTATCACCTTGTGTTCCAAGTGATCATGGAACACTCAGAAATATTGACCCATATTTTAACTCACATCAAAACATTATGTAACCAAATGCAATAAACCAGAAGTTCATAATAAAATTTTTAAAGATCCTTCTGCTTGGAAATTTAAAAAGTCAATATTAAACAATTGCAAGGTTAAAATAGAGTACAAACTGAAACTGCAGAACTTTTTTAAAATGTTGAAAATATTGCATATGAAAATCTACGGGTATAATTTAAGCAGTGATCAGAGGGAAATTGGTAACATTAAATACCAGCAAAATGAAATAACGAAAGTTAATTGATATCCAACTCAAAAATGAGAAAAAAAAACAAGAAATTAACCCCCACCAAAAACTCAGGAGTAAGTTAATAACAGCATAAATTAATGTTAGTAAAAAGAACAAATTAAAATGAAGAAATAAGATTATTTAGAAAGATAAAAACTAGACAAACCACTTAAATAACCTTACCAAAAAAAAAAAATGCTGGGATGGGGGTGGATTTTAAGCACACACACCCAAAATAAGAAATTTCAAGAGGAAGTAGCCATCAAAACAGAAAAATTCAAAATCTTACATGAATAGTTCACAGGTGTATGCCAAACAACAAACACATTGAAAAACTTTTATGAAATTGATAATTTTCTAGGAAAACCTAATTTACCAAAACCCACCTCAGCAAAGATTTTTTTGAAAATAAGTTTAACTGTGTCACTTTGCTAGAAGAAAGAGCAAAAATAATTAAAGAACAACCTGTGCCCCCATGAAAGCACCAGATCCATAAGATGGATGGATAATGCCAATCTGTGTAAAATGCTCTAAATCATGGATAAAGAAAAAAAAGGACTACTCCTGGAATCTTTTATTGAAGTGAGCATCACATCGACATCAAAACCTGAAGTCAGCACACAGACACAGAAGAAAACCTGGACCACTTCCACTTACAGCAATGCAAAAATCCTAAGCAGGACATTAGCAAACAATATCCAACAGCAACCCGTTGAAAATACATGATGACTCCAAAAGCAGATTTTACTGAAGAAATTAAAGGAAAAATCCATTAATAAAAAAGTCATTATATTAAGAGACCAAAGAAGAAAATTCACTTGATTTTCTCCATCGGTGTTAAATTTACTCACGAAAACCTAAAAATTGTGCCCTGGCTGGCATGGCTCAGTGGATTGAGCGCGCCGGCCTGAGAATCAAAGCGTCACTGGCTCAATTCCCAGTCAGGGCACATGCCTGGCTTGCAGGCCACATCCCCAGCAGGGGGCACTTCAGAGGCAACCGCACACTGATGTTTCTCTCCCTCTCTTTCTCCCTCCCTTCCCCTCTCTAAAAATAAATAAATAAAATCTTTTTTTTAAAACCTAAAACATTTTTAATAGAACTTAATGTACTTTACAGTGAAACATACTTCCTAAATATAAATTGTTTTATTTATATATACCAAATGCAGTGCATGTAACCTGGCTGGACAGACCTTGGGGAAACAAAAGAGAACTATAAAATCATTCTACAAATATGAGAAAATTTGAATATGGACAGGATATTATATTACCTTAGGAAATTATTGTTAATTATCTTAATTCTGATAATAGTATTGTGGTTACCTAGGATAATGTCTTTATTTCAGGAGATGCACACTGAATTATTTTGGGGGTGAAGTGTCACATCTGAAACTTAATTCCAAATTATGCTACAGAAAAAGAGTATATATGAAAAATTCTAGTAATTGTTGAGTTTAGGTGGTGGCTATAGAGATGTTCATTGTACTAGTCTTTCAACTTTTCTGTCCTTTTGAAAATTTTTTAATGAAATGTTCAAGATTGTATAAAATTTATAAAACTCATAATGATGGTACCTTGACAATATACTCTCAATGTCTTACTCTTCTATTTAGATACTTTTGGTTTCAATGATCAGAGACCCACTCCCCTCTCAAGTTTCCTCAAGAAAATATATTTTAAGAACAAAGGTGTACTGGACCTAAAACTGGAGTCCAACACTCATGGGCACTCAAGTTGCTCTAAAAACTGCCTGCTCTCACTGCGGCCCCCCGAGGGTTAACCTAACAGTTCTTTGTGGGTCTCAACCTTCCACAGGGCTTCTACTGCCTTCTCAGCTCTCTACTGAACAGGCTTCCTTTGTTACTCTCCATTTCCACTTACCACAGCTAACAAAGTTAAATATGCAGAACTCTTTGACTCATCAACTTCACTCCTCGAAATCAACTACAAAGACATGCTGGCAAAATTACAGAATGCTATCTACACAAGGCTATTCATTGTAGCATTATTGTATGAGCACAAAGCTGAAAACAACCCAATTTCCAACTTCCTTCAAAAGGGGACTGATTTAATAGATTTTCATAGTCCATTCAGTGTAGCCATGAAAAGCAATGAGAACAATCTCTATATACTGATATGGAATGATCTCCAGGTCATATCGTAAAGTGAAATAAACAATGACTAGTATACATAGTATAGTATGTTATATTTTGAGGTAAAATATATATAATATAAATATATATACAAATGTGCATATTTATTCCTACTTTCATTAAAAAATGGACAAAATTAATTAAAATGCTTCTTTGCAGTAGAAAAGAGAAAAAGAGGATGGATGAGCCAGAGACAGAAGCAAACTTCCCTGAGAGTAATTTATTTTAGAGTTTTGCCAGGCTTCCCAGAGTGCAGACCTATGACTGGCAGAGTGGCACTCCGGGGGCCAAGCAGCTCACAGCAGTCAACCCAGACTCAAGGGAAAGGGAAGGGCTTCCACCTCTCCAGGGGAGGTATGACCGAGAACATGTGGCCATCTTCAATCTGCCACTACATTTCTAGAAGTGATGCAATAAAACAACCCAACATTATCTGCTTCATAATGTGATATAATGAAGAGTACAAGGGCGGACCCAAAAAAACAAGAATTTATTTATAAAATATGTGTATTTATTCTTACATGTTTAAACGTCAGTCACCTTCAAAGTACCCTGCATTTGATGCAATACACCTATCGAGACAAGTTTTCCACTTCTCACAACAGTTTTTTAATGCGTTGATTTTGATGCCTTTTATTGCTTCTGCTGTTTTTGTTTCACCTCTCCCATATGAGCGAAACATTTCCCTTTGAGGACGTTTTTCATCTGGGGAAATGAAAAAAAGTTGCTCGGGGGTGAGATCGGGTAGGGAGGGCAGGGCATGGGGGTCATGCCATTTGGGTCAAAAACTGCCGAACACTCAGCGTGGTGGGGGCAGGTGCACTCGTAAATCACCCGTCATGAAATGGGCAAACACACTGACAGAGCCTTCAAAAAAAAATTCACTGAAACCAAACACAGCCTCTCATAACAATGCCAGCTGGTACACTTACACAGATGGGTTCCTAGAATGCTCACTTAGCAGGGGAAGCCTGTTCTACAAGGGGACCATCCTCCAGAAGATAATTCTGGTTGGTTTTTTTTTTCCTGAGTCCCCCTGTATACAACAGTAGCAATAAAGTAATCTTGCCTAAGAAATTAAATCTGAACATCTCCCCAGGCCTATAACTCTCAGTTAAACAACATCTTATAGAAGCAATCAGCCAAATCCAAAATGTGGGATATTCTTCTACAGGACAAATAATCAGAGGGCACTTTGAAGATTTTCTTTGGATTATGACTCAAACAAACTGTAAAAAGACACCTTTGGGACCATTGGAGAAATTTGAAATTAGATAATGTAGAGAAGGAAAAATAATTTTCCCTCTACCCTTCTAGGTTCCTGGCTGAAATGTCCCTGTAATAAAAGACTGATTAACATGAAGGAAAAAAATCAATTTTAATTACATACGTACACACCTACACACAGAGCCCTACAAAGATATGAGAACCAAAGGCAGCCAGACAACTGAGGCTTGTATACCATCCTGGGCTAAGGAAAGGAAGAGGGGTCTGGGCCTTCATGGAGGAGGATGCAATTTACTGGATGATAAGAAGAGGAAATGCTTGGTAAACAAAGGCTGCCCTGCCGTGCATATAAGTCTCTCAGATGACCAGGTTATTTGTGGTAACAGCCCTCTTCCCAGTACAGCTCCCCGTGATCTCCATTACCACTTCTGATGTAAAGTTCCCTTACAGAAGGGTAACTTCTACTCTATTTTCAGAGCTTCTCCTGTGTCTGAATTTCTCAGAAAAAAATTAACTTAAAAAATCCTTATGCCAAAAACACATATTTTAGAGTGGTACCCCCAAATACCCTTCAACTGAGTATTAGATGATATGAAAGGGTAGCCGATTATGGCACCCCAAAATATACCACTTTGGCACATTGGTTATTTTGAACAGAAGGCACTTGAAAAATGGCAAATGCAAAGATAGACTTTCTCTGAACTCTCCATATCTACCTAAAGACAAATCCTCCAAAAGGAACACAAATGTCATAGACCCTGTATAGAGAGTTTCGTCAACAAGAGAAAGTGGACTCCACAGGAGAGGAGACTAGAAATCAATGTCACATCCAGATAAGCTTTGCCACACACTATCATACCTCCCATGCATTCTTCTAGGAGCCCATTCATCTTTTCTAAAACTCATTTGCTCTCCCCTAGAAGCCTCCGTCCCTTCTCTCCTTTCCCAGTGAAAATGGTATTTAAGATGGAATTCTAAGCCACCCCCACTGTCACTCACTTTTCCCTGGATATCCACCCCCCCATACCTGAGTTACGCATGTGAGGACTTCTAAGAACCTTAATATCATTACTTGTGCCCAACATTTGAATTTTTGCAGTTTGAGCCCCGAAGTTGCTTACAAGACATAACTTTGTCCTTTTGGGCTCCAAAACCACCTGCAAAGCAAGCCGTTCCTTGTGCTGATTGTACTGTTTGATAAATGGTCCCCCTGTATGGCTGATAAACAATACCCCCTGCACAGGAACTGCTCAACCAAAAGCCTTGGTTCTGTGAGCCTGAACTGGAACTAGGACATTGATAAATGCTTAATCACGTTACCCATTGTTCTTATCATTGAAAGTTCAGTTGCCCCCACCAATCAGAAAATGAATGATGTAAGTGTATAACCTTGTCTCCTAACAATCTTCTTTTAAAAACCCTGTTCTCCAGCCACCCCTACCCCTCCTTGAAAGAGTGTCTTTGGTTTAAACCAAGGCTTACATTCTCTGATTTGCAAATCATATATGAATAAAATTCTCTTTTACTTTCTTTTGGATCTTTTGTTAACACACGTTAATGAACTTACGTTTGCTTTTCTGCCTTTTATTACAGGGGCCTCAGCTAAGAATCAGAAGGATGGAGGAAAAATTATTTTTCTTTTCCTATACCATTAATCATGTTGAATGTAAAAAAAAAAAATCTATCTGGTAAGGGCACAATGAAGTATTTAGAGTTGGTTAAAAGAGAAACTAGGCATATTAAGTTTTAAGAGTTTATTTCAGCAAAGTTCAGTTGCAACTGGGCTGCACCGAACCAGAAGTGGTTAGCAGCACTCCACCAGCGTGAACTTGGGGAGGGGCTTTTGTAGAGGAAAGTCAGAGGCAAAGCAGGACATTAACGACTGGCTGTGGCTTAAAGCCTAGTTGGCTATCCATGATTGGCGCTCCTTAGGTTTCTATTTCATAACCTTGAAGCCTTTGCAGGCTTACATTTTGCTCTGCTTACACTGGCCATCAGGGCATTAGAGCTACATCAGTCTAAGAGCCTCTTTGTTTAGTTAACAAGGTGAAATAAAACTATGTGTGGAATTTGCATTAAAAAACATAAAAGAAGGAGGTTGGAAAGGAATGAAATAAAATGAGCAAAATGTTAATGAAATTGCACTTTAATTTTTCTTTTTTTTTTTCAATTAACATTCTTAGTTGCCATTAACAGGCCTGGGCCGTGCTTCTCAGTGTTATTTAGTTCAGGTTCTCTGAAGAGACTCAGCCAAACCCTGGCCAGGTGGCTCAGCTGGTTGGAGTGCCATCCCTTGAGGGGCAGAGTATTTGAACACTAAGCCAGACCCATAGACTAGAGGCAGTGGAGCGGGAGCTGCCACACTAATTACCATCGTTAGTGCTGGTTCCCTGAAGGTGGGAGGAGTGGATCTTTGAATAGGATCAGCTTTGTATGCTCCAAGTTCAAAAATAACATAACAGCTTTCTGACTCATAAACGTGTAGTAAGCCCCACATCTATCTGGCTACCATCTTCTTAGTTACAAGGAGTGAATGGGGATCAGGAGTTACTCTATCACCCCTGTACAGCCAGGGCAAGTGGCAAAGTGACTTACCAAGGCACACAGCAGTTGGTTCTAGGGGAAATAAATGGTGTTTTTGTTGACCAACTAGATTGCATCTTTGGAAAGCTGGTTGCATTGGAAGAAATTTTCAAGATAACTAATAATTATCTTTAAGCACCCTCCCCTTTTTTTAAATGTCTTTTTAGACTTTCCTATGGAAATCTACGTTTCCAGCAAGTGGTTGGGGCGTGTTGGAATAATATGAAAGAGGTTGGAAAGCCAGAGACTATCCTGCTTATGAAAGGCCTTAGAAGGCAGACGAGGAGTTTAGAATCTATGGCTTTGCTAAAAGTGGTGACCAAAAAGGTAAAATTCAAACAGAGGAGGGTGAATTAGTAAGAGGAAGACTAATGGAAGCTGGGACACCAGCTGGGAAGGTCAGTTGTAAAGTCTTGATCTACAAAAAGCAGCCATGGAAATGCAGAGGATGCAGAATATCTGAAAGGAATTCCCAAATAAGATATTATTTATTTTGATGACTAAAATAGAATGATAGCCCAGACAGATATGAAATAGGAATGAGACCTCAGAAGGGAGGCAGCCACTCAGTCTGCCTCATTAATAAGAGCTGAAATAAGTAAAGTAAGAAAGACAGCCTACAGGCCAAACTTTGAACATCTCATATATATGTACAAAATTCTCCAATTCCTTTATAAACATTTATTGAATTGTGGAAAAAGGTGGACTCTCAGGCAATTTGGACCATTTTTCACTCTTTTGAGAAGATAATGCTGGGCCGGGAAAATTCATATTGAAATTAATTTATTAATACTGCAAAGAGTTATACACTGGGTTGGCTGAGAGTTTAAGATCTCTGTAGAGTTGTTTAATCATTCTTGCATTTCCTTCATATCACTGATTCACGGATATTCACACATCACAACTATTAGAAGCTTTACCAGCATCTAATAATCTTAGTTATGGGAAATTTAATAAAATTTCTTTTACTTTAAATTACAGTTATTGTGAAATGTTTTAATTTCCCATGGATAAAATTCAGCTGGCAAGGAGAGTCATTCCTGGGATGAAATACACACATTTGACAATCCAGCGATGACCACAGTTGATGCTATTGCTTTCAGAGGAAACGGCAATCCGATTTCATCTGGAAGCCAATACATCACATCCAGGGTCAGTATCTTAAAAAAGCAATAACCCAAGAAAATTGTAGGCTCTTTCCCAAGACAAATGGCACAAAGGGTACACCTAGTTCTCTAATTCTGTAAACACATATATCTTCTTGCAGTTTGACCACCATCTAAAAGTTAACTCCTTGAAATTGAAGATAGATCTTCTTCTAGCCCTGCAGCTTTATATCATGACTGCACATTGGAGTCAGAACAATATGGCTGTTCTGATATCTAGCTCCCACCCCCTCTCCTCTGCGAATTTAATTGTTCTGGAATGTGGTCTGAGGAGCAAGCGTCTCCGATGCTCCCCAGGCGATTCTAATGTGCAGATACACTTGAGATTGTCTGCTGTTTTCTTAATGTTGTTTGAAAGCTCAGGTTTCTTTTCACTTTTTAAATGATTTCCTGGTATCATTTAAATGGTAATAGTAAAAAAGTTTATTAGAATATACCACTGGTATAAGGAGAAAAACATACCAGAGGGACTGAAAACAAACAAATAACGCCAGGGCAAAAAAAAAAAAAGTAGTTTTATCTAGGTAGTTGGAAAGCACTTTAGGGAGAAAAATTGTTACTTGGAAGAATTATTTAAAGGTTTTTAGATGGATGAAGGAGAACCAGTGACTGCTTTGTGTGGGAAATGTTGAGTCTAAAGGAGTTGGGAATTATTCAGCATAATGTGGTAAAAAGATGTTTCCCTTTGGCAGAGAGGCTATTTCCTATTGGTTTTGTTGTTTGTTTGGTTGGCCAATAGGTTTGATTTTCTTAAACTGAGCATTGCTGACTCTCCTGGCAGCTAAAAAAAAAAAAAAGGTTGTCTGGTTGATTGGTTGTTTGGTTGGTTGGTTGGTTGGTTGGTTTTGGTGGTTGGTTGGTTGGTTGGTTGGTTGGTTGACTGGATTTTGGAGGAGAGAGAAGATTGGAACATGGCCTTCCATGGCCTCCATACACATGCCAATAAGCCCAATCCCAAGATCTAGAGAGAACTGACCACCGACTGACTTCTATTGTAGGGTTTGGCGGCTGGAGCTTTGAAACAGCAACATCAAGTATCTTTCCTTTCCATGTTGTAATTCACCCTTGATTGTCCACCTACATTTTCTGTAATGCTTTTCTAACACTCACTACTACCCACTTTCTGTCTTGTATCAGCATGGCCCTCACAATGAAGGAAGCAGTGTCCATGTTCATAGGGCAGTGGGACAACAGGCAGTAGGAGAAGTGAAACAGAAGTCGGGAGTAAAGCTATTGGATGATAGGTGAAAAGCAGAAGTCCTGTGAGAACTTCACTGCAATTTTCTGCAGTTATACTGAAAGAAATCCTGCGATGCTTTACTTAGAGATAAAAGGAGTAAATAACTTCAGAAAATTTAAGAAATTGTGGAACATATGCCTTCACCAAAGGCAGCCTAGTTCCAGATAATTCTAAATTTACTACAGTAGAGAATGCTAGTGTCACCCAATATCCACACTCTTTCTCCCCTTCCTGAGGCAGCGCCTAAACCACATTTCCTGCTCCACTTACTCTTAGGTTTAGGTTAGGCCATATGAATGGGTTCCTGCTAATAGAAAGTGAGCAGACATAATCTAAAGCATTTCCAGGCTTGACTTCTAGAACTTCCCATATGGTTTCCCATGGTCTTTCTCTTTGTTAATGGGGCATCTGAATGCAGGGTTTCCAGTGTAGAAATTTGAGAATACCCTGAAGGATGATGGAGCCTCTACATGGAGTCAAGTTTCCTAAGTCATCACAGGAAAAGCTGCCCATCGAAAAATTTTTGGACTATGAAAAAGATAAATACATTTATTATGTTAAGCCACTGAAATTTGGGTTTTGTTTGTTACAGTAACTAGCAGTTAGTTTTACTTTACAATATACAATATCAAGTGACTGTCCAAACCCAGAGTTTCATTCCATACAGTCATTCAGCAAAAGAAAAAGAAAAAAAACCTCCATAAATTTCAAAGAATTCAAATCATACAAAATATGTTTCTGACCATAATGAATTAAATTAGGAAATGGACACCAGAAGGAAATCTGAAAAATTCCCAAATTAAAATTAAGAAACAAACACCTAAGAAACCCATGAGTCAAAGAAAAATAAATCAAAGGGGAAATTAAAAAGTATGTTGAACAGAATGAAAATGAAAACACAGTATTTCTGAATTTGTGGGATGATTTTAAAGCTGTACTTAGGGAAATTTATAGCTCTTTTTATTACAATTATTCGTTGGTAGTTCTATATCCCATCTCTTCAGTTCTGTTCCTCTTAGATTATTTTATTTTCATCCATGTGCAGATGTAAACTATGATTTTTATCTTCTTTGTCTTACTACTAATTATCATAATCTACTCACAAATAAATATGTATCAAGAGACTACCGTTGGCCTACAACGCTGGCTCAGGATAGAAGCTTGACAAGTATCTTCTGAATGCATAATGAGAAAATTTTGGCTTAGAGAGAAGGAAGCAAAGGAAATGAAGAGAGTTAGTAGCTCCATTGCCCAGATAGCTATGCTAAATCAAAACATTTCATACTCAGGTTCATTCCACTCATATCTTGATGCTCATTTCCTCTCTTGCTCAAAAGAGCAAGTCATAGGATGACAAATCTAATCTGATCACACACATCTGACATACAAATCACTGACATTTCCAACAAGATCTTGTCCTGCTTTCTCTGAATGCTTCCAATCAGGCTATCTGATATGTCTGTGAATTTTCTAGATTCGTGATAATGCAGTGCTTTGGATTTACTTTTCTAAACTGATTTGTAATTCTTATAAAAACAGGACTGTGAGCATTGGCACTGAGTGTGGCTTGAAGTCCTTCCAGCTCTAGCATCTGCCTCCCTAATGCAGGGAGTTTACAGAAAGGCAGGGCTGTTGACACGCCATTACTTCGGCCTCAGAAGAGCACAGGTGTCTCCCCAAAACTTCCATTGTGCTCCCTTTGTAACTTATTAGAAAACAATATTTACATACATCACCTTGAACATGTTTGCATTTCTCATACACAGTTCTAGTAAGCAGACTCCATGAATGTCTACAACTGCAAGCAGCCCTTCTCTGCATGTGCCCACATTAACCACTTCCAAAGGTAAAGCAGTGCCTGGTGACCATGAAAAAGGAATTCTGACTACTTTCCCACTCCTCCTTTATTGCTTTGATGAACACCCACCTTTTGAGTCAACCCCTACATGATTCCTACTCACTTCCCTTGACCATTTCAGTGGACTCTTCTTAGGGTTCTGCAGTTCCACTATAGCTTTCTCATAACTTTAGAATTTCATATATTATTCAAGAGCTTATAGAAGAGGAAGATGGTGTTGACAGTTTTATTTTCATTACCCTCCTAGTGATTCCTTCCATTTGAACGCCATTTTTGTCTGCATTCCAGAATGTATCTTGCCAATGTTTTTAAGGAACAATCAGTCATTACTCTTATATCCTGTTCTGGATAAACTTAAAGGAAAACATTTATCATGATTTAAGTATATTTTGGAATCTAATTTCTAAGACATATTACTTGAGTTGGGCCATAATAATCAAACCCTGCTCTCAAACTATTTTGTCAATACTCAGTGTTTTGCATAATCAGATGAAGAATGTTAATTTAATAGGCCTTTGTGTTCCATGTCTACTTACCTAATATTTTAAATGACACAATGTTAAGCATATAAATTCAGCTCTCTCCTTCAAAGGCAGGATGCAAATCTTACTAATTTTTATTAGAACACAATAAACCCTGCCATTAATATAACACTTTAGAACTCTTGGGTAAAATCAATACCTTGTATTTAAAATGACAAGTTAATAATCACTGCCATCTGCAGGCAACAAAAAAAAACCCCCGGTTTATACCAACTTATTTGATCAAAGGCAATTGCAAATGAACAAAATAATTATATTTCCAGGGAACAATGCACTCACAGATAAAAACAGACTTAGTTATTTCCTGCCCTCCACGTTCACATTGGAACAAACAGCACCCAGAGCAAACAGAAGACTGATACTGAGCAAAAGCAGTTGCACTGGCAACCCTGAAGTCACAGTCGTTATTGGAGAATATAGAGTAAAGGCAAGATGCAGATGGGGAAACGGATGCGTCCCCCAACAGAATTGTTTTGGAACCTAACTACTCTCAGTTGACAAATACAATTTATTTATTACAGCTCGCTCTGTAACTTTTCTGAGCAAATCAGTAATAAAACTTACTTTATAAGCTATATTGATAACTACTCACATGCTGAATAACTGTCTGGTATCCATACTCAACTCAAGCATATGATCTGTTATTAGAGAAAGACATTGATGTGTTCCAATTCATTAAGTGCGCATATGTAAACACAGTATGGAGAAAATACTACCATATGTCAACTAAAAGAAAAACAAACATGTTTTGCTATAACATGTTCAAGAAATAGTACTTTTAAAAATACATCCTTGGACAACAGTCTCACTCAGTGTTTCTCAATGACAGCTACTATTGGCACTCAGGGGGAACAGTTCCTGATTATTTTGTCCACTGCAGATGTTTAGCATCCCTGGACCCCACCCACTATGTGTCAGGAGAATCTCCCAGTCTTTTGGCAATAAAAAATACTCCCATATATTTCAAAACAATTTCTAGGGCAATAATTCTTCTCTCTCTCTCCCAATAAAAGACCTTTCAGAAAGGTTTCCCACCGGGAGTTGAAGGATTTAATAAGTAATTTGCCTACTGTGTGGTGCATGACTCGTCAGAAAAATTCTAAACCAAAGATACAATGGAAAACTTAATCTAGAGGGAAATTTGTCCAGAACCATAAATATATTGACCTCTGCTTCTACCTTTTGCTCAATGATGCCTCACAGGGGCCCAAAGGTAGAAACCTAGTAATTTTAAATTCTATGTGACTAAAAAAAAACCCCACCAATAATAAATGACAAACTGAAACTGGAAAAGTCAGTGCTCATGTTGCTTGTCACTGCCATTACCAATGAGCAGAGACAAGGACTGAAGTCTTTATAGGTGCTTTATTCACATGGCCAGCGATCTGAGAAGACTGCAGGTTACGTACCCTAAAAGACCATCTTACAGCTCATCTCAAGCTGACCTTTTTCAGCTTGAGAAGAAAAGTGTAGGTAAAGAGATTGGAATTCAGGAAAAGAGTTAAGCAGATAAAAGCTGCAGTCTGGCAATTTTCCTAGCATCCTTTCATCCACTGACAGGGATTCTTGATCTGCATCCTGGTCAGCAGGTGTTCCTTCCCTGGAGCGCAAGGGCTCAGGTACCACCTTGATCGCCTGTCGTCCTCCTGGAACACAAAGGTCAAATTGCTTGTGGGTCTCCTAGAGTCAGGGTGGGTCTGGTCATAAATTCCAGTTCCTGGAACAATTGCTTTCTAAATGCATTAATTCCAAAGCTTATTCACTATAACTTAAAACTAAAAAATTTTCAACTCTTCAATTCCCCCATCAAAACTAGAAACATATTTGAGGAGGTTAGTAAATTTAATGTATAAAGAATCCCAACACAGCATTAAGAAAAAAACTAACACCCAATAGAAAACTGGACAGAGGACATCAGCAAGCAATTCAAATATAAGAAAAATGATTAATAAACATAACAAAACATATTCAACCTCATTAATAATCTAATGAACATAAATCATATAAATTAAAACAATAAAGAAGTATTTTTTTACCTGTAGAATTAAAACTTGATTAAAAGAAAAATTCCATTTTGGTGAGAATTCAATGAAGTGAGTAAGTAGAGACAAAAATTGATGTAGCCTTTATGGAAGAAATTTAACCATAGCTATTAAAGCCTTAAATTTGCATATCACCTAATCCATCAACACTTTCTTCTGGGAATTTAGACTAGAAATATAATTGTGATTGTGAGTAAAAATTTGGATACAACGTTGTTCAATAAATCATTACTTTTTCTAGTAATAGAGAAGATACAACTTACATTTTTCAAGAGTAGGAAAAGTGGATTAATTAGCTATGGCATATCTAGAAAATAAACTATTATAAACTAAAAATGCCTTTGAAAAATATTTAGTGACATGGAAAATATACTTAGAATATCTTTAAGGGAAAAAACAGGATATAATATGTATAACAATAACTTTTATAAAACATATATGAGTATGTGTATGTTATGAGAGAGACAGAGGAAGAGAGAGAGACTATCTTGTTTTCCTTAGTAAATTCAAAACCTAGCATAGTCCCTAGAACACAGAGTGTATATCAGAGGTGAAGAAGTCACTCATATGGAAAAATGAATAATTAATAAAGGACTATAAAAATATTCGTTGAAATGTTTATTAGGACTGAGATTAATTTTTCTTACTTTTTTCTCTTCGTGTATCTTTATTTTCTGGGTTTTATTCAATGACTATGTATTACTTTTGTACTTCAAAAAAGTAGAAGTCATAGAGAAAGCTTAATTTAGTTAGAAAGAAATCTGTAGGTCTTAAAGGGAAAGATTTTTACACATGCTCTAGCAATTGTGCTGCTACTTGTCATGATGTCGTCACAATCAGCTATTTCTTAGCCATAATTTGAACTCATGTAAGTACCTACTCACTTGCTGGAGGAAGGGGAGGGCGTGTCCCCCTTCCCCCAAACACCTATACTTCAGAAGTAAAACAGTAAGCCTCTGAGCTATCCCACCTTATCAGGGAAGCAGGGACAGGATAACTGGGGAGAAGAGCCCTGGGAAAAGAACACGATTCTGTACTGTAATTCTAAAACGGTGAAAGCCGTGTAGAAAAGATGGTAGGCTCTTTGATTTTTAGCGTATGTTTGCTTTGGTTCATGTTTGAAGAGGTGTGCATATTATGTCAACCAATGTTAATTTTATAGTTATAAGATGAGAGACAGTTTTGTTGCTTTAAAAAGGTTGTAACATTTCTGTCTCCCTGATATTCAATTCCCTGGTCTAGAAAACACAACGACCTACCACAACAAACAAGCAAGAGTGCCACCTAGTGGTAGCTCACTTACTATGCACCTGGTTCTCGGGTACTGGGAAGAACTTTGTATTGTGCGGCGAGACTGTCCCTCTGACCCAACGTGATTTACCAACTTGAGTGCGCTGAATTGGAAAGACTCCTTACTACTTAGGATTTTAGATTTCGGAAATATGAGGGCTCGGGTCAGCTCCAGAAAGATAGCATCCCGAACTGCTATTATAGTTACCATATATTACCAAATTTAAAGCTTGTCTGGAGATTGACCATTGACTTCTTGCAGCATGGTTTATAATAGAGCCGAAATCATCTGATTTCAGAGATTTACGGTCCTCTTCTCATTCATTTATTCAATCATTTGATTACCACTTATTGAGCACCTCTAATTTCCATGAACTGCTCTAGGCATTAAGAACATACAGATGAATAAGATACTTTCTCCCTAACCTATCATGTGATGCTACGCTGTACAATCTGTTGTCAGCTTGGCCTCACCGCCATCCTCCTTAAGCCCTCCTTTCAGAATCCCCTTCTCTGGGGTGTGGAGCTGCCCAGAAGAGGCAGTTGCTGGAGATTTAAAAGACTGGAGAGAAAGAGAAGCTATATTCTCCACAGGCGACTGCAGCCAGGCTCATAAGGAGACAAGAGATTCAGTGGCTGCCTGGTGAGCTCTTGGGGACCTCCACGTCACTGCTGCACCCTGAGACCCTGAGAGTGCTTGCGGGGAGACCCTTAAGACTCACAGTAGTGCCCTGGCTGGTGCGGCTCACTGGACTGAGGGCTGGCCTGTGAACCTACAGGTCAGAGGTTTGGTTTCCCATCAGGGCACATGGCTGGGTTGCAGGTCAGGTACCCAGTTGGGGGCAGGCAAGAGGAAACCAATGGATGTTTCTCTCCCTTTTTTTCTCTCTCCCTTCCGCTCTCTCTAAAAATAAGTAAATAAAATCTTAAAAAGAAGAAGAACCATGGCAGCTTCCTGGTGAGTTTCTGAGAACCACCTGTGCTGTTCTGTGGATTTCACACCAGATCCGCTTCAGTGTCAGTGTCCCGCTGCTCCACTGCATCTCTTCTGCCTTCATCACTCCCTTCCCTTCCCTCTTCCAACTGCCAAGTAAGCCCCTCATTCCCACAGCAAACCCTGTAGGCCCAGGAAGCATGGAGTGGCTTCTGTTTTCCTGACCGAGCCATGACTGATAGACACACAGGGATTCCTGCAACCTAGCCACAGCATAATGCTACAGGAGTAGAGCAGGTTTTATGAGAGCTGAGTGGTGGGAAAGCACCCCAGCTTTAGAATGATCAGGAGGAGCCTCCCAGAGAAATTGGCATCTGAGGTAAGTCTTAAAGGGGGAAAGAAATTATCCAGGTCCAGGATGAAAGAAGGGGAAGGGATCAGCCAAAGAACATATATGCGTGACCCATAGACCCAGACAACAGTGTGGTGGTGATGGCCAGAGGGAAGGGGAGGGTGAAGGATGGGTGGAGGTGAGCAAGTGGGGGAAATGAGGGCCACTGTAATTGTGTCAACCATGAAAATAAAGTTTAAAAAGGAAAGAAAGAATCCAGGTCCAAAGGAAGACATAGAGACTAAAGCAGTTAGAAAACAAACAAGGTTTTAGAAAGACTAGCTATCCAAATAGAACCATCTTTAAAGGGACAAAAGCCCCACAAGACTATAAGTTACCAGGTTTACAAATAGCGTGCTGACAGAGTATAAAACAGAGTTTTCTCTAATGATTATTTCTGTAAAGGTCAGTAGAGATTTGTAGATATCAACGTAGCAAAATGTTGCAATGCTATTGGGGCTTCATTGACTCCATCACTTTTACCACGTTGGCACACCAAATTCCCCAGCTGCCAGGAAAACGAGCCACTCGCAGCTCACAGCCGCAGCCTTGCCCAGAGCCGCCCTCATCCGGTGCAACCTCCCTCACCTGCAAGTGCCTGGAAGGTGTGGCCTTCCTTCAAGAGCATCCATGGCCAAGGGCTGACTGATATAGACAGACAAAACCTGGCCTCCTTGTCTAAAGGGAAGATAATGTTGTGATGCCATTCACTCTCTCCATGGGAACGGACTGAAAATGAACATTAGCAGAAGCTTTGGCTTTGCTTAGCTCTTCCATCATAATGTCTTAACTGAACAGTTGAGTGACCTGTGTGTGTCTGGAAGTCAGTATGCTCTAAGGCAATACTGTTTGTGTCTTACTTAGACCTTGGGTTACATTACATCTCTCCTATATCGGCCTGACATTAAT
Source organism: Pteronotus mesoamericanus (assembly GCF_021234165.1). Lineage (NCBI taxonomy): Eukaryota > Metazoa > Chordata > Mammalia > Chiroptera > Mormoopidae > Pteronotus > Pteronotus mesoamericanus. Next base: position 17,122,531 of record NW_026555329.1, on the reverse strand, counting down.
GAATGTCAGTCTTCAATGTACCTTCCTGATTCTGCGATTCACCTTGGCTGGTGGTGAGGGAAGCTGCTCTCCTCAACTCAGATCCTCAACTGAAACGGAATAAAAGAGAAAGTGGGGTGGGGAAGGGGGAATGAGTTCTGCTTTGGGCAACAAAGTTTGTCATGCAGTTGAGGGCATACCTGATACCCAATAGAAAGTTAGATCGGAGTCTGAGGTATACCACTTTTAGCATCATCACATTAAAATTTACACCATCTGATAAGGTTTTAATTCCAGTTGCAAATAAGAATTGACAAAATGAGATTTGCTGTTGTTTTTTCTCTAGGCAGCTATTCCACACAATAGCTATCTGCACCCCACTCCTGCCATGTTCATTGCAACATTATTTACAATAGCCAAGTAGCCTAAGTATCTATTGATCTTTTCTGTTGTCTTTTTAGTCCATTTAATTTATACTCTGATGTTTATTACTTCCTTCCTTCTACAAACTTGGGTTTAGTTTGTTCTTTTGTTAGTTCCTTGAGGTGTAAAGTTTGAGCTCTTCATATGAGCTCTTTCTTTTTTCTTAACATAGACATTTATTGCTATGAGCTCCTGTCTTAAAAATATCTCTGCTGCATCCCGTAAGTAAGTTTGGTTTTAATTTCTTTTTGACTTCTTTGACTCAATGATTGCTCAGTAGAATGTTGTTTAGTCTCCAAATACTTGTGAACTTTCCATTTTTCTTCCTGTAATTGATTCCTAGTTTCATTCCATTGTGGTCGGAAAAATGCTTGATATAATTTCTATCTTCTTAGATTAAAATATTTTTTGTGATCTAACATATATTCTAGAGAATAAATAATTATTAATTAATAATAATTAATGTGCTCTTGAGAAGAATGTACATTCTGCTTCTTTTGGATGGAATGTTATATAAATGTCTCTTAAGTTCATCTGGTCTAATGTGTCATTTAACTTCAATTTTTTAAACTGATTTCCTGTCTAGATGACTAATCCATTGTTAAAAGCAGGACATTAAAGTCTCCTGCTAGTACTGTATTGCTGTCTGTTTCTCCCTTTAGATCTATTAATATTTGCTTTATATATTTAAGTACTTCTATGTTGGGTGTATAAATATTTACAAATGTTATATATTCTTGTTGACCTGACCCCTTTATCATTATATATGACTTTTTTGGTCTCTTACTACAGTCTTTGACTTGAAGTCCATTTTGTCTAAGTATATCTATCACTGCTTTTGGAGGCTGGAGAGTTCTATTTGCACAGAATATTTTTTCTGTCCCTTCACTTTCAGTGTGTGTGTGTCCTTAATGCTGAAGTGAGTCTCTTGTAGGCAGCATATAGTATAGTTGGGTCTTTTATTTTTTTTTAATTCATTCAGCTCTCTGTCATTTGATTGAAGAATTTAGTCCATTTACATTTTAAGTAATCACTGAGGGGTATGAACTTACTCTTGTCATTTTGTTAATTGTTTTCTACCTGTTTTATAATTCCTTTGTTTCTTTCCTTTTTTTCATCCTTTATGATATAATGATTTTCTGTAGTGGTAACAATACATTCCTTTCTCTTTGTCTTTTATGGATCTATTACAGTTTTTTTGCTTTGTGGTTCCCATGAGGCTTACTAATATACAACAACTTATATTTGTAACATTCTAATTTAAGTCATACCAACTTCAGTGTGAACACATATAAAAAGCTCCATATTTTTACACCCCCTGTTTTATATTTTTTACATATTTTATCTTGTTTATCCATTAACAAATTATTGCAGTTATAATTATTTTTACTACTTTTGTCTTTTAACATTCATAATATATTTAAAAGTGACTTAGCCCCTACTATTATCAATATAACATTAGAGTATTCTGGATTAACCCTTTACCATTGAGATTTATACTTTCATGTTTTTCTGTTACTAATTAGCATCCTTTCATTTCAGCTTGAAGAAGTTCCTTTAACGTGTAAGGCTGGTCTAATCATAATAAATTCCTCCAGAATTTTCTTGTCTGGAAAGCTTGATCTCCTTTTCAATTCTGAATGACAGCTTTTCTGGGGATAATATTCTTGGTTGACAGTGGTTTTTTTTTAATATTTTATTTCAGTACTTTGAATATATCATGCCAGTCCCTTCTGGCCTGCATCTGCTGATAGTCTTATGGAGGTTCCCTTGTACTTATGGAGGTTCTCTCTCTCTCTCTCTCTCTTACTTCTCTCTCTCTCTCTCATTGCTCTTAAGATTGTCATTCTGCCTTTCAATTTTGACAATTTAATAATAATAATGTGTTACAGTGCAGGTCTTCCTGGTTTTTTATTATTATTAGTTTTAGAACTCTCTGGGCTTCCCGGATCTGGATGTCTGTTTCTTTCGCCAGGTTAAAGAAGCCTTCAGCCATATTTATTTGAAGAAGACTTCTGCCCCCTTTCTGTCTCTCTTCTCCTTCTGGAATTCCTATCAGTTTACTGGATCGTGTCCATAAGACCCTTACTATCTTCACTGTTTTTCATTCTTTTTTCTTTTTGCTCCTCTGACTGGATGAATTTCACTGCCCTCTCTCAAGTTTGCTGATCCACTCTTCACTTGACCTAGCCTGTTGTTGAACTCTTATATTACATTTTTCAATGCAGCTATTGCATTCTTCACCTCTGTGATTTCTGTTTGGTACCTTCTTATATTTTTTAATCTCTTTGTTGAAATACTCACTTTGTTCATGCCTTGTTCTCCTGACCTTCGTGAGCATCTTTATGACCATTATCTTTAGCTCTTTGTCAAGTAAATTACTTACCCCATTTCATTAAGTCTTTTTCTGGAGTTTTATATTGTTCTGTTTAGGGTATATTTCTTTATTTATTTTTCTTGATCCTATGTATTGGTTTCTATGCATTAAATAAAAGTCACCTCTCCCTGTCTTGACAAAGTGGTCCCATATACAAGAGGTGAACTTTCTTCATCAGTCTGGCCAGAACCTTTGGTTGTCTCTCAAACCTGCTCGGCGACTATCCAGTCTGCCTTCTTGTTCTCTGTGCCTTCTGATAGTTGAGGGTATGCCAAAACCTGTCAGTGTTGCAAAAGGGAGGATCTCATTCAGCACCAGCATGCAGGCTGGCTGGAAGGTGGACCCTTGAGCAGCAGCTTTTAAAGTATGCGGGTAGATCTCTTTCAAGGAAAGACTGGAACCTGGGCTCTCCTGTGAAGCAGGAGTGCCTTATACACAGGTGTGGTCTTTCTTTACCTTGGGCCACAGCAAACCACTCCCTGCCCATGCTGGCCTCACTATCAACACCTGCCTGGCCACTCTCAGCTATTGAGGGTGTAATTTTTGGTTGGGTTTATTAACAGAGGTGTTTATAAGGTCATCACCTAGGGTTTGTATTTTTAAACTACGTCCACAAAAAAAATGCTAGACTACAAATGCATGCATACAAGCGCGCGCACACGCGCACACGCACACACACACACACACACACACACACAATTCAAATATTAAAACTGACAGAAAAATCCGCCCCCCAAAAACCTTGTGGAACATATTTGACTGAGTATCATCTTACCCCACCTGGTGGTCATATGAGAACCACAGACTGTTTCCATACCAAATACAACAGAATGTGGCTTGGTCAGGTGATAATGTAATAGGATTAGTATAATATTGTGTTCTGTGCATTTTAGTAAAGATCCTAAGACAGAAGTTCATAAAATTTGATCTGATCAAAACTTATGCACAGCCCTAGAAACCCTGCCCTTTTACCCAGTAATGGCCCATTCTTTTCAACGGTTTTCTTCTCACTCTTTGAAACAGGACAACACAGAACCAGGGTTCTTCCCTGCCTCTTTGCTTTCCTGCTCCAGAAATTCTAGCATTACCACAAAAATCTTGACTGGTGAGCTCAACCCAAAGAAATATAAACTTAATGGATAGAAGTTACCACTTTGCTGGTAAGACCCAAAGAAGGCATTTCTTGTACATGATAATGGTCATTGTTATTGGGGCTCCCCAAGTTTCTATGGATTATCTCTCTGCAAATAAAGATCACCTTGCTAATATAGAACTCTTTTCTGTGGTATCCATTTTATACAACAGACAATTCCTTTGGCCACCAATTGACCTTCTTCTCTTTCATTATCTACGCTGCTTGTACATTCCGTTTCTTCATCCATAAAATTGGAATGACAACAATAGTGGGTATCTTTCAGAATTGTGATAGAGACCTGGTATAGTCTTCGGTGTGTTAGACTCAGTAAGTCATCACAGCGCATGTCAGCTGATTTTATGTGTAAACAAAGTGCAAGGTACAAGATTTTTGTCTTGTCGGTGAATTAGAATAAGCTGAAATGAGTCAGGGCTAGCCCGAGTGGGTGATTATAAAAATGGCAGTTTATGTATAGATTTTATTCTATTTGTTTGAAAGGCAAATAAAACCAGATTCAGGGGTATCCACATTCTTTCTTACCTTTCAGAATATAAAAGATCTTACCTTTTAAGGACATACTTTGTACAGGTGTGTTTAGGATGGTGGATCAAAGAGGAGGGAGATAAAATGTTCTAAAAAAAGGATATGTATAAGCTCTCTATAAAAGAGTCATATGCTGTTAGCAAGTAAAAACCACTTACTAATTACCAATAGCAAATCACAAATCTTGCATGCTAAGATTTATTTTATGAAACAAACAAAACGTCTCTCCAATTTGGCATAAAATTGTTTGTCAATATCACGGCATTTGAGAAATGCATAAAGTTGCCTGAAGATGCAATCATGAGTCATGACTGCCACCTTGTGGTCTTATGTATTATACTGGAACTCAGATATCAAATATTTTATATTCCAGCAATCAAATTCTAACATACACCAACAGTTTGCATATGACTCCCCCCGCCAAGCATTATTAAAAATTCTCCAAGTTACAACGGGAACTATGAATTAATTTCTTGGCATCCCTTTAATGGCCTGCTAGGACCTGAAATCAGATAAGAATTCATGTAAGATCTAAATCACATAAACTCTTAAGTCACATAAGGTCTAAATCGTACAAGTGATGTGTGCGTATGTGTGTTTGTCACACATTTTAAAAATTGAAAAAATCATCTTATGTCTAATTAGATATGCTGAATGACTTATGAACTACCCATAAAATGGAATACATATTCCCATTAAAATATAGAATTAGAGAGAAGTTATGGAATTATATGTATTTTCCATGTACATAATTACATGCTATATTCTAATCCTCAGAAGGGTAACACAGTGAGGGTTATAGGAAGATCTGTGAGAAAGCATTAAAACTGTTTAAAGCAGTGACAGGATTAGGTGGCCTTTTAGGGTTTTTTTATTTTTTATTTGTATTTTTTAATGTACTCCCTGCACATTTTAAAATTCCTATCCCCCACCCCCTCCCCTCTGGCAACCATCAGCTTGTTCTCTGTATCTGTGTGTCTGTTTCTGTTTGGTTTTGTTTAGATTCCACATGTGAGCAAAATCATATGGTTTTTATCTTCTTCTGACTTATTTTCCTTAGCATACCCTCCAGGTCTATCCATGTTGTCACACATGGCAAGATTTCACTTTTTTATTGCCAAATAATATTTCATTATATATATATATATATCACATCTTCTTTATCCATTCAAGTATCAATGGACATCTTGATTGCTTCCAAATCTTGGCTATTGCTAGTAATGCTGTAATGAACATGGCAGTGCATGTCTCTTTACAAATTAGTGTTTTGGGGTTTTTTTGGATAAATATTCAGAAGTGGAATTGCTGAAGCATGTGGCAGGCAGCTCTATTTTTATTTGTTGACGTATCTCCATACTGTTGAAAGTTTATCATTTTGTCAAAAACTATAAAAGTACTGTATTTTGCCATGTATAATGCACAATTTTTTGCCAAATTTTTGAGGGAAAAATAAGGGTGTGCATTGTACATGGGAAGTACTAATTCCATATCTATATAAATGTTTTTAATTCTTTTATTTATGCTCATGCGTTAAAAGTGTAACTCTAAAAAGCAGTAACTATATCCGTGTGCAAAATAATACCCTGGACTATAATTGGTTTTGTTTCTAAATATAAATTAAAAATTGAATTAAAAAATTAAAATGGAGGATTTTTTCCCTGAAAGTTTGGACCAAAAACATGGGTGTGCACTGTACACAGGAGCCGATGATACACGGCAAAATACAGTACCTTTTACAGAGTCAGTGTTAAGGCAAAATGAAAAAATCCTCTTAAGGGGCACATCATCCACTAGGGCGCTCGAGTGAGGTTGAAAAGGCAGGATAGTGTCTGCTAATAATCTTTCCGTTTATGCTAACAGGACTGGATTACCCGTTGTTAGCAATGCCGTGTGGACCAGAAACCACGTACCTCTTTTGTGCCTAGTCACCAACATCAGATTTGTCCAGGGAACCAGGTTTGGCCAGGATGAAGCTGCTGAATCATCTGTACGTGCCCTAGTGGCATAGTTTCTTCAAACCTGTTTCAGTTGCAGAAGAAAAGGCTAACTTTATACAATGAGCCAAAAGATGTATGTAGATTCCACAGTGAGCTGCTGCAGTTATGGTTGACCTGTAGGGCTGAGTTCACTATGAAGCTGGCAAACTTTTGTGCGGTATGTAAATATGCCAGGTTTCATAGTCACTAAAATTTAAAATCTGGAGCCAAACTCACACCTTCAAAGTCTGGCAACTTGTGGTTTATGGCATACCTTAATCTTGCAAGGTACAACTGACCCTTGAACATGGGCTTAAACTGCATAGCTTCACTTATACATGGATTTTTTTTCAATATATACTGTAAGTGTACTTTCTCTTCCTTAGGATTTTAATATTTTTTCTCTACTTACTTCACTGTAAGAATACATAATACACATAACATACAAAATATGTGTTGATTGTTTATGTTATTGGTAAGGCTTCCGATCAATAGCAGGCTATTAGTAGTTAAGTGTTGGGGGAATCAAAAGACACACAGATTTTCAACTGTGCAGGGAGTTGGCACATCTAACCCCAGCATCATTCAAGGGTCAACTGTACACTGGGCAGATGTCGGGTGGCACCTGGGGAGACCAAGGGAAGCCTCAACCCAAACCAAGTCCTTGTCATGACACAAGAAAGGATTCAAGAGCATTACAGGAGGACTTAGCAAAGGACAATGAAGTTATTAATGCGATAGGACATACCTGAGGAGAGGGGGCAACCCCAGAGAACTGGACACCCCGGTGGGGTCTGGGTGGGAGATTGTCATTAAAAGTGGGCGTGAGGGAACACAGGGTGGTCCTCTGACGCTGGTGCGGTGACTGCCAATGCCGCTCATCCTTGTCCCTTCTCTCTAGTGATTTTTTTCCCATCCTCTCAATTACAGGAAATTGGGGAGGGAGAAGTGAGAGAACAGGTAGTCAGTGAAGGTCCTGTCTGTGAAGTTCCAGCCAAGAGGGAGAAGTGGAGGGGTAGGGTTGAGGTCTTTGTTCCCTTTCCTAACTTTCCTGCCTCATAATCACTATGAGCCAAATTTCCCAAGCCTTCTTGGGATCACTTAGCTTGGCTGGGTGGGGCTGTACCATGAACAGTTACACCTGGAGCCAAATCGTGCTAGGTTTAAGCGATTCAAGCACCTGCAGATACAAGATACATTAAGAGTCATCCATTATTAATTAATGACATTTCTTCAGCTTTTTAGAGACATTTTAAAATTGTAAGAACTATAGTTAGCTTCAAACAGTCCCAATCCTCCAACTTACCAGCTAAATTCCTGGCCTGCTCCCTCCTGCCATCAAGCATTCTTCATTTCCCTGTGCACCAGCACTTTCCTCTTCAATTCTAGTAATAAAGTTCATCTTTATAATGTATTTCAAAATATTGTCCCTAAGCAACCAATGAGCATTCCAATGAAAATCTTCTGTTAATTGAATGTGAAGGGGAGTAGAATTGGCCACTTCAAAATATGCCTCTTGGTGAAAATTGATTATTTTAGGCTGGTTAATTTCAATCAAGGGCAGATGTGGGAGAAGCTCTGAAAACCAAGTAGCTATTCTTGTCAAAGGATATTTGCATTTGTAAGGGCGTCTCCCTCACTGTGCCACTATCAAGGGAGAAGTCTTGGACTTAATGTCCATAGCAACCTGACCCTTGTTCGAGGTGCCTTTCCTGGGTTCTTTTGTCTTCAACTGAGATTGGTGTTTAAGGTGATGGCTTCAGAAAGGGCAAGTTACTCAGTTTTCCTGGATCTCTCTCTTATTCAGGAGGAATGCGTTATTAAATTTTTTCTCCTGCTGATCTGTCACATTCATTCTATTATTATGAGGGGAGAGGATAATTTTTTCTTCAGAAAATGTTTCCTTCTTATATTTTCTTTCCCAAACTGGGTTCAGAAAGCTTTTTCCTTTTATCAGAAACGCTTGGCTTGGCTTGTTCTTCTAGAACTACGGCCCACAGAATACATCCAACGAGCCCACTGGCTACTTTTTGAAGTTTTCATTGAACATGGCCCTGCCCATTTGTTCGCACACTGTCTGTGGATGCTTTTACACTACAGTGGCAGTTAGCTCCAACAGAGGCCTGCAAAGCCTAAAAGATTTACTGTCTGGCCCTTTGGAGAAAAAGTTTGCTGACCTTTGACCAAGAACAATAATTCTGATAGAGCAGGCGGTTACACGGATGAGCAGAGCAGGAATAAGCCAGGTACAAAGGTCACCGCGGCGGAAAGCCCCAATACCTAGCAGGGGGCAGAACTGGGAGGACAAGGACTGTAGGGTGGGGCGCTGCCCCCGGGGTGGCCCTTCCTCCCCTAGCATATTTCTGTCATGCAGTTCAGACCCTCCTCTGACTATTGCTCCTCTGCATGTTGATGGTCATGTGATAGACCCCCTTAGAGGGGATACCAGGGGACCAGAGAGAAGCCTCATAAGAATCCCCTACAAGTTCTCACAAGACCAGTCCCTTAAGCATTAAGTACTCAAGGCCGTGAGGTTCTGACGCACATCAAATAATCTCAGGAACAAAGCCTTGGATCTACTGATCAGAGACAGAGTTTTGGTCAAACGAGAGAGAACATGAGTCCTCAGTTGTGTTTCAGCTCCAGGACCAGAAGATCAGTAAGGCCAGGCAGGGCGACACCCGGGCTGACTCAGAACGAGCTGCGATGAATAATGACCCCCTGTCCTGGCACCAACCAATCCGTGGAGACCATGGCCCTGAGCCCTGAGGAGATACACCTGGAAAACTGAAGGAGTCCATTGAGATCCTCCCCTAAAAATCCCGCCTTTGGGAAACAGCTAAAACCCCTTAAGACAAATGCCTTTCTTTCCCTTTCTTCCCTCAAGGCCCATTACCTTTGCTTTCTTTCCCCTTGGCTCCAAGTGCCCTTCCTTTGCCTCTGTAACTTCTTTCCTGAGTCCCTGTAGCCCAGCTGGCTCAGTTCTTCTACCTTGGTGACTTTCTAAATAAACTTTTGCTTGACTCTGAGTTAGCTTCTTAGCCAAACTTAAGGACCAAGGTCTAACATCTGTGTGACTTACCACTAACAGTTCCAGAAGACAGGATGCATTGGTTCAACAACAAAAAAGGCCAATTACTGTCTTAAAAGACAGAGTTGTCATGAACTCTTGCAAAGGACTAACTTCTGCAGAGTCTGCCCAGCCAGCTGCTAGCAACGCAGAAAGAACTGAGAGAGGGAAGTCAGAGCCTACACTCCGATGAGGGAAGGACTGCCACGTAGGCTGCAGACACAGCAGCCCTGCCAGGGGAGGGCTTGTGAGCTCTCCCAGCTCACTCTCTACCTTACCATGACACAGTAAAAGCTGCTCGGTTTCTAGTCACCTCTAATGAAGGCACAGTATGAATATAAATGAGTACAGCAATGCTTTTGATTTAAGACTTTTATTTATTTTTTTCACCGCTACCCTTCCGGCCCCCAAGTCCTCTACCTTTCACAATAAGAAATGTATGCTTTCACTCTATAGCCTAGAACATGCCTAAGCTTTGGCGGCTGACTTATAATGGGTCAGAGTGCGTGCAGAAGGGTCGCTGGCATTAATCCACCTGGGCATCCAGTAATGGGTCAGCCAGTCAGCCCGGCCTGGGTAGTGGCGTTCGAAGATTTGACGGTAGTAATAGCCTTCTTTCGTTTTAGGAGTGTTGAAGGGAAACTTCTGGGCTGCGGCCGCCATCATTGTATCGTCAACCTGTAAGAATAAGAGCATAAAAGCAAAATGGTTTTTTCAACAGCATGGAAATTCTTGTATTTAATCTGGCTCATAAAACCAAAAGAAAAAAAAAATATGAAAAGGCTCAACTGTAAATAGTGCCAGAGACCCTCTGAATCACCCATCACTTAGAAATGTTAAATTACCATAATATGCATAGCTGTGAAACTTCTGAAGAACATTTAGATGCGTATTTCTAATCTGTGGGGGCTCTGAGTGTTTTATTCACTTATGCCTAATAACGTCTGGCATCCAGCAAGTGCCCAAAAAATGTGTTAAATGAAGGTCAGTGATGATTGGTTAAGTCTCTTTTGTCTGTCTTTTAACATTAGATGCTACTTTAAAACCCTGCATTCTACTTAACATAAAAGAGGAAATCTCTCCTCCAGACACAAAACACGTACAGTAAATACAAAATAAACTTGGCATCCACATTGTCCTAGTCTAGAAAGTATTTTTAAAAGCATCATACCTGATGTTCAATATATTCCTGTAAAATCCTAAACCAGGAATTCTTCACTGAGGTTATACCATCACTGAAGGCTTCTTTTGGTCGCCAGAGAATCTCTTTAGGTAACAGGTTGGAGTCCTCAAACGTCTCTCTCAGCAGATGTTTTTCTATCCCATTCTGACTTGGAAACAAAAGCATCATCAGTAAAAGCTCCAAATATAATCAATACCAATGGACAGTTTTTATTGGGTTGGCCAAAAAGTCTGTTACTTTTTTCCATAAAATAAAAGACACATTTTTCATTTTTACCCATAACTTGATTGATTGGGATACTCTGAGTATGTCAGCTATCTCCCACATGGTATTTTGATTGTTCTCAATTAATGTCTCAGTTTGATTGCTAATAACTTCAACTGGTCTACCTAACCATGGAGCATCATCCAGTGAGAATTCTGCAGCACAAAACTTCGCAAACCACTTTTGAAACGTTCGATCAGTCACAGCATCTTCTCCATACATAGCTCAAATCTTTGTTTCAGTTGCATTTTTACCATTTTTAAAATAAGCATAACATGCTGAAAATGTTGCATATTTTCTTGCATCTTCAATATTAAAATGGCTACATAAAAATTCACCAAGCTTGGTAAGTTTTTTTTTTAATGCACCCTGATATGACAGCTGTCACAATACAACCTAACAAAATCATTTCAAATGAAGTTAAAGACAATTAAGCACTACTAGAGCCATCTTACAGGGGAAAAAAAATGAGTGTTTTGGCCAACTCAGTATCTTCAATTGATTCACCTACCTTAGGAATTCTCATATCTGGTGGCAGAGACAAGTAATAGGAACAAAATCGATGATCCAAGAATGGGACTCTCAGTTCAAGGCTTAAAGGGGAAGAGAAGAAAATGAAATCAAAATGAATATTTAGTGCCTATCAGTTTAGATTTGGATTTAGAGTTTCCCAGCAGTTCAACCAGCCTCTAAGTCATAAGATTATAATGTCATTTTTACAGTCCTAACTGATTGCCCTATAAGAATGCATGAACACAAAAATCTTCATTCAATATGATATATGTTACCTCATCTAGGGAGTGAAACAAACCATTTGAGAATAATTACTTTTACTTTCCTTTCTATGTACAATTAAATACCTATCTCAAAAAGCAGTAAAAGAATCCTGTGTGACCTGATCATTAAGAATGTCCTTTGCCTTGACCTAGAATTTTTACTCAACTGATTAATAATTTACATACAAGATTCAGTGTAAACTAGTGTTTCACAACGTTTCCTCAAAGACCACATCATTTGCTTCCTGAATCCTGGTGACCCTTACTAGGACAAGCGCACAGGATCATAACCACAGATTTGGTTCATTCCCAGTCCCATATTGTATCATTCTCTAATCTAAGTGTGATTGGTAGGAGCAACTAAAACATTAAATGTTGGTTATTTATCATGTACAGCAAGACTCGTCAATTCTCCATGCTCAGGTAAAAAGTAAACACTTGAGCCAACCAGAAATGATACTAAAGAAACCGTGATTGCTTTATCAAAGCTATAACCTTCCAGCCTCTCGCATCTTCCTTGCCCCTCCCCACCCTGGGTCACCACAGCATCAAACAGGCATGGCAGGTGTTCAACATTTGTTACGAGGAGGTGTAGAATCTTTACTGCCCTTAAAGACTTAAAAAGAGCTGCAAGTGCCTTCCCTCTCGGTTGCTCAGATATGAGCGGAACGTTGCTATACTTTGAAGGTAGCAGCTCCGTCTAGACCGGCCTGTGAAAGTCCTCCCACCATTCCCACAACAGCACTTTGAAATCAGCCTGATTCCTTCGGGGCTAAGAGACAAGCCTCATTCTCCTGCATTACCCATGGGCAGCAGTAGTTCGATCTGCACGGAGAACGTCAAACAAATAGAGTTCCTTCAGAAGCCTCTCGCTCTCCTCCTCCGCTTCTTCAGGGGAAGGGGCCTATTTCACAAACAAAGAGCTGAAAGTTACAAGTGCACAGGCAGATCTGCTTTGGGTAAATAAAACAGTTTTTCCTACTCTTACACATACTCCAACTCTAAAGGCAGATAAGACAAAAAGCTAAACAGAGTTTAGAAAAGGGAGGAAAGGCTGTATAAAACAGATCTTCCCTCACAGCAAAGAATAAAAGAAATGGGCACACTGTGTAAAGACTAAAATATCACTGGAGATTAAGAAATATAAGAAACATGATTCTCGTGCTTAACTAGTTATAAAGAATAGAGGCTCTCTGACATGATTGAGACTTCTTTCTCCCCAAAACACAAAGCTGTCCTAGCTGGTGTGGCTCAGCAGACTTGAGCGCCAGCCTGCGATCCCCAGTGCAGGGTATATGCCAGGGTTGCAGGCCAGGTCCCCAGCAGGGGGCGCATGAAATGCAACCATGCATTGATGTTTCTCTCCCTCTCCTCCCCTCTCTAAAAATAAATAAAATCTTTTAAATTTGCAAAAAAAAAAAAAAAAAACCACAAAGCAGACACTATTAGATTTCCTCATATACCTCACAAGCTACTCAAAAGTGTTACTGCTATACTGAAAAAAAAAAAAGATGACAGAAAATAGTCAAATGATTCATACTTTTCTTAATCTAACATCAGTATCCTTCCATTTCCAAAGGTTTACCTTGTGAAAATATATGTAACCCTGTGTAAGTTCATCTGAACCTTCCCCCGAGAAGATCACCACACTATCTGTGTTCTTCCGAATGTACTTAGAAATTAAGTACATACCTTAAAAGAGAGAAATGACTGTTAATGTCGACATCACTCTTCACAAAAAAATGTCATTTATTTGGCTTTTGGAAACAACTGCAAGCTCTGCTCTTAGGTTAGACTCTTATTATTTCTGTATAGAGATACTAATATGAAAGGTATAAATTTTTGATATGTGCATCCTTGTTCAGTTTACAAAAATTTAAGGTGGGCATTCTTGGTCTAAAAGCATTAAAATTTAAAACCTATATATAAAACTGTGGAATGGTTTTGGGCTACTTCATTGCAAAAGTATGTCTTTTAAATTAAGCACACAAAAACAGTGAGAGTTGAGGTTTTGGTAGTTTTTTTTTCCCCCCTAATACTATCCATCCACCAAATTAACATATAGTTAAGGATACTATGTAAGTTATTAAAAGATAACCATTGGTTCCTGCTCCACATCCCTATAACCCAGTATTTGTTCTCAACCATTTCCATTCTTGCCTCTCTAGGGAGACTTTTTAGATGCTTTTCCTAACTGCTCCCTCCTAATGAAATACTAATACTGTATATCTGTTCATGTATTTTTGCTCCCTTGTGGGCAAGATCACCCTATCAGGTTCTGAGTCTCTTAAAAGAGAAGAACATCAAAGCTGGTAGCATATTAAAGGCCCAACATTGGATCAGTCCGATTGGAAGTACACATCTGATCTCGGTATGTATCCACAGGGTAAAACTAGTATTGCTTGCTGGGCAATAATTGTTATTGACTGATAAGTTGTATGATGAAGTATGTAGCAAGACATATCCAAAGTGAGTATTCCTTACAGAAGATTAGTTACAACATAGACCTATTTCTCTGTACAGCCTAAGAAACTTTATACAGAGAAACTAAGGGAAGAGGTCACAGAAAGTATGTATCTGCTCTTTGGAGAAATATAAATAGTGATACTATAAATGTGGAAGTTTATGTATTTACTGTCCCTCTCACCCCAAGAGATTCAAGGAATTCTTCAATGATCTTGTCTTAGACAACTCATGACACAGGAATTTTATTTGTATGCATTCTTGAGTACTGATTTTTAAACTGTTGCTTGAAATAGTACTTTTTAAACTTTATACTTTTTCACAATTAAAAGTCTTTTGATATCATAAAATATCTCACCCACTGAAGCACGAACTGTTGTAATGTCATAAGTTTCCAAGGAAAATATGACTTCATCCAGGGCCTGAATACCTTCCTCAGAGTTAAAGAGGACTTCATGGTGTTCACTCCCAATATGATTTGCCACCTGATTACATAAAGAAATACTCACATACTTGTTATGTAAAAAACAGAACTGCCCTTGAAAATTAAACAGGACGGTAGTTCACAAGGCATCATGAGCTAACAATAGTGGGAAACTAGGCATAATAAGGGGAAGTGGTTCCGTAAGCCACCACAACACGGGAAATGATTCTCCAGGCCACCACACAGAAGCCGCACCTAGTCAAGTTCCCCGACCCCCAACTGGTCCCTTCCCTCCACTCAGCCACCACGAGGTAGATCTCCCATCAGCCTCTGCCACTCCAAGACTTTAACCTAACGGTCAAGAGGCTTCCAATTAGCACACCACCCCACCCGCCAAACACATAGCTACTTCACCAAACCCACCTCATCTCTCTCCCGCCCAGCATGACCCTGCTCTAACGCGGGCCACCTTTCAGCGTTGTTCCTGCAATGTCTGATTTCACACCCAGGATGTTATGCCTCAATGAAATGACCCCTCCCCTTATTCTATTTTCTTTGGCAATTTTGGATTCTTTCAGCACTCGTCAGCTTGCTTTGGGACTGCTCTCCAGCTCTTTTTCAATCATTCCATGTAAGTTTTTTCCAGAGCAAGAATGATGTCCTCTGCACACTGAGTACCAGCTCCCCTTTACCCATAGTTCTTAACAGACTACTTTATTTAAAAAAAAAAAACACAAAAAAAAACTAAATAATAGCAACAGCTAACATTCCCCAAGTACTTACTTCATGCTAGGCCCTGGCCTATGCACTGTAAATGAATTATATAATTTTCACCCCCAAACTAGCCTGCAGTAGATATTATTACTCCCATCGCATAAGTGAGGAGCTGCCGGGGGAGCTGGGATCTGAAACCAGCAGTCAGGCCCCAAGGCCTGCAGTCCTAACCACTGCACCAGGCCCTCACTTTCTAAAGGAGAATTACTGTCCTACGGTGTTTCTGAGAATTACATTGACCATGGTAGATAAATGTATCCAAAGTAGTTGATATTAAACACGCATTTCATTACATAACATTTTAATATTCTTAATTTAAAACAATTACTGGAGTCAATGCAAAAGCGGAAGTAGAGAATCACCAATTATTGACTTGATCTTCATTCTAACAACAGGCAGAGACAGTGTCTTACCTTTCTGGCAGCTAGTAAATCGGGACTGTCTTCCATGCCAATCGCAAATGTCTGGAAGGGGTACTTGACTTGGGCCTCTTTTAGCTGCTTCAACAGAGTAGCAGCAACCAAACTGGAATCCAAGCCCCCTGTGAGCAAGACAGCACGTGTACTGGTTACGTGCCTTGCATAGGATGGGACAGATGACTTACCAAGATTGGAGTTTTATCATTTAAAATCCCTAAGTTTTATAAAATAAAAAACAACTTTAATAAGAGAAAAATCTAACATATAACCTGTGATAATGGGAACAGTATTGAATTGGTTAAAAATCACTATCTGCAACTCTAAAGGATGTTTACTCACTCATACCAATAATACAGTGTAATTTTGTTGCTAAATTATCATAAATATTAAATGCAGCTTACCAAAAACTTTCATCCTATCATGCAGAAAGAAAAGATTAAGTCATAAAGTAAATATTTTATAGGCAAAACCTCAGGGATAGCTACAAGTCATTTAATTTAAACAAATACACATGAAATATCACTAGGTCAATTTTATTAGGTTAAATATTAACAGTCCTTACCTGATAAAAGACAGCCAATCCTCCTGTCTGTCATCAACCGTTTCTTAATGGCATTGTTAAAAAGTATTCGGAGGTTGTTCTTCACAGTTTCTATCTCAAAACCTAATAAACACATCAAGTCAGTGAAACAGCTCTGGAAAGGCTGGGCTCAGTTATTTACTGAAACAAGATAACATTCATCGATATCCATCATGTTGGTATTTGTTCAACAGTGGAGTTTGCCAGATGGCAATATACCACCTCCAAATTAAATAGGAAATAAGATCTTCAAACTGAAGTCATTCCAATGATGTGAGAGTATAATTTCCCTTTGGGGGACACGGGTAGGGAATAGGTGGGGGGACATTTGCTTTATTACCTGGGAACAGTTTCTCCACACTGTCATAGAGGGTGTGTAGAGGCTCATCTCTGCAGTGATGATATTTAACCATTTCCACCGATGCAACTTTGCCATTTGGCTTTAAGTCCAATACTTCATAATGGCCCGGGAGAAAAGGCTCCACTTTTAAAAAAGAAGCTGAGGAATGCTTCAGGTTAACCAGACCTGCACATTCACAAAGATACATTTATTCAAGTCAGGATGAGGCTTCACGGGAACTTTCATAATCAGTTAATATTCTTTAAATTCCTATTTATTTCCCCTTTTTAATACAAATGCATGTCCATTCTAGAAGCAAAATAGGAAAATAAATTTAATCACTTAAATCCTACCATCTAATTACTACAGAGATAATAGGGGAACAGAGGGTGCACAGCAAAATTACACTGAGTTGTAGTAATTCAAAGCAATAGGAAAATCTCCAATCTTCCATTTCTCCTGCCTTAACTAGAATTTCTGACCAAGAAAATCTATTTTTTATAATAAAGCAAGCAAATATAAAAAGGAAAATAAGATACATTTATTAAGCAGAGAGACAGACCTGAAATGTTACTTTTATAACCTCCTGGCAGTTATTTCTCTGTCATCACTAAGGTATTTTAAGAAAACAGCCATGATTCCCAGTCTTCTTTTTTTTTTCACTTATTGTCCTCTTGTGCCTTTAAGAGCCAGCCCCACACTCAGGACAGCCCTCCTAAACTGAGAGGATTGCTGTGTGTCCTGCCAGACTCCCCTGTTACAGCTGAGCACAGCGGAGCAGAGGAAGCAGAGGCCAGGACAAGGTTCCCGGTCCTTTAACGAGCAAAACGAGCCACTATTAAGTACTTTAAAGTCTGATATTAAAATGCCAGGCCTTTATCCCTTAACCAGTTACTATATTTTGCTGTGTATAACATGCTCCTGTGTATAATGTGCACCCACGTTTTTTGGCCCGAACTTTCAAGGAAAAAAATCTTTCATTTTAATTTTTATTCATTTATATTTAGAAACAAAACCAATTATTGTATTCCAAGCTATTATTTTGAATATGGATACCGTTATTGCTTTCTAGAGTTACATTTTTAACGCATAAGCATAAATAAGAGAAACACTTACATAGATACAGAATTAGTACTGCCCATGCATAATGCACATCCTTATTTTTCCCCCAACAATTTGGGCAAAATAGTGTGCATTACACACAGCAAAATACAGGTATTATATATACAGTATAACATAAATTTCTTCAATAAGTTCTCGCAGGGAGTAGCCAGCCTGACATCATCATGATCTGAGATACAAGATCAATGTTTTATTTTAAACAGGAACAGATTTGAGTTTGTTAACCCAGTAATCTACTGTGTAGCACCAAATTCAAAGACTAGATAATACTCAGATCCCATCACTAGCTAGCACACCTTAATAGAGCCACACAACCGGAGCAGAGGCTGAAGGGCAGTTAAAAGGTTTTAAGCAGGGAGCAGCATCATGATCAGATGAGTTTTTACTAAGTTATTCTAAAAGCAATGAGAAATGAAAACTAGCACCGACTCTGGCTGAGATCATTCAGTCTGGAAAAGGGCAGTACTATGAAGGAGGCAAAAAATAAGTCAAGAAATTTCCAAGGTAAATCAAAGGTAAGACTGTAATTCTACATCAAGCTAATTAGGCCCAAAGGAGACACACAGAGGAGGTCTGCTTTTCTCTTGGTTCTTTTTACTGGGCTCCCCTAATAGTACTTAACATATAAACTTGTTCTGTGCCATTTGAAATGCTTGAAAATAGACCAACTTAGACATCTGTTAGGACCCACACCGTGACTGGTGTCCTAAGGACCCTCTTATTGCTCTCATTTTCCATGCTTCAAATAATGGTAAATTTGGAAATGAAGTGAGAAAGGACTTAAGGAATAAAGCAGAGAGAGGCAGGCAGGCAGACCGGATTTTAGAATGTTACTGCTGTCCAGGTAAGAGAGATGAATGTCTTCCTCAAGTTTACTGTCAAAATATGCTAACTATGGCTTGCAAGTATTTTCTTCCATTCTGTGGGTTGTTTTCATTTTCTCGGTGTTGTTCTTTTTTAGCACAGAAGTGTTTTTTGTGATGAAGTTCAATTTATCTACTTTTCTTTTGTCGCTTGTTTTTGGTGTCATATCTAAGAAATCTCTGTAAAACACAATGTCACGAAGATTTACCTCTATGTTTTCTTCTAAGAATTTTCTAGTTGTGGCCCTTACATTTGGATCCCATTTTAATTTTTGTATATGGTGTGAGGTAAAGGTCCAACTTCACTTATTTGCATGTGTATATCCAGCTGTGCCAGCACCAGTTGTAGAAGAGATTATTCTTTCCCCATTGAATGGTTTTGGTGCCCTTGTCGAAAACCAGTTGACTACAGATGTATGGATTCATTTCCTGGACTCTCAATTCTGTTCTACTGGTCTATACATCTGTCCTTGTGCCAGCACCATCCTGTCCTGTTTACTCTTACTTTATAGTTAAGTCTTGAAATCAGGAAGTGTAGGTCCTCCTGCTTTGTTCTTTCCCAGGATTCTTTTGGCAATCCTGGGTCCCTGTACCTCCATACGGATTTTAGAGTCAGTTTGTCAATCTCTACAAAGAAGTCATTTGGGATTTGTACAGGGGTCACACCAATGTGACAGTCACTTTGGGGAGTACTTTCATCTTAACTAAACGTTATGGTTTTGATTCATGATCATGGGATGATTTTCCATTTTTTTAAATCGTTCATTTCTCTCAACAATGTTTTATAGTTTTCAGAGTACAAGTTTTACATTTCTTTTGTTAAACTTAATATTAAGTCTCTTATTCCTTTTGATGCTATTATACATAAAATTGTTTCCTTAATTTCATTTTTAGATTATTCATTACAAGTGTATAGTGTTCACTGCACATGTGTCAAATACAAGTGATTTTTGCATATTGATCATGTATTCTGCAACCTCGCTGAACATAGTTGGAGGAATATACAGGGTGGGACAAAAGTTGGTTTACAGTTGTTCATATGGCAAATAATACAATAATTAATAAATAATAATACAAGAATACACTGTTCTGTGTACTCATAAGTGTAAACCTACTTCTGTCCCACCCGGTATGGGAATTCTGTACTTTCTGTTCAATTTTTCTGAAACCTAAAACTACTCTAAAAAAGTAGTCTATTAATTTTTAAAAACATTAATAAATTAAATGATTCTCAACAGGGGAAAAAAAGGAACTAAATAGATATTTCTCCAAGGAAGATATACAAATGGCATGCAAACAAGAAAAGATGCTTAACATCATTGTCACCAGGGAAAAGCAAATCAAATTACAATGAACTAGTACTTCATATGTATTAGAATGGCTAGAATCAAAAGTCAGAAAAAAAGTGTCTGTGAGGATGAGAAACCAAAACCCTCACATGCTACTGCTGGAAATATAAAATGGTGCAGCCACTTTGGAAAACAGTGGCAGTTCCTCAAACAATTAAACACACAGCTACCACGTGACCCAGCAAGTCCGCCCCTAGGCATACACCCATGAGAAATGAAAACATATGTCCACACAAAAACTTGTCCATAAATATTTACAGTAGTATTACTCATAACAGCCAATAGGGAGAAACAATCCACTGACAAATAGGGATAGGGATATCCATCCACTGACAAATGGATAAACAAAATGTGGTACATCCATGTAATGGAATATCTTTTGTCCACACAAAGTTAAAAAAAAAAAAAAGGTAAGTATCTACACATGCTACAAGATACACAAATTTTGAAAATATTATGCAAGTGAAAGAAACCAGTCACAAAAGCCCACATATGACAGACACATTCCCACTTACATGAAATGTCCTGAATAGGAAAACCCATAGAGAGGTTCAGTGATTGATGGATATAGAGGGACAGGGAGTAATAGCTAAAAGGATCAAAGTTTTTGAGGTGATAAAAAATTTTCTAAAATTGACAGGAATTTTCATTGCAGATATCTGTGAATATACTAAAAACCACTGAATTATATACTTTGAGTGAGTGAATTGTATGGTATGTGAATAATATCATCAATAAAGTTGTTTTCAAAATGCTAAATAAATATTTGCTGCATCTGTGGCCTGATAACACAGTGAGGTAATTGTAGTGCCAACCCTAACATTACAATATGATATAGGTAAACTTGCCAGCACATACAGGACCAAAGTAGATGCAATGCTTATCTGCACAAGAAAAATTAAGTGATTTTACTACACAGATTTGTACTTCAAGGATCACAGAATTTAAGTACTAAAAAGGAGAATCCAACTCCTTGCCTAAAAGACACAAAGCTCAGAGGATCTGTGACTTATGTAGTCGATTGTAAAATTTTATATTGCTCCCTATGGGATTTGCAAATATGACCTAGGGAAAAACACACATACACACACACACACACACACACATACACACACACACAAAATCCAGGATAATAATGAAAATCTATACAAAAATTCTATCATTACCTTTAGCTTCTGAACACACAGCCAAAAATCCATCTTCTGTCATAGCTTTAAACAAAGGTCTGACTCCATAAGTGTCTCTGCCCAGGAACACTTTCTTATTGGCTGTATCCAGTAAAATGAACGCAAATACCCCATCCAGCATGCGAACTGTTTGCTCAATTCCTCCTTTGCCATAAAGATGAAGAATTATCTCACCATCCACTCTGGTCTGATAGTCAAATTCAAAATGGCGCTGCAGCTTAAGGAAGCAATAGCAAAATAAAAATGTTAGATTCCTTGTGCATTCGCTAATAATTTTTTTCCAAGCTGTTTCAATATTTCTGTGCTGACTGATCATTTCATGCACGTTTGTGATTTAGAAGAATCATGGCATTAAAAAATGTAGCTTGTTTGAACTCGCAATCCTACACATTCTTTATAAAAGCTAAACCTGTGAATATTTTAGTTGCATTCGATAAACAGAATGCAGAGACAATGTACCAGAAGAGTAATACATGGAGGGATGGAAATGCATATTATGTACATACTGTGTAGGTAATACAAATATATTTACATATATACATATGTAAGTTAAGCAAATAGGTTGTCCAGTTGCCATGACACTAGAAATATATCTTCTGCTACTACAAGATTTTGGTTTGGGAAGATAGTATTGGCCAAGTTTCTTCTAGTTCAGCCTTAAAGATCTACCTATGAAAACAGAAAGCAAAAGTATTTGTCACTATTCCCTGACAAATAAATGATTCCATCAGGACAATAGAGACACAGGGTCCAAAACCAAGCAGCTGGTCCCTAGGGGAGGACAATGACATCCAGTCCTCCCACGGCCGCGGTGGAAATGCAGCTGCTTCTCACTGATGGACAAGATGACAGTGGAGCTTATTAGTGCACACATCCCAAAGGAACAGCGAAGGGACCACCACTATCACCGCGTACAGAGAAAGAGGTTTAAGTTATGCCCCCAAACTCTGGGGCTCTCTACCGCCACTGGCAAACTGTGAGGGTGAAAAGCCCTTAGCATGTTTCTCTTTCTTGTACATACCTCATGGTTTTTGGTTGACAATGGAGAGAAAAGGGTTCGTAGAAAATCAAGTGGAAATTCTAGGTAAGTTTAAACATTTAAAACATGTTTTTATATTTCAAAAGGTAAGTCTACATGTTTGCATATGTCTAGCCTATAAAACATGCCTCACAGTATCACTTGCTTTATAAATTTGTGAGCCTTTTGTCTCTAAGACCTCACAGAACTGGACTCAAAGTCCAAAAATGGGCTTTGGCTGCCTCCAGTGTCTACAAAGCTACCTCCTGGGTGCCCCTCCCTACTCTGAGAGACTGTCAGGGATGATCTCTGTCACTGGCAGGTGGGGTTTGGGAATGGTCTTCCGCTGACCCTTCTGGACTTAAGCACCTGAAGGATAAATGACGCTAAAGCATCCAATGATTTCAGCAAGCAACAACTTCCCAAGTTTCCCACCCCCATCCCCCACCATGTCAGCACCTCTCTCGGGCCTGAACTTCACAGGTCATCTATGGGACCATGATTCACGTGCACCACTTCCTACTACTCTCCTGAGACAAAAGCCCCCTTATCTTGCCCCCATCCAAAAATCCTAGCACCTCTGGACTCGGCTGCAAGCCTCTGTCACCCCTGCAGGGAGAGGGCCCCTCCATGCCCAGCCTTTACTCAGATTCCTCCTGGCCCTGACTTACTCTCCCTCCACTCCCAATACACCTCAGGCTGTGTTTTAGTAGCAAATTTTATTTTCGCCAAAAACAGGAGGGCTTTGGAGCTTACGTTGCAGAATACTGTATGAGCTTAAAATGCCCATTAATCTTTACAGGCAGATTTTTAGCTGTTCATACTGCATTACCATAGGTGACCGATAAAAGCAATGGAACCTCTCTGCTTTTGAAAATAAAAACATATTTGGCTAATTTATAATAGAAATATTTTCAAAATATTTAACTTTTTATAACTGTTAACAAAACACACAAAAGCAGCAATGCTGTTCAAGTAAACAAGGAACTTCCTGCCTCATTCAAGGTGAAAGTCAGGCTGATAGTGCCATAGTACAACCTGGCTCTCTCATGTATTTGGTACTAGTTTGGCTCAGTAAGAAAGATGTTTTAATTGCTTCTCTCCTGTCTTCCGACTAGTATGAAACGCCACTGCTACCTTATCTGTTCATCATTTCATTTTCAAACACCTAAATAAACGATGCTTGATGTATATATAGTAGGCCCTTAATAAAATGTGAAAGGAATTCAGTGAAAAACTATAAAAATTTTTCAAGTGAGAAGCCTATCATTGACAGTGTTCCTATAAACTAACAAAAAACTATGGCAAAAGCTACTGTTTAGAGATAAAAATGTCCAAAGGGTAGCTTGAATATATAAAGCCCTACCCATGAATGATAGGCATATATTATGGAGGCTTAAAAAATACCCAGAGACATCACTACCAAAGGTACGAACATTAAATGAAATCTGGCTCAAAATAAACCAAACCAAACCAAACCAAACAAAAAAGCAGCTATAAATATATTCTTGGGACAACCGGGAAAATATGAACTAGATATTAGATGGTATCGTCGATTTCTTAGGTTTAATAGTAATACGGGTGTTAGGTTGAAGAATGTCCTTATTCTTAAGAGATAAATGCTTCCATGTTTAGAAGTTAATATCTGTAATATACTCTAAATACAATTGAAAACATGTATGTGTATAAATATAGGGAGATAGAAAGATAAAGCCAATATGGCAAAACATTAACAATTATTCAACACAGATTTCCATTGTTAGGTACATTTTGTAAGTTTGAACTTCTCAAAATTAAAAGTTGGAAATGAGGCTGACAAACAAACAAAACCCCTGCAAGTTTTAGATTAAAAAGTTTCTCGTGAAACACTAGCCAAATAATTCCAGATTGAAAGCTTCTTGCAAATTTAGCTTCCTCGGGTCAGAATTCCCATCCCCTCACCCACTCTCATCCTCAGAGTAAATTTTCACCAGATTAGAAAGCTGCTCCCATTTTAATGCTGCTAAAAGGCCTACTTGCACTCCGCTGCATCAGGCCACTGTTCTGTCCTGTGGCTCTGATTAAGTGGAAGTATGCAGTGACAATAAAAATCTTAAGGGCAGCATTGTAGAAAACCTGCACACAGAATCACCTCCAAGCTATTAAATTCTATCCCTGCCTTAAAATCCTCAAATCTCCCTGCTCTTAGAATAGTATCCAACGCCCTTACTATACCAACTCCTGTTTGATCTGGTCCTGCCTGCCTTCCCCACTCTCTCGTGTGTCCTTAGGACTACCCCAGGGCTGCTTCCTGCTGCAGGACTTCTACATAGGCTATTCCCTCTACACGAAATGCTCTTCCCAGCCTTGCTGGCTGATCCTTGTCCACTGCTTCTCAGTTCAAGTGTCAATTTCTCAAGAAGCCTTCTCTGACCACCTTTCCTAAAACTGGATCTCCTGTATCCATCAGTTCCATATTCATGTTTTCAGAATGCCTGTTATTTGTACAATGATTTTTTGTCTGCTTCCCAATAAACTCCATTGACGGCGCAGACAATGCCGTCTCTTATTTACCACTGTATCCCCAGCACCTACCACAGAGCCTAGCACTAGTTAATATATAAATTCATAATAGGGGAAAAAAGATTCAAAGAGTTAAAGAACCTGAATTGTAATCCTCATTTTATCTTTTTTTGTGCAAGACCAAGTCGCTTCCCTTCTTTATGCATTAGGTCCTTATCTACATAACTGGAACAAATAACATCACAAACGTGGAAAGTGCTTTGTAAAGTAAAAATCATTATACAAAATATATAAAATGATTGTAACCAACAAGCTATGAGGGTTAATCACATCAAGACATATTCTGGCTTCATTTTGTCTACCTTCTGGTGGTTGTAGATTTCTCCATTGTAACATAGCCACAAATAAGGAAATTTCTTCACGCGAATTGGTTGCATTCCAAACAGTGGGTCCACCACTGCCAACCGATGAAATCCAAAGCAACAGTTGGTATATCCATTGACATTCTCAAAGCGAAATGCATCTGGGCCCCTGTGTGCAATCTTCATAGCACTCAGACACTGAGCCGAAAGGCAGTCATCGCTGCCAAAGAGGGCCCAAATGCCACACATGGTGCGATGGAGTTATGGGCTCTCTACGGAGAGAAAAGCAGATCACTTAAATACTCAGTATCTGTTCCAAGTTTGTATTAAATCTTGATTCCAAAACCTTGCATAAACCACTTCGAAGATCAAAATCTAACCTATCTTGGGGGAAGGGGATATACAGGGACTAAATAGTAATGAAAAAATATACTAAAGATCGTATACTCAAAAATATATACATATAAACTATCTTTTCTTACAGCCATTTTTCATTAGGTTGGCAGGCACAAAGGAGCAGAGACTATTTCAATTTACTTAAAAGTATTCAGAAAAGATGGGTAACCTTCATGTCCAGCCAGCTACTGAAGCTTAGCACCCAAAGCCTGCATGTCTTTCGCCTTAGGGTTTGGTCAGCTAGAGCTGGCGGTGTTCAGGACACATTCTGTTCCGCATCCCAGGTTACTGCCAAGATGCAGATGCTCATGTAGGCGGGCTCCAATCTACCCAGAGATCCCAGCCCCGCTCTCTTCAGCCCAGAATCTCAAAAGCCCTCAAAAATCCATGAGACTCTCTAGATTACTATAGTCTCCTCGACAATTAAATGTACTCTCTTTACCTGTAGTAACTGCAAATAGAATATGGTAGGTAGAATGGAAATGATACATATCGCTAAAGTGTAATATTAAGCTATACAGCTCTTACAAGCATTTCACAACTTCTAACTAACATCTAAATGATTTATTCAAATGTGACACAAGAAATTATAAAGAGGAAAACAAAGCAATATTATCTGATACAGATATCCTGGCTTTATAACAACAAAAAAAAATTATGTTGGCAGAGATACAAAATGTTCAAAACAGTTATTTTACCAAAATATTAATTTGGAAACTATTCTGGTATTTTTTTAAAAATGCAAATTTGCAGCAAATGACTAGATAACTTGGGACAAAGATCATAAAGAAAAAAAATATATTCAAGTTATACCAGTCATTTTGAGCAATCATCTGAGGGCATCTCATTTCTATCTAAATGAACCAAAGCTTGTTTGGCGTTTTAATGAGACTAGATCAAATTAATGAAATATGGTATTAATTCAAGCAACTTGAAAATAAACTATCACATGCCTTATACAGTCTCTTCCACACACTGGGCCAAATAGCTAATCATGAGATATTTACTTTGAGATTTAGTGGGAAAATTCATTGAGATTTAACTGAGATTACTATTGATAAGTCATCTCCCTTTGACTCTATACCATATATATATAATATGTATATATATAATGGAATACTAATCAGCCATAAAAAAAAAATGAAAGCTTGCGATTTGCAGTAACCGGGATGGACCATGAGGGTATAATACTAAGTGAAGTAAGTTAGAAGATAAGTACTCTATCACTTATATGTGAAATCTAAAAAACAAAACAAAAACTCATAGATACAGAGAACAACAGATTGATGGATACCAGAGAAATGGGTTAGAAGGTGGGCAAAAGGCATGAAGGGGGTCAACTGTATGGCCGTGGATAATAACTAGACTTTTGGGGGGTGATCACTCTGTAGTGTAGACAGATATCAAATCAGTGTTGTATAACTGAAACTTAAATTTTTAAAAAAGTGGGCTGGGAAAGTGCTTTGAAAACCAGGTGAGGTCATCGGTGAATCCTTTATTTACCTGGGTCCTCCCATTGTTGCTTAGAGAATCCTATTAAGTCTGCTAAAGCGAAATACTATAACCACTAACTTGGAGGGGAGAGAGGTAACAAGTTTGTGAAGCTCACTTATTTCTCCAGCAGAAAACAGCAAATTAAAACCATCACCTATTTTTATAGGAATCAGTCTCATTAGAGGGCAAAGGTCCTATTGCA
Organism: Pteronotus mesoamericanus; assembly: GCF_021234165.1. Lineage (NCBI taxonomy): Eukaryota > Metazoa > Chordata > Mammalia > Chiroptera > Mormoopidae > Pteronotus > Pteronotus mesoamericanus. The sequence continues at coordinate 17,095,310 of NW_026555329.1, read as the reverse complement.
GTGCTTTTTCCTACTGCTGTTCCTTGTTCCTAACAATTTTCTGTATTTCCTCATAAACTTCTAGAGCAGTGCTGCCCAACATAAATGTGAGCCGCATACGTAATTTTAAATATACTAGTCGCTCCATTTAAAAAGGGAGAAAAGGTGAAATTAATGTTAAATATATTTTATTTAACACAATTTACTGAAAATAGTATCATTCCAACATGTAATCAGTATAAACAATTATAGAGGAGACATGTTACATTGCTTTTCTCTATTAAATCATCAACACCCGGTATATTTTACACTTACAATACATAGCAATTGGAACTAGCTAGCATTTCAATTTCTCACTAGAGTTACATGTGACTAGCCGTTACCGAACTTGCATAGTGTTGTTTCAGTGCGTTCTATTCTAATTACTAACTACTTAAACTTCATACCACTTTATTTTTACATTAAGATCTCGGCAACCAATCCTGGTCAGGTGCAAGACTAAACTGTCTCTAACCAATCTTTCAGCAATGCGATCAATGAAGAAAAAAGGAGTTCTCAGTGCTTTTAAATCATTAGTCAAGCCCCCAGGGCAACAGACCATAGAGAAATAACGTGGGACACGGAACGAGAAGAAAACTGGGTATTTACTCAAAATAGTAACGTTAATCTCAAACCAGTCGTATAGAATAGATATCCATGGAAAATGGGTATGCCAGTTCTTTTGCCTTTATTCCTATCCCACGCCGCCTGTCGCCTTCAACAGATACCTTTTGACAAGGTTTGCTCATCAAGTCACTTGAGCCGGGGAAAGGAGATGGCTAGGCAAAAGGAGGCAGCCGGAAGAGAGGAGGTCAGTACGGACCCCGAGGCCGAGACCCACAACCCCAGAGACTCTCCCCCTGGACCAGGAGACTACGATACCAAGTCCCCCGGGAAGTCCCAACTACACCCAGGCCACGTGCACCCTCCGGCCGGTGCCCGGAAAGGCCTCCTGCCTGCGAAAATTTCCACACGCTTCTATGCAATATAATAAAAAATAATACAATTCACAGGGGGCAACTTAGGCCGCAGCTGCCTAAGCCATCTTCTCGCCGAAGCCGCGGGCCTCCCACCGGGCACCACGACAGAGGTCTTTCTTCTCGGGCTCGCTCCCACGTGCACGACAGTCGGCTCCGCCCTCTACTGGCTACCCGGCAACCCGGGAGAAGCCGCAGGAGCCTCAGCAGAAACAGGACCCGGGATCCGCGCCTACCCTCCCACCTGCGGGGCCAGGCTACAGCGCATCCGCCATCCCCTCACGGGGCAGTCCCCAGCGGTGCAGGGAGGGGCGCTGCGCTGGGCCGCAGGAGCCAGGTTTACCTGGGCACGAGCCGGGAGGGTGAACAGATGGTGGCAGAGCAGGGACTCGGAGAGCCGTCAGCAGGCGGGCGGGGTGGGGCAGCAGGCCTTCTCTCACTTTATAGCCGTCTAGCTCCTGTAATGCTGCGGGAAGTTTCATCAGACCTGCGGGGACCAACCAACGCCAGCGCCGGCAGGGGCGTGGGCGTGGCCCGGCAGGCGGAGCAGGACGATGCGCGGAGCGAGGGGCGGGGGAACTGGAAGGAAAGGCTCCGTTTCCGGCTCCTTAAAGTGTTAGCTGAAGAATAGGCTCAGAGGTCAGACAGGGTCCCCATCGACTGCTAGGGTTACCTTGCCTGCTGTTCTGACAGTTAGGTCGTCTTCTACACTTGGTTCGTATAAATACTCATAAAATTAATTGCAGCATCCTTTCGGCATCAGATCTCCCTCATATCCTTAACTGCAAGGTCATTAGGAGTGTTATAGTTCCTCCTGACAGTTAGGCAGATAGGAATCGCTGGAAAAGTATCCTTTTTATTAAATACAAACTAGATTTCATTATATTCTACCCCTGGATATAGCTCAGTGTATTTGTATTTTGTGATGGATCACCATTAAATTTGGGATGTGGTTGTCTCGTATTTGTGTTCCACCAGATGTCACCTTCTTGGTTGTGTTGATATCTTCACCTTTTGAGTCCCAGGATCAGCTCAGTGGATACCATTAGGTAGGTTCTCAAACATGTATTGAACTCGATTCCTCATTATATTCGGTGGCTAACAAATTTCAGTTTCTGGAAAACACTGAGCTCCGGTCTGAATTTTATCACTAACTACTTATATGACCATAGGTACGTCCTATAACCTCCTTATGTTTCTATCTTTAAAATAAGGAAATAAGAGATGACTTGGATACCTCCAGTCCCAAAATGGGGTCTTTTTTTAAAAATTATATTTTATTGATTATGCTATTACAGTTCCCCTGGGTTTTCCCCCGTTACCCCCCTCCACTCAACACCCACCCTCCATTAGGCAATCCCCCCACCATTGTTCATGTCCATGGGTCACACGTGTAAGTGGCTACTCCTTTGGCTACTCCATTTCCTATACTGTACTTTACATTCACATGGCCATTCTAAAACTACCTATTTGTACTTCTTAATCCTCTCACCCCTTTATCCATTCTTCCTCACCCCCCTCCCATCTGGTAACTAACTTCTTTTCTCTTGCTGCTTTTAAGATTCTCTATCTTTAACCTTCGCCATTTTAAATATTATGTATCTTGGAGTGGGCCTCCTTGCATCCATCTTGTTTGGGACTCTCTGTGCTTCCTGGACTTGCATGGCTACTTCCTTCACCAAATTAGCGAAGTGTTCTTTCATTACTTTTTCAAATAGATTTCCAATTTCTTGCTCTTTTCTCTTCTCCTTCTGGCACCCCATGACGTGAATGTTGGACCTCTTGAAGTTGTCCCAGAGGCTGCTTGTACTATCCCCATTTTTCTGTATTCTTTTTTCTTCTTCTTGTTCTGATTGGTTGTTTTTTGCTTCCTTGTGTTCCAAATCATTGATTTGATTCTCAGCTTCATCCACGTTACTATTGTTTCCCTATAAACTGTTCTTTATTTCAATTAGTGAATCCTTCATTTCTGACTGGATATATTTTATGCTACTGAGGTCCTCACCAAGTTCCTTGAGCATCCTTATAACCAGTGTTTTGAACTCTGCATCTGATAGATTGCTTATCTCCCATTTTATTTAGCTCTTTTTCTGGAGTTTTGATCTGTTCTTTCATTTGGGCCATATTTCTTTGTCTCCTCATTTTGGCAGCTTCCCTGTGTTTTTCTCTATGTATTAGATAGAGATGCTTTGACTCTGTGTCTTGGTAGTGTGGCCCAATGTAGTGGGTGTTCTGTAGGGTCCAGTGGTACAGCCTCCCTTATCACCCAAGCTGGGTACTTGAGGTGCACCCTTCGTGTGGGCTGAGAATACCCTCTTCTTGTAGTTGAGCCTTGGTTGCTGTTGGCTGGTCAATAGAAGGGATTTACCCAGGCAAGTCAGTTGCAAGAATTGGCTGTGACCACTGACCACCAGCCTCCACTGTTGGTGAAGGATCAGCTGTTCAGGGACAGGGTGGTGGTGCTCCGACAAGGTCTGCAGCTGTCCACTAGATGCGCTGGCCCTGGGGTTTCCTGGGTAGTGCAGGCCAAGGTCATTCTCCACCTGTTTTGCCCAGGCACCCTGCCTGACCTATAAAGCCATCTGAGATGGCTGCTACTTGTGCTGGGTTTTGAGATTCCCAGGCAAAGCCAAGCTGTGGTTCTAATCTGGCTGTTGCTAATGCCAAGCCTGGGGCTCACTGAAGCCAGATGTTGTTTATTTGATAGGATTTAGGAAGTTGCAAAGCATGCACCAAGACCAATAATTCACATGGAAAAGCAGCTTGGGTGGGCCTATAAGTTGGGTGGGGCAGAGCTTCTGTGGATCTCCAAGGCAAGTCAAACAGTGTTAGCCAGGTTGATGGAGTCTCAGATATGGTACCAGCCTACTGGCTCTGTGGGGGGAGGGTTTAGCAAAGGGACAACTGCCTCTGCTCACCGTGATGCCAGACACTTCACTTTCTCCCTGTATACCACTGGTGCCTTTCAAGATGCTACCCTGGTGCTAGAGCTCAGAGGAAGTGAGCCTGAGTAGGTGAGTCTGTGGGTTCTTCAAGAGGAGCTGCTTGGGGCTCCAGAATTTTCTTCCACCAACTCAATCCCCACTAGTTTTTGCAGCCAGAAGTTGAGGGGACTTATATTCCTGGCACAGGAACCCTGGGCTGGGGAACCTGGTGTGGGGCTGGGATTCCTTGCTCCCAAGATATCCCTCCCAAATTTTTATCCACCGCATGTGAGTGTGGGACCAGTTGGTTCCACATCTGTGCCCCTCCTACCAGTCTGAATGGATATGGTTTCTTTAATTCCGTAATTGTCAGACTTCCATTCAACTCAATTTCTGATGGTTCTGAGTGTTGGTTGTTCTATATTTTAGTTGTAATTTTGATGTGGTTGTGCGGAGAGATAAGCCATGTCTGCCTATGCCTCCACCTTGACCGGAAGTCCCTCCAGTCCTGAAATTCTAAGTACTAAAGTGATGAGAACTCTGTAGAGCCATAGCACCCAAGGAGGGAAATTAATTTCTTTTCACAATGCAATCTATCTCACTGAAACTCAAAATAGCCTTGTAATCTTGATATATTTACATTAGGCTCAGTTAGAAGTGAATTATCCAAATTCACACACCTGCTACTTGTAGATCCAGGATGTGGAATCAGGGTTGTCTAGATCTATAGATCATTCGCTTCTCCTCACATTCTGCCTATGTACTAAAATGGCAAGTAGGGCTGGGTTGTACTGGAGATGCAGGCAGAGAGCAAGGGGCTGACGTAGCCTCTGTTATTTTTACTGAACATGAATGATTCCCATTCAGGATTAAATATATTTCTTTTTGAGATTTCATACCCATTCCTACATTGGAGCATGACCCTAAAATTAGACTTTTTCCCTATTTATAATCTGCACTGAGAGTTTGAAAGGGGAGAGTCTCCATTTTAAAGGCACTATCAAACCAGTACTGCCCTCAAGTTTATTACTCAGTACAGGGAAAGACTGGTCCTCAGAAACATATCTTTAAGGCCTCAAATTTCCTCATAAGAGTCTAAGTCAAGTTGATAGCCAAAATATTATAGGTTAGAGGTCCCTAAACATTTTAAATAAAAAAATTCCTTTTAGAATCACACACACAGACAAGGTTTTCTTGACCTGACCCCACAAGAAGATAGTGTGCTTTTAGTATCCCTTTCATGGAGAAAATATACCACCATGATAAAAAATAAAAATAAACAAGGTAACATGATTTCATAACTCTTAAATAAGTTTGTATTTTATTAGTCACATCAGCACCAAAATAAATTAGAAATAGTAAAATTACACATGCAAGACATACTAAGATCAGACTACAGTCAATGCTTGTAGAATATACAAATTTGATATCCCCATACAATACATTCCTGACTAGTTCAAAAATTGCTAAGAATATAAATTCCATAAGCACAGAGCATGCAGCGGAGACTAAGTAGTTGACAGACAAGAACAAAGATGATAGATGACTAAGTTCTAAGGTTCCTATTGCCCTAAAGTTTTCAGCCATCAAACAGACTTTGCTATGTCCTCATCTACATACATAATCTTTCTTGAACCTGAAAACAACCTGGGCAAGTAGGTCTTCTATCCACATTTTACAAAGGTAAAAATGAGACTCAGAGAAGTTGAGGGATTTCGTTGAACACACACTGTTTGAATTAAATCATAAAGAACTGAAATCATAATCTGTATAAAGCCAGATCCCATTTGCCTTAGCACCCTGTCTACGCAGTGGAAGACAGATACTTGATATGTTATTTAGTTTGGTTGGCTGTGCTGAATGTCTTCTACTTATCCCTCCAGAGCCACTCCAACATCTTTTTCCACCTCACTTTGTGCCCTGGCTCCCTTGCCCTCCTCCTCCAGTGCAACTGTCCAAAGGGAGACACTTCAAGGAGACGCGGAGGGTGGGAAGGAGAAATTTCAGAGTATTTCTCTGCCTGACCCCCTTACCACAAAATTCCTCTCCTGAAGTCCTCAGAGCCTGTCTCTTGGCCCTATCCATACCCCCTTCTCCTCACATTCCAGGAACTCCTATCTCCTCTTCCCCTTCAGTCCTAGCGCATGGGTACTGAACTCTTGCTCTTCCCAAATCCTGCCCACATTTCTGTAATTAGCCCCTACTGGAGTGTGCCATCTGCTTCCTATCAGAACCCTAACCGATACATTGATCTAACCTATAACTGAGGATATGGTGGATTTAACTGCAGTAAAAGGTGGTTCATATCCTCTCTTAATTATTAGACACAAATGAAAACTAAATTATGTTGGCCTATTTTCCCACATCTTATCCTACCCCGACATGAAAGTCTCACTCTAAAAGCAGCCTTGGAGCATTTAAAGTTATTTGACCTGAGTCACTGAGGAATCAGAATGAAATCCTCCTCTGCCAAATAAAACATTTAGGCTAGTTTGTAAAATGTTTTTAAATATCAACCACATTTGTTTTTATCAATGTGTCTTTCTTTCTTTTTTTTTTGGTAGGTAGATCCTTTTCTAGAATTAAAAAAATATATAATAATTAGACTATACCACATGATGATAGTAGCTATCCTTTGGTATTCATTGACTACAAAAATGTACATAATAAAAAGCTAACCTCATGTTAATAACAACTTAATGTTGCATTTTATTCAACCCAATATACCTTTGTAGAATATTAAGGTCCATTCCCAGGTACACAAATAGTTTATGATGTGTTTCTTTGGCCACTCATGTGACCTTCTTGTGTTTCCACATCTGTAAAATAATGGAGCTGAAATAAATAAACTTTCTAGTTCTTTCTAAGAGTTCTGTTAAAACTAAATAGATGTGAGCTATTTAGGGCATTCCAAGGTAGGATGAGAAATTATCACTTATTGATATTTACTCCCAAGAACCCTCACATTTACATTGCAAATAGGATTTCCCCCATTTAAAGATAATCCAGAATCAGGGATAGGGCAGGACTTGCTCATGATCACACCGTTATGCAGGAGTGTATCCAGAGTTTGAACCCAAATGGATGTGACACCTGAGTCCATTCTCTGTTTTCTGGGAGACTGACTTATACAAGATGATTATCCTTTTTACTAAAGGACACAACTGAGGCTCAGGTTGTGCTATCTTAAAATATAGTTATTACTCAGTATGATCTTTTCCAGACTTTGCTTGCATTTTTCAACTGGAAACTATAACAGAGGACAAGAGACATTTTTAAATTATTTTAATTGATATATTAAGAACATAGAATTAATTTCATTCCTGTTTTGAAAAGACTGGTGTCAACATCCCCATCTTCTTATCTCCACGTACCCATCCCCACTGTCACTCCTATGACGCCAAAGTTTATTATGTAAAATCAATACACCCTAGCTGTAGGGTCGGCATCCAGAGAATAGCTCTGGCTGAGATGACTAACTAAAACAAGAACTTTTACATGAAAATAATCTAGTTAGTATGTAATTATGAATATGAATGTCTCTTTTAATGTCAAAAATGAGCAGTCTCATATAAGAATAGTTGTACATTTTGTTTCCCATTGACTGAGAAAAATAACAAGCCAGTAAAAATGTAGTAAAGATTTTGAGACATTTTGTTTTTTCAGCATAATAGCATCCACATACATCTTGAAATATAATTCTTCACGTATGTCGATGATGTCTCTGATAGACAAGGCCAATTACACAGTTAAAATTTAAAGAGAATGGAAATGACAGTGGAGGTGACGGGCCACGGGAGGTTTGTAAGGTAAGTGCAATGATCAGGCTGACTTTTTCAAAGCTAACCTGGAAGGCAGTGGTGAGAACCAAGGTCGGCAGCAGTAGCCCATCGGCAGGAGGTTGATTAGAGAATGTCCGCAGCACAGGAGTGACCTGGCACCTCTGCAGTCACTTAGAGACCAAGGGGGAGGGGGAGGGAAAATCCAGAATGTTCTAGGCTTAGGGAATGGGCTAAAGGAGAAGCCATGCTAAAAAAAAAAAAGAAAGAAAGAAAAGAAAAGATATAGCAGAAGAGGAGATATTGAAAAAGGGACATTTGCAGGGTAGGAAAAGGGCTGGAATGAGCAGTAAGTAATATTGAGTTTAGTTTAATGTCTACTAAGATAGAAATGCCATCAGGTGGTTGGATGGGTGTAGTCATCTAAAACTAAGGAGAGCTGAGTTAGAGTTTTAGAAGACAATAAAACACAGTAGTATAACAACAGCTTTAGAGTCAAGTAGACAATGGGTTAAATCGAAGCTTTACCATTTAGTGACTCCATGGGATTGGACAAGATTTGGAGACTTCTGAGCATAAACTTCCTTACTTGAAAATGAGAACTGTTAGATTCGGATGAGTATTTGGTGTGGACTGAATGAGAGAGACAAGGCAAATACATCAGTTAGCAAAGTGCCTGACACATAATAGTAATTGCTTAGTAAATATTAAATGCCATTATTATTACAATAGATAACTGAACCGTGAATACAGGTAGAAATCGAAGCCAAAGGATCGGAGCTGATAACTTTAGAAGCGGGTAAGACGGGATAATGAAAGGCAGGGCTTCAGGGGTGCCAACTCTGAAGGGGCAGGTACAGCAGAAACAGGCAAACAGACTTAGAAGGAGTAGAAGAGAAAAGAAAAATCAGGAGAGGCGGTGACCTGGATGCCAGTGAAAAAGTTGGCAACAGGGAGGAGGATGGATCAGAACAAACCTACTAAGCAGTTATGGAGCAGAAAATTAACCATTAGATCTGTTAATGAGGATATCTCTCTTGACATGAACAAAAAGTACTTTGAGGACAGGGTAGAAGCAGTACACAGAGCATTCAGCTTTTCTAGAAGTCTGAAAGCTTAATTATTAAAAGGGGATCTATAATTCTAAGAGAAAGAACGTAATTTGGCTTAAGAACAGGAAGGGGCTAATTAATAGCATTAACGCAGCTGAAGCGGGCCTCTCTAGGAAGTTCCCCCTCAGTGCGTGGCCTTGTTATTTCTTCCATCCTAACAAAACGAACAACAAATTCTTGACTCTGACTCTATTTCTTCCTTCATCTACTTTATTTCTCTGTTTACCTTCAACAGTAAAACCCTTCCAGTAGTTGGCCTAAATTCCTCATTTTCACAGTTCTTTTATTCTCTCCTAAGCATACTCCAAAAGGCTTTCTCTTCCACATTCTGCAAAAATTACCAGCAACCCTCACAACTGCAAAACCCAAAGGTCATTTCTTAGTCCTTGCCTGAGTTGTCCTATCAGCAACACGTTATACAATTAATCACTGCCTTTCCTTTAAACCGTTGGCTTTCTGGACACACATTCTCTTGATTTCCCCCTTTTTCAACAGCTACTCTATCTCTTTTGCTGGTTCCTTATTATCATCTCAATCTCTTAACAGTGGACAATCAGTCCTTGGACCTCCTTACTATTTTTTAAAAATCTACACATATCACTCACTCAGCAACCTAATCTAATATCATGCCTTTAGAAAAATTTACAGGCTGATGACTCCCAACTTTATTCCTTAAGCTGGAGCTTTCCAGAAATTCCAGAATACTATACCTGAAACAGCACACAAATCACATTGACCAGTTTAAAACTGGTTCTCCTCCCTCACAGCAGATTGGTGATTAATGCAATCCTGGAGTTATTTGACAGAGACAGCACTGTGAATGTGCCACCCCTGTCCTCAGGATTACCTGGCACCAAGAATCTTCAGCATATAAACTCAAGAGGCAGGAGTGTGGCCACCAGAGCCCTTTGCAAAGTGAGAGGCCCTTCAGTAAGGAAGATCCAGTGCCTAGGCCAAGTATGTACAAATACAGAACTGACCAAACTGCCAGATTGGAATTCCTTTGAGCTTTCCCTTGTCCTTTAACCCTAAACTGTTAAGTGGCCAAGTTCCAACCACCACCCAATCACAACTTGCCTCGCTAGCACTACCACAAAGCAACCTGCTCTCCCTCACCCTTAAAACTTGTCCAGATCCGGAGATATAGGTATCCATATGACATGCAATCAACAAGGGGGGAAAACTGATGAAGAAGAACAGCAGCTTCCACAAAAAACAGAACATCTTGTCATGTATCCTAAAGATAAAATCTCAATGTTTTCTTAGTCTACTGCTCTCCGGAAGAAACATTGTGACTCCTTCATGGAATGTTTATGTTTTATTCCCCTGGACAAATATTTTGAATTATTTTTAAATCTTAAATATTTTATTGGATAAATAGCATAACTTCTTTAAACTGCAGTGCCCTTTAAATAGCCTTCTTCGAGTTTGTCCACTTGAGACCTCAAGCCCTGCCCTCCATCGACCCTGCCTCTATCACAAAATCCAGTTATATCACAAGGACCAGGATTTCTACTTACAATTGTTCCTATTGTAACAGACCATGGACTTAAGCTAGAAAGGAAAGAAAATGAGATATAAACAGTTGGTGGATGGGAAGAATATAAAAGGATAGAAGCTAAAGTAGTCTCAATTCATTGGTTGAGATAGTATGTTAGAGGGTTCTTGTCACATCACCATCATTTATTTTAGGGATTTATACAAATTTGTATGGATTTATGTATGTAAAATTATGACTTTCTGGCATATGGCAATTCATGAGGTTACTGTAACATACAGAGGAAAGGGAGAGCGGGTGGGGTGGGCTCCATCTGCCCTCAGCTGCTCTCAGCCTTCCCTCTGCTCCTCCCACTCCCACCTGTCTTGATATTTCATTACTATTGATGATACTACCTCATTTCTGCAAGAATGAACTAGGTCTCCAGATGGGGCGGGGCCTCGGTTGCAGCGGTCGGGCCAACTGCACTCCAAACTATAGGATGAGAAGAAAAGAGGTCTGGGGACAGAAACAAATGTTGGGAGGAAGGATAAAGGGAGAGGAGAAAACCCTGTGGCTGTATCTTTGAGCCAGATGTCAGAACACAAATGCAAATGAGAGTAATAAAAATCCAGGGCTGATCTGGATCTTAATTCTAAGGACCTGCCTTACCTAAAACTTGGAGGTTGCCTGGTTTATTGCTCTATAAAAAAAAGGAGCTTCCACATTTGTTTACATCTCTTTTGGGAAGGATTATAAATTCTTGTTGTTATTTGACCTCTAGTCATATCCCCCCGTCCCAAATTCTAATTGTAATTTGTTTGACTCCAAATGTATTTGTTGAGACATTTGGCTCCAAATGTATTTGTTGAATTAATGATAGGTGAGATACACTGGAAGTATTCTTCATCCAGTGTCCCAAAGCCTTATTTCTAATCTCCAGGCAAACCCTCCTTCCTCTTTGTTCCCAAAGCACTTCTTACTTCCATCACAGTCATCATTCTATCCTAAGTAATACTTATTTAGTTGTGTTAAGATCTTATATGTGGGTCACATCCCAGACAAAGAGTTTAAAACATTCTGATTTCAGACTCTGGGTAAGGTCCAGACATGGATAAGTTTAAAGACCTCCCCCAAGTGATTCTTATGTGCAGCTAGTGTTATGAATTCCTAAGCACCATTTCAGATCAAGGAACTATATTTATTCATCACTATACACAACAGCACCAGCCCAGTGGCCAGAATTAAGAAGATTCTCACTTATTTGTTCCATTCAATCCATTTAATATCTCATTAGCATTTGATTATAGATAAATTTTTGCATCAGTAGAGATAGGCAGTACCAGGCAAGGCGACTCTTCAGCCTATTCCCAATTACGTAACCATCTTATGATATGACCAACGGATCTCACTTGGCCTCTTGGTATTTTTATACTTGTGAAATAAGGAGCTAGACTAAACAAGGGTTAAGGTTCATCCAGCCTGTAAATTTTAAACACTAAATGGAAGTGAGAAATTTGGGTACATGGTACCATGGATAAAGAAATCATTATTTAGTAATCTTTTCAAGTTCCACTCTATCTTATTTAAATGTCCATTAACCTCACAAAAATAGGCTTTGTTTCTATATTGAACATGAGAAATGTTTAAAATGTAGTATTTTATGACATATCTTTTTTAACCCAATATGTCCAACCCCAGAGCCCAACCTCCTCATTCGCCACCCAGAGCGAGTCGCCCCGGCGATGCTGCCAGAAGCAGGTGGCTGCTCTAGCCTGGAAAACAGTGTCGATCCCCTGCTTTCAACAGGACACAGATGAAGACCAAATTGCACTGGATATAGTATTAAAACTAACTATTACTTTTTCTTTTGATTTCATCTCCATTTCCATACTGAAGCCTACATGAAGGATGGATACGTATAAAAGTTCTTTCTAATGAGCTGTTAAGAATGAAAATTAAACTCTCCCCAACTTTGTAAAGATCCTAGGACTAGTAACCCCATACACATACAGGTCATCACCCAAATACCTCATTTCATTATTCAGGCCAGGTATGACTTTGGCTACAGGGCCCACGCCCTTAGCACTACACTGGCTAATCATGCTCATTAATATTATTAAACTCTAAAACCCCACAGAAAGCTTTTATGAAATGATAAGCAATCAAAAGGGAGACTAATCAGTATTTTTTTTTACTTGTGAGACACTGTTTTTAATACATTAAAAAAAAATTGAAGTACCCCATGTAAAAGTAGTGATACTTTTGATATCTCCCTGATCGAGATATTCACAATGAGAAGTCACTATAAATTTAGTAATACTTTAAAATTATTCTGTATTTTGTTCCTTATATATCATCGATATACATCTGAAAAAATTATATTTGACATGCGTATGAAGACGATTATAAACAGAAAACATAGATGGGGCCAATTGTGATAGACCTCAGATGAATGCTACAGAGATTGGTAGGCAACAAGAACTCAAGCAGCTAAGAGAGGTTTTTAAGCAAAGTGGTAAGATCAGATTTATTTAAAAGTATCAGGTAATGGTGCGCAGGACTAGTGGGCTGGTGGAAAGACCAGCCCAGAAAATCAGTTAGGAGGCAGAAGATGATATCAGCAACACATACTTGCCATGACATTTGCGAACTAAATGCTGCTGGACATTAAGACCAATTTGACAGAGGATGATGGAGAGGAAGAAGCCAAGGATGTTTCTAGATTTGGAGACTGAAAGCAGGATAGACTTATGAAGCAAAATAAATACAAAAGAAGGAGTTTTGTGTAGTGGAGTTTTGTGTAGTTTATAGGAAAGGGTGGACTTGGAATGAGTGGGAATATTGGAAGGCGGTAGATCACATTTGTTATAAGAGGATTTTAGGGTTCAGACCTGTGTTCAAATCTAAGGTCTGCCACTTGTTGACTGTGTGATCTTGGGTAATGTCCTTAACTATTATGGATCAGTTCCCTCATTTCAATGTAGGGATTGTGATACTACATCTCAGTATACAAAAAATGATATAACATGACGTAGGGATTAGAGATGTGCTGGCATATAATGATTGCACAAAGCTAAGTGCAATCATTATTACATATGGATTTGCAAATTATCAGACATGTCCAGGAGTCGAAGTCATGCAAGTCAAACAGGAAAAGCGATTTTTCCTCCTGAGAAACAAAAGAGAAAAATCAAAGCAGCTTCATGGGCGCCAAGATAATAGTCAAATGAGAAGGAAAAGGTGAGAGAACCAGGAAAGAACCAATGAAACAAGAGTTTTAACTAGCCAGGAAAGAGGTGAATATCATCCCAATTTTCATTGAGTACTGTGGACAGAGACTAAAAGTCAAGCCTGGATTTGTGAGTGAGTTAGTAATCATTGTCCTGAAACCACCTCAGTGTGAAGAGAGAGATGAGGGAAGCAGCAACATGCAGGTGGTGCCTTTATGTCAATCGCTCAGGTAAGAAATATATAGGGTAAGAGATTGTAATTTAAATTCAAAACAGGAAGACTTTAATTCAAAACAAAGAATAATCTTTTTTTATTTTTAAAAGGTGGGAGGAGGGTCACTCCACTGCCCTTTCTTCCCCTCCCAGATCCACTCCGTTATTGGATTACTTTAGTTCTGCTACCAGAATAAATCCCAGTCCATCTGCCCTTTCTCTGTTCTCTATCACAACCACCCTGGTTCAGGTTACTACCATCTCTCTCCCGACCTACTAGACAATCAATCAGTGTCCTGGTTTTATCTCATTCCTCCAAAAAGCAATTCTCTGTACAGTTACCCAAGGAATCTTTTAAAAGTGTGAATTAGATAGTATCCCCCTGCTTCAAACCTTCAGTGTTTTCCACTGCATTTAAAATACAATCCCTACCCTTGGCAAAGAGGCTCAAGGTGAAGGAACCTCTGACTATCTCTCTCACCTCATCTCCCCCTACGCTCCCCCTTTGACTAACAGACTGAGCACAATGGCCACCTTTCCTTTCCTCTGGCAGCACAGCGCTTTCCTATCTTAAGCCCTTTACACCTGCTCGTTCCCCTCCCAGAGTGCTCTTTCTTCTGACCTTCCCGATCTTCCTGTTATTCTTATTGCAGATCCGATATCACCTCCTTAGAGAAACTTCCTGGCACTGTCAATTGAAGTAGCTCCTCTCCCCTCCCACAGTCTATTTGCATCTCCCTTTGCCTTCACAGCTCTGTTGCTTCCACAGCTCTATTGCTGTCTGAGTAATCTTCTTTGCTGGATTGTTTATTGTCCACCTCCTACTTCCAGAATGAAAACTTCAAGGACACTGGTACCTCTCTCGGGGTCTTGAATGTGAAGAGATTACTTGGCAAAGATCCAGATTCTACTTCCCCAGGAACAAACAGCAGGGTGTTAGGGTAAGCAGAGGTGATCAGTAAACCTAATGAGAAGGGACATTAGGTTCAAAAGGGTTGTCCCTAAGGCCTCTATTTCCTTCAAGGCAGCATTGTCTGCTAAGAGTAAGTGGTCGACAGGTGACTTAAAGAGAAGAATGAATAATGACCAAAAAAGGGACTGCCTTGCATGACTGAGGCTCCAGCCAAGAGTGGAAGCTGTAGACCTCTGTGAGGCACTCATCTCAGAAAGCAGGAGAGAACAGTGAACGAGGGTTGACCCCATGAGCACATAGAGCTTACAAAGAGGGGTTGCCTGTTCTCTCCGATTCAACCTTAGTTCCTTACAGCAGCCAAGGGAATTTCACAAAAACACAAATCAGATCATGATGCTTCCCCCTTCAAAACCCTTGAAGGCGTTTCATTCACCCCCAGAACTAAACCCAAACTCCTCAAGCTTTTCCTGAGCAGGCCCCTGCCTACCTCCCTCTCAGACATCATTTGATATCAGTCCCTTGCTAACCATACCCCATACACCTTGGACTATTCCCCTCCTCACACCTCCCAAGATTATTCACACCTTAGGACTTTGCTTTTGCTGTTTCCTCTACTGGGACCGCTCTACCCTCAGATCTCAGCATAACAAGTTGCTTTGTATCATGAGCTTGAAGCTCTAATGACACCACTTCAGCAAAAGCCACCTACTCTGAAGTGGTCAGAGACCTCTTCACTCCAACCAGGTCATATCCCTTCTATCTGTACATTTTCTCCCAGTGCCTTTTGAAGGCTTATCCTTTTTCAGGCACCGATCTCAGCATGAAACATGTGCTAATTCATTTTTTGAATCCCAGCAACAACCCAATGAAAAGGTAGCTTTTAATATCATACTGTGTTACAGAAAAAGAAACCAAGGTCCAAAGAAATTGAATAAACTGCTCAAAATCACATCAGTAAAGCTGTAATTCAAACCGAGGCAGTGTGACTCCACAGCCAGTGCTGGAACCCTCCCAGGATGCTGGAGCACATAGCATGTAAAGGTTCAATAAATATTGATTAATTGTATAATCATAAAGGGAATAAGAAATCCAGCACAGAGATGCACTTTTACCCTTTGCTCTGTTTTCAGTAGCCAGAATTACTCAGCAGACAACCTAGAAACTAGACTTCCAGGAAAGAAGAGAGGGATCCCCACTCCCAAAACTTGTCTACACCAGAAACAGCCAGCGGGCCCCAGAGCCGGCAGGAAAGGGTTACCCATCTATAGCTGTATTTGGGTGAGATCCTGGGGGACTTCAGGGAAGCCTGAGCAGGATAGAGAGCTGAGGGGGCTTTATCAGGAAATACAAATGACCAGGCTTTGACCGATAGTAGATATCTTCACCTCCAGCCCTGCCGTCCCCTCCTCCGCCCTTGACATTTTTATGTGAGATACTAAACATTCAACTCTCAGGGTCTTTCGGTGGTGGCACCCATGTAAGAGGTATCTCTCTGGGTCCTAGAGGCTACAATATAACCACCTGCTCTCTTAGCCCTGGCTGCCAATGTCCTTCAGATACAATGGCCTTCATTTCCCACAGGCGTCCTGACCTATACATCTGTAAGTATGCCCTGTATTATCCTCCGCCATGGCTGGGACTACTATACTGTTAACCAAAGTTTTCCAGTGATACGATATCACTACCCCTCCAACCTCCAATCTGCCCAGAGCAAGTTACCATTCCTCTCTCTCTGCCCAGACCTCTCAGTATAAGTTCCCCAGTCCCCCATTTTTCCCTGGCACAGTAACATTCTAGCCACCACCCCATTTAAGCTGTCTCAAAATAACCTTCAGGTGGTCCAAAGATTCATAATGAAGGCCATGTCCAGTAGGGGCCTGGCCAGTCAGAGTGGGAGACCCTGGCTGCCTTTCCCCGCAGTGTATACATTGGAGCACAAGAAGCTTTTCTCCCAGAAAACCTGAGGGACCACAGCTGTGCCATGCCCTGGGCTGCGTATTCAAGCCGAACAGGTCAAAGCCCAGCGTCCATAACCTCCTGTCTCTGGCGCTACTACTGGCCAACCACTCACTCCCTCCAAGTTCCGAATGATGGTGTTAACCAAATGTCTCCCCAGCTTGATTCTCAGTAAGCTGTCTTGGCGGAGAAGCCAAGAGGATGTGGGTTTAGGTGAGTTACTTTATCCCTCATCTGCTGTATTGGAGGATTATCTCAAGAATTAAAGAGAGTGTTTGTAACACACCAAACACACTCCCCAGAACCTGGTGGGGGGTTGATAAATGTCAGTTATTATAAACACATGACTTGGTATTCGCCCTCTGAATGTATACACACCTCCGCTGCCCATCAGAGTTAGAGACCCTCTCGCCTGCCCCACCCCTTCAGACTTGAGGCTGCTTCAGACCAGACACTTCCCTGCCGCCCACATAGGCCGCCCTTTGTTCTGCCTCACAGGCCTGCATTGTGAAAGGGGGGTACTTAAAATAGGGGAGGGCAGATGCTGAAAAGATTATAAAACAAGTTTTAAAATATTTCTAACAAATATTAACCATGACAGATGACTATAATTTGTTGATTTTAGGTAGTAGACTTGTAAATTGAAAGTCAAATAAAAAAGATCTATGTTCTCCTGTGGTTCACAGTCCTGACTGTGGATGAATATCACAATGAAACCAAGAAACAGCAGATTTGGGGATCTTACTCCAGAGACAATGAATCCATAGTTCTAGAGGAGAATCCAGACACAGGTATATTTCAAATTTTCCCTGCTGACACATGGGTTTTGAAGTGAAAATCACTGACCTATGCTCAGAACATTTAGGACTTTGGGCTAGGAAAGCACTATATAAAATGACAGTAGTTGCTCAAGCTAATGAAATTTGGCACATTATTTTGGTTTCCATATGTTTCATTATAATATTGTTTGAATATTAAATTTAGAAAATATAATTATAATTATTATTGTTTACAGAAAAAAAAAAATGCCTTCTGACTAGAGACCAGGTAGCAAGAGAGAGGGCGCATGGACGGGGAAATGGAGAGGGAGCTGCGATGAACATGGACAAAGGAAGGCCGTCCCAAGGAAGCCTCTGTCCTGCGACCGCCTGCTCAGCTCTGCCGCAGCCAAGCATTCGGCCTCGGTGCCTGTGTGAGCAAAACCAGTGGACGTGTGAACTCTGCAAAGCCATGTGTGTCCCTGATTGACACAAGTACTGAGCAATCTCGATGAGAGGGCGCTATAAGGATGGCTGCTCATTGCTTTCCTTCTGGAACTCCCATCTCAGTTAAGTCACTTAGCAACCTTGCAAAGTCAGTATTTTATTAAGGCAGGATGTGGAAAAATTGGGACCCTCACACACTGGTATGGGCGTAAAATGGTTCAGCCATTGTGGGAATCATTTTGGCAGTTCCTCAAAAAGTTAAATATAGAGCCCTGGCCAGCAAGGCTTGGTTGGTTGGGCATTGTCCTGCAAAGTTAAAGGTCACCAGTTCAATTCCCAGTCAGAGCACATGCCTAGGCTGCAGGTTCAGTCCCCAGACTTCAAAGAAATACATATACAGGAATGTCTGTAGCAACACTACTCACAATAGCCAAACTGATCAAATGTCCTCTGGTAGAAGCATGAATAAACAAACTGTGATAAACACACTCAATAGAATAATGTATGTAGATACAAATTTAGTCATAACAAGGAATAAAGTGGAGATACCTGTTATAATATGAATGAGTCTCAGAAACATTACCATAAATGAAAGAAGCCAGACCCAAAGGTCACACATTGTTGTATCATTTCATTTATATGAAACACACTGAATAGATAATTCCATACAGACAGACTGCAGACTGCTGGTTGTCAGGAATTGGGGGAAGGACAGAGTAGGGACAAACTGCTTAAAGGGTGAGGGATTTTACTTTGGAATGATGGAAATACTTTAGAATTAGATGGAACATAGTGGTTGCAAAACATTGTACAGAAATTTTTTTTTAAATTTTTGAAAGAAATAGAAGTCTGAATTAGAGTGATACATGTGGGGGAAAATGGCATGAAAATATGAAACATTATAGCAGTAAGAAGTACCAGATATTTGATAGATTAATCTGGCAATTATGAATTTAATATAATGATAATTTTTAAGAAATCCATATTTACTTTACAAATAAAATCAGTAAACTTCTATAGAGTTAAAATAGAATTTCAAGTGTTATACTGGTTTCTGGACAAAGCTGTACTCACTCTCTCATTTTAATCTTGTTGTTTGACAAAATAAGAGGATATTGAACCCAGAAGTTGGCTCAGTAAGAATGGGAAATATCTGGGGGAAAATATTTTTCTCTCCATTTTACAAGGAAAAAAAGCAACTTATGTTCAAGAGGAATTAAGTGATTTTCCAAAGACATATAACCAGAAAACGTTCATTAAAGATTTCTACTTAGGTTTGTCCAAATATGAAGCCCATTTTCTTTCTACAAGAACTTTCTAGGATGGTAGAAGACTGGTATTTTACTATAGTACTGCTGACCTAGAGGCATTGACTAAGGACAGAATGGCTTTAACTAGGATAAAAAATTAAAAAAAAATAAGTACCCTCTCTTTTAGAACTAAACACAAAACAAAAGGAAATTATATATGTGCACCTTCTCCAAAGTCAGCCCCATTCACAATTTAGAGATCCGTTGTAAAGACTGGAAGAATTTATCAGTCATTTAACTAGGTTATGGGAAATTCGGAATAAAATCCTCCGCTTCTAAGACAAGATCAGGGTCAGTCGTCTCTCTGATTTACCATATGGTACATGTATGCCCTTGGCCTACATCAATGATTTTCAACCAGTATGCCAAAAGAATTTTTAGAATATGCGATACCTGAATATTTAGCCAGGGCACTGACCCCTTTTCCCTTAGATTGTCAAAAAAGAAGAAGAAAAAAAAGACAACAGCCAACACAATAACCATCTGCTGGGACTAAATCAAAATTATACCTATTTTGTCAGATCAGCAAAAAATATAGTTTTTGCTGTTATGCAGAATTTCAGTAATTAGTTTGTATGTGCCATGAGATGAAATATGTTTAAAATCTCTGGCATAAATGAACATATCCTGCCTGGATCAGCCTAGAGAGTTTCAGTTATAATAATTAAGATTTTGAAAGTGTTGACATGGTTGCTGTGCAGATCTACCAAATTAGTGCTTCTCAGCCATTTTAGTTTATGGAAGACTTTCCTAACATCACAAAATTATATGGACCTTTTCCAGACATGCATCATAGTAGTTATTGTCTTGGTAATCATTGCTGAGAATATATATGAAAGAATGACTTTAGAATCACTTTAACATAAATTCCCATCTTATTCATCACTAAGGTACATCTAATTGTTTTTCAGAGATTATCATTCAGTCTACATACAATATACAAGAGTAACAACTATGAGTCCATGAGCCACAGATTAGAAAACACTGAACTAGATGCCCAGCTTAGGTCCGAGTCCCTAGCCATCGGCCACACTATGACTCTCCGGGGCCCTTAGCACTTTGCCTTTATGGATCCTTCCCTCTATTAAAAAAACCCTTAAATTTTATATTTTATAACTTTTCTGGTATACAGATATATTAATATTATGTTAAAATATTTTCTTTAACCTAAAAGTTCATTTTTTCCTCCTAACTTTAAAAGAAATGAAAACATTTTCTTTGTAGGTCCTCAACACTGTGCCTCACGGAGCAACCGGCCCTGCCCAGGTATGAGCACCTTCGAGGCAGTGTATACAGCAAGCACTCACTAATTAAGTTGGTTATTAGTCAATAACCAAATAATCATATTTTTTTCTCTTCAATCTAGGACCTAAAAGGACTTCTCTTTCAGTATTTGAAATACAAATTTTTAAAAAGCTTCTGATCTTTAGTTCTCCAGTCCATTGGTTGTCTCATACGATTCCGTGAGTGCACTGATTGCTTCCAAACCGTAATTCAACTGGCTAAAAACCAGGGTGGAAAATTCAAGAAGAGAATTTCTAGTCTCCAGATACAATCTTGCATTGCCATGTTCATTTGTCGCCATTTTAGACGAGTTAGTACCGGACCTCTTGGTTTCGCGTGTATAATGCATAGAGGAATTTTTAACATAATCCATCAAGAGATGCATTTTACACTTTAAGGACCATGTCTCTGGAAGCAATGGGAAGGAGAGCTGGAATGTGAACTACGGAGAAGCAGGAGAGCAGAGCATTAAGGACACAGAAGATGATGAAGCAGCCATGGAGAAGCCCAGACACCTTCAGGGCAAGCTCCGTAAGACATGGTGCCAAGTGGGCCAGAAAGATGAGGGGAGACAGAACCTGGGATGGTTTCCCCTGTACCAGTTAGCCATCGATAGCCACCAGCTCCCGATTCACCCAAAGCCTGCTCTGTGGAGTAAACGTGGGCCTCTAATTGTCTTTCCTTTGCCAACTGGCGCAACGTTACGCTTTGCCAGTAGAGGGCACAGGAGGCACAGGCTTTGCTTCCGGGTTCTGGCGAAGCACGCGCGTCTTGCTGCGCTCGCTCCCGTGCCGCCCGCAGTTTTCCCCGGCGGCCAGCCGCTTCCCCTGTCACCGCCCCTCAGAAGGTTTTGTAGTGAAATGCCTCCACTGACACACCCCCCTGTGAGCAGCTTCCCTTGGCGCCCCAGAGGATTCATTTCTGGCACGTTCCACCGGCACTGCGTCACAGCGACTCCTCTCCCGACCAGTGAGCGGGCTGAGCCCCCTCCGGCAAGGTCTGGTCTCAGCCTGGAACGGAGCGGGTGCCCCCGACCTCAGCCTGGCTGCCCCTTCGGTCTCCTGTTCCCGGGGGCGTGTCAGTTCTTTTCCCCTCTTCCTAGCCCATCTCTTGTTACTTCTATTCCCTCTTACAATTAATAGTCTTTTATATTAAACTTTCTCCTTCCAGTGTGGTTTCCCTCTCTGGATGGGGCCAGACTAACATACAGTGCCTGAGTTAAATTCATAAGGATGGTCATTTTATTAATAAATATGAAAAACAGGGAGAGGAGGAGGTTTGGGAAGAAAACAGTGTGTTCTGTTATGTACATGTTAAACTAAGATTCTTGGCAGACATTCAGGAGATAGTCAAGAACGGGTTTTACATTATCTGGCACTTTTCCAAAATATACCATGTAACTCCACCCACTGAGATGTTTATTGAGATGTAGTATTAGATTAAAACATAGACACCTGTACTTTTTAAAAAAAAATTTCCATAGATCGTTCTTATGTGCATTTGAAACATTTTGCAGTATAGTGTGCTGATTAAGATAAGTTTTGTAGCTGGATTATCTGGGTTTAAATCTTGTTTTACCTTTAATTTGTATTAGTGGTGACTGAACAATGATGAGCCTCTTCTGCAAAATGTGGCTAGTAATATTTAGCGGTTTAAATTGTAAAGATTAAATTAGATGACAACATAGTAAACGGTAGGAGTGATTATTTTTCTAGTATGTTCTGAATCTGCTTTATTTTCTACATTCTGCTTATCTCCATGTGATAGATTATACATGTATGCCCTTATTTTAAAACTCACCTCTCTAGAAAGTGAACTCCAAGAAAGTGGGGAATTCGTTCTAATCACAGTTGCTCCCAAGGGTCAGAGACCAATGAAGGTATTCAACAAGTATTAGTTGGGTGACTAATAACATAGATCTGAGTAGCAACACAATATTTAGGGAGCACAATCAGTTGCCCTAAAAAAAAAAAAAAACCAGGAGAGAGTTTAACTTAAAACACAGCCAATATTTTATAAGTAGGAAGAAGATAAGCAAAGATATTGTACAGGAGGAAAAAACTTTTCCTCTATCTTCTTAGGTTCTTTTTAATGAATCTGTGATGAAATTGACAAAGAACAGATTAACTAGAGAAAAGGCATACAAATTTTATTTGATGTTCATTTTTACATGCACACAGAGCCTTCATAGAAAATGAGTGAAGAACCAAATAGGTATTTAGGCCCAGGGTCTTACATACCATTTTAACAAAGGATAATAAATGGTGGAGACCAAACTAGACAAAGGAAAGGGATTTGGGCTTCTAGGGGCAGTAAATTGTGAGAAGATAAATATGTGGGGAAACTAATGGAAGATAAGAGTTACTTATTAAAGTTTTGTCTATTTAGACTCATCTTGGTGCTGTCTCCACCTCCAGGGATAGAGATTGTTCCTCCCTTCCTGGTAGGAGAGAGGGAGATACCTTCACAAAGGGAAATTTATGCCCTGTTTTAAGGTGTAGGAAAGGCAGAGAGCTTTTCCTGCTTCTGCTTTTTCTCAATTGCCTTTAGCTAAAATAATTCCTATGCCAAAGTGGCATATTCTGATACCCTTTCACATTAAGGAGGACAAGTCAGAGAGGCAAGAAGAGAATCAGCAGGGGATAGAGTGAGAAGCCAATGAACAACATGACAGAACAACCAGAGGCTGGTCAACATTTTTAAGGAGGACTGGGAGTGAAAACTGGCCCCTGGATTTGGCAATGAGGAAGTCACTGGGGGCCGGCCCGGCTGTGGGGAGGGTAGAGACTGTAGATCTCTGGAGCTCTGAAAGCCTGATTGGTAAAATCAGTACATAATTCTAACTAGGACGGCATAGCCAAAACTGAGTACGAAGAGAAGATTTCACTCTGGCTCGGCCATGGCCCTCAGGGATTTACGGGAAGAGGACATGGCTCACATGGAAACCACGACTCTACTCAAGGAGACAAAATTTATCAGCACAGCACAAGCCTGGGACTCTGAGGACGCTGAGCTATAAACGCAGGTATCCAAGCTCTCCAAATATCAATGTTCTAAAAATAGTTACCTCCACGTGTGATCAGTTGAAACCATGAACCACTAAAATATCAAACAAATCAGTCAAGCTCGTTGCTTAAAATGCTGACTCACAAACTCCACATAATTTTATTTCTGGTGTAATTTTACTACTGGAAATGAGTTCTTGTCCACAGAGTAGAAATATCTCTCACTTTTAAAAGTAGTATGTTGGATGCTGGTTTGATGTTATATCACTATGAGTTTGGTCACCATAAGTCTATCTTCCTAGATCTGACCACTTCTGGGACACCTGGACATTTTCACTGTGGAGGCAAGCGCTGAGGTTCGAAGCTCAGATTGTGATGCCTTCAGGAAATGACACATTCCCATGAGATCATTTGATAGCCAGCCTGCCTGCCTGTCTCGTCACCTCCTCTCTATACTGTAATGTATTATAGCAGTGATACAGGCTGGGGAAGAATACACAGCATTCAAAGACTTTTCTTTCTGAAAGTTCTTCAGGCAAGGACAGGAAAGACACAGGATGGCAGCCTATTGTGAGGTTATGGTCAAAGGTAGGTTTAGAGAAAGGACCGTGTAAAAAGCAACAGCCTCTCATTATGAGGCAGAGGGACAATGCAAGAAGTGTCTTTAGGGAGTACAGTCAAAAAAGAAGAGCGTGGCAGCTATATCATTCAGTGTCCAGAGGAAGGGACAGATGTCTGAGAGCAGGGTCCCCTGTTCTCTCCCAAGAGGAGAGAAGGGTTAGAAATAAATTAATACATTGTAAGTAAGCCCAGAGAAAAGTAGACGGGAAGTTGGTAGAGCTTATACTTCAAAAACTCTCCATTTTCTCCAAGAAATCTGCTAAGAGCGGCAGGGTTAGGGAAAGGGTTTGCAGATACTGGTGGAAGTTTGGAATACCTGAGAAAGCAAATGGGAGAGGAGGTGACTAGGGACAAATGAGTGGGAGAATGAATATCCCTGAGGTCACAGACAGGCTAGAGACCATTCATTTCCAGTGGTGCCATTACTTAGCAGCCAGCATCAGAAGTGAAGAAAGCAAATGGCTGGTTAACACAGATGAATTTGCTCCAAATTGCAGCCAAAATAAAGGATGGAAGGCCAAGGAAAGTAAGACTTTTGGTGAAAGAGGCATTGATATGATGGACTTTGGGTTTGGGGCTGGGATCGGAAGGATGTGAAACGACAAGCAGAGCTGTGGAGAAAAAGGATATGGACGTCCAGAAGTAGATGTATGAATAAATTGGCCTATTGGGAGTGATAAGGCAATGAAAGGGGATGAAAATGGAAGACGATGCTGGAAGTAGGGATTATAACACTGACAGCCAATGCCAGGTTCTCTGTCAGTGACTCATTCAAAACCTTCCCAGTGAGACTGGTATGTAGCAGGAGTATTTCAAACCACTCTCCTCAGGGCATTCTGGGCCGGGATGTTCACCAATTCCTGATGTGTGGTCATGAGCCCTGTGTGGAAAGACCCTTGTGTTGCAGACATCCAGGGAATCCTAAGGCTTGTTAGATGATACCCATCCAAGCCTAACTTCTCTGTCTAACTACCTGGACAAGGATCTCCACTGGAGCTGGATACCAGCCTCAAGGGCCGCTCCCAGGGAGCCCAGGTCTCAATCCACCTTTGCCCAAATTCTGGCCCTCCAAGAAAGGGACAGGGACATACACTTCAAACCCAGCAGAGGCTGGCATATTCCAGCAGGACGCAGCATGAGTGATCTCCACCCCTTCACCTACTGGCCAGGGAGCTGGAAACGAGAATTGTTATTAGCCAAAGCTGCTGTTCATCCCTAGAAGCAGTACCTTAAGAAAACTACCCAGTGGTGATAGTCTTACTCAGCCAACCGTCAAATGCTGGCTGCTCAAATATCAGCAAATGCAACCTGTTGAGAAGACTGAGCTGAGTTCATTGTTTACTAAGATAAGAGAGACCACCAGCCTCACAGAGCTTTGGCAGTGTCTCAGGGAGGGGTGCAGGGAAGGAATGACAAGATCAGAATTTACAGAAGATTAGAAGTTTGATTTAAAGTGGCTCTTTCAAAGCAGCAGGGAGGGGGGTCAGTTAGCATTGAGTAAGGCTCACCGTGCAAATCCAGGATTAGTGAATACAGCGAGACAATGATTTCGAGACAAGGGATTACAAGAGTTTTTGGCGCCAACTGTTGATGCTTTCCCTTGAAGAGCTGGTGGATCTGTATTAGTTTCCTATTGCTACTAGAGCAAATTATGACAACCTTAGTGTATGTAAACAACACAAAGTTATTATCTTGCAGCCCTGGAGGTCAGAAGTCCCAAAAGCAAAGTGTCGGCAGGGCTGCGTTTCTTCTGACGGCTCTAGGGGAAGGGCTGATTCCCTACATTTTCCAGCCTCTAGATACGGCCCGTGCGCCCAGGCTCAAGGCCTCTTCCTCACATCACTCTGACCTCTGCTTCCACTGTCGTCACATCTCCTTCACTGACTCTGACTCTGACTCTCCTGCCTTCCTCTTATAAGGGTCCTCGTGATTACTTTGGGCCCAACCAGATAATCCAAGATAATCTCCCCATCTCAAGATCTGCACTCAGTCACATCTGAAAAGTCCATTTTGCCATATAAGGTAACATATTTTATCTTGAAAAAAATATAAGGTAACTGGTTATAATAAGAATGCAGGTTTCAGGGATAAAGACATGGACATCTTTGGGTAGACATTATCCTGTTTTCCAAAACTCTCCTATAATAAATAATCAAACTATTTGCCTGGCCAGGAGACTCTGGAAACTAAAGAGTGCCAACAAAGACAGTGCAGTAACAGGGTCATGTTAATGCAAACAGGATGGTGTCATTCTCAGAATCCAGCCTTCATATAAACGTAAAATGGCTTTGGGCCCTACCACCTTGGCCTTCAGCAACTAAAGCTGCCAAGATCCAGACATCACAATAATAAACATGACTTATTGAATTTGGCCTTCCTCATGTGGGTGAATTTCACCACTTGCTCAGTGTCCGACAGTCAAAATCGCCAGTTAGCCACCGAGTCTGCGAAGCTGGACTCCCATGGAGCAGAGGTTGCCCCTCCAGGAAAGCCGTCAGCCTGACAAGGTAGAGCCACAAGGCCAGCCGGCTGTCTCAGCGGCACTGGAGTCTCTCTCTTCAGGAGACCCTGGAAGGTGTCTGAGCTGGGCTGGCTGGAGGCAGCAGACAGTCGTAGGGTGGTGAGGCTGAGAGGGCCTCGCCAGGACCAGGGTGTGACTCCCACAGCCTGGTATGGGTGCCCCATCCCCACAGAGCTCCCCACCTGTGGTTCTGAACATAGCCTGCCATGCCCTTGGTGATGCGATGTACTCAAAGCCTCTTCGTTTGCCTTCCCCTTGTGTCTGCTGGTGGAGAAACAATTAAAAACACAATCTCCTGCCAAGTCAGAAAACCTCTCCACAGAGGCAGACAAGAAAGAAAGGAATGTTATTATTAAATAGCCATTAAACTAGAATGGGATGCACATCACAGGCAACCTGCTGAAGGGATTGCAAAGGTGGGAAGAAACCTTACTCTTTTATATAGCTAAGTGGGTACAGCCCATTAAATTCCTGTTCTTAAGATAATATTGCAAATTTATCATTTATTTGTGATTAGAGACAGGGTTTCAACTTGGAATCGGGCGGCAGCTAAAGTCAGGCCCACCTCCTCCCAGGAAACTGGGAGACAGAGCATTATCTTCCTTGAAGTCACAGAGATGACTCTCAGGTGGTGGTGAGACTTGGCAAGAGGCTTCCTTAGCCTTTGACCTGACGCTACCACCAGGAGCAGGAGCAGCCTGGCAGCACACAGCTCTGCTCTCTGACCCCCAACACTGGGCGCCTGACTTTGGCCTCCATTTCAGGTGCTATCCCCAACCTCTGCCACAAGAATCCTAAATTATCCTGTTATTATAGCCAGGGTTCCCCAACTGTGGACATATCCCTGCTTCGGTGAACTCAATTCAAAGGCCTCCATGCTATCGTCCCCCTACGAGGTGTCTGATATAGAAAAGAATGTGTATTTCAGAAGAAATCTCTGCGTTGTGCATAAGATCTTCCTCCAGGTTACCAGGCCAGGACCTGTCTTGTAGAGATTCAACTCTGTTCCCTGCCAACCTACAGGGAAAAAAAATCATATTCAGTTGCAGGTTCAATTCAGCATCCCTTTGCTCTATAAACACCTGAGCATTTTTGACTTTTCCTTTGCACAGGTAATGACATCTGCCTGATTTCCTTATGAGTTAAACAAACATGTTCACTTTTGTATCTGTATAAAGAAGAGGTTCAGGGTAAGCTGCCCTAAAATAGGCCACTCTGGCATCAGTTATTTTTGAGGTGAAGGTGACTGAGAAGAAAGCAGACATGGGATGAGCTCTCTGCCCTCCATCTACCTGCGGGCAGAACAGAAGTCGCCCTTGTGAGGCTGTCCTCCCTGCCCATCATTTCCCATAACCAGGAAGGAGGTAACCTGACCACCAGAGGCAAGATGGTGCCGCAAGATATTCATATAACAAACTATTAAAGCCACCTATCTCTCTCATTAGTTTTCCTGTGTATTTACCTTCCCACAGTGTGTTGTCCTTGGAAGCTTAAAAGTCTTTTCCTTTGTTCTGTCACTTCTCTACAGATTTATCGTTCTCTGCTAAGACACTACCTAAGCCAAAGTTCTAACCACTTTGTTGAATTATTCATTATTGGGGTGTGTCTCACATGTATGTGCATAGCATGTGTTAATAAACTTGTTCTTCTCTTATTAATCTGTCTTTTGTTAGTCTAATTTTCAGGGCCCAGCTGAAGAAACTAAGGGGGGGAGGGGAAATTTTTTTCATCTCTTATAATAAGTATCATGAGTTTACCTTACTTTTTTTTTTTTTTTGAGAATTATCTTTTAACATAACAGTAACCAAAGTGGGAGAACCAGCCAGGCGTCCCTTGGCTTTTCTGGCTGCAGAGGCCATGTCCCTCTGCCTACCTTGCCCCGTGGGATTTGTCTGTTGCACACGCTGTCTGTTCACACAAAACACCTCCTCTCCAATTAACTGCTCTTCAGTTGACTCACAGATTTCCATTCTTCTTAAATCCATAGTTCCTGTATCAGCCAGCCACCTCTGGAACACCTAAGAGGACCACTGATGCTGCCTTATTTGGCTTAAAGCCTGTTTTTTATAAGCGCTCTTGTTGAAATATTGGTAGGATAATCATATAATTTATTGTCTAGCCCAGGACTTCTGAGAATGAAAGGGAGTGCTATTAAAAATCACAAGGCAAGAGGAATAAGTCAGGACTGTGTTAGGTGGCCCAGGATGTATGTTCAGCCTATGAAACTGTGAGAGAATTTGGCTTTAGAATCAGATAATATATGAATGCTAGAATCCTGGGTAAATCATTTGCAGGTTGTGTGATGTTGAGCAAGTTGTTTTACTTCTCTGAGCTTTGTTTCGTTCTTTCTCCTGTCAATTAGAAATAGAGAAACGACTTTCCAGCACCAGCTGTGAAAATTAGAGATCACTAGATGAGAAATACTTAACATAGTGCCTTTCACAAAAGGGTGCTGAAAAAAACAAAGTAGCATCTCTGATTACCAATGTGAGACCTGCTGTTGGTCCTCACCCTCCGCTCACATCACAGCCGTGGACTGGAGGTCTTGCTCTTCCTGGTCCTGCCAGCAGCTCCCTCCATCCCCAGGTCTGTTGAGAGAAACCAATGCACTTCCCACCAGCACCTCGGCTGCTCTGCCTCACAGCACTGTGTGCTAAACTAAGAAAAATTACCTACTATTTTGGGGGGAAATATTTTTCTTAGCTATTTCCATTACTTAAGCATTATCTCATAAAAATCCAAAAGACGATGAATGATGTTGTGGATTAGGTCAGCAAAGGAAAGGAACTTTCAAATCTAAATTCTACGCAAAGCTAGATCTCCCCTCGGGGTTCTCAGCATTGCCTGCACATCAGAGTGCCCTGGGAAGCCTTTGAAAGGGATCACACAGACATACAGCTGGCTGAGTTTCACCCAGAAGTGAGGGCCTTCTGTGTCTGGAATGCGGCCACATCTTTCTAGGTCCCCCGATGATTCCGATGGCCAGCCAGGGTAGAAAACCACCGGCCTCCTCTCTGAAGAGGGATATTTTAAAATCATGAGAAGGAAGAAAGTACATAGAAAAATGGCAGTTGTTAACTTCTAAGATGGTGGATTCCACTGCTGTTGTAATATTATTTTAAAATAAGCAAGAGCATATCAATTACATGTCATTGGCTTCTAGAAACATCCACTTAGAAGTCAGTGAAGAAGGCATGGCAAAGGACGAGAGGGGGTGTCTACAAGGTAAGAAAACAGATACTACCCACACAGCACTGTCTGGACTCCTTCCATCTCTCCCCACCCTGCCCAGCGCAAACCTCGGGCAGGCCTCCCCGGGTGTCTGGCTGCCAGATGACACTCAGGATGTACACTGGCTGGCAGGCAGCAGACGCTGCAGTCTACCCGCAGCTGTCTTCAGCCTCCCATGTCTGGATTTTTAAATTCAGACTGAAGATTACATCATTTCCACAAGGCCCTACCAGGGCTTCAAAGGGGCCTGAAAACCTATTGCCGCCAAAGAATTTCACCTTAAGATAGAGACTGGGAGAAAGGAAGGATGGAAATGGGTATGTGATGCTAGGTCTGTGAGCCAGGCCATCAGGAAAGACATGGGGGAGGTCTGGCTGCAGGTTTCTTATTTCCACGGAGAATAAGGAAGGGCTGCCTTTTTTCTAGTATTTGGAGGTTGTCTCATTTAATCTTCAGTAAGTGCCAGCATCTTTTATATTTGCTTATATCTCTTCTGAAGAAATTCATTCATTCAACAAATATTTATTCAGACTTTACTGAGTGTCAAGGACTGTTCTGAACCCTGGCGACACAATAAACAAAACAGATGAAAATCTTTGCTCACTAGAGCTGACATGAAAATTAAATTATCACCATTGTGGTAATTACTCTCCTTATCTCACCCCCAAACCCCCAAACACAGACACACTGTGTTTTAAATTGTTTGGCACATTATTTGCCTTCATTTCCTCTGACCAAATTAAACACAATATCTGGTAAAGACTTGTTCTTTAAATATTTGTAGAAGCGCTCAATGCTGACTACAAAGAAATGGCGACTACAAAAACTGCTTTCATTATGCATGCAACAGATTTAGTGAAGCTTTCCCTTTGATTAACAGGCAAAATTCATACCTGCCTCCTTCTGTAGTCTCAAACTTTCATTCCAGCCCAGCTGCCACAGGATTTGGGTGCGTTGTCATCTTTGTCTCCAGCAGATTGGGAGTATCTTCTGATAATTAAACTAACTGAAGTATTGATACAACTAATATATTCAACAGCACTAAGAAGACTCTCAAATATTTGTTCAGTTCAAGTCAATGTTGATTTTTCATTATATTTAATTACTAGATAATCTCTCTATCTATAGAGTTAAAACTACAGCTAAGATATGAGGTAATGCTTTGGGCTTCAACCCCAGTCACACAGTTGAGTTAGGATGTGACCATAAGCAACTTGCATTCTCTCCTGAGGTTCCCACACCTGCTAAGCTACGAGTACTAATTAATACATGCTAAGATTCCTCTAAGTTCCAGAATTCTAAGCACTAAATAGATATGAGTT
This sequence comes from Pteronotus mesoamericanus, assembly GCF_021234165.1. Taxonomy (NCBI): domain Eukaryota; kingdom Metazoa; phylum Chordata; class Mammalia; order Chiroptera; family Mormoopidae; genus Pteronotus; species Pteronotus mesoamericanus. The sequence goes on along the minus strand of NW_026555329.1, from coordinate 17,064,209 downwards.
AGTAAAATATGGTACTCTTAAGTAGTAAAAATACTATTTGTTAACTTCAAAAGATCAATCTTGCCTCATTTGAAACATATTTTTAAGTATTCTATTCCTTTTTAAAATTATTTTTAATGAAGGACTTGAGATTCAAAGATACAACCCATTCAAGATCAAAAGGCCGGTCAGTGTTTGTCCAGCATTTGAATTCAAATCTATTTGATTCAAAGTCCAATGTATTGTCCATATACTATGATACTGACTTAGATAGGTGGGTTTACCAGGGTAGAAACAAGCTTCATCATCATTTCCCTGCCTTTTCTTAAAGATTTTATTTATTTATTTTTAGAGAGAGAGGAAGGGAAGGAGAAAGAGGGAGAGAAACATCAATGTGTGGTTGCCTTTCTCGTGCTCCCCACTGGGGACCTGGCCCGCAGCCCAGGCAGGTGCCCTGACTGGGAATTGAACCAGGGACCCTTTGGTTCACAGGTCAGCACTCAGTCAACTGAGCCACACCAGCCAGGCTCCACTCCAGCCCCTTTTTTTAAATTACAGGACACAATAGAAGAACAAACTGTCATGTATTAGCAGTATAAAATTATTATTATATTATCACTAAATATTTTTTTCTGACTCCTGATTCATTCACTTATTGGAATTTATAAATGTTGGAGACATTAAAAATTCTCTGAATTGTGCTATTAAGAATGAACTCAATTTACGCCCTGGCCGGTTGTGGCTCAGTTGGTAGAAATGTCACATAACCAAAGCGTTGCAAGATTGATTTACAATCAGGGCGTGCACCTCCATTGTGGATCTGATTCCCAGTCTGGTGCTTAGGGGATGCAGCCAATCGATGCTTCCCTCTCAAATGAGTGTTTCTCTCTCTCTCTCTCTCTCTCTCTCTCTCTCTCTCTTTCTCCCTTTCTTTCTCTCTAAAAGCAATGAAAAAACAAATGTCCTCAGGTGAGTATAAAAAAAAAAGAAGAAATGTAGTTCTTACTAAGCAAAGGCATTGGAGCCATCCTTACCTCCTTCCCCCCCAGTGCCTCCACATACTCCCACACAAACCCAAATTATTATGCAAAAGAATGCCTTCGGCCTCAGGATCCACAGCCATGAAATACAGGTGGCTGAGGAAATTTTCTGTGCTCTGAAAAGAGGGTTTTTATAAAAAATTTTGATTTGGTTGATATATAGATTTCAATTCTGAAATCCTTTTTTATTACATCAAAACATTTCAAGCATCATAAACTATACTTTCAGTAAGCCTTTGATTGTGGAAATAGATAATAAAAAGTCACCAGGATTTAAGTAACTCTTTATATAAACTTGAATTTCCTTCATCATAATAGCATATACACTTAACTAAAAAATAACATATACATATGGACAAAACATCTTGCCTCAGGACCAACTAGAATAATTGTAAAAGCCTTGAGTGATTTATTCACAAAGGTTATTAAGCATAATCATAAGATTTATTTTTTTTTTTAAATAACTCAAATTGGAGAGCAGGACAAATGAGTTAAGTGTTAGGAGTTAAGAAATGACTCAGCCCTGGCTGGTGTGGTTCAGTGGACTGAGCGTCAGCCTATGAACAAAAAGGTTGCTGGTTCAGTGCCCAGTCAGGGCACATGCCTGGGTTGTGGGCCAGGTCCCCAGTTTGGGGAATGCAAGAAGCAACCAGTAAATATTTCTCTCACTCATCAATGTTTCTCCCCCTCTCTTTCTCTTTCCCTCCCACCTCTCTAAAAATAAAATAAATTTTTTTTTAAAATGACTCCATAATAGTGGAGATATAAAGATACAGCTGAGGTAAACACTCAAGATAGTCCTTAGGGATTGTGTGAGTCAAGGACTGGGGTGAGAGAAAGGAAGAGATGAATGTTTGTAATTTTGAAGACTGGGTATAAGGCAAAACCAAAAGTTATTATACCACTTTTTGTGGGAGTCAGCAAACTATAGGCCATGAGCCAAATCTGACCTACCACTTGTTTTTGTATAACCTAAAGTTAAAAAGTTTTTACATTTTTAAATGGTTGAAAAATAATTAAAGATTAATATTTTATCCTTAATCAAAATTATATGAAATGCAAATTTGTATCTATAAGTACAGTTTTACTGAAACCCAGCCATGCCTGTCTTGTACAATAATGGCAGTTGGATGGTTATGACTATACGATCCACAAGATCTAAAATATTACGTGGCCCTTTACAGAAAATTTGTCCTCCTCTGATCTAAACTACTGATACTACAAAAGGCACTGGTTAAACAGATTTTGCTAAAAAGAGCACTCAGGATCCAGAACAATTCAGCTCTAACACATCTTACCTCTTTTCCAGATTGGTATTTCCCTGGTGTCTATTTCTGCTTGCTCTGAACACATTGGTCCAATAAGTTGGGCTTTGAAGACATTTTCCCTTGCTGTTCAATTGAGAGAGCATTGTTTCTATGCTTCCTGTTGATGTCATTAGTTACGCTCTTAGAGGTGTAGAGGTGCTGTCCCGCTGCCTGTGTATGTGGGCTTTTCCCTCAGGACTGGGAGCAGCGAACACGGGCGGTGTCCGCCCACAGCTTTCAGGCCTTTTGGTGGGTTCCAGATGACTCCAGCTGCCAATACATCTGCCTCCTGTTACCTGGGGGTTTTTTGTTGTTGTTGTTGTTTTGAAAACACAATAGACCTCTCAAACCTAAGTTTCTGGCAGGCAAGAAATGCAGAGAAATTAAAACCTCTAAAGTATCCCTCCACCAATAACTCTTGGAAATTGGCATATAGCTACCCTAGTTGCCTCATCCCTTGGCATGCATGTATTTTGCCTCATTTTTGAGATGGTCCTTGTGGGATTAAGCTCCAATCTCTCACTGTGTTGCTCACTTAATATCACCACTTATTAGTTGCTCTTCTTTCCTTTTTTCCTGAAATTTCTAAATAACCTGTGTGTATTAGAATTCTTATCTCAGTCTCTGCTTCTAAGAGAATCCAAACTAAACGCTGAAACTAAAATCACCCCTCCTGCAGCCCTTCAGTCTCGTCGCCTGGGGGCGGGGGATGGGGCAGAAGTTGTATTTGGAGTAACATAGAGAATCCCCAGAAATTTCACCTATTTCAACAAGGGTCACGATGGGTACAAGTGAAGAGCAAGTTTGTTCTCTTCTCCAGATGGATCAAGAATAAACCCTTGCACTGAGAATGAAACCAAGATTCCCCAGGGAAATGGTTTCCTGCTCTCTGTAGCTGTAGCTTGTATTGCTCAGTTTAGACCCATATGTACAGTTGCCTAATGGACATCATCTGGTTGTACCACGCACCTCACTCTTGTGTGTGTCTGTGTGTAGAAATATTCCTGACCATGACTGTTCTGGCATGCCCCCCATTTAGCTGGTCACCGAGTCCTCCTGCGCTGTGATCAGAGGTATCTCTGCATCAGTGAGGCTCCTGATGTCATCTTCTATCTCATGACTGACCTTCTACTGATCTTTTCATATACTATTTGGCTCCCCACACTACTGCTAAAATTATCTTTCAGAAAAGGTAATCCATCAAATTTTGCCTGTTTGCTTCAAAACCCTTTTGATTCCTCCTTGCCTACAGAATGCATTTCAATCGTCTTGCTGTGTCCCCTAAGGCCCTTAACAGTTGGCCCAGACTCCCAAAAGTTATCCATTTCTCACACATATATGAGTGATTATTTTCCAGATGGCTATAGATGCTGTTGAGATGAAGAAAATACAAACTCATTTCAAAGCTTTACTGAATGCATACTGGTTTTATTCATGTATTTTTCAATGAATAAAATACAAGAAAGTACAGATATCATGTGGAGTTGCAATTTTCTGATGTTAAAAAAGATATTCTCATGCTTTCAAAGTTGGGAGCCAACTAGAGTTATATAATTTTAAAGTCCTATTTCAACACTCTGCACTTTTTCATGTTAAGCAACTTTTTTAAGGCAGGGTCATTCCAAGGCCATAGACTTTGAGAACAACGGTGTTTCTGGGCCAAAAAATAAGTTTGGTTTTGTATTACTGTACACATGTGTGTATATAGCGTGGGTGATGGTGGGTAGTAGAAAGGAGATTGGCCCAGGGCTTATATACACATGGCAGGATGTTATACTTTATTTCCAATAATTCTGTTAAAACAACTCTGGCTCCTTTGGTAGGCTTCAGTAAAGAAATTGGAATAATGGTACCTCAATATAACACAATACAGTCTATGGTAAAATTTAGTCTTTCAAAATTTCCTGTCATAAAAAATGGAGGAAAGAAACAGTTTTCTACATTACTGAAGCCATTAACTTCAGGCAGCATCACCAGGATGCTGTCTTGTATTGGACAGTCTCCCAGTACAGCATCAGGATGTGGTAACTGGAGAAAGAGACCTCTGGATTCAAATGGATTTGGGTTCAAATCCTGGGAACACTATTTCTTGGTAACTGTGATCGTCAACAGGCCACTTCTCTGAATCTCCATTTCTTCATTTATAACATGAATAACAGATACATTGTTCAATATTATGATGGCTTTAAATGAAATCAAGTTATTCTTGTGGGCATTAATGTATTTTTTTTCTTTTCCTATTACTATTACTAAAATTACTATGCTCCCAAATATCTCATATATGTTTAAGATTTCAAACTTTATATCTGGAAGGATCCCTAGAGCTTATTTAGAACACCCTACTTAGTTTTTAGATCTGGACACCAAAAGAGGTCATGTAGACTGCCTGTCATTATGTCATGAAGTAGTAATATTTGTAATTAACAACAAAGGCAAGTGGGATGGTGGGCAGCTTATAAGAGCTGAAAATCGAGGTTACCAGACATTTAAAAACCTACAAATGTGATTAGGGAGAGGATTTTCTCAAAAAATACTTGACAGTCAGAGCTAGAACTGAAGGAAGAAGATACCGAAGGTCCCCCTGCGCCTACCTGCTGTTGGGAGGCAGTTCTCCAGAGGTCCCACATGTTGCTGCATGTCTTGCAAGCAGTCACTGACTGCCTTTGTACCAAACTATTTTTTCAAGAATGTTTGCATAGTAAGCAGTTTTAGAAAACCAAAGAGTGTCTCCCTCTGGAGCAAATGGAAGTTTAGCTTACTGTCCCTTATAAAAGACTCAGGTTCTCTAAGCCCAGGGTTCCTCTCTGTAATGCAACCAACTCACGGCACGTGCAGCTGTCACATAACACTTTACACTGCCCTGTGGGAATCTGGGCTCAGGAAACCATTGCAGGAAAATACTGGTACTCTAGCTACTGCTCTTATTGTAATTAAACACTTTGTTTGTGACTCAGGGTTCTCACCTCTTCTGCTAGCATGCATGAAACTCTCAGGCTAACTTATTAGTTTGAAAATAGGGGGAAAGAAATCTCAGAACCTCCAGTTCTTGACACTTGCTCAGTATTGCTATTAATTAAATCTCTTTTTAAGTCCTTGAAGCAGAAACTTTATATTAATGTAATGGACTCCCAATGTCTTCACACAGACCACTAACAACTAAGGCAGACCAAGAAATAGCAATTACATCCCCTTATTTAGTGTATGAAAACTGTTAGTGCCCCCATTAAAACCTCCGTCCAATCCCTTCTAGAAGCTCAGAGCCCTAGCTTCTGAGAGTTTTTCCTGCTAACTGCACTCACCTATGACCTTCATCAGATGACTGACCTTGAGCACAGGGATCACTTCACCTGTCCAGAGTGCAGGAAGTGGCAGAGAGCTTGTACTATTTCTCTCTGATGTGTTTGAAGCCAATGGCTGACTCAAGTGGAAGTAGGGGAGACCTTACTCCTTTCCCTCAAGGCCAAGCTCTGGGGATTTAATTTATGTTCCTGGAACTTCCTGTGGGATCAGGATGAGGCTGGGACTTGCCCTGAAATGCCACCTTTGCCTGGCTTCCTTACCCTGTCCTGCTTCTCCACTCCATCCTGGTTTCTCTTTGGAACATGTTCTTAGAAAATAAAGAGCAAATGCTTGGCCTGGGGTCTAATTCTAGAAGAAGTGGCTTAACGTGGCCAGTGATTCTCAAGTCTGGTTGTATATTAAAATCAATTGGGAGATCTTTTAAAAAATTATGATAGTATCCCAACGTAGGACAACTAAGTCTCCGGCAGTAGGGCCAAGGAATGCATGTAAGTACATATATATGCCAGATGATTCTACTGTTCAGCTCCGATTTTGATCATTTGAACAACATATTCTTTGGGTAGTTTAATTTCACTATTTGCTATCTTCCCAGCATTCAAACAGGCCTAGCAGATATGCTATCTAGGATACTGCCCAGCCCAGTAAATCCTCCAGTCTGAAAACGTGGCAGCAGCATGGCCTAGCTCAAGGAGCTGCAGAATGCTTTTCCTTGGCAATGCTAGCAAAGATCTTTAACACCAGGGGTAGTCTTTAGATGGGAAAGGCCTAGAGGGCTTCTCTAGGGAAAGCCGTACACAACTGCCAAGCAAAAACAGGGTGCTAGCCCTCCCTACAGCTCCGAAAAAGCCCACTGACACAGGTGTGAGCCGCCATTCCCAGTCTCAAAGGAGCCTGGAGAATACGGCTATGGCCTTCATTTTAGCCAATTCCTTAGCCACATTCAACTTAGTTGAATTTGGCACAGCCAGCCCCCCAGCCTTTTACTTTCAGCTGCCAAGCATATTTCCATGATTATCTGCCTGCCTGGTGCTGGACGGTAGACTGGCGCTCTTGTGAACACTCTTTTTAAACAGGTAGCTGACTACATGGCTTGGCTACCAATCCAGCCCCCATGGAGCATGCCCAGGGCAAACTGCCGCCTTCCATCACACAGAACACCTTCCATCCTCAAACAACACTTTTCCCTCTACCATCTCCTAGGACACCTTTCCTCCTGGACCCACTGACATAATCCCGTGTTTAGCAAACTTTCTGGCATATGGTAGTGCTTAAGAAAAATCTAATGAAGTATAAGTGGTTGCTTAGCAAGCTCAGGAGCTCCAAGAGGACTTTTGAGAAAACTCCTGGTGGGCCAGGGAAAGTAGAAAGTCTGTCTACCACGTGGCAGACCACTGGTGTCTTGGAGGAATGCAGTAATACTGTCCGAGTCAACTCCTCCTTACTGAGTGTCCTCATTGGCGCACAGGCTGAGGCTCACCTCCAGACAAACCATCTCTGCCAAATGGAGCGGGGTCTTAAATGGGAGGAGGGAAATGGCCAAACACAATCATATTTTGTCTCAGTAATCAACCTGCCCACTTCCCATCCACTTGTTCTACCCTCCTTACTGCCAACCTCATATCTTTAGTCTATATATTCACACACCCTGGCTTTAATTTCATGACTGGCCAACCCTCTCCACCCAGCTTCGTGCTCTCAAGAGCTCAGATTCTGGACTCTGGAATCAGAGATATTCATTTTGGAATCCTAGCTTTATCACTTAGTCCTTGGTTCCTTCACCTGTCAAGTAGAAGCCATTTAACACTCTACCAGGGCTGTTGTGGGGTTTAGAGGTAATAAGAGAACTAGTCAAATCTAGCAGGGCATTTGGCACACAGTAGGAGTTTTAAAATGTCATCCATTATTATTATTATTATTAGACAAAAGTTAATGTTTGAAATCCAGACACTGCCACAATTAGAAAAACAATTTTACACCTGGGCCACAATATCCTGCCCACCCTTCCAGACCAAGAAATCTTAGCAGGAGACCTCCCAGCTGCTCCCATAAGTTTCCCCAGACTTAGAAGGGGACATATCAAGAATTATTTTAATATTTTGTATTTTAAAATCACAATTTTTTTAGCCATTTACAATCTTTAAGCTTAACTCTTCAGTATATGATAGGAACAGGGTTGTCAGCTTTCCCTAGCAGTAGCTCACAAAAATAACTTTTTGATGAACTCTATACAAAATAGAATGAACTCCTGTGATTCTCAGCTCTACCTGCACATCATAAGAACACATGTGTAGCTTTATAAAACATTCTCAGACTTGATCTCCAAACGGAGTTCCACTTCTGTGACACAGGCAGAGATGCAACCTTGGCCCAGGGGGCGCTGTGGGCAGCCATCTCTTCCCAGGCTACTCTCTGTGCACCCCACCCCCCACCCTCTGCCTCCTCCATGTTTTGCTTGCCTGGATGTGAGAGTGCAGACTGGTCATTACCTCATTCCTGTGGGCCCCCAGCAAGAATTCCAAGGAGTGGAGCCTCTACTGGCCCTAAGCAGATGCTCCCTCTGGCCAGAACCCAGGAGGGAAAGAGGACGGTTAGGAAGGAGTTGTGTGTAGAATGGAAGAGCAAGCAGGGAAGTAGGGAGAGGGCAAAAAAGTAGACCTGTATCTGCGCCCCTGGCTGTTAGAAAAGAAATGGGACCAAATAACAGAGGGGTTGCTGTGGGGAACAGAGCCCCATCCCAGCTACTCAGAGGTTGTCTGGTTTGCTTCACAGCGAAAAAAGTGGCTTCTGCTTCTGTGCACATCTCTTTTAAGAGAAAACTATTGCTTTTTATTATTGTTATTTTCCTCTGCATCTTACTCCTCTCCCCACTCTGTGACTATACATTATCTGGTAATGTCTCCTGTTCTCAGATCTAGTAGAATTGTACGGCAGTTACCTGACATACACTGTTTGTTGCCCCACCAATTTGTGTTGAATTAATGCGTGGTGCATCAGTGGACTGGCCTCCCCACACACAGTGCCATGGACTTTAGATGACACTCAATTTTGTCCTCAGGCAAAACACAGCCTTCCTTCCTCTGGGTCTGCACCTGTTAATCCAGACTAACCTGTCTGACCTATCTTGGGTTAGGTCTGCATCTCCACCCGGCTGTGAGCACCTCAGGTAAAGGCCATGCTTATCCGCCAGCTCCCGACACAGCCCTGGCATTGAGAAGGCTCTTGAATGTTTGTGATGTGCAGCCAATTTTCTCTCTCCATATTATTTGACTGGTGTCTGATTTCTTCATCACTAGGAATGAAATCAATACTAGAAAAAGGAAACACAGTGTCCTGGTCATACAAGTCCTTTCTGATGTAACTACAGACAACCAATAGGACATCTTTGAGTGTCTGTATCCAAAACCAAGTGGACTGAATCAGCTATAGGGACGCTTCCAGTCAGAGTTTGAAGCAGGAAAGATATAGAAGCTATAGAAGATATTTGGAAGCATGATACTATGGAAAAACAAATGAGTCTGTGTAAGTTCCCTGCAGATCAATCTTAGTTCATGTAAACCTCACCAAAACTTTAAATATGTATTTTACTCCCACTTGAAGAACAGAAAAAAAAAAAAATAGAGTCTTAGAGCTTTGATTTGCTCAAGGTCAGATAGCATGCCTAGGATTCCAGCCTGGATCTGTTTGAAGCACAGCCCACTGTCTCTCACCTCCCATGCTACTTCCCAGGTGGGTGACCGACCTCACAGAGCCACCCAGACGGTGTCCTCAAGGATGCTGCCAAAGAACCAGTGGCTTCTTTAGAATGGAGAATAGTTCTCATCTTCCCTTTTGTCTTAATAGGAGACAGTCACATAGCGTGACATTACAGTATTGCTAAATGACATTTTTTTTTCTCTAACTCTGTCTTTACTCCCTTATTGGAGACTATGAAAAAAGCCAAGAGCACTTGAAAATTACTTCATTTGAATTTTGAGAAAGAACAAAAATTTTCCTTGCTTTTTATGGGTCTTAAAGTTAGTATCCCTCCACCAGCCTACCATACAATCCTCCCATTCATCCCTTGTAAAACCAAATTTATCAGTCCAGGTACATCTCCAAACTTCAAGTCCATACCCTTCTAACAGCTTTGGCTAAGAAAGTTACTTGAAATAATTAAACTCTAAAATCTGGAAGAAATATTTCATAAAAATCTAATTGGTTCCCAATATTTATGTTGTAAGAATCCCTCTCCTACCAAACATAAAAATGCAGCTCCATGTGCTAATAGTTGTGCTATTTTTTTTTTAATATCCATTGATTGGGAAAATATGTGATAAAACATCAAAATGAATCCAGGCAAGTTTTGAAATGTTTGTAATTTCTGCATCTGGGCAGCATGTTTATCTTGTATATGTGTGAAAAATAGCTGACCGCAGGATAGGCTGGGCCACTTGTCAAGGGCACTGGGTGGCACACCAAGGAGACCGAAATTTAGTCTGCAGGCAAAATGAAGTCAAGAGAGCTTGGAAAGCAAACTGACAGGACCCGATTGATTTTCTTCTTCAGAAGGTAATCTTGGCAGCAGAGCGGAGAGCCAACTGTGAAATGACAGGGCGGTGACAGGAGCACAAGGAGGGGCGAGGAGACACCATCAGGCGCCACCGTGATACAGAGTCATTGTACCTCTGACCCCGGCCCTGGAAGACGTGGTGAGCAACCAGATATGGACAGTGCAGGAGATGGATGCCCAAAGATGTTCCGAATCTGGAAACTTTTGGAGACTGTTACCTTGAAAATAATAAGGAATAGCAAAGGGGGAATGTATACGTCGGATGAAGCTGGGGGTTGGAGTGGCGGAATAATTGGTGAGACTAATAATACTGGATCTACATGCATTAAGTTTGCAATTATGTTTCTTTTCAGCATATCATCAGATATTTAAGTCTGAGGGTGAGGAGATCTGAGCTGAGCTGGATCTTTAGTCAGCAGGAAACCATAGTTATGACAATGCTTATAAGTCCCACTCACTTACTAAATGGCTCAAGGAAAATGCTGAACTTTACTTAGCATTAGTTTCCTCATTTGAAAGCTGGGATAATTCACATCCACATCAAGAGCTTCTTACTAAAGATTATAGGTTTTTTAAAAACAAAATGTTAGTAAAGTACATGGCATATGGTAGTTGCTCAAAACATAGCAGGTGCTATTATGTAGATTGCAAGCCAGCAGAGTGTTACCATTCTCTGAGAGAGTGGAATTTATCCTTCTTGGAAAGCAAAAGAGAGAGAAATAAAAGGCAGGGTCCTGGGGATGCAATACTAGAGAAACAACCAAAGGAAAGGCAGGCCAAAAGGCTGAGGAAGAGAGAAGGGAATCAGGAAAACAGGGTGACCTGGCTGTCACTGGAGGAAAAAGCTCAGCAAGCAGGGGGTAGGTCAGATTCCTGAAGATAGGAACTCAACGTCGACCCTGAATTAGTCAGGGAGTCACAGTGCCCTGAAGGGTGCCCTGAGGATAATGGCAACCTACGTGGCCAGTGTTCAGGCGCTCCCAGAGCTATGAAAGGTTAATTACCTCAGTCGCTATACAGCTACAAGCGAGAATGCAATCTGAATGAAAAAGGAGAGCATAACCAACAGTCCTGACAATGCTCAAAAAAATTGATGCATTTATTTGACATGCTTGAAGCAGTTAAAGTTCCCCCTGCAGATGGAAGAAAACGTCCTGCTTTCTGTCTGATTATGGCAGCCAAGACTGAATGTGGGAATACGGGGGTTACAAAAACATGTGGGGGAGGGGGAGGTGATTTTTACAAATCAGAAATAATCTGTAAAGAGTAATGAGCCTGTTTTATTCCTAAAAAGGAATCAGGAATTTGAATTTTTTTAAATTTGTTCAAACAAAACAATGTATAAGTATTCCTGTCCCTCATCTATCAAATCAAATACAACACCTGCTGTTAGCACAATTTCCAAAATCAATCTCAGATCCAACCCCCTCTACGGCAGCTTTCTACAGTGTAAATTTAGCTAAATTAGAACTGCATTTCCCAGAATTCCCTTTCCTGTCTGGTTGTGGGTGATAGATGGTTGGACAAAAGAGAAATTTGCATGATAGTTCAACCTCCAAAACAAAGCTGCAGCCAGTAAGGTCTAAAGTAGGTCAGGGTGCCCTGCTACAGTTCACTAATTTCTTTCCTTGCTAATAACTTTCATTTTATTTTTTTTCCCAAGTCAAGCCCCTCTCCATCACCATCTGTCCCCCCATATCCTCTTCCACCTCTCCCCAGCCCCTTTCCCTCCACTGGCAACCATCACACGTTGTCTGTGTATAAGTCTTTCTTTTCTTGCTTAACCCCTTTACGTTTTTCACCCATGCTGCAACACTCCCCCCTCTGACTGCTGCCCGTCCGTTCTGCGGTTCACTTCTCTCACGTGTATTGGCTCACATTGCTGGAGTAGGGCAGCAGCTGGGCCCAAGGCCACTCCTGCTCCCTCTATACCTCCTCTTCCAGCTTCTCCATATCCAGGGTCAGAGGGTGGGGGTGGGGTGGAGGAGAGGAGGTCATTTGTATCCTAAAGCACTGAGAAACAGACAAGGTTCCTCTATGTTCCCTGCTTCAAATCTAGCTTTTCTTTCCAACTCCTGGACCTACTAACTGCATCGACCATAGACCTTCAACCAGGCACAAAGGCAAGAGTTTTCTGTAAACTTTTTCATCACCGCCCCCAATTGTGTAAGGTCTAAATTCTAGAATAATTCCAATGCTTCGTAACAGTCTTAGTGGTTGTTTTCCTGATTGAACCCTGACTGATACAGAAATTGAGACTAAAAGTGGTTCAGAGGGAATAGAACCTTAAGAATGGTTTTCTGAATTAGTTTTGGGTTATCTGGAATTGATTTTCCGATACAATTAGAGAGGCAATAGTAAAGGAGATCCTGGTAGATCATGGCATGCAAGAGTTACTTGAAGTTTCACCTGTGGACATCTGTAATCAAGTGCCAATAAAAGACAAGCATTTGATTGAACTAACTGCCACCAAGGAAGATTGTAGTTAAAATAAATAAGTAGTTTGGGAATGAATGGTTGCTTCTAAGTGCACTGGAAAAATGTGAGGAAAGAAACTGATAAGCTTCAGGATTTATGAGTGTCCTGAAAGATGAGAATATCCTGTACCAAAAGGCCAAGATTTCTGAAAACCAAACGTGAAATTTAATCCTGTGAGTGGCTGAATTACAAGTTGAATTCTCAACTTTGCAGGGTTCGTTGTGTTAAGGTTAGGACACAGATGGAGAAGAAACAGGACTTAAAAATTTGGGGTGGGGATATGTGAGCAGATTCCAAAGCAACTGGGGACCTTGAACCCTTAAATTCTACTGAGTCTCCTTTCTCAGTAGAGAGCCCTTCCACACCTGTCTGAAGAAGTTTGTCTTCTATAGCCTGAAGACCTACTATGACATCCCTTAAGATAGTTGCTTTCCAGGAAACAGCTGATCTTCAGGAGCTACCCTCATGTCTCTTGTTACTTCTAGACCTGTGACCAGACTCAAGTTTCAGCAGGCTCTGGGAGGTATGCTATAAAGTGTGACTCATAAGGAGGTCAACACACCAAGAGAACTGCAAGATTTTGTCAATTTATATTGATAGAATTCATCAGTGTGCATGAGAATAGACCCTGAGTTGGATTGGATCAGAGAAGAAGAAACAGTGTTGGACTCACTGAAATTAGTTGATTTAGTTGCACTAAGCAGAGATTCTGGAATCAGTGCATTCGTTTGAGGCGCTGTGAATGGTTCTAAAAGTTTGGTTTGTTGGCTACTGACCTGGAGCGAAAGGTACTTTACAGTAAATGAATTTGAAGTTTCATTTCCTTCTTGATATACTGATGAAAGGATCAAAGGCTTAGGGAAAATGATATGCTTAAGTGGATTTATTATATAATGCCTGTTCAGATACCCTCTATGTTCCCCAGAATGCTTCAGAGGATACACCTTTCACTAAGGTTTTGAGAAATACATTGGGGAAGGAAGCCCAGCATCCATGAGCTCTATGGTGGCTGTCTCGAAAGATTATAAATGAGAGGGGGAAATGCTGTCATCACACTGGGATCTCTGAATTCAGTGGGGATGATGAGATCCTGGAACAGCAGGAGTCATATGGTGACATTTAGCCACAAAGGACAAGGAAGATACGGTTACCATAATGGGCAGCAGAGCCTAATGTTATCAGAAGAGTCTGGCCCATAGAGACCTTTGACTTTTGGTAGTTATGATGTCCCCAGAACTAAAACAGATGATCACCCTACTAAGGTCTTACTTGATTTGCGTAAGTAGTGTGGTGAAAAGCTTATCAGATTTGGAAATAAAGAATGGCAGGCCCTCAATCAGTTGCCAGACATAAGCCAGTTCATAGATCTAAAGCCCTTGAAAGAAAGAAAGAGAGGGTCCCTTGAGGACCACTCGTGCTAAACAACAAAAATTTACACTTTAAGTCTTCCTCCCAGCCCTAGTTGTGTGGTTTTTAACTTGGGACAACGTCACCCCCTGGAAGTTAGTTGTCAATATCTGGAGACACTTTGGGCTGTCACAACCGGGAAGGGGCTGCGAGCATCTAATGGGTAGAGACTAGGGATGCTACTGAACATCCTACAATGTACAGAATAGCCCCTACAGCAGAGAATTATGCAGCCCAACATGTCACGGGTGCTAAGGTTGAGAAAGCCTGCTTTTCCCAAGAGGCCTGTGACTACTGAGTTTCAACAAGCAGAAAGCGGATCCGCATCCTCATAATTTTCAGGGATTCAGGAGCACCAGGATTAAACATTAAGGTTCGATTTCACAAATACAATAAGCCTGAGTCACAGCACAGACTGAAGAGTAATGCGGGCACAGTATTCAGGCACTCCTCGAGCTCTGAAAGTTTAATTATCCAAAGCATTGCATAACTGTACAAGAGAAAAAGTTATCTGGATTAAAAATAAAAAGAACATAATTAACCATGTTAAGAAACTAAAAGAAAATTTTGTTTAAATGTCAAGCGGTCCTCTTTCTTCCACTCACCTAATGCATCCCATCAGCAACTGCTTTCCAGAAATGAACCCCAAATCCAACTTTTCTCATCTCCCTCTTCTGCTCTGCCCCACCCCTGCCTTGGAGCTGCCATCATGTCTCTCCTGGAAAGCCACTTCAACAGCCTCTTTATCTTTTCCCTTGTTCCTAGAGAATCCATTCTTGCCAAGTGGTCCTTTTATAATAGACATTACTGACAACACTCCTGAACATCACAGAGTTCAGGCGAGGTGATGGCCACAGTGTATGATAAGAAATTGACAACTATTTCTTACCTTGAAGGAAAGCCTGGAGGGATGAGTAAAGAAGACACTGGTTGAGTTTTGCTCTCCTGGAGAGGAAGGTCTCCCTGTGTCCTTGCTTTCATTTCTATTCCCGCCCCACTGCCACGCACTAACTCACAGATTGTCTTTTGCCGCAGCAGAGTGATTTATTCAAACTACAGATCAGGTCACTCCCTATAAAACACATACCCGCAAAGGCCTGCTGAAGCCAGTGCCCCAACTCAGCAGTCCGGAGAGGGGCCTGAGGGTCTTACTGTTTTTAATCTGTCCAGGTGATTCGAATGTGTGACCAAGGCTAAGAACCACTGGCCTGCAGCCATGCTTCTCAAGCTCTAACCTGCAAACAAATCACCTGGCGGTCTTGTGAACTTCACTTTCTGACGCAGGAAGGCTGGGTGGACTCTGAGACACTTCAGTTCTAACAAGCTCCCAGGCAGTGTTGATGCTGCCTTCTGAGAACCACACTCTGAGTAGCCAGAGCCTAGGGGTTTAAATCATTGCTGCCCTCTACCCAAAACATACTGGCTCATAATTACTTGCAATGATATTTGTCACCCTCTGTCAATCCTCCAGTTTCCCAGCCCCCTGGACCCACTAATAACTCCGCAGCCAGCCGGCCCAGGGCTGCCGAAGAGGACCCTTAGGACAGATGTTTGTGGACAAGAGAATGACATATTGATGATGCCCGCTATGAGAAGGCCCAGAATATTTGAATGGAAAACACTATATTTCTTCCCAGTGTACAGTAAGTCTTTCTTCCAGGTAAAAATTAAGCAAAATTCAGCACTGACATGTCCCCCTAGGGATTTGAGCCTTCAGGGGAACAGGTAAAAACCGAATTGCAGTATCCTCCTCCCTCCATTAGGCATCTAAAGCAGTATTTCTCAATCTTCTGATTAGTACCGCCTTTCTGAGGGGCACTCAGACGTTTTTCCTCTGTTCACCCCCTTCCCCCATGAACTGTTAATACCACCCATGTTATATACATTATAAGTGTTTATGTCCCTGGCCCTTTATAGGGCTACAAACCATAGTAATGCCTAAGTATTTTTGTTTGTTTGTTTGTGGCTTTTTGTTTATTTTTTGCTGCCCCCCGTGGGCAATATCACCCTCACTGACAGGGCACAATCTTAGATTTTCCTTTCACGCATTCCAACCATCTAGATCCCTGGCCTGGTGTGTAGACCACGAGCTTAGATACTTTTCTCCAGCCTGACCCTGCCAGGCCAAGTGGTAAGTTACAGAGGACACTATCTTTAGAATCACACAAACCAAGTTAAAACGGCCTCTGCTATTGACAAGTTGTGGAACCTTAAGCAAGTATCTTTGTCTCTCTAATCCTAAATGTCCCAGCTGTTAAATGTATGAATTAAAATATTCACACTGAAAGACCCTTGCAAGGTCTATGGGTGAGGTGAAGCACCTGTAAAGCATAAATTACAATGCCCCATGCAGGATGGGTGTTTAATGCAGGGTAGTTCACTGGCCAGGATTTGGTGGTTGTCCTCCATAGCTTCATACCTCAGCTGAGATCAGATCCCTTGTTCCTGGGTCCAGTAGCATCTTGATGGCCTAGTACACCAAGCCAACAGAAAAGTTAGGTGCCTCCATTGTCAGGAGCCCAGTTGTTAGGTGCCCAGTGCAGGAAGGAGAAAGACACATCTTCCCTGGAGCATCGGCCTGAGAGCCAGGGTACCCTGAAGCAGTCCTGGGAGTATTACTGGAGTGGGGTGGAGAGCTGAGGATTTATCTGCGCAAGTAAATACATAGCCAGCACCAGTGCCATGGCTCTCAATATGTGGTCCTGGCCCAGTCTCTCCAACTCAACACTACCCCTGAGACCTACCTCCTGGACAAGGATAGATCTGGGCAGCCCGCATCTGCCACACCACTTGTCATCCCAAGAGCCCCTGGAAAACCTGCCTAGAGTTCCATTTCAAGCCTCGTGTCCAACCTCCCTCATCACACTGATCCTAACTTATCTCCTCAAACACCCTCTCCACCAAAGAGTACCACTGTCCTATTTATCAAAGTGATTTTCCATCTTCTCCGACTACCTACCCCCTAGACTTAACCTTCACCCCAGTACATATCCTTATTTTGCAGAGTACAAATCATACTGGACACATTATTTTTTTCCTGTCCGGTTTCCAACCACGGCCAGAAAGAGGAAATCAGCCTTTGACTTTGACTTATAAGCCACAGATGTCATAGCTGCCATCCTCCAGAGAAAAGCAGTCTCCTCCGCAATATCACAACTTCCCCTTCCACCAACTCTCAGGTCTGCACTCCTCCTGGACTCTCTGACATAAGCCAGTGCTCAGCCCAATGCCCAGCACACAGAAAGCTCTAGATACACATACCTGTGGCCTATTTCTCCATTGCAGATATCAGACACACCTGGTCCCATGTCTCTGGCTCTATCACCCAGGGGGCTGTGTGACTTCCTACATGTGGCCTTGCCTCCCTGAGCCTCAATGCCTTCACTTGGAAAATGGCAGTAAAACAACAACCTCCAGGGCTTTTATGAGGGTTGGGACAATTAAAAGATTAGACACCCAACAGAGAGCCTGGCTCTGACTTGGGGCCTCTCTAGCAAGAAAATGACCTAAAGAGATAGTTGCCCCAGTAATGTCACCTGAACAACGAGTGGCTTTAATGGGAGGGAGAATCTTTTCCAGCCTCCTATTTTTTTTTTTATTTTTTTTATTTCAGGATGCAACTCAGAATCAAATTGTATCATATTTCAGTACGGACTTATTATTATAGAATTATTATTTTTTTCTGATTTCAACCAGTTCCCATAGTGGATCTTATCATCAGGGCCTAAGGCGTCTTCAGATTCTTCTGCTTAAGAATATATCTTTTAGCCTCTTCAACAAATGGTGGTGGGAGATCTGGAGAGCTACATGCAAAAATGTGAAAGTCGGCCAACTTATACCATACACAAAAATAAACTCAAGATGGATGAAAGACTTAAATATAAGTCACAACACCATAGAAGTCCTAGAGGAGAACATAGGCAGGAAACTCTCAAACACTCCACGCAGCAATATTTTCACCAATATGTCCCCTAGAGCAAGGGACATAAAGGAGAGAATGAACAAATGGGACTTCATCAAATTAAAAAACATCTTCACAGCTAAAGAAAACATCAGCAAAATGAAAAGAGAACCAACTGTATAGGAAAATATATTTGCCAATGATACCTCAGACAAGGGTTTGATCTCCAAAATATATAAAGGACTCACACAACTCCACACAAGGAAGACAAACAGTCCAATTAAAAAATGGGCAAAGGACCTGAACAGACTCTTCTCCAAGGAGGACATACAGAGGGCCCAGAGACTTATGAAAGGATGCTCAGCATCACTAGCCATCAGAGAGATACAAATTAATGAGCTACTGCTTCACACCGGTCAGAATGGCCATCATAAACAAATCAACAAACAAGTGCTGGTGAGGCTGTGGAGAAAAGAGAACCCTAGTACACTGTTGGTGGGAACGCAGACTGGTGCAGCCACTGTGGAAAACAGTTTGGAATTTCCTCAAAAAACTAAAAATGGAACTGCCCTTTGACCCAGCAATTCCACTACTGGGATTATACCCTAAGAATCCCAAAACACCAATTCAAAAGAACCTATGCACCCCAATGTTCATAGCATCATCATTTACAATAGCTGAGTGCTAGAGACAGTGTAAGTGCCCATCAGTAAATGAGTGGATCAAAAAAACTGTGGTACATTTACACAATGGAATACTGCGCAGCAGAAAGAAAGAACTCCTACCCTTCGCAAAGGCACGGATGGAAGTGGAGAGCATTATGCTAAGTGAAATAAGCCAGGCAGTGAAAGACAAATACCATATGATCTCACCTATAAGTGGAACCTAATCAACAAAACAAACAAGTGAGCAAAATATAACCAGAGACATGGAAACAAAGAACAAACTGACAGAGACCAGAGGAGAGGGGGAAGGGGAATAACGTGGAAAAGGAAGGGAAGGGTCATCATGGAACATGTATGAAGGACACATAGACAAAGACAACGCAGGGTGGGGAGGATCGAATGTGGGAGGTGGGGTGGGTAGGGCAGGGAAGAGTAATGGGAGGGAAAGGGGGACAACTGTAATTGCACAACAATAAAAAAAGGAAAAAAGGAATATGTCTTTTAAATATTTGGTATTTCAACAAGTAAAAAATTTAGTATTCTATTAATAAGTAATTTTTAGCCATTTCTGTCATTTAAATTTTATTTCATGCAAAGGATAATGGCTTATGGTTTTCCTACTAAATCAGCATACAAAATGAAATGTTAAATTAAAATTCTATCAAAAATGCATTTGATATTGTCATGTGTGTGCGCCTTGATTGATCCTCAGAATCACCTGTAGAGCATCTTAAACATAAAAATGCCTTTTTGGGGCCATAACAAATGTGTTTCTAAGAACATCTTTTATTTGTCTTTTGGGGCACATATATATCCGTCCCTGTGGAGAGTATACATGAGACTAGGATTGCGGAGTCATAAACTATGCATGTGATCAGCTTTTGTAGACAGTCCCAAAGAATTTCTCAAAGTGGTTGTACAAATTAACACTCGCATTGATGGTGTGTGAGAATCCCCATTGTTCCATATCCTCATCATCGCTTGGTGTTCTCTGTTCTTTTTATATTAATCATTCCAATGGTTGTTTTAATTTGCATATCCTGAACCGCCAATGAAGTTGAGCATATATTTTTTGGTCATTTGTATATTTTCTTTTGAGATGTGTCAGGTATTTTTAAAATTGAATTTGTTTTTAAATTTATTAATACGTAACATATTATAGATAATTAATGTATATTATATATATGTATATAGATAATATTACATATAATATTCAGGGCACAAATCCTTTGTTTTTGCATTGAGAATATTTTCCTTTACATCTCATTCTCTTAATGGTGACTTTTGTTGCATAGAAGTTCTATATTCCATATATCTCAGTTATTAGTTGTTCACTATCTAGGTACCCACCAATAATAACATGGAAAAATAAATGGTTGTTTATTTGCCGAATTAAATACTACATAGCAATGAGAATGAACAAATCACACCTATCTTTTTTTTAATTACAAAAACAAACTAAACTAATTCATGCTGTCGCAGGTCCGGGTGCTAGGAAGGCGACTAACTTCCTAGGCTGTCCTCACTAGACAGGGTATAAACAGGTCTCTTGATTTGCTGGTAACAACAGGATTCTTGATCTGGGTACTGGTACTGGTTTTCCGAGTTTGTTCAGTTTGTGAAAATTAATCTAGCTTCACATTTATGATACAGTATGTTTACTTCAAGACCGAGCCCCAGTCCCAGAGGGCCTGGGCGTCCATGTTTCCTAGTGATTCCGAAGGGCAGCCAGGGCTGAGGACCAGTGATCAAAACTTTGATCACAAACATCTACAGATAACAAGAAGCCCGTTTCTTAAAAAATGTCTGTAGTTTATTGCACACATTAAAAAGATGAGATTATGGGTTGTTGTTTTTTTTTATCATTGCCACCTGTATTCTTACAATGTTGTTTTATGCAATTATTAAAATCCTCTTAAGTTTTACTTCTTTGTTTTCTTATTCTTTTTTTATTGTTGTTGTTATTCATTTTCTGGAAAGAAACATTTGCTGGTGGCAAGAGGGAGGAGGGTCAGAAGCTAGAGGAAGTGCGAAGATAAACATGGTCCTCCACCCTGTGCTGCTCTCATTAGTTTCAGCCCATAAAAAACCTCCTCCTCTGCTAGGGAGAGGGTGGTGTCAGTGGTGATAGACACTTTTCAGGAGAGCAGCGGCCAAAGCTCGTGGGGCTCTGCAAATTTCTGGAGCGGAGCGAGGTCCTGCAGAATGGCAGAGACTGCAGCCGCTGCGGCTGCCAGGCACAGCTCTTTCCTTGGCTTTCTCTGCCCTTTTGTGCCCTGCTTGTCTGGCAGTCTGAATGCAGACTAGCCGCTTCATCATTTTTTACAAGGGCCCGTGAAAAGCAGAATGAAGTCTGATGCTGCTAGGCTATGGTCCTTTAGATTAGAGGCTGGAGAGTCGGGGAGGAGTCGCGAGAGGGGACGACATGCTTACGCTATTGTCGTGAGCTCGGACAGAAATGGGCTCTGGGTAATGGAGATATTGTTTTTCTTTTTTTAAGGTTTTATTTATTTATTGTTAGAGAGGGGGGAAGAGGGAGAGAAATATGAATGTGAGAGAGAAACATCAGTCGATTTCCTCTCATATGCACCCCGACCAACCAGGGACCAAACCACAACCCAGGAATGTGCCCTGCCTGGGAACTTAAGTGATGGATGACCTTTCCCAGTGCTGGATGATGCCCAACCAACTGAGCCACACTGGTCAGGGCGAGATATAGCCTTAATGGGGTCAGTTTTTCATAGAAACAAAGGACCCCCATGCCCAGTAATTTGGTAGTTGACTGTTTTTTCCTCCTTGTCAAAGCCTTCCTTTGTGTTCCCAGGCAAAATGAATCCCATTGCCTCTGTGCTTCCGTGGCACTTGGCACTTCTGCCTATCCCCGCTACGGGCACTGTGCTTAGTAGGCCGAGATTCATGGCTCTCTCTAGACGACTGGTTCTCAGAGTGCGGTCCCTGGAGCCGCAGCATCACCTGCGAACACCTACACGTTCTCTGTCCCCAGCCCAGACTCCGTGAATCAGAAACTCTAGGTATGGTGCCCAGCATTCTGAGATTTAATGAACCTTCTAGGTGATCCTAATGCAGCCTAGAATGGTTCTCAAATTCTGGGAGTTTGAGTGGCTTTAGATAAAGGGGACCTGAGGTACATTCACCCTGCAGGGCCTGGAAATCAACTGAATATGGGAAGGTAGAGAATAAGTAAAAGACAAAGGCATTTCGAGTTTGGACGGCTGCATTTGTTGTCCCATGAAACCAAATAAGGAACACAAGGAGAGGAAATACTTCAGTTTGCTGTTACTTGTTTGAGGGGTTCACAGAAACCAAGTTTGGTTTTAGACCTGTATTCAGGTGTGGGAAGTACATGCAGATGTTGTCCACTAGGGGGCTCCAAGGACACAACTGAAAATGCAAGGTCTGAGCTCAGGAGCCACACGGGTCCAGCTTTATATTCAAGTTCTGCCATTTTTGGTTCTCTAGGTTTGGGCCAAGGTCTTACACTTTCTTGAGCCTTAGCTCCTGTATGTGACAATTAAAACAGTTGTCCCTACTGCACAGAGTTCAGGGAAGGATGAAATGAGAAAACATGTTTAACTCAATTAGCAATGTTCCTGGCTCACAGAAATGGCTGATGCCAGTATTTTATAGATTGGTGAGGCTACATAATACAGATGGGAAATGTAGACAATGGAGTGCATCTGATTACCCAGGTGAGCAAGAAGGAAGAAACAAGGCTGAGGTTGAAGGATGTCAGTTCAGCGAGGGGGACTCCCGGAAGCGGGACTTGGAAGGCACTGGAGGAGAGGCAGGGAAAGGACCAGTCAGGACAGAGCGGCCTAGGGGTCAGCGCATGAAGGGAGCAGATAACTGCACATATTGCAGCAGTTAAGCAGGACTGGAATGAAGAATTCGCCATTTTATTTGTCATTGAGAAAATCAATGGTGATCTGGCAAATAGCAGCATGGCAGCAGATGGAGGAGGCAAAACCCACCTGCGATATCAAACAATACTAAAATGCTGTAAGTGCAGTCATCAAAATGGATCCCACCCTGCCCTGGTGGCTCAGCTGGTTGGAATGTTGTCTGTCTGTACACCAGAAGGTTGCAGGTTCGATCCTGGTCAGGGCATGTATGGGAGGCAAGCAATCAATCTCAGTCTCTCTCTCCCCCCTCCCCCTTCTCTCTCTAAAATCAATAAATATATCCTCAGGTGAGGATCAAAATAGTTTTAATGGATCCATTATTAAAAGAGAGGCATGGAATTTAATCTACCTTAAAAATTGGAAAAGTCTAATTAATGGCATTAGTGCATACAACGAAATAATCTTTCTCAAATAAAAAACCTAGGGTATGTGGTGGGCTCCTTTCTTTACTATACATCTCACATCTACATCATCAGTTACTTCTATTGGACCTATCACCAAAATAAATCCAGAATCCATCCACTTCTCTGCTTCTCTGCTGCCACCCTAGACCAAAGTTCCCTCATCTGGGTCTCGAGCAACTGCAATGACTACGCCTGGTCTCCCGCTTTCCTCTCTGGTCCCTCCAGATCACCTCCCCACCCTTGTCCTCTTCCCAGCAGCCCCAGAGGTATCTTAGCCTGCAAATCAATCACAGTAATCTCCTGCTTCAACCCTCCCGTGAGGCCTCACCACACCTAGCAAATAATCCAAACCGCTGTCTTGGTGAGCAAAGCCCACTGAGCTGTGCTTGCTCTCCCATACCATCCAGCATGATAGTCACTAGCCGTGTACAGCTATCAAGCACTTGAAATGCTAGTAATAGTACAAATATATATATATTTTTATGTTCATGGAGCAACATGTGGCTAGTGTGATTGAAAAGTTGAATTTTAGACTTCATTTTATTTATATTAACTTAAATTTAAACAGCCACATGGGGCTAGTGGTTATGATAGTGCACAGCACAAATGTAGAAAATTTCCATCATCACAGGAAGGTCTACCGGACAGCACTGTCCTGGCTGACCCCCGGCTCTTTCCCCCTTGCTTGCTGGATATCGGCGTCACTGGCTGACCTTCTGCTCCTCGCCCACATCAAATTCCTTCTCCTCTGAGGGTTTTGCACAGGCTGTTCTCTCTTCCTGAACCCTGTTGCCCTTTGATCTTCACATGGTAGCCTTGTCTCAACGTCAATGTTACTGCCGCAGGAAGACCTTTCCTTTCCACCCAAATGAAAGTCTCCCTACTATGTTATCTTCGAAGCATTTCTGGGTAGGTAAAAATACTTTCTACATGGATTGTTTATTTCCTATTTGCATGCACCCCCATTTTAACATGTTATTTCCCCAAGGGCAGGGACCTTGGCTCTCTAGTGTAGGTGGAGGACTTAAGCTTAGAGAGGCAGAACTTCTACTTTTCTGAATAAGAGAGCAGGAAGTGAGCACAGGTGCTCTTCTTGGAAGGAAAAAAGATGCATCAAAGATTTTACCTCACGATCTGTATTTTCTTGATAAAAACAAACAAACAAAAAAAGAGGTAAGTTTGACTGCCAAATGTGAACCTGCCTGGGGAAAAGTGGTTTCAGAATAAAGAAAAGCTAGAAAAGAACTGCTAAAAAGGCTTTTTTAACTAGCTTACAACTAAGGGGCATATTGAGCATCACTGAGGATCCAGAAGGGAGTGGAAGTCATAAATGGTTTGTGGTACAATCTGCAGTGTGATTTTCCTCCAGAAAGAGAAGCAGTGCAGATCTGCTTATCACATTTTATTCTTACAACAGCCTCTGAGATGTTTGCTAAAGTATCCCTGACTTTAAGGTAATTAAATGAAAAGGCAGAGAGGTTAAAGTGATCTATCTAAGACTAGGAAGCTAGTAAGTGGAGGAGCTAGAATTTGAACCTGGCATTCAGAACCCACAGCCAGGGCTCTTGGCCACATCTCTATACTGCCCTCCATCCTTGTTAGAGTAACACGAAGCTGGCATTTCATTAAAACATGTGATAGATGTGCATTGCAGGTCTCCAGCACTTCCCATTCCTTTTAAAATGGAAAATCAGGCATAAGAAACAAGATGAATACCTAACTAAGTAACATTTGCATAAGTTTACATAAATCAAAACTTTTGCACACAAATGATACACATTATGCAAGAATGCATACAAAAAGATAGGCAGTAAATACTTTAGAATGATTACATATGGGGGATTTAGAGATAAACAGGGAATAGACAAAATAAGAGAGGGGCCTTGCATGGCCATATAAGGATCCTGTGCCATGAACTGAGAAATATGATGTGATACTCCACACCTGAGGCCCAGCCCAACTCTCCAGATGTGAGGACAGGGACAGATGCTTCCCTCCTCCCCAAGAGGTCTCCCACCATTCTAACCTTGCAGGTCTTGGAGTGGGATGGAAGAGGTTTAAATTCATAGAGAAGTGCTTATAATTATTCGTTAAATATTTTTTACCATAACTAACACTTGTCACTCAAAAATATGACTACTTATCAAGTTTAGGTGAGGCCAAAAAAAGGGCCTTCAGAACCTATAAATAAAAATGTTAAATACATTGATGATCTCATCCCTGGAAATGACTCTCAAGTATACTTCCATATGTTGGGAGTCCATAGCTCTGCAGCGCAGCTCAGGGATCTGAAGTGTGTGTGTATGTGCATGCATGTGTGTGCACATGTGTAAGTTTTGAAAGCAACCCCCAGATAATTTTCACTCTTGAGAAGAACTGCCCTGCCACTCAGTGAGTACCAACTTCCTAGTCAGACATAGAAGGGCAGGACATTTCAGGCATGAGCTGTAACGATGCAGCAAGGAAAGTCCTGGGGGGCTCGGGTTTGTGATCAGTGGTGAAAGCTGATGCAATGGGTCAGACTCTAGAGGTCCTAGGAAGCAAGGCTGAAGGCACCACACTGCCCTCTGGAGACAGCAGGTTTTTAAGCAGGAGGTGGTATGACCACACGCGGTAGTTGAATGCATAACTCTGCCAGCCACACGGAGTGGACTGCAGGGCTGGAGGGATCAGTCCACAGGCTAAGTAAAAACAAAAAAGTGTAGGCAGCCGCGTGGACTTTCTGCCTAATAGATGAGGGAGGGACAGGATGATTCTGATGTTCCTATTGTTAGAGACTGGGTAGAAGGTGGCTCTAGGAACATTAAGTTCCCTGCTTAACTTACAAATTGTCATAGATAAGTTCAGGAGAAACCAGGCAGCTGGGCCACCTTAGAAATAAATCAACCTCTACTTTTTTTATTTTAAGTCATGTAAACCAGGATGTTTATGTTTAAACTGTTGTGTTCATTTCATCCTGGCTTTCCCCCTGGAGTGGACGCCTGGGAGAAATAATTATTGCAGTTTATTCATTCCAGACACAAATGTTGTGCATGAGCAGCTCAGCTTCCCTGGTATCTTATGTTTGATAATCTAATTTAGCCTCCTGACTCCCTGGGCCTGTCTGGTCTCAGGGTAATTGCTTAGCAAATCTGCCTGCACTTTAAGCCTTAAATCAGCCTGGTAAATATCACTGACCTACCAGAGTATATTGTTTGTCATTATGATTTTGAGCATCTATATCCCTTTATGTTTTAGTACCTTATCCCTTCTACGCAGACCATTCCCTTCTCACCTGTCTGGCTAGACTCTTTTTCTCTGTGCTTCAGTCTTGCAGATGATTATAAAAGCAACAGTTATAATTTCTTGTATAAAGTACTGCTCTAATAAGCATGTTACAGTTCAGCTCAGAACCCTCCCCAGTGCCAGCTGAAGAAGTCCCACTGAGAAGCTGTGCAATAAACCAGCAGATAGAGGAGGAGGCTGTGGGCAAGAAAGTGTCGGGAAATGAAAAAAAGGGAAGAGCCCAAAGAATTCACAGCAAGACTGCAAATAAATTTATTGAGGAGGGAGACAAAAGATAGTTAAAAGATTAGGGATCACTAATCAAGAAAGATGTGACAAAACAAATGATTAAAAAATAATCACTGGGACAGGGGTCAAGGTGGTGGCCAAGCAGGTGGAAGCTGAGCCCACTCGTTCTACCCCCAACTCAGATTCTCGGCTGATTTTCCAACAAAAACACCTGAACCGCCAACAGTATCTTAGCTGATATGAAGTTTTTAGCCAAGGAGCACAGAAGATGCTTCACAACGGTGGTGAGAAGATTTGATAAGTTGCAGGGGAAATAACTCGTGCGTGGTGCCTATGGGGGTGGAGAGATTGATCCGAAATCACAGTTTTGTGGCTCCCTCCTCTCCCAGGGCAGGGGGATGCAGCCCCAAGGGGAGAGACCACAGGCCGGGGCCAGGAGTGACTTGGGAGGTTGTGCAAGGTCACGCACTGCAAGCAGCTCATCATCCCCAGCTCCAGCGCCAAACGCTGGCCGACCGGAGACTGCCAGAGAAGGGAGAGGGGGCACTATCTGCGCCTGGGGCTGGAGGGGGCAGGCTGCGGCCAGCTGTGCTCATGACAGACTCCTGGCTTTGTGGAGAGCTGGTGTGGATGGAAAGCTGGACGGTGACTTGGTGCTGCAGCGGCTGTACCACAGAGAGGCTCTTTAAAAGGGGAGCTGTGGCGTGCCGGGGAGGGACCCCATGGGCAACCGCCTTGCCAACAAAGGGACAAGACTGAAAGTGTAGTTTGCTCCCACTGAATACAGCTGGGCAGGGAGATCAGAAAATTTGACAGCAAAGGGATTTCTGGCCACAGCCTAGTGCAGCCAGCAAGCTGGGGGTTCCATAAAACGGAGAGTTCAGGGCTGTGTCTACTATGAGGGCAGTGGGCTAGGAATCGGACGGGCAAGAGTTGAGTGCCTGAGATTATTTTCAGCCACATAAAAACCCCCTTCCCTGGCAAAAATCAAACCTCTCGGAAGGGAAGGACTATCCAGCCCCCACCTCCTGCAGGCCTGGCAGAACAGGCAGGATGAGCTCAAGAACCCCTGGCAGGTGCATATCCATAGGAGAAAGGCGGGAAGAGAATTTCTGAAAGGGCCCGTTTTGAACTTCTCTCAGGAGGACAAAATACACTGGTTCCTAGGGCCCTATTCCACTGAGGCCAGCAAGGCAGGGAGATCAGAAATTGGGGTAGCAATGAGGAATCAGAATCCTGCCCGGTCTTGGCTCTCACGCAGAGCCGCCATCAGCACCAGGCAGGAAAGAGCTGACCTTCTTACACAGGTTGGCCCCTCCCTTGAAATGGACAGCTAGCTCACCAGAAACTTTACGTTACTGGAAATAAGCTGGGACAGACCAAGACAGGTAGTGTAGGGTCAGGGGAGCACACCCACAATTTTCCCAGAAGACTGAACAGCACCTCCCTGGGGAGACTCAGGGGTCCCACCCCTGTGATTGCAATAGAAGCCCCCCTCTAGAGGCAAGTCAAGCTGGAACCTGTGGTGCAGCTAGAAGTCAGGTGACCCAGCCCTGGACCTTAAGCTGATAAAAAGCCAGAGGCAGATCCAAAAAGAGAAGACAGAAGGCAAACACCAAACTCTGCTGAGACTAATTCCACCTTGTTCTTCTTCAGAATCTGCGTTATTTTTTCTCTTATATAGCCCTTTAACATTTCTTCATTTTCTTCAAGTATATTACAACTAATTCGCTATTTTTTATCCTTCATTTGTCATTCTTTTTATTTAGATTTTATATCTTTTTTATTTTATTTTTATTTTAAATCTCACATAGTGCACTTCCCTTGTCTTACTCCATTTTGCCTTCCTCCTGCCCTTTCTTATTTTCCCTGTAAATTTTATTTTCCCCCTCTTTATGCCTTGTTCGTATTCCTTACTCTCACTATGTCTCCTCCTTGTATCTTCTCAAAATCATTCTTCCTGCCTTTAGTCAGCTCACAGTCTTTTTCCCTTTATTATAATGTTCTTCTTTTCTTTCTACCTTTATTAATTGTGGCTTGTTTGGCATGGATATTGTGGTTATTGCTGTTTTTCTTCAATTGTATTCCTATTTGTTCATTATTTTTTAATTTTAAATCTCATAGGTTACTCTCCGTCTGTCTTACTCCATTTTGCCTTCCTCTGGCCCTTGCTTATTAGAGTTTGGAATTTTATTTTTTCCCTTTGTTAGCCTGGATTCTATTCCTTACTATTATTATTTCTCCTTCCCATATCCTTTCAAAGCCATTTTT
Source organism: Pteronotus mesoamericanus (assembly GCF_021234165.1). Taxonomy (NCBI): domain Eukaryota; kingdom Metazoa; phylum Chordata; class Mammalia; order Chiroptera; family Mormoopidae; genus Pteronotus; species Pteronotus mesoamericanus. Next base: position 17,035,469 of record NW_026555329.1, on the reverse strand, counting down.
CTTTACTGTAGACAGCTCATATTTTCTTTTATCTTTCTTATAATAAATATTCTTATTTTTTCCACCTTCATTAATCTTTGCTCACCTGTCATTGTTATTGACCCTGTTGTGGTTTTTCTGCAATTTTCCCTGTTGGTTCACTATTATTTTTTTATTTCAAACCTCATATTGTACCCTCCCTTTTTCTTACTTCATATTGCCATTGCCCTTCCCTTTTTTACTTATGTTTTAAATTTTATTTTCTCCCTTTCTTTGCCTTATTTCTATTCCCTATTCTTATTATTTCTCCTCCCCCTTCCCTCTCAAACTCAGTTTTCTCTCCTTTAGTCATCTCATATTCTTTTTCCTATCTTATAATATTCGTAATCCCTTTCTACCTTTATTAATCTTTGGAAGCAGAGGACCAAATCAGCGAGATGGAAGACAAGGTAGAAAAAAATATCCAGTCAGAGCAAAAAAATGAAAAAAGACTCAAAAAGAATGAGGATAGTTTAAGGGAGCTTCAGGACAACCTGACATGTAACAACTTTTGCATCATACAGATATCAGAAGAAGAAAAGGAGCAAGGAATAGCAACCTGCTTGAAAAAATAATGACAGAAAACTTCCCTAACTTGGTAAGGGAAAATGTCATGGAAGTTCTGGAAGCACAGAGGGTCTTGATCAGGATTAACCCAAAGAGGCCCACTGCAAGACACATTATAATTAAAATGGAAAATTTTTAAGACAAAGAAAGAATCTTAAAGGCAGCAAGAGAGAAACAACTAGTAACATACAAGGGAGCTCCAATAAGTCTATCAGCTGATTTTTCAACAGAAACACTACAAACCAGAAGGCACTGGCATGAAATAATCTGAGTAATGAAAAACAAGGACTACAACTAAGACTACTCTACCCAGCAAGGCTCTCATTTAAAATGGAAGGTGAAATAAAGAGCTTCCCAGATAAAGAAAGCTAAAAGAGTACATCACCACCAAGCCAGTACTGCAAGAGATGCTAAAGAGACTGCTACAAAAAAGAAGAAGAAGGAGGAGGAGGAGGAGAAGGAGGAGAAGGAGGAGGAGGAGGAGGAGAAGAATGAGAAGAAGAAGAAGAAAGAGAGAGAGAGAGAAACAGGTATAGAAAAAAATGGCAATGAATAAGTACCTATCAATAATAAACTTAAATGTAAATGGATTAAATACTCCAATAAAAAGACATAGGGTAGCTGAATGGATAAGAAAACATGACTTGCATATATACGGTCTGCACGAGACCCACTTCAGAGCAAAAGATCTACACAGGCTGAAAGTGAAGGGATGGAAAAAAATATTTTAAGCAAACGGACATAAAAAAATGACAGAGGTTGCAATACTTATATCAGACGAAATAGACTTTGAAAATAGGCCATAAAAAGAGACAAAGAAAGTCACTACATAATAGTTAAGGAAGCAGTCAATCAAGAGGACATAACCCTTTTAAATATACATGCACCCAACGTAGGAGCACCTAAATAGATAAGAAAAATCTTGGAGGACTTCAAGAAAGATATTGACAGCAACACAGTCATCACAGGGGATTTTAACACCCCATTGTCAATAATGGATAGATCTTCTAAACAAAGAATCAAGAAGAATATTGTGGCACCAAACAACACTCTACACCAAATGGACTTAATTGATATGTACAGAACCTTCCACCCCAAAGCAACAAAATATATATTCTTTTCAAATACACATGGAACAATTTCAAAGATAGACCACATGGTAGGACACAAAACAAGTCTCAACAAATTCAAGAAAACTGAAATCATAACAAGCATGTGTTTGGATTAAATGGATTGAAACTAGAAACTAACATCAACGAAAAAACTCAAAAGCATTCAAATTCTTGGAGACTGAATAACATGTTATTAAATAATGAATGGGTCAACAATGAGATAAATTAGAAATCAAAACATATCTGGAAAGAAATGAAAATGAACACACACCAAGTCAAAACAAATGGGACACAGCGAAGGCAGTTCAGAGAGGGAAGTTCATAGCAATACAGGCCAACCTAAAGAAGACATAAAAACCTCAGATAAACAACCTAACCCTACAGCTATAAGACTTAGAGAAATGACCAAAAAAACACAAAAAACAAAACCCAGAGTGAGTAGAAAGAAGGAAATAATCAAGGTCAGGGCAGAATTAAATGACATAGAGACTAAAAGAACAATTCAAAGGATCAATAAATCTAGGAGCTAGTTCTTTGAAAAGATACACAAAATTGACAAGCCTATAACCAGACTCATCAAGGAAAAAAGAGAGGACCCAAATAAATAAAATCAGAAATGAAAGAGGAGAAGTTAAAACCGATACCACAGAAATACAAAGGATTGTAAGAAATTACAATGAACAGCTATATGCCAAGAAATTGAACAACCTGGGCAAAAATGGGCAAATTTCTAGAAACACACAATCTTCCAAAACTGAATCAAGAAGAAGCAGAAAACCCGAATGAAAAAGTAACTAGTGAAATTGAAACAGCAATTAAAAAACTCCTGGCCTACAAAAGCCCTGGACCAGATGGCTTCAAGGGTGAATTTATCAGGCATTTAAGGAAGAACTAACTCCCATCCTTCTTAAAGTATTCCAAAAATTCAAGAAGAAGGAAGACTCCTAAACTCTGTTTATGAGGCTTGTACCATCTTAATTCCAAAACCAAGTAAAAACACAACAAAGAAAGAAAACTACAGGCCAATACTGTGATGAACATAGATGCTAAAATCCTCAACAAAACATTGGCAATCCAGATTCAGAAATACATTAAAAATATTGTCTACCATGATCAGGTGAGATTCATCCCAGGGATGCAAGGATGGTACAATATTCACAAATCAATGAACATAACACACCACTTAAACAAAATGAAGGACAAAAATCACATAATCATATTAATAAATGCTGAAAAAGCATTTGATAAAATCCAGCACCCTTTATGATAAAACACACACAGCAAAGTGTGATAGAAGGAGCATACCTCAACATAATAAAAGTTATATATGAGGAACCTATAGCCAACATTATACTCAAAAGGTAAAAGCTAAAAGCTTTCCCCATAAGATCAGGAACAAAACAAGGATGTCCATTTTTACCACTCTTATTCAACATAATACTGGAAGTTCTAGCCACAGTGATTAGACAAGAAAAAGAAATAAAAGGCATCCAAATTGGAAAGGAAGAAGAAAAATGGTTGGTATTTGCAGATGGCATGGTAGTGTACATGAGAAACCCTATAGTGTCCACCAAAAAACTACTTGACATAATGCATGAATTTGGCAAAATAGTGGGATACAAAGTCAATATTCAGAAATTGAAGGCATTTTTGTACACCAACAATGAATTATCAGAAAGAGAAACTAAGAGAAAAAGCCAATTTACTGTAGCAACAAGAAAAATAAAGTACCAGTACTCAGAAAACTATAGAACACTGAAGAGAGAAATTAAGGAAGATACAAATAAATGAAAGCATATATCATGTTCATAGCTTGGAAGAATTAACATCATTAAAATGTTTATACTATCCAAAGCAATTTACAGATTCAATGCAATTCCTATTAAAATACCAATGCCATGCTTCACAGATCTAGAATAAATATTTCAAAACGTTATATGGAACTATAAATGACCCCGAATAGCCTCAGCAATCTTGAGAAGGAAGAACAAAGTAAGAGGGATCACAGTACCTGGCATCAGACTATACTGCAAAGCCACTGTAATCAAAACAGCCTGGCACTGGCATAAGAACAGACACATAGATCAATGGAACAGAATAGAGAACCCAGAAATAAACCCAAGTCTCTGTGGTCAATTAATATTTGACAAAAGGAACATGAGTATACAATGGAATAAAGATAGTCTCTCCAAAAAAAATAGTTTTGGGAGAAGTGGACTGGTACATGGGAAAAAATGAAACTAGAATACCAACTTACACCATACACCAGAATAAAGTCAAAATGGATAAAAGACTTAAATATAAGTCACAACACCATGAAAGTCCTAGAGTAAAACATAGGCAGGAAAATTTCAGATTTCCCATGTAGCAATATCTTTGCCGATATGTCTCCTAGGGCAAAAGAAATAAAGGAAGAAAAATAAACAAATGGGACTACATAAAACTGAAAAACTTCTGCACAGCTAAAGAAACTATCACTCAAAAAGAAAAGCGAGCCTACTGTATGGGAGAACATATTTGCCAACTACATATCAGACAAGAGTTTGACCTCAAAAATATACAGAGAACCCACACAACTCAACACCAGGAAGAAAAACAATCTAATTTTAAAATGGGCAAAGTACCTGAATAGACACTGCACCAAGGAGGATATACAGAGGGCCCAGAGAAATATGAAAAGATGCTCAACATCACTAGGCATCAGAGAGATGTTAATTAAAACCACAATGAGCTATCACCTCACACCTGTCAGAATGGCCATCATTAATAAATCAACAAATGACAAGTGTTGGTGAGGATGCAGAGAAAAGGGAACCCTAGTGCACTATTGGTGGGAATGCAGACTGGTGCAGCCACTGTGGAAAACAGTTTGGAATTTCCTCAAAAAACTAAAAATGGAACAGCAATTCCACTGCTGGGATTATACCCTAAGAATCTCGAATCACCAGATCAAAAGAACTTATACACCCCCATGTTCATAGCAGTGCTATTTACAACAGCCTAAGTGCCCGTCAGCAAATGAATGGATCAAAAAAACTGTGGTACATTTATACAATGGAATATTATGCAGCAGAAAGAAAGAAGGAACTCTTAACTTTTGTGACAGCATAGATGGAATTGGAGAATTTTATGCTAAGTGAAACAAGGCAGTTGGTGGAAGACAAATACCACATGATCTCACCTATAAGAGGAATCTAATGAACTAAATAGAATCACAAGCATGAAAACATGGAACAGAATAACAGTGACCAGAAGGGCTGGGGGAGGGGACGATGGTGGAAAGAAGGGGAAGTGACTATACAAAGAACATGTATGAGTGACCCACGGACATGGACAACAGAGTGGGAATGACTGTGGAATCAAGGGGTGAGATGGCTGGAGGAAGGTAAAAGGGGGAAACTGGGACAACTGTAATAGAATAACAATAAAAGATATGGGTAAAGCAGATATTTTAACGCAATCCCTGTATGGTAGAAATAGACAACACCTTTGAAAACTTGAAAAGATGTCAAAGAAGAAACTTCTTACCCTAGCAATTCAGTCTATGTTGACTGCAGCAGAATTTTTTCCAGTTTGGTGACACACGCCAAACTGCAGATAAGTTGTTCCTTGTTCTTATGTTTAGGACCCCAAACTGCCTGGCCTCCCCTGCTACGACATCTACCTCGTTTCTTCCTTGTATCCCTAATGGTTTCCAAATACTGCCTACCTTCCATTTATACCCTCAAACTTGTTCATAGTTGGACTTGTCTTAAACTTTTCAGAATACTATATCATGCTAACTCATTTTTGAGAATTTACCATGTGTTGACCAAAGCACCAAGGATGTGATAGAACTTTTCTTATTTAATTATCACAACTGAGGGAGATGGACTGTTGTCTCTGCTTCATCAAGATGGGATCATATCTGTGAGTTAACATTTGGCAAATCTCTAGGCCCACCATTAGAGAGGGATTTGAATAGTCATGGAGTTTGGGTGCCTTATTTGGCAAAAAGTATGTAAGAACCTTATTAGAGTACTAAGTCTACAGAATTTAGAGCAGATGACCTCAATTTATAAAATGTAGAAAAAAACAAGTCTTTCAAATATCAGATAGGATCTGAATTTTTCAGGAATGTAGTCACAGGAAAATGTGAGTTTCCTGAAGGAAGTTTAGTGAAAACAATCACAGAAGAGATAAAAGAACAAGTCAAGTAGGAAGTCCAGGTCAGGACTTTTGGAAAATGCACCCATTAATCCCAGCAATGTGAGTCTCGGGCCACTTCCTAGCTTTCTTATAGTGCACTTTGAGGCAAGATACCAGCAGTAAGAAGCTAGGGAAATCCTTGGCAAGTGTAATAAAGAAAACTGAGACAAGGCCAAATAATTTGAGCAACTTATGCCAGCTAATGAATATCAAAGTTTTATCTTCCCTAACCAAGGGCACTTTGGAGCAAATGGTTTATACATTCCAGACAGTGCCAGGGCAGACCCACCTCAGTCTCGCTCCTTCTGAAACCAAACAGAAAATAACCCTGACCCCTCTCTACTCATATTTTGATGAATCAACATATTGAAGGACACACCTGGAAAGCTAGTGAATATTCTGTTAAGACCCTCCCCTAAGACCTCCCCGAAGATACCCACCAATGAAAGATAAAGGGCCTCAAGACAAAGCACCCACTGCATGCTCTCCCTAGAGAATACCTGTGCCTTTTCCCCTTGGGCATGTATCTCTGTTCTCTGTCTCCTAAACTCTAAGGGTCCCCATGAGACTTGCAACGAGGGGAGAAGTGGGCCGTAGCAGCTCCTCCCGGGCTCACCCCCTGAACCTGTCTCCAAGACCCATTTTTTTCTCTGACTTTCCAGTGAGCTAACAGCAGCAACCCCCCGCCCCCTCTTGGCTCACTTCTGTCACTGTGACTTTTACCTCTCAGTGAGTTCATGCAGCCCAGCATGGCCCACTTCTTTTCTATGACATTTCTAAAAAGCCAAAGCGGCCATGCCTAGGCTCTCTCCTGTTGCTTCTTCTATCTTAAGACCTTCCTTCTTTTCACTGTATCCAGCTTTAATAAACATACTCTCAAAATCACTTGGACTTGTGTTGTAAAATCTTTCCTGTACAAAGTCAAGAACCCAAACACTACTGGCCAGCCTGAGGCAGACCTGCTCTGGGCCTGGTCCCTGTCCAGTAACGGTTTTATACATTTCCCAAATGACAATAACAGAGCAAAGCATCAGAGTATTGATTTACATTATATGCAAAAGATACAAAGTCCAGACTGTAGCGAGGGGAGAAGAATAAAATGATTGATGGTTGATGCCATTAGGGTTAACGCCAGACTCACAGAACTTTGTCTAAATCTAGCATAGTTTCTTTTGGCCATATTTTGTTTAAAAGGTTTTGATTTATGCATCTCTTTTCCCATCTAGGTTATGGATTACTGCAGGTATACACTGTGTTCCATTTAATCTTCGTATCCTAAGCAACTGATGGCATACTGAACACAGAAAAGACACTCAACGCATACCTGATAAAGGAATGTGGTTGTTTTCCTGCAAAAGTGATAACAAAGGAAATTTTCAACTAGAAAAAAAATTCATTCTAAGAATCATCACCTTAGAGACAAAGAATTTGGGGGTCCATACACTGTGTTCCTGCCCCTTTAAACAGACCATGCTCACCCAAGGATCCTACTATATTTTGCTAGATCCAGGTACAGAGAAAAATTATTCCAGAAAATTTCCCCAGTGCACTTCCCACTTATACTGTAACCATTACTCTGTGCCATGTCCCAGCGGCTCTTCAGACTCAGGGCTGAGTACCCCTGATTTTGATAGATGCTTTGGGCTCCTTTAGGTTTGAAGACTGACGAAATTTTCTCTCGTTCATGAAATCTTCTGCTTCCCATCTGGCTCTTATCCCTGCCTGCTCCCTAGTGATTATAATTTTATTAAGCTCCAAAAATATTCTTAGGATAATCAAATCAACGCACAGAGTGCTAAGTAAAAATGGCAGTGAATGCACCATGATTTAAACTAAGTGAGATACCACTCATCATGTGGGTAAACAACACTCTTCAGGGGTCTTGGCTATTCACGAGAATCTCCTGGGGAAATCTAAAGCTATTGACTCCTGGTTCCCATCCCCATGGATTCTGATGTGACTGGTGCGAGGTCAGGTGTGGGAGTCAGAACTTTTTTAAAGCTCCAGATGCTTTACATTGAAAACTAAACTGGTGCCATTTATTTTCCCCATATTGCAGAGAACAGATGTTACTAAATGAAAATGAAATTATTTCTTAGCTCTGTGTTCTATTCTCTTGTCTCAGAATGCCACAACATCTATATAAGCATTACTAGATGAACGTAGGTGGGCTTAGCTGACATGTTAAAATTTATCCTGTAAGTAAAATGAAATATATGCCAGGTGGATAGTTTCAGACTTATTAAAACACACCAAAAATTCCAAAATATTAATGCCGTAAGAATTGATTCTTCTGTCTAAAGGGAGAACCAGGGGTGAGTGTCCCCCCCTCTTCCTGTCTTAACTGAAGGCTGATGCTGTCTATCCACTCAGGATGTGAGTCAATACCTCTCACTCCACAGAATAAAGAAGAGATGGTGTCTATGTGTTATATGTTGCTTAATCCCTTCACCTTTATCACCCAGCCCCCTAACCCTCCTCCAGTTTGTTCTGTGTGTCTGTACTTCTGTTTCTATTTTGTTAAATTATTTTGTTGATTCAATTCCACATATAAGTGATAACAGTATGGTGATAGCCAGAGGGAGAGGGCGGGGCTGGGGGCTGGTGGAGGTGGGCAAAGGGGAAGTACATGGGAATGAAAAGAGACTTGACTTTGGGCGGTGAGCACATGATGCAGTATACAGATGACATTTTATTGAGTTGTATACTTGAAACCTCTATGGTTTTATTAAACGTTAGGCCGATAAATTCAATAAAAAAAAGAGTTGGCATTCTCTCTGACAGCCCTTTGCACTCGTAGGTCATTTGCCCATGTATTACCTGTTTTTAGAAATACTTATGTGGAGAGGTATGGGTCTTAGTTTTTAAGAGCTTTTAATCTGAAGGGGAAAATCCTGACCTTTGGGTATGATCCTAAGATATGCAGAGAGAGCCCAGGGTTGTGCCGGCCTCCTTCTCAGCTGTTCTTTAAACAGCTGAGGAGCAGCACCCCTCCCAGACCCAACAGCTGAGGGATAGTGCTGACTCAGTCTCTGTTTTTAAGGTTCCAGAGATAAGGGCATGGCCCAGCCCTGGGAGTTGGTATTTTCTGCCTGAGGTGCTGTTTGTTCCCCTCTAAATCATAATGCCAGCTCACCTGGTGCCAGAAGCAAACCTTCAATTTCTGGGAGAAAGAAGAGGGCTTATTAAATTGAACAGGATGACTAACAATTCTGTAAAAACTATACTATGTGTATACTTTAAATAAGCTGCACATAGTGCATTTGCCTTCTTTCACTAGACCCATTGTTATAGCTCCCTTTGGACACTCCTCAGAAGCCTCCACCTGGAAAGTCCTGGTCCCAGGCCTGTCTCAGGACAGAGCTGGGAGAAGGATGGTCACTAACTGTTGACAACTTGCACCATTCCTGACATGAGATTCCAAATGGATTCTGCCACAGCCCAATTCTTACAGCCTCTCCAGGGTGTGCCAATATCCTTTAAGAAGACTCCTGGCTCTTTTCCATGGATTCATTTAGACAGATGTTGGGATTGCCTGTCTGCTTGCTGCTGGAAGGGAGAAGGGATAGGACATCCATTACTGAACTTGAATAGAATTATTTTATCCAACTTGAACAGAATCAGAGACAAGCGAAAGAAGCAGGCAGGCAGAGAAGGCTGACATAATTCTTTGTTGACAGGTCTGTGTCATGGAAGAGCAAGAGAAACTCACACCAGGGCTTGCATGCACCAAGGAGAGGGTTAGCATACCAGCAGACTCCTCCTGTCTTGAGCAACACGCCCCAGCCTGCCTTGTCGGTGGAGATAGTGATGGACTGGTCTCCTTGGCAACCAAGTTGTGCTTGCTCAGCAGGGCCACCCAGCAGGCATCCGCAGAGCCTGGAAAGCATGCTGTTGCTCCTGCCTGTTTGGTTAATGCTCACACCATCCAGCTAGTCATCCTCCACTCCTCTTTATTGCTGTCATCGACTGCCTTCAGGCCACTCTCTATCACTGAGCAAGATCCCTTCCTCTCAGAATCCTGAGAGATTTCAAACTTAAGAGGGGGGTCAGTGAGCAATTTTACCTCGGGATTCCTGAATCTCCTTTGTTGCATTGTGTTTCAGTCCCTCATCCTGGATCTTAATATCCTGGAAATGCCCCAACTCAGAAATTCTAAACTCCAGTGTTCTATTCTTAGATCACCTCCTATCCTTTCTGCTCTCTCTACCATCATACCCACTGTGTCTGTTCATAAAAACCCTCTAATTCCTTGAACTGTTCTTTTATTACTGTCTAACAGGACCCTAGTGGCTTCTCTTCTTCCACTACTCAGCCCAGGCTCCTTTGTTCTAAATTACTTTCTCACCAGAAAAATCAAACCCATGATCAATGCTACAATCTACCTTCTCTGCCTCTAAACTCTAGTGCTGTGGCTGTAACTGCACAATGGCACAAAGTGACTACACAATCATTTTGTGGTTTGCAATGTCAGCTGAATCTTGAACACTGTTTATCAACCTATTTGTTTTTGACTAGTTTCTTCATCTCATCTCCTGAATGACCCTCAGTTGATTGGTTTACTTCCTACTTTAGCCACAAATCTGGCATCAGCAGCAGCACAAAGTCCTACCTTGTTTCACTTGTACACACTACAAGCTTGTTCTCCAGCTCTGCTCAGGCTTCGGTAGGCAAGGTCTTCCTTCTCCCCTCACCACCACTGAGGGACTTGCCCCATCTCTCTCTGGAAGGGGCTCCCTCAGTCTTTCTCTTGTTTTTCTTTACCTTCAGCACCTCCCTCTCCACTGGCCTCTCCCTTTATGTTTCCAAACATGCTCACATTCTTCTCAGCCTAATATTCAAACCCTTGATGCAGCATGCCCGTCTGGGGTTTGGCAAACTATGGCCCACAGGAAGCCCATCCTGTTAATAAAGTTTAATTGGAGTATAGCCACGCTCATTTGTTTATACTATATTGTGTATGGCTGCTTTCACACCACCACAACAGAGTTGAGTAGTTGTAGTAGAGATCGTGTGGCCCTCAAAGCCAAAAATGTCAGCTCTGTGGACCGCTACAGAAGGAAATGCCCGCTCCTCCATACTCCCCACCCTCCTTTTTCCCTCTTGGCCATTCCTTAACCCGTGGTGACTGGGATCTTACTTCTGTGCCTTAGCACCTTCTTAATCTTCCCTTACTCAGGTCATGCAGGTGACTCAGAATTTCCTAATTCAAACATGGGAGATTTTCTCATTTCTTATTCATTCCTTTGTCCTACTGGACATTAGTTGATCACATCCTCCTTGAGTTGCTAGGGAAAGATCCCAATTCAAATGTCCAGGGGAGCCAGGCAGGCCACGTCCGTGAATGGGAAAGGCCACATTAAGACGTATGTGAGGACCTCGAGAGCCCGTCCCCATAGCAGAAGGGCAGCTCCTGCTTCACTGGGAGGGGTCCAGGCCCGAGACGGCCAGATTTCCCAATGTAACAAGGAAGTTAGAAGTGCAGAATTTATGTGACATCTCTTAACTCTTAAATGTTAGTAATTATTTTTTTAAAAAATATTATGAACCCTGATAAGCCAAACAAAATGAAATTTTGGCCAATTGCCTAAAGCCTGTGAATTATTCCCTTTGGATTTCAAGACTGGACATCCTGACCCTCTTAGGGAATCTCTGATTTTTGCTGCTGGAGGTTCTCTGTGAGCCAACCTGCCTGTGCCTTCTCAAGTATTTGTCCTCAGCACATGGGTCTTTTCTCACTAAATAGTCTTTCTGGGTGAAATCCTGAATCTATATCTCATTTTCTAACCTATGTACCAGTACTGGAGACTCCCGTTTCCAATACTGCTGACCACTCCACCTGGAAATTCCACAGGCCCTTCAGAATCCACATCAGCCTTATACCATCCTCAACCACTACCCTTGGCTAAGCCAACACCCTCTCATCAATTTAAGAGTCAGTTTCCCTCCAAATATGCTGCCTCTTCTCTATCGTCCCATCAGAATTTGGGGTGCCTCTCTCTGTGTCTTCACAATATTTTGGTAACCATGCTTTTTATAAAGTATTAGAGTTACCTGTCTTTGTGAGCCAGCATAGGGACTTGGGCCTGGGAACAGAAAATACCAGGTGGCCAGGAAGCCAAGTTAAGACTGGGTGGCCAGAAGGAATTCCAGATAAGCTGACCACAAAAATGTCACCACCCTTCCACTGCCTACTCAAAAAGAGAGGTGGCTGATTTTATGTTCCTTATTTTTTAAAAAATATTTTCTTAAAAAATATATTTTTAATACTTTTAAAAAATAAAAAAAATAATTTATTTTTAGAAAACAGGGAAGGGAGGAAGAAATAGAGGAAGAGAAACATGCATATGTGAGAGAAGCATCAATTGGTTGCCTCTTGCACACACCTCAACAGGGGACTGGGCTCACAACTCGGGCATGTGCCCTGACCAGGAATCAAACTGGGAATCTTTCACTTTGCAGGACAGCACTCAACCAACTGCGCAACTTCTAACTGCCGGCCTCCTTACAAGTGGTGAAACTACTGCCCCGCCTGCACAGATGACTGAGGTTTGTCAGCTCTACGACCTTCCTGTGTGGCGGTAGTCAACTACACTGCTAACTCACTCTCCTAAAGCACGCACAGAGTTACCAGGCGACGCAGCTGGAAATGGAAGTCACTCAACCTTGAAATAGAAAATTTCCCAAGCCTGCCTTTTTTAAAAAGCCCACTTTTTTACGCAAGACTTCTTGGTCCCTAGCTTATGAAAGCAGCCAATCAGAGACGGCCCCCTCCTGGCGTCAGTTCAGAGGACCTTCCTTGCCTTTGTGCTGTCTCCCTTGCGCGCCAGCATTAGCTTAATAAAATTTGTCCAGAAATTTCTCTGGACGTTCTTGATTTCTCTCTTGGGGAACGCACAGACCCCAAACCCCGTTAACATTTGTGTCTTCTCCCCCATAGAGTGTGGCCTATCCGTGGGCAGGGACTAATGAATGTGTATCATTAGTCTCTGTATTCCCAGCTTTTAGCCAAGCACTGGCATATAATAGGTTTCTAAGACATGCTTGACAAAGTAATAAACAAATAAGAGAAAGACACACCAAAAAATTAAATCACCAAATTTTCCATGACTACAGAACACTTTTAATAGTTTCATTTTCATTTTAAGGTATCTTTGGTTTATAACTAGTATTATTAACATAATATTTTAGTATTTAATCAAAAAATGTAATTTTCCCTTGTGATTGCAAAAGCTATTTGTTTTCATGCTAAAGTAAAGCTTTATTATGTCCAGCAATAAAAAAAATAGCAAAATGTAATAAATGGAAGTCAATGACCAAAGGTTTGCCAAATAAATATATCATTAAGCAAAATATAGTAAGAACACATCTCTACTAATAAGCCTGAGATTTACTGAGAGAATTTACTACGATACAGAACAGAAAAACTAGTTTCTTGATCTTAAAATCTTGTGATATGAAATGACAGTTAACAATGTAACAACAAAAGTTCCTCTCAAGCCAAAGTAGAGCACAGTGATTTCAGCTTCCTGGAAGGACTTGGAATGTCCTAACATGTTGCAGTAGGCAGTTAAACGGACATGAGCAGAGCAAGGATGATGGCCCGGGTACAGAATGTCACTAGGGTGGCAAGCCCTGGGTGCCTAACAATGGACAAAACTGGGAAAACAAGCACTTGGCCCCCAGGGTGACATTTCTTCCCCTAACATATCTCCAGTCATGTGGTTTAGACCCCCTGACCTTTCACACTACTGGGCATGAGGTTTAGATCCTCCCCTGACATTTCCCCTCCTGGCATGTTGCTAGTCATGGGGGTTAGCCCCCCTTAGAGGGAGAATGAATAAAGGAGCCAGAGAATAGCCCGTCAGCATTAAGCCTCCGGGACAATGAGGTTCTGACCTGAACCAAATACATCTAGGCCTCAGCTGTGCTTCAGCTCCAGGCCCAGAAAAGCAGCAAAGCCAGGTAAGGATGCCATGGCCTACCTCAGGACCAGCTGCCCTGCCCTGGTCCCAGCCGATCAGTGGAGACCATGACCCCGAAAGGACACACCTAGAAAGATGATGAATATTCTATTGAAATTCTGCCCTGGGACCTTCTCTAAAATCTCCAGCCTCAAAAGCCCGGAGTGCTTTCCAACACAGAAGCATACCTTCCCCTTTTCCCTTACCTTCTCATTCTTTCTCCTTCTCTCTCGTAAGCTCCAAGGGCCCTTCTTTTGCTTGCGTAACTTGTTTCTGAGCCTGCCTGCCTTCCTTCCTTCCTTCTTTCCTTCCTTTCCTTCCTTCCTCCCTTCCTTCCTGCCTTCCTTCCTTCCTTTCCTTTTTTTAACTTTTTATTGTTGACACTATTGCAGATGTCCCTCCTAAGCCCCTTTCCTCTACTGCTCACTGCTTCTACCTCTGTCACTTTCTAAATAAACTTTCTCTTTTAGTTTGAGTCTTAGATCTGAATTCTTTCTTAGCCAGACCTCAAGTACCTAGGTTGCTGAACCAGGTCAGGTGTGACCCCACTTGTCTAATATCTGTTGCTGCCAACAATGTGTTTGATTTTGTGGCATATTTTAAAGAATTCTATTAGCTATGTCCCTGTGGAGAAATTGTAGGGGGCGAGGCAGGATGAAAATTTTGAATTAACATCTGTTTTATTTTCATTCATGGTTAAGTGCTTGGGACTCTTCATAATCAGGACTTGCAAATAAAACATTGAGATAAAGTTCTCTTTTTGACCAATAGGTGGCAGTATTGCTCTGGGGCAATCAACAATGATGATTTAGAGACTGTCATTTCCTAGACTTCCACAACTGTTTTTTAAAAATATTTTATTGTCGTTCCATTATAGCTGTCCTCATTTTCCCCCCTTTGCTCTCCTCCATCCAGCCCCCCCTCCTACAGTCAATCCCCACCTTGTTGTCCATGTCTATGGGTCATTCCCATACATGTTTCTTGACTAGTCCCTTTCTCTTCTTTCCACCGTTGTTCCCTTCCCCCTTTCCCTCTGGTTGCTATCAGTCTGTTTCTTGTTTCCATGCTCTGGTTCTATTTTGCTTGCTTGTTTGTTTTGTTGATTAGGTTCGTCGTATAGGTGAGATCATGTGGTATTTGTCTTTCATTGCCTGGTTTATTTCACTGAGCATAATATTCTCCAGTTCCGTCCATGCTGTCACAACAGGTAGGTGTTCCTTCTTTCTTCCTGCTGCATAGTATTCCATTCTGTAAATGTACTGCAGTTTTGGGGTGTTTTTTTTAAAATCCACTCATTCCACATCTGTTTTTATCTTTATTTCATTCTTAAACTCTAGGCCTCAGGGTGCCCCCATACAAATATCAATAGAATAAGCAAGGCATAAAGATGGTATGTGAATAAAATTGAAGAGGCTTTACCATATCACCCCTTTGTTCAGAGACTTGTTTTCTCTCCCTCCAGGAAGGCTTCTTTCCCATCAAGTAAACCCAGAGTGACGATTAAGGCAGAAAAATATACCTTATGTTGCAAGGGGTAAATATGCTTCTCTGAGAACTTCCAGGTTGAGTTATATCCAATTCACTAACAGCAATATTGTGATTTAGAAGACGCTTAGTCTTGATCCACAGTTCCTAGCTTATAGCTTCCAAAGCCCCTGGAATTTCCTAAGTGTTGAGAGGGATAAAGGTGGTTATTATGTTAGTGAAGTGATTGTTTTTAACCCACTCAAGGGCTTTCATGAGAACCAACCCTGTGATTACAAGTTTGAAATTTTTAGCCTACCACTGCACCCAGGAGGAGAGGGGCGCTGGAGAATGAGTTTCATTGCCAATAACCACGTATTATATAGTCACTGTGGTTTACACTTTATAGAACAGTGATATGTAATAAAGCCTCCATAAAAACCCAGGAGAACAGGTCATTGGCCCTTTCTTTTGGGAGCTCTCTTCCACATGGGGGAATCCGAACATGTCCCACTGCCACCATGCTGGGCTCCACGCTCCACGAGGACAGAGCTCCTTTGTTTGGGACCTCGCCCTATGTATCTCTTCATTTGGATGTTTAATATCCTTTGTAATAAATCAGTGATCAATTACATAATATGTTTCTCTGACGTCTGTGAGTCTAGAAAATTAATCAAACCTAAAGTATTTGTGGGAAGTTCTGAATTATAGATGGTTGGTCAGAAGTACAGTTAACAACTTGAACTTGTGACTGGCATTCGGAGTTGGAAGAGGTTGTTGGAACCTCCAATCTATAGCCAGTTGGTCAGTTTGGTGGGTGAGGTGGGGGCACAGAGGGGGCAGCCCTGTGAGACCGGGCTGTGGAATACGATGCTATCTCCAAGTAGATAGTGTCAGAATTGAGTTGGTGTGAGGGGAACACCCCCTCCTAGTTTGCAACTGAGTCTGGGAACCCTTTTCACTCCCCAGCCTGGCAAGAATATAGTCTGGAAAAATGTCCTGCTGGTGATGATTCCAGAAGAAACAAGAGTGCAGTGTGAACAAGGGGAGGCAAAAGAAACCAAGGAAGTATGTGATCATAAAATGAATGCTTAGTCTCAGAGATCAGAGGCTTAAAGAAAGGATAGATTAAAACCTAAAAAGAAAGAAAAGAAAGATCCCAGTGGATTCAAGGAAAGAGAAGACCCCTGACACCCCTCCTTCTTATTCTTCCAGTATAACACGCAACTGGACCCACCTTACCACATCCTGGTCGATAGCAACTCTATCAGGTTTTCCACTGAGGCTGAACTGGACTACGTGCAGTCAGGGATGGACTGCCCCTCTGCCAGGTGTAACCCTGGCATTACTAACTGACTGCACAATGGCTGAAATTGGGAAATGGGGACAGAAGCACCACGTGGCTCTAAGGATCGCCAGGGAGCCAAGATTTGAACGATTGCCGTGCGCACACAAAGGAACCTATGCAGATGACTGCTTGGCACAGAGTAACTCAGCACAAGTGTTGCGTTGTGGCCACCGTTGACCAGTACTTTAAACGAAGAATCAGGAAGATCCCTGGAGTTCCCATCGTGTACATTTCTAACTGTAGGTGCCACACTGAGTGGATGCCAGATGATTACGGAGCCCCTCGGTTCTAGTACTTAAAAGATAAAGTTCCTCTGCTTCCCTTCAGCCAAATTTCTCTGTTGCCAGTTTATTAAACATGCTACAGAATGAGTTACTATCGCTCCACTCACCCATTTGCTCTGTAATGAGCTGAGTATGATTAAATATTCACTTTTTGATGTTGTTTTGAAAATGAAAAAAAATCTAGCTGGATATGTATTCACAAAAGTCTCATTTTTACATTGATTACTGGGATAGGACTAGAGTCAGAAATATCAGTTTGTTGGTGCTCTCTTAATTTTGGGGGAAGGTGGTTTGTTTTTATTGACATATAATGTTGTATTAGTTTTAGGTGTACAATGTGATTGGATATTTGCATATATTATAAAAATGATGTTTTTAAGTTTATGCACATATATGCACCCATGTAACCATCACACTGGTTAACATACAGAACATTTCTAGCACCTCTGAAGGTTCCCTATGCTCCCTTGATTTTTAAAATTATGAAAATATTTTATTTCTCAAATAGTATGTGTAAAACAAAAACAAACAAAAAACTCATGAGGCAGACGAGTTGGGAAGAGGGCTTGCCATGCTTCATATATAACTCTGGATCTCTGAATAGCCTAGAATGGGGACTCTGATAGATGACTCTCGGAGAAAAGCCGCAACCCAAGGATGGGATGGAAAATACAAGTCACAGCGAGGGTGTGGAGCAACTGAATTTTTGTTTAACAGTGATGGGTTACAAATAGATACAGTCACTTGGGAAAATTGGCACTATCTGCACATGTATACCCTATAACCCAATAACTCTAATCTTACGTACATATGCAACAAAATACATACATGCTTTCACCCAAATAAGTATATTAATATATTTAAAGAAGCAAATGGCCTGTCAACAACAGAACAGATAACTGTTAATAGATTTTGGTATGCCTACACAGTGGAATACTATATAGCCATAAGAATGAATCATCCCTAAATACATATAATAATATGGATGAGTCTTACTGTCCCTGTCCGGATGCCACCTGCCACAGGGAGTGCCACACGGGGCATTCCCGCATCTGAGGGCTACTGTCTGGAGCCAGCTGAGGAGGGAGCAGGGCTATGAATCACGCAGAGCCCATCCAGGAGTTGTCACACATGGGGGGAATAAACACGAGTTGTCACAAACACTTCTTTGTTTGCCAGGAGAGGGAAATGGCTCTCCCTCTAGTGGAGAAGACCTCGAGCCCCTGTGTCCAAAGGCTTTTATTGAGAACCATATGCACAGGGGTATGGATGCAAAGCTCATCTATCAATGTCAAAAGGCTATGTTTACAGAAAACAGACAGAGATCACAGATAACAATTGGAGGAACACAAGAGATCTGCCTCAGGTCCGGGCCTATGAATAATGTAAATCTCCTTCCCAGTATAAACTGGTTATCATAACTTTTGAGGGAAGAACAAAGCACACTTAAAGGAATTTACTTCTGGGCCTGATTGTCCCAGGGAACTGCCCGATCCAGTTTAAGGCCATACCTGCCTTTAGTATTGTTCAAGCCTGAGCCAGGTGGGTGGGGCAGAGCCACCAAGAGATAAGGAGACTTCTTTCAGACAGAATGAGGACTCCGGCCTTGTCCAAGATGAGCCGAGGGGTGCGGGCCTTTTTGCCCTTTCTCCGTGCTCCCCAAGTCCTTCTCCCATTGCCCATACTGGCTGATGTCTGTCTTAGGTCATCCTTCCTCTTGAGAGAACTTACCCGTCATCAACAACCGACCATCACAGGGCCAAGCAGGGCGATGTGAGGGAGGCAGGGGCTGCGCCCCTGCCAGGGGGACAGGTTTTGTCTCCTCAGTGGCCTGTTTTCCCAGGGCCTCCTCGATTAGCTCCAGCCTTGCGGCCCTCTTGCCTGTCGGCGGGGCTACAGTCCCTGAAACTAGACAGGGCATTTCCCAACATCTCACAAACATAATATTAGGGGAAAGAAGATAAATACAAAGAGTGCATACATTATAATTCCACTTCTATAAAGTTCAAAATTAACCCGGAATTCTGGATATTATTTACCCTTGAGTAGGAGCAGTGTTGGGAGAAAGGGTTTCTAGGATGCTGGTAACATTCTGATCTCAGTTATACAAGTGCGTTCAGTTTGTAAAACTTACCAGCCTGTGTGCTTACATTTAGGTGAGTATGTAAGGAAGTATATGTAGATTGTTCTTCAATTAAAGTTAAAAAAATTAAACTGGCCAAGTACAGATAAAAGTCACCTCCACCTGGAATGGTAGCGCAACTAGATGGAGGAAATCTCATGCAATTAGACCCTCCACAATGGGCAAACTTTTCTATGAAGAGATGGAGAATGAGCATTCTATTAAAAAAAAAAAAAAAGGAATGGTATCAGCAAAAGCAAGGAGGTTAGCAAGAATAAGGACGATTTGAAAAAATGATGAAATTGGTGAAAGAATAAGGTTGGCTTAAGAAAGAAGCAGGAGAAAGATCTCAAAACTAGACTGAAGGAGCCTAAAGAATTTGGTCTCTATTCTCTAGGCACTGTGGAACTAGTGGAGTTTTTCTTTTTTTTTCTTTTTACATTAAAAGCAAAATGATCAAATCCTACTTTGGGAAGATCAATGTGTGGGATGCAGTGGAGAAAGGAGCGACTATGATTAGGTGGGGGTAGCATCCTAGGGTACAAGGTCCTCTATAACCTGCATGCTGCCCACCCACCTCTTTAACCTAGTCCCTCCCCTAATCCCATCCAGCTACAAGCCAGCTATCCAACCACACCAAGCCTTCCCAGCTTTGCACTGGGGCCCCATCCCCTTGAAAGACCATTTCTCTGCCCCTGCACTAGGCATACACTGGAAAAGAGCCATCTCCTCTCCCAGAAGCACACCTAGGACCTTTGCATAAAATAAATGAGAGCCAGCAAGTGCGAAACTTGTCTTCATGACCAAAGAGTGTGTATATAAATCAAATAAAGAACATAAGATGCAAACAGTTTCTGTGGTCAAATTATCTGCAAACTGAATGAAAAAAATATTAATTTGTAAACATTAATTTACAAACAACATTTCCTTCAGTAGATTCTCAGCACTCCTGAGCCATTTTCAGGGGCTCAGCTGGGGTCTTGATAACCACAGAAACTTGTGCTATGTCTGCAATAAAAAAACCCACCAGGGATTACCCTAGAAGATGACCACAGCCCAATTTTGTTTTGGCACATAACATACTGTACCTCCCCTTGCCACACTACCAATCAGAAAGATTCTCCATGGTTATTGGCAAGAAATAAAAACTGGGCATTGCATTACTGAATTGATTTTTATAGGCTCAAATTGCAAAACGCTTGATGAAAATGTCTAAGGGAAAGAGAGAGTCATGTGGATATTTTCCAAGGTTTAAAAGGAAACAGGAAACTTAAGAAATTCGCACCTACGCTCAATTTGTACACCTACGCTAAAACACCAGCAGTCCTCTATAAATGTAAATACAGGCCAAGGTGACACACATGCCAGACAGTGGCAAATAGGAGGCACAAATATTTTGTAGAGAGAAAAATGCCACAACCCAACCCTGGAGAGGAGGAAGAATGGAAGCCAGCTGATACTCCTTGGAGCAGGTGAGGCAGCAGTGAGCTCATGAGAAGCCCAGGGTCTGATGACGGGGCAAAGGCCTTTGCTGAAGATCAGTGTTTTAAAATTTCAAATACATCGATGCTCAGCCCTTAGCCTCAGATTTAATTAGTCAAGGGAGGGTCCCAGGTGTGAGGATTTTCCGGGCGATTCTAACAGGTAGCAAACACTAAGAACCACTGAAAGAGCAGGAAGGCAAGGGAATTGAGATGGTGGGGTGAGTTCGGGTTGCAACACTTCCCTGATGGAAACTCATTCTCTCTTACCTCACGCCACCCTGCCCCCTTCTACTCTACCTCACCTCACCTCACCCCACCCACACTCACCCTACCAACTCCAGCTGCAGTTTGATGTCTCCCAAGTCAGGCCACCTGGGAGACTTGGCCTTTTCCCTCCCCAATCCCCGATGCTCACCCCAGCACAACTCTGTATCAATCACCAAGTTCTGTTTATTCTGTACCTTAACTCTCAGATCTTCCCTCTCCTTCCCACTTCCATAGTTGCCATCTTATTCTGGGCCTTTGTTTGTTCAACAAATATTTATTGAGTGTCCGCCACCCTTTAGGTACAGGGTATACACTGCAGTGGCAAATAAAACAGACATAGTCCCCACCCTGAGAGTCTGACAGTCTAACGGAGATAAAAGGCCATAAACAAGTCACTGAACAAACAAGTTCAAGAGTATACACGTAAGTATTAAGAAGGAAACAGCGGAGTGCAGTGCAAGAATACTAAGGGGAGGCAGAGAGAATTTGATTAGATAGGGAGGAAATTCTAGGAGGGTCACATAATTTCTTTCAAAATTCTCAGTCTCATTCCTCTCTTTATGACCCAGCTCCCACCCACCAATGCAGGATCCCCGCACCCTGGAGCTCTGACGACACCTGGACTCTAGCAGGCGCAGGATATCCATGATTCTTGAAGCCTCCTGTATACACAGTTGCGCTGCCTGGAATGCCCTTTCCCTGTCCCCCTCGGGCTTACGTCCATTTACCTTTCAGGACACCTTACGTCACCTCCTAGGATTAGCTTCATTGCACCCTCCCTAGTTGGAGGGAGGCTGTCACTTTTACGAGGTTTCAGGGCACTCCATGTTCACAGGAAGCACAGCCTTTCTGCTCTGTCATGTGACTAGTTTTCCTGGTCTGCCCCTCTGATTTAAAGGGTCTTCAGAACAGAGATTGTATCTTGTCCTTTTCTGTTTCCCAGGCCCCACACAGTGCTTGACACATTAACTCACAGCAAGTTTGACCATATGCCTGGAAGGTCCTCTGAATGCTTTTGGCCTCTTAGCTGGTCCTGCGAGGTCTGACAGGAGTGTTGGGTGACCACCTGTCCCTGTTTGCTCTTAAGTACAGATGCCAGGAGTTAAAGCCATCTCCTATCACCAGAGCCCATGTTTTTTTCTGCATAATGATGCCAAATCATGTCTACACTGTTTTTAAAGTCATTGATACTATCTAAGTTGCATAACTAACAAATATATGATCACATTAGAAACTTTTGAACAATACTGCTAAACAAGAAGAAAAGGTTGTAACCAGGCTTCACTGTATATGTGTGTAGGTATTGTAGGAATTGTTCTCTCCTCTACAGGTCTAGTGCTGTGGCTGCCCTCATTCATGTATAAGAGACTAATCCTTGTTCAGAGTTCAAAAACTGATGTTCAAACTGTGTTGTTGTTGTTGTTGCTGTTGTTGTTGTTGTTGTTTTAATACTTCACCAGTTACCTAAAACGGGACATGTTGCTTTCATTTTGGACCATGTGTTCTACACCATTAGTTTACACGCCTAATTTACAAGCACCCTGTGATGGACCCGTCCAATTCCCATCTCGGGTGCCTGTCCTCCTGCTCCGAGGTGTTTGTCCTCCCGTCCTGCCGGGACTTCCCTGCTTCACGTGCTCCTCACCCCCCTCTTTCTTAGATTGCTCTCTTACTACGCTCTCAAGTAACGTTTTAAGAAAAAATGTGTTGGAAAAAAATGATAATCCTTAACTATTTGAAAATGCCTTTTCTTTCCTTTAAATTCAATAGTTTGGCTAAGCATAGCAGTCTGGATTTTAAGTTATTTTACTCAGAACGTTGACAGCCTTGCTCTATATTATCTAATGACACTGATAAGAAGTTTTATGCACTTAAAGGTAATTGTCCTTTGTAAATCTCGTGTTCTCTCTCTCTCTCTCTCTCTCTCTCTCTCTATTTTAGGCTTTAATGTGTGTGAGATGTTTTATGCATGTAATTGCTGGGTAAAAGAGAATGTCTTATCTTACCGAGGTAGGCAGAATAATACCGCCCCCCTCACTTACCCCCAAAGATGTCTGTGCGCTAAACCTTAGAACCTGTTGTGATTTTGTTCTTTTGCATAGCAAAGGGATTTGGCAGGCACGATTAATGTTACTGATCTAGAGATGGAAGTTATCCTGGATTATCTGGATGGGCCCAATATAATCACAAGAGTTCTAAATGTAGAGAATGTTTTCTGAGTGAGTCAGAGCTGGGACAGAACAAGGAAGAGACTGAAGGTGTGAAAGGGACTTGAGCTGTCATTGCTAGCTTTAAGACAGAGGGAAATGACCATGAGACCAAGACTGCTGGTGGACCCTAGAAGCAGGATCTACCCTCAGCTGCCAGCCAGCAAGCCAAAGAAGGCCTCATATTTACATCTGCAGGAACCAAATCTGCCAACTATGGGGATAAACTGGAAACAGATTCTCTTTAGAGCCTCCAGAAAGAGACACAGCCCTGATGGCACTTGGATTTTAATTCAGTGAAACCCATACTGGATTATGCCCTACAGAGTTTCAGTTAATACATTTCTCTGCGAGTGCGCATGTGTGTGTGGTTTAAATGTGTGTCACTTAAAGCAAATAAAGTTTGTAGTGGTTTATTACAGCAGCAACAGAAAACCAACACATTTATATCTTGACAAATGCTGCCAAAATTTCATCCCCAAAAGATGTATTTATTTATATTTAGACCAATAGTTGTTGAGAAAACTTCTCAAAGCCTTCACTAACATAGGATATTTTCAACATCTCAATTTTTTCCAAGCTGATCCTGAAAAATATTTCATTTTTGTTTTCATTTGTAGCCCTCTAATTTTTTAATCAAGGTTGAGCATCTTTTATATATTTGTTAAACATGCTTTAGTTTGGAATTATGTTTTTTTCATCCCTAGATTTCTAAAGTTTCAGACTGTTATGACTATGTGTATAAAATGTATCCTGTTAGGTACTTATTAGGTACTTTTAATTTAATGATTTGTATTTCCTTTCTGATCTGGAAACTCTGTTGCATTGGAAACCATGTGGCAGAATTTGCTAATTGCCTAACTCAATATCAATATCCTCCTCCTTAGTAACAGTATCTTAATCTTTATCTGATCATACTGCTACCCAAACTAAATTTTCTATTTTTTCTTGCAGCTAGGTTTGTCAGAAGAGATGTAAACATAACTGTGAGAAAGCCACTTAAAGATAGTTGTGACAGCTTGGAAGGCTTTCCTTCTTTGGGAGGCCTTCTGGCTTTACTTCATTTTTGGCCTGGCATCAGACATAATGGCTGCAGTGTCAGCAGCCCTCTTGGGCTATGAGGTGGCTTTGAGAAAGGAAACTATTTACTGGATGATAGAATGGGAAGGTAACAGCCTGGTGTTTCTGGTGACTCACTGAAGTCATCAAACCCCCTCAGAAGTATTTCTTTTATGTGAATGAGAAACTTCGATCTTATCAATCTTATTCCTTTATGGTTTTCTGTTGTATGATGAAGGCAAATCTGATGCTAATAAAGAATTCTAGCACTGGTCTACTATGTCTTTTATCTTTCCCATCTCTCTCTCTTAGTTCTATTTTCTAAGTGAATTTCTTTTTCTTCTTCTTTTTTCCCTTCTCTCTCTCTCTCTCTCTCTCTCTCTCTCTCTCTCTCTCTGGGGGAGTATATAAACTATTTATTAGCAGACAAGGCCTACAGATTTATTTCTTCTTGGACACACCCACAGTGCGACCCCGGTGGCCTGTGGTCTTGGTGTGCGGGCCTCAAACACGAAGACCCCAGAAGTGGCGCTGCACCCTTCGGACCTGAATTTTCTTCAGCCGCCCCAGGTTTTCACGAAGCTTGTCCAGACCATTGGCCAGGACCTGGCTGTATTTCCCATTTTTCACATCCTTCTGTCTGTTCAAGAACCAGTCTGGAATCTTGCATTGCTGCGGGTTCTGCATAGTGGTAATCACCCGTTCCACCTCATCCTCTGTGAGTTCTCCTGCCCTCTTGGTGAAGTCGATATCTGCTTTCCTCAACACCACATGAGCATATCTTCACCCCACACCCTTAATTGCAGTGATGGCAAAGGCTATTTTCCATTGCCCATCAATATTGGCGTTCAGTACTCGCAAGATGTGCTGGAACTTCTCAGGAATCACTAGAGACATGGCCGTAGCAGCGTGTAGGCCTCCTGTGGAAGAGAAAGCCAAATTTCTTGACTTCATCTTTCAAAATCTCTAGTTTTAATTTTTTTCAGTTACAATTTTATTTTACAAAAGTTCTTTCTTTTTCATAACATAGTTTCTTATTTTATATATGCCACAACTTTTTATATCTCAGGAACTACTAATTGGAAAGTCTCTTCTATTTTGAAGTGTACTTCTGTTTCATGAGTTCTTCCTTTCCTTTTTTTTTTTTTCTTCTGTTGGTTTACCTTGGATTTTCCTTTTCATGTTAGAGACTTTCAACTGATATCTATTGGTCCTTGGTTGCTGTTCACATTAAGAATGAGACAATAATGAGACAAATTAACATCATATGCCCCCTGATAAGATGCACTGAGAAAAACACCTACTCCAATGGTATCCTCCAAAAGTGCATAACCTGAATTTAATAATGAAGAAACATTAGGCAAGTCCAAACATAGTCACATAATTAAAGCATAGTCTTAAATGTCAATATCATGAAACACAAAGACTAAGGGATAGATCCCATTATAAAATATAAAAAAAGACATGGCAACCAAATGTAATATGATCTAGAAAGTCTTTTTGCTAAAAAGAACATTTAAAAAACACTTGGCAAAGTATGAATAAGATCTACAATTAGATGCTAATATTATTATCTGTTAATTTCCTGATTTTGATCATTTTTCCATACTTGTGTAAGAGAATATTAAAGAAATACACTTGAAGTATTTAAATATAATGGAGCATCATGTCTACAATGGACTCTCAAATGGTTAGGAGAAAATAAAATGTATATATACCTATTTGTCAAGAAAGAGAAAAAGAAATAAAGTCAATATGGCAGGAACCTGGGAATAGTGAGGCTTTCCTCCAGCTTTAGTGTAAATATAAAATTGTGCCAAAATAAAAAAGGTTTGTTTTGTTTTTTAAAGCATATGGCAATAGAATGGCTCCTTGGTAGCTGCAGGTACATGGGCTGCTTAATGACAGGCTTCAGGAGAGTTTCTGTGGCATTAAACCAGCTGTAACTCTGGGAACTTTAAATGCGAGAATAAGGAGGCATTTCCCCTGGGACCATTTTCTCTCGTCATCTGCTCTAGCTTTTCCCAGGTAGTAACTTAAGATTGTTTAAACTTTCCAGTGTTTGGCGGGGTGTAGATAGCTGTCTACAAATCCTTTCAGTGTAGTTTCCCAGTCCCATCCCATATTGTATCTGCTGTGTCAAAGTCTAGAATGAGTCTGGGGCTCTGCTAGTCAGCGTCCTGCATATTTTCAGCCTTGGCTTTCTCTGCTCTCTTCATCAGTCAGCACTCATTAATTTGTCCCGCATCTTCCAGAAATGTTGAAATATCTTGTCTACCAGAGACCTCTCCAATTATTTTAATTGTATTATAGTTTTCATTCTTTATACATTTTGATTCCTAAGCATGTGCTTAATCGGCCATCTTGAACCAGAATTCTTTAGACAATTTAATCTTAATTTTAATCTTATTACTCACTTAATGTAACTTATTACTCAAGGAACACATTCTTTTTCAATTCATATCTGTGAATCCTTTAGCTTTTTAACATTCCATATTGTTATAAGCTTTCTCAGATTACTGTAGATTCCATTGAATTTTTAGCCCTTGGTATTTTTTTTTTTTTTTTTGTCATACGTCTGGTCACTTGGTCAAGTTATATCATTTAATTATTTATTGTGCATTGTCTTCTATACCTTCACTGTACAGAGTTGGGCTTGCTAAGGCCAAACCCAATGTATTATGTTTTTTTGTGGTTTGTTGTTTTTTTTTAAATCTTCACCTGAGGATATATTGATGTGAGAGAGAAACATAGACTGGTTGCCTCCTATACATGTCCTGACCAGGATTGAAACTGCAACCTTTTCTGGTGTTCGTGACAATACTCCAACCAAGTGAGGCATTGGTCAGGGGTTGTTTTTTTTTTTTTTTTTTTTGTTTTTTTTTAATTACTTTACCTGAAGTAGCAATACACCCAGAAGAACAGGGCAGCCCAGCACATCAGTTGCTACCTCTCGTTCTCCCAGCCATGGCCAATCCATTGGTTGATCATTTAATTGATGTGGCTTGACTAGAACAGTTGATCTGGAAAAATCAGATTTCCTTCATTGTGAGTTCAAACTATAAAACACAAAGATTGCTACTAGTCATGTCAGCTCAGTGGTTGAGGCAGCCATTTCGAAGATGATGAGTAAGCACATGAAACAGATCTTCAGAGAGATGAAAATGGTATATTTGTGAAAAGCAGCTGAGATTAAGTGAGAAAGAGAATTTATCTGTTCTGAACAGCTCTCTATTTTTGTATGAGGTCCAAATGCACCGAATTCTGTGAAATATTGGTACCACTGAACTAAATCTTCCTTTGTAATAGCTAAGCTAGTTTGAGTGGATATCTGCTTCTGGCAACCAAAAATATAAAATCCTTAGCTTTAGTATTTTATTTCCTGGGTTTTGTTTTTTTAAAACAGAAAGAACTCTTTATTAACAACACTATGCATAAAAATGAACGTCTATATCAATCAGTACACAATTAAAATGTCAGAGAATTAAAGACTGCTTTTGAAAAAAATCCTCTGACAGAATGTAAAGTCCTCCTCATTAATCCTTGACTATTTTTAGTCATTTTAATCTAATACAACCAGCAGAGTAAAAATTTCTTCTGAGGAAATTGTTTTGTTGTTTCCAGAGTCAAGTTCTCCTATAGGAGTTCCTGCCAACAGCTGATTAAGGAAAGCCAATGCTTCCTCTGCTTCCTTCATTTGTCCCTGTTCATCTTTCTCCAGAAGCAATAGGAGAAAGACCCAATGCTTTCAATCTGTTTCCATATTTGCTCTTGTGAAATTGTCTTAGTGCAGCAGGTCTATCCTTTCTATACATCTTGACCTGTCAAGCTAGAGTTTCTTCTTGTTTTTATATCAAATATATCATGGGTTTTGGAAAGAAGGTATAGAGTTATAGGAATATCCAAACAATCAAATTATTTAAACACACTTAAATCCTAATTTTGAAAGAGTTATAAAAAATTTTCACAATAGTCCTCCAAAATGAGTTCCTAAATACAGGGACTATGTCTTTTAATTCCTTTCTAAATTACCTCCAAAAAGAAAAAAAAGAAACAGATGGAGAGCCATGTAACCTTCAACTGCCCAATGAATGCAGTTGAATTGGATCATTTCAATAACTAGGAGAAAATTTTATTAAACTTTTGTGCCAAGTTTCAAAACAAATATTTTTAAAGCAAAGTTAGAAAATGACATTAAAATTTTTGAGTTGCAAAAGTCAGCAATTAAGAGTAATTTTTCAAAATAAACATTGCCCATCTCCTGTGAATAAGCAGTTTATTTTGGCAGCTGCAGAAGCCTGTCCTGGGTGGATTCATAATGATCCTAGACCATTGCTGCTCTCTTCTGGACCAGTGAGAGATTTAGTTCTGATTCAGCTAACTAGCTTATTGTTAAAGGTAACATGAATGTTTCAGATAATCTTCAAACAATATTTTTTCCACTTTGAACCAGTTTATGTTCATAAAAGAAAATTCTGAAAGTATGACAAAGTTGGAAAAATGAATTATCCAGAGTTCCATCATCTAAATATAGTCACTCTTATAGTCTTCTAGTTATTCTCTCAAATACCAAAAAAAAAAAAAAAAGTCAATTGCTTTTGGCATTGGATAATAAGCTAATGTGCATGGAATGCTGAATATGACCCTACTGTACAATTTGTTCATGAATTCTCCCAAACTGCCTTTTTCATTCAAGGTCAAAGTTGTCCCACTGAAGAAAACACTTTGGCCAATCACAGAATGTTTATGTACATGTGTATTGAAGAAAAAAGGGTTGGCAGTGGGGGGGAGGGGGCGGGTTCAAAAACTGCTTCCCAAATTTGTCCATCAAAACCATCTGTAAATCTTGTTAAAATATAGGGTAGGCATTTTTAACAAGACCCCAGGTGATGGCAGAAGTTGTTGGTCCATGAACACACTTAGTAGCAAGATCCTAACATGACCTGGAACATAAGAGAATTGATGGAAGAAATGTTTGCCCTTACACATGTATCTACCATTAAGCTATTGCCACATCCCTGACCCATTTCTGGGAAAACAAGAGACTATTTCTCATACCTGGAAAGATTCCCACAGGCTGAGGGTGGAATAAGAACTTTTTATTGAAATGCAAGTGAAAATATTGAGCAACTTTAGTGAGTCTCTCCTCAGCAAAGGAAGCCTTGCAGAGTTCACAAAGTATCTGCTCATCTTGTTTCCTTTGGTTGTAACAACCATGTATCTGGGCACAAGTTTTCTTAGAATATTTCTCAGCCTTCCCTGTAGCTGAATGTGGCCATGTTACCAACTTTGAGTCCATGATATCTAAGCAGAAGTAATAGCAAGCCATGTTTTAAGGATAGCAATTATTTGTCCTAGTTAGGGTAAGCTACAACCCAGGTGCAGTCAGCCAAAGTTTTCATTGAAAGGGCACACTCCAGAAGCTGCTGC
The DNA here is from genome assembly GCF_021234165.1 of Pteronotus mesoamericanus. Classification (NCBI taxonomy): domain Eukaryota; kingdom Metazoa; phylum Chordata; class Mammalia; order Chiroptera; family Mormoopidae; genus Pteronotus; species Pteronotus mesoamericanus. The sequence continues at coordinate 17,005,955 of NW_026555329.1, read as the reverse complement.
TAAAGTTCCGATTAAAAACCCATATCCTAGACATGACTAAGTATTTCTGTCACCGATATCTGGATCAACACCAGACTCTTTGCTAATGTTCTCAGTGAACATCAGAAATGGGATTGAAGGGTAAAATTAGAAGTTTACTAATTCGTACAACAAATGCTAGAATGGAACTCTCACTGGTTAATTTAAAGATATTTAAGAGATAAAGTTGGCTAAAATGATTCAAAGATACTCCCCACCCTTGCACTAAGAGAATAAAAGAACCCAGTGAGGCCTGCCGCCTGTACCTTTAGGAATGATGCCTGAGACCTGAACTCTAAGTGATCCTGAGTCCAGCCTTTGGTTTTAGGCTGACTGATGTCAGGGGTAACAGATTCCTGCTCCTGAAATGTTGTCATCCTTGCCTCAACCGAAGTTTTCACTCCAGGTGACGCTGGAGATTAGAGAAGATGGGAATTGAGACTTCCTCACAGGAAAATGGAATGTGCGGACAGCTGTCACGATTTAGTCCCCCTACCCTCCTCGTGCTTGCTCTCTTCTCTATTTAGGATTCTCTCCACCACCCTGTTCTTCTACTTTCAGATACTCCCCTTCAATCCCTTCTGAGAGGAATCAGAAATCATTCACTTTCCCAAGGAAAGGTCATCTATGGTCTTGCTGTCTTGGTGAGGACTAAGTCACTCCCCTTTACTTTTTTGAAGAAAAGAGTTTTCCATCTTAACTATTTTCCAATGATAGCTAGATTACAAGTCAGGCATTTCACCCATAAGCTCCACATCTTAACACATATGATTTTAAAAATAAAAATGATCAATTTTGCAGGATCAGCTATAACCCCAAAACAGGGGTGTCCAACCCATGGCCCCCGGGCCGCATGTGTCCCAGGATGGCTGTGAATGGGGCCCAACACAAAATAGTAAATTTACTTAAAATGTTATTAGATTTTTTTATGATTACATGTCATAACATATTTAATGTATAGCCTGAGACAACTCTTCTCCCAGTGTGGCCCAGAGATGCCAAAAGGCTGGACACCCTTGTGACATGGTATGTGATCTCTTTTCATTTTTTTAGTTATTTCCTTTCTCTTACCCTTTGCATTCATTTCACAGATTTTTTTTTAAAGCAGTTTTTCAGGATTACAAATGCCTCAAGACTACATAATAATCAAGATTATATGACACAGCTTTGCCAATTAGAATGCCTTTTATGTGTATTACCGTCCTTTGTCCTTTCTTTGTGTTTCCATTCCCAGTTCAACAAATAGGAAAATTAACTAAATAAAGGGCTTTGCACAGCTAAGATGTCTGTACCATAATTTGGATTCTCTGGAGATTTTCTCTTCATGCAAAATCCAGTCCATGATGAAAGCAGTAGAGTAGAATGATTAAGCATATGTTCCAAAGTCAAGCTAAGCTCAATTCCTGGCACTAGCTATATACCCTTAGGCAAGTAACTTCACCAATTGGTGCCTCAGTTTCTTCATCTAAAAATGGGAATAATAATAATGTCTACCTCACAAGGTTTTTGTAAAGATTAAACAAAGCAATAAATTTAAAGAGCTTAGGATAGTGGTTGGCATGTAGCAAGCATTTATAGCATCTATTTACTCAATAAATAATTATTCAATGCCCGCTTCAAGCAAAGTATTGTTTAACATTGTGGCAAGTTAAAAATTGATACAGACTGAGTTCCTATTCTTAAAAGGAATTTGCAGTCCAGTGGAAGAGATAAACAAAACCTGCAAAGTGGATAGCTTTAATATCAATGGATATATGTTAAGATATTCAGATAAATTATTTATTATAATTTATTAAAGAAAAACAAAGTCTCTGTTATTCCTGTAGTTGGGTCTAATTCCCTCCACCTTGAATACGGGTTGGCCTTACTAACTTGCTTAACTAACAATGTGATAGCAGTGATGTTCTAGGACTTCTGCCCAGGCCTCTTGGAAAGTTTGCTTGGACGGAAGCCATCCAGTATGTAAGAAGTCCAACTATCTGGGACCACCATGCTGTAATGAAGCCCAAGATATCAGTCTGGTGAATCTGCAGAGGCAGAGTACTAGACCTGGCTGTTCTAGCCATCCCAGCCCAGGAGTCAGACACGAGGAAAGAAGCCGACCTGGCAGCAGTTGGACTCCAGGGGCTCCAGGAAATGCAGCGTGGGGACGAACTGAGGAAACAACTAACAGCCAGAACCTATGGCTTCAGTTAAGTCACCCCAGCCAACTAACTTGATATGACAAGCCATTTAAACTGTCCTCGATACAGATGATTTATTTCAAATGGGGTTATGATACTTGACTTTCTTATGTCTCCAAGCATGCTGGAATGGAAAAACAGTCTGTGCAGAAAAGAGCTAGCATAGTAGGCCTGACACTGCTATCCCTAGGAAGGTCTACTTGCAAGATTGGCACTTGGCTAGCATCTGCGAACTTGGCAGCTCAATCGTTCCCTACACCAATATAAACCTATCCCTAAGTGACAAGAGTGGCTCACTATGGCTAGACTGTTTGTGCAAAGAGTACGGTTTATACTGAACATCCGCTTTCCTTCTGGGACCTGGGATTTTGGTATGTGGTAGGAAGAGGGTGTCTGTTTGACCAGCCCTCAATACAAACTTCGGGCACCAAGTCGCTTATGAGGTGTCCCAGTAGACAACACTTTGCACGTGATGTCTCAACTTATTGCTGAAGAAATAAAGCCGCTCCACTGTGAGAGGACTCTTAGAAGCTGTCAGCTGCTTTCCTCTGAACTTGGCTTCACACACCTTTTTCTTTTTCCAATTTTGCTTTCTATCTTTTCATGGTAATAAATCTTAGCCATGAGTTAAAAAGAAAAAAAAAAGCTGAGTTCTGAGACCTTCTGGCAAATCACTGGGCTTTGGGGGTCATTCTGGGGACCCCTGATATATGGCATTTTAAAAACTGAGAGAAATATTAGAGAGCTCTTCAACTTTCTTTTCAATAAAGAAGGAATGCCTCCTAACTTTCTCATGTTCTCTTTCTCTCCTCCCTTTTTCCCAAGGAACGCATATCAAACTTTCTTCTCACCCAAGTCCAAGGTGGCACCATAGATGTGGACACACTACTGGACATGACACTTTTAATTCTTCAGCCCTAGAGAAGAAGCTGCCTAACTGCTATCTTACATATAAATACAACAGCAGTTTCCTGCATTTAATTTTTTATCCGATTCTGTTTCCCTTGTGGAAATAGTGTAAAAACTTTTGTCTCACTGGGCTGAAGATATCATTGAAATTTCTTTTTGAAGTATTTATCCAGAGACTAAACTGGTGATAAAAAGTATTTTCTTTGCAATTATATAGCAAGACTTCATAAATTTATGGCTAGTCGCTACAGAATTGGCACTACAACATCAGCAGGAATTTATATCTGGCACATAAAATCTATGCAGCATATCCTGCTGTGCAGCATATCCATCTCACATTGTGTAATATGCATGACTCTTTTCACATAGTCTCCTGATAAACTTTGTGATTATATTTTGACAGGGCAGAGTATAATTTTTTTTTTTTTAATTCCAGAGAATGACAAGAACTTATTCACTGTGATAAGCAAAGTCCATGGATTTGGCTCTAGAAATCAATGGAGCACAGTATATTTTAAGAATTCACACAATAAGCCAGTAAATGACTGAATATTGTGTGCTAAGCTCTTTAAATATTATGTGGTAAGCACTATAAATCATGCTATAGACAGCAGACTGAGAGTTAGGAGACCAAGTTCTAACCTAGTCTATGTTCTAAAGATACAACCTTGACAAATTATTTTTCTTCACTTGATCTCTATCATACCAGCTGTAAAAAAAAAAGGCAGGGGGGATTCAAGTGAAGTAGTTTTTCTATCTCAAACATTCTATGGTTCAGTGATAATACAAAGCAAGGGATTAGTGCCAAATGAGAGGATACAAATGCATTTTGTAGGAGGGCGAGGTTCCTGGAGGCTAACAGGGGAGCATTCAATTGGCCAGAAAAGAATAAGGTCTTGCAGGGGGAGCTGGGGGGAGCTTGATCCACTCTCAGGGATGTTAGGGGAATTTCAATATGAAATAACAATGAAAGCAATAGCCAATGAATTCAGTATTTATATACTAGGGTAATACGCATTATCTCATTTAATTTCCATAAAAAAATCCTAGTTATTATTATTCCTGTTTACAGAAGAGAAAACTGAGGCATAGAAAAATTAAGACGTTTCATAAGGTCACATAGCCAATGGTAGAATCCAGATGTGAACTTAAGCAATCTGACACCCCACAGAACAGCTTTTCATTGTTGTTTACGGCAGTCACATGTGAAAGTCAGCAATAAAATTATCCACAGAAGCACTGGAGTTTAGATGCAACTGAATGGAAAACCAGTGTTAACAGAAAATAATAGGCCATCATCAAGAAGAAGAATGATAGTTGCCTTTCATGCAGTACCTTTTCTGTGCTTTTAATTTATTATCTCTAACCCTCACAGATTTTTTTTGTTTTCAATACCATATTACAGTTAAGAAATCTGGGTTCAGCAGGTTCAACTTGTAAAAGGTAGAGAGCTGTTAGGTGGGAGGTTTGTGATTCAATCCTGAGTTTTTCTAACTTTTAAAAGTCCTTCTTATTCCACTATGCCATGCTGGCTTCTTGGCAAGAAAAAAACTATTTGCAAATATTAAAAACAGCTGTATCCTACTGTAACTCTCATTTATATGAAATTCTAGAACAGGGAAAACTAGCCTGTAGAGACAGATAGGAGATCAGAATTGCCTGGGGCAGGGGAAATGGGGGGATTGACTGCAAAGAGACACAAAGACATTTTTGGAATGGTGACAAGATTTTATATCTTGATGATGGTGTTGATTATCTTTGTCAAAACTCATTGAACTGTACACTTAAAATAAGTGTATTTATTATATGCAAATTATAGCTCAATAAAGTTGATTTTTTAAAAGCTCAGTTTATTCCAGTATTTGGTCTTCTAGACAGAAGCTGGGGCCACTGGCACTATGTGTCTTTCATATGTGTGGGATCGTCATGGTGCATATATAACAGTAGGTCTTAGTATACATTTCAGCCACCTTTTATGCTACCTTTTTGTATTGCAAAGGCCAAAATGCTGCAAATTACATTCCCCTGACTCCATTATAGCTGATGTTCAGGCTGAGTTAAATACACTGAAATGATCTGAAAAACAGGAGTGACACCAGGGCACCTCCCTGCTCTAATGTTGTGGCTGGGGGCAAGTAGGGTAAGGCAAGCTCTGGGTTTCTCTACAACAGCATTTCAAAATCCAGTGTCCAGCTCCATGGGCGTTATGAGTCAGTGAGTCCATGACGACAGTGGCTTCGTGAGCCTCGGATTGGAACTGTGGCCATTGTGCAAGAACTCAGATGTTTCCCCAACAGACTCTTGACTTCCCACTTTTATGACTGTGGCAGGGGCAATAGCTTCTCTGGCAAACCTGTTTGACAGTTATCTCCTGGGAATTATTTCTGGAGCCTCAATTTAGAGACTGCTCCTCTAGCTCTCCAATTATTTTGCAAGTATCCAATTAAATCTCTTTCTACTTATAATTGTTTGATTAATTTGTTTCCCTGGAACTACATTGACATCAAGAAAGACAGCATGGGTTTTCATTCATAATGGTAACGAAAATAGTTACCAACATTATCAGTTTAACAGCAACTTTTGCTGAGTACTGACTTTCTGCCAGGATAAAAGCAATGAAGTGCACACAGAGGGCAGCTCCATTCTTTTCTCCATCCTACTCAGGCTCTGTAAGTAGATTTGCCCACCACTCCATGAGTAAAACGAGGCAGATCTTCTAACTTTTTCAGTCACTCTCACATGATAAAAGGTCCTCCAGTTCATTTCAGTCCCCCAAATGCACTCATTTCAGTCATTAAAATGTCCATTCTATCAGCATATAACCCAATGCTCTCATTCTGTTTAAAGCTATTTATACCTCTAGCTCGAGCTTTCTCAGGGCTGGAAAGCCTGTCATTTTTGAGGAAGCGGAAATGGTTGGCTTCTGCTCCATTTCTCTGGAAGATGTTTCTTCGTTTCCCTTCTCCTTCCCACGTCCCCTCTTCCCCCAGACTGCATTGGGATCCTCCGGGGTTGGCATGTGGTAGGGAAGAGGTAAAGCTAGTTTCTAAAAATGACTGAACTGGCTTGGCTATTTTCTGGCAGTAGAGCTCTCCGGGTATGGCAGATCCCAGCACGGATTTTCGCTCTGTTGTCCATGGGGGTGAATCTGGGTCCCTGCAGCCACCAGACAGGCAACTTCAACCATAGTCTTCCATACTGAATCACCAAGACATGAGTCAAACATTCATTCCTACCTGCCTTGAGCTCTCTGAAGGGTCCCCGTCAGCTGACTTGAGATGAGAGGTAAGCAGTCCTCTCACCTCCCGCGTGAACAGCAGGGGGACAACTCTCTCAGAAAGACTCCTCTCTTTTTGACCTTACCAGCCCTGTCTGCTTTATCAGGAGGAGATGGGTGGTTGCATATGCCACCTCCGAAACACTCATGCTCTGTGGCATATCTTACATACGTGGCTTAGCAACTCACTTTAGAATGTGGAGGTACTCTGCAGTTACTTATTTTGTTTTTGGTCATTGAAGCCATGAAATTTTGGTCTTTGTGGCCAAGATTGACACAGAATGTCATTTAAGTATTACAACAACACTCTAAGGTAATGACTCATGCTCCCATTTTAGAGACAAACTGAGGTTCAAGTGGCAGAAAAGGGGATTCCGGCAAAAAATGAGTATGATCCCAAGGCCTTTGCTGTTGACTGTTATAATTACACAGGTATGAGAAAAAATGGGTTTACAGTTGTTAGTGACTTTTTTTTAGTTAATAAAGCTATTGTAATAATCATAACCTGCATGTTTTTTCCATATGAACAACTGAAAACCTACCTTTGCCCACCCCTGTATGTTTGACACCACAAACATTAATGACATGAATTATGTCCCCCAAAGTTCATATATGGAAGCCCTAACCCCGAGTGCCTCAGAATGTGACCTTACTTGGAAATAGGATCCTTGCAGATGTAACCAGTTTCAATGAAGTCATATTGGAGTAGGATGGGCCTCTACTCCAATATGACTGGTATCTTTATAAAAGGGGTAAAATCAGAGCCCAGACATGTACACAGGAGAGAGCCATGTGAATATTGGCTTTAAGCTATCACAAGCCAAGGAACTACCAGAAGTTAGAAGAGAGGCTTAAAACAGATCTTTCTCTAGTGTCTTCAGCGGGAGCATGGTCCTGCAGATGCCTTGATCTTGGGCTGTGAGCCTCCAGGCTATGAGACAACACATTTCTGGTTCGTAAGCCATTCAGTTTGCAGTGCTTGGTTATGGCAGTCCTAGAAAAAGAATAAAACAACTATATGTCAGCCGTGGAAGTATGACTGAAATTCCCATTGAAACAAGTACTGTGTGAGAGAGCACCTGAGCTGCTAGGAGAAGTAAAGGTATTGCAGCAGCCAGAGGGGGACCTGGGATTTTTCCATGCTGGATGACAGAAAACTGAGTTGGCTGTTAGGAAACTTTGGACAGGATGTTAAATAGAAAGCTTCTAAATTAACTTCACTTCCCTAACAATACAGGATTACTAAATTTACCTTGAAAAACTTTAAGGAAAAGAAATCCCACACCAGAACTTTGCATAATTGTATCTGGGGAAGTCTAAAGATATTTAGAGTGAGTCTAACAGGAAGTTGTACCTATAACTTAATTCATGGAACTAGGAGTAAATGAAAGAGCAACACAGTATAAGCTTACATTTAATGTTTAATGTTCTTGATAGCTTTGAGAATAAAAATGCTAAGATACAGGAATATTTTAATAAAATTCACTTATACATTGATAGGACCTCCAAGCATACACACAATTATAGAGATTTCTAAATTGTAATTCATATAGAATATAGAAACACATTTGTATGTCTTAAACAAGACACACACACACACACACACACACACACACACAGTTTTAAAGATTTTAGGTTTTAATTTCCAAAAGTGTTGACACAAGTAGCACAGATGTGCAATTAAATATTAATAAAAAATATCCCAAAATCTCAATGGCTTATCACCACATACATTTACTTTCCACTCACATCCATCCAGTGTGGATCAGATGGCTCTCCTGCAGCCAGTAGCTATGCCATTTGGGAGGCTTGGGTTCTACAGAAAGGAAGGGAGGGACAGAAAAGGCACTGGTTCTTAACTGGCTCAGTCCAGGAGAGCCGCACACCACTTGTGGTCATAGATCATTGGCCAGAACAAGTTGAATGGCCCAACCTACCTACAAGTGAATCTGGGTAATACAGGAGAACACCTGGAATATGAGGGGAACACTATCTCTGCCATGAAACTATACAGGGAATAAGTGTATAAAATGCACTAAGTACAAAAATGCGATGTTAGATGAGAGATCCAATGAGAATCTAATCTCATTTATCTTAATGAGGGGACACTCCAGTGCCTTCCCGTCTATATACAAATCATTACAGCGTGACCAGTTGCTAAAGGTAAGTGATGCTCACGAGCTCCCCATTACTTCTGCTAGTTCCCAGAGGAGTGCTCCACACATGACCCCTCTCATCAAACTAAATAAAACAAAAAGGAAGTAGGGATTTCCAGGACTTGGAAGAGAAGCAAAAAGCATGAGAAGAGGGTATCAACAGAGGGAGGGAGGTCTAGTGAGATGGCAGCCAGCAAGGGCCCTGGAGAAAAAGGAGGCTAATTACACATCCCGCATGTCAGGACAGTGATATCTAACATTCAAGGTCAAATCATTTCAGTTCTTTCCTGAGCTGTAGTCTTTTCTCTCTGCCTAAATAATACTAAAAGTTCTCTATCCCAGAGAAAGGGCCTGGCCTTCAGAATTAAAGAGGGTTGGGCCCATATTTTACAAAAATTCACTTCTCAGACCATGTGTCCCAATTGTTTTTCCCCAGAAAATATTGCCACTGTGCAAGTCATCCCTGTAGGATAATAGAAAAGATTTTCCTGGGCAAGAAGGAAAGGGCCTGCAGAGAACAGGTGACAGCGTGGGTTTGAAAGCAGGCTCAGGTAGCATATTTTCCATAGCTTTTGCCAGCAATGTTCTATAAAAGGAAAAAAATTCCATATTTTCATTTGATTATATTTGCATAACTAAATCCTAGAGGGATACCAAAGGAGCTAATAAAATAGCTATTTCAGATGGAGAAAAAGGGGAAATAGGGCGGACAAGGGTAGGAGTAGGAGTGAGAACTTTCCCTATGTACCCTTAATTTGATTTTCAGACTATGTGAATCTACTATCAATTCTAAATTGTTAAAACAATTACGGAAAAAAGTTTCCCAATTTGTGACAATTCACAAATTGTCAGTGGTTGTTAGACAACCCTGAGACAGTGGGGTGTTTTAAGGGCGAGTAAAAGATCCCATAGACGGTTGATAACATGGGCTTCAGTAGCGAGAGTTGATGGGATGTACTGGAAGGACGTGAGACTGGAATTTGGTGAGATAGGTTAGAAAGCCACTGCCACAGAGAGAAGAAAGTTGGAGGGAGCCTGAAATGAGGCATTTACATTATACCTTACCATTCTGCTGTGACTCTGCTACCTGTGAGGCCTTGAGCAAGTTACCTAACTTTTCTGAAGTTCAGATTTTTCATCTGCCAATTGCCTGCTTTACAGGGCTAAACAAAACAACAAACGTAAAGCCAGGCACATAGAAAATCCTTGATTAATGGTAAAAAACCATTGCTTCCCAAATACGCCATAAGCCAAGGATCTCAATACCCTCACTTTTTTGTGGGAAACCCAGGGTATTTCAGTTACCTATTGCTGCATAGTGATATATTATCCAAAAATGTAGTGGCTTAAAACAGCAGCCATGATTCTGTGGGTTGCCTGTGTGGTTTTTCCGCTTGTCTTACTGGGGCTCCCTCATAGGGCTGCATTCAACTGGTAGCTAGGCTGTGCTAGGCGGCCTTAGCAGAGACGGTTGGAAGGCAGGGACTTAACTTTGTCCACATGATCTCTCGTTATTCCATTGTCTAATCCAACCTTTTATATATGGTGGCTGACTTCCAAGACAGTGAAAAGGGAAACTGCAAGGCCTCTTACGTTTCCCGGATTTTTTATTATGAAACAAACTGTCCCCAAATAATTGAACCATTTATTTGATTTACTTGTTTATGATTCTACAATTTATGCAGGAATTGGCAATTTAACAGGAACTGACTGGGGCAGCTCAACAAAAACTACAGGATTCAGGGTGCCCGGCTTACTTACATGACTGACAGCCCAACTGGGGTGACTGAAATGTTGGAAGACTGGCTGGGTTTCTCTCTCTCTGCTCCTGTCTTATCATTCAGTCACCTAGTCTCAGCTTTTTTACATGGGGGCCAGATCCTAAGAGTTAAAAAAGGAATCCGCAAGGCCTTTTATGGCCTAAAACTGCTTAGTCATGCTTCTCATTTGCACCACATTCTGTTAGTCAAAGCAAGTTCCAGAGCTACTCCAAATTCAAGGTAAAGGAAAAAGACACCACCTCTTGATGGGAAGATTGCAAAAGTCATGTTGCAAAGGGCAAGTGGAATGGGAGGGGGTTAGCTGGCTATCTGGAAATGATTGACCCCAATGGAAAGCACTAGTTTGGAAGATGTACATACTTGGCTATAGATTCTCATCCCATCACTCATGATCTATTTGTTCCCAAATTTAGTGAACTCAGAATGACCACCCAATCTTTGCATTAGGACTGTGTAAGTATGGGGTATACCCTCCTTGTGAGCACCTGAAGGGAAAGATTCTATAGTAATCATCCCTCTATATTCAGAATTGAGCAGGATGTCTGGCACTTACTAACAGACTAAAGCATTCACTAAGTATGTGTGCTGAGTTAACAAATAAGGAGATAATAAATAAATAAGTAACGATGTTAGCTATTTACTGGGCACTTACCATATATCAGAAACTATTCGAACCACTTTAGACATATTGATGATTCATCTAAGTATTACAACCACATGTGATAGGCACTATTATTTCTCACTTTCATGTTAGGAATCTGAGGTACAAAAAGCTGAATAGTTTGTTGCCAAACATGATGACTTGACTTTGTCTCCATTTTATTTGGCTCCAGAGCCTTATCCAGGACCACCAGGCTTTGCTGCCTTCATGAAAGTGTAAATAGGTATAGTGAACACAGGACTAAAAACTGAAGAAATACTGGACTTGGAAAGGGATAATTATCCCAGACATGAAACTTCTAGAAGCATCATAGTATGCTGGCTAAGAGTACAGTGTATGGACTTTTGAGTCAGACGTATCGAATTAAAGTTCTGCTCCTCCAAGTACTATGTTATTCCTTTAGATGGGACACTCTCCAAGTCTCAGTTTTCTCATCTGAAAAATAAATCTAAAAATAGTACCTATCTCACAGGATTGTGGTGAAGCTCAAAAGAGATAGGGAAAGTACAGTCCTTATCTTAGTGCTCATACATAATGAAGGCTCAGTGAACATTTTCTATTGATCACACATCAAGGAATATGGAAATGAAATGGTAAGGCAATACTTAAAAGAAAAATATTAGGTAAGATGTAGGTATATTCTGTATTATACATGATAAAATTTCCCCCCAAAAAGTTTTTTTTTTTAGCTTTTCTAACACAAAGAAATCTAAGAAGTTGGAAAAGGAAAAAAGAAAACCAACTCATCATTAGAAAGTCAAGAAAAGTTTGAAGATTAAATATGTCATTTAAGTATTAAAAATGTCATTCTTTTATCAAAAATGCTGTGTTGATCTTTTGAAAAAGGGAGATTATATCAAAAAAGTGTTTAAAGGACTACGACAAGCAGAAAAAAGGAGGGCTAGGTAAAATAGCAAAGTATTATAAACCCCATGAGTTAAGAGGACTACCCAAAGATCAAAATGCAGAAAATGATTGATCTTTATAGGAAAAGAAAAGAAAGAAAACTCCAGCATGCTAAAAAGCTAATGTCAGTTTTCAGTTTAATGTTCAAGAACACTCTAAATTCAATATGTAAACACCAAGTGATGAAAGGACTGAAACTTATTGACACAGGTTTTATTAAAAGAAGATCATGCTAGCTAAATTGAATAAGCTTGTGATTAATATCTGATGAAAGAAAAGTCACAGACATGGTCACTGGGGTTGTCTAAATATTTTTTTTTTTTTTTGCACATCAAGGAAGGCTTTATTGGAAAATTAGCAAACATCTACTGTGGAAATAAAAAATAATGCACCTTATTAAATTTAATTGACAAAGATGATAACTGAGAGAATCCTCCTGTAATCTTTACCGCAGCCTACTTTGGCTCGCCCTTCTCCTTTCCCCACTCTTATTTCCCTCCCTTGGGTTGGGGTGGGGGGGCGGGGGGAAGGAGAAAAATCTGAGTGGCAACAGCAGTGGTGGGGGAAAGGTGGATGGAAGCTTCTGAGGCTTCTGCTTCTTTGTTTCTATCATATATATAATAGCTACCAAAGAAAAGAGGAGGTTTGTTTTTCATGTAGAAACTATATAATTTTTTTGCTTCAAATTATAAATACAAATTGAAGTAGGAGATTATAAAACTGCATAGATCTTTCATAAGAGGACTTTCATAAAATAATTGGCTCTACAAGGCTCTAGAAGACTAGAGACTCTTGTACAAGGTGTACTGTGTTCCTTCTTTAGAGCAAATTTTCATTATACAGCTCTGTAGACTATAAATAATGCAGCATTATAAGCACTTTTGGGAAAAGAGGCAGAAAAGGCATTATTTATTTTAGGTATAAAAACATAAAAAGTACTTTAGAAAGAGAAGATAAAGTAATATACAAGGCTACTTGGCTTTCATTGACTAAAACAATGGGATTCATCCATTTATTCAACAAATATTTGTGAAACACATAATAATATGTGCCCGACACTGGGGAGATAGCAATGAACAAGACAAAGTTTCTGCTCTCTAGGGCCTTGCACTCTCATGGGGTAAAACATACAATAGAGAAATGTATGAGTATAATACACAATTGAGTTCTATGAAGACAGAAAAGTCAGGGTAAAGAATGGAGGGGAGAAATTATGAACCTCTTTTGGTTTTGTCCTCCTCATTTCAAAGGTCTAACCCCCGACCAAGAACTTGGCTTATATTGAGAACTCAATAAATCTTTGTTGAGTGACTACCCTAGCTGTCAGTGGTCCCTGGTCAGCATGAGTTTCCAGGGTGTTTGCTGGGGAGCATGCTAGAGAGTGACAGGTCACAGGGACCAGTGGAATCAAAGAACCTACAAAGGAAACATAGAAGTTCTGCGGTCCTTCTCATTCAGTTCCTGACTGATGAAGACACCCCTCCAATGCCATGAGTAACTCCAGGAACCCAGGGATGGGTAGGCCTCCTCATCTGGCCACCACATGAGGCATAAAGCAGTACTCAGAGAGGTTTTTTTTATTGTGCACAAATCCTGATACTTCCTGGGCCTCAACTAATTCCTAGGACACTCCACCCCCTCTCCTGTGGTCCCTTAGGCACAAAGGATCTCCTATTTCTTTGAAAACAGAATTACACCACCTTTGAGAAAGGGCCCAGAACTTAGAAAAGACAGTTCATCCTCCCTGGGAGTAAAAGGGACTAGTATTTAGAAACTTTGAAGGACAAAGATTTTTCATCCTTTGTCAACACTTACTCTGTGTGTGTGTGTGTGTGTGTGTGTGTGTGTGTACCTACAATTCCTCCCCTGGAGTCACCTGCTCCTCCCTTCTTCAGAGGGCTACCACATTGCTAATCCTGTTATTTGAACATTGGAGGAAATTGAAATGGTGCTGGAAGTCAAAATGATATAATAGAATCATTTTTTAAAATGCAAACAATAATGAGAGAATGAAAAGTCTTGTGACAGATCGACTTATAAAACCAGGAGGCAGTGGTATTATTTGAAACCAGGTCTGCCTAATTCCAAGCCCTTGATTATTTCATTTCATGACCCAGAGTCTCTTATGATCCAACTTAAATAGTCCTTGGTAAGTGAGATTCAGGCAAGCGTTAAGGAAGCCTGGCATGGAACAGAACAGGACTGAACTTTGGGCAACAGCCAAGGATATCAATAACAATGACAACAACAATGATAACAATATACCAGACACTGAATCAAAATAGAGCCAAGGAAGACAGTCCAAAATCTACCAAGAAGTTGCAACCAGTGTTCCAACACGTACTGGGCTCTTGCTGAAAACTCTCCCTTAAAAAAAAATGAAAAAGGGGGCCTTTAATATCCAGAAAAACAGGGTGGTGAAGAGTAGACAGTGGTGACACCAAGTATACAAATAACCACAGGCAGTCAGGGTAGGGGAGAACAAGGGCCTTTACAGCTTTCAGATGAGGTAATAGTAGTAATAATAAGGCCAACAACAGTAGCAGCAGCGGCAGCTAATATTTGTTGACCTAACTGTCAAAAACTGTTAATCAATTTGCATATGTTATGGAATTTGGCCACAATATGTCTTCATGATGGGTGCTCTTAACAGCCTCATTTTACATATAAGGAAACTGAGGCTTGTGGGGCAATTTGGCCCCACAACTCCCACAGCTCTTTACCACTACATTATAGGTTCTCATTTCCTATGGAAATACCCTATCCTCAGGAAGGAATTTCTATTTTTAGCATAAATTTTACTCTATTTCTCAATAAATAATACCCTAGTCTTATCATGCTAAGACTGATTACATCCAAATTTCTATTTATTTTTTCCCTCAGCTATTTGAAAATGCAAGAACTGTTTGTAACCTGTGGGCCACACAAAAACAGAAGGTGGGCTGGAGTTTATCAAGCACTGGTTTGGAGCAAAGACCATGTCTGTTATCACAAGTAATTAATACCATATTTTGCGTGTTTGTGTGTGTATGTGTCTTCCTCTCGAATGTAAAATCATTCCTTTTGGTGTGCCTATATTAAAAGCTATTCAGATGTTTTGTGATGGTACTCACCACTTTTGTGGCCCCTAAATGTGATATGTGTGTTATGGGCCATTAAGTCAAATCCAGCTTCTGGTGACCATATGAATGAGTGATGTCCACAACATCCTGTCAACAGCCCTGCTCAGCTCCTGTAGACTCATGCCTATGCCCTCCTTTATGGAGTCAGTCCATCTCATATTTGGTTTTTCTCTCTTTCTGTTGCCTTCTACTTTTTCCAGCATTATTTTCTTTTCCAAAGAACCCTGCACTTTCACCATGTGCCCTAAGTAGGACAGCTTCAGTTTTGTCATTTTGCCTCCAATGATATTTCAGGCTTAATTTGCTTTCTGACCCACTGTTTTTCTTTCTGGTGGTACAGGGTATCCATTGAGCCTCCTCCAAAACCAATTTTCTTCCTATTATCCTGCTTCACTGTCCAACTTTCACAATCATACACAGTAATTAGAAATATGAGGGTGTGCGTGAGCTTAGCCTTGGTCTCTAAAGATACGCCTTTGCTCCTGGTGATCTAATCCTTCCATTGCTGCCCTTTTGAGTCTCAGCCTTCTTATGATTTCTTGGCTACAGCCTCCTTTTGAGTAGATGTGGTACTTACAGTAACATAGCTAACATTTACAAAGGGATTAACACATGCCAAGCTCTATGTTAAAGTGATTTTTATGTATTATCTCATGATGTCCTTATTATAATTCTGTGAAGTAGGTGGTGTCATTATTCTCACATTTCAGGTAAGAAAACTAAGGCTTAGAAAGAGGTAAACTAATTTTCTTAAATGACTCAGTTTCTAGTGGCAGAGCTGGGAATAGAAGCCAAGCAATCTCCCACCCAAACCTATTATTACTGGTAAAATTTTAAAATTCTATAAACTAACACTAATCCCATAACTAGGGATACAATATGCATTAATATCCTAACTAAATAACTCTGGTCCCTATCTATCACAAAAACAAATGTTTTTGTTTCTTCTCAAAGGGGTTTACTCAGGATTGGGTACATACTTTACATAAGAAAACGTAAAAATCTGATCTGTAAGCAGAAGATTTTCTAGCTGTAATTTTGTTTTTGCATCACATATGGTATTGCCATGGTCCAACAGAGTTAGGGGCCCTGCCCATAACAACATCTAAGAGATTCAGTGATAGGAGGCACTATGTAGTAATGGGGCGGACCCAAGAGTTGGTTGCAGAACCCTCCTATCCATTGCATTGGGTATTATAGACACAGTGCCCAGGCCCACAGGTATTTTAAGAGTCTACAAAATGGCTTGATGCTTGAAAAAGAAAAAAATTATTGGGCCCACAATACATAAGAGAAAATATTGAAAAACTTGAAATTGATTAATATTAATCAACTATGTATAAAGGTAACCAGTCACGTTGGTCAACTGCAGCTAAACCTTTTTTTGGTTATATGGAAGTATCTATGGTGAGAAATGGTTACCTTTTAATGTTTAATATGATGTGAGGTGGAGCCAACACAGGAAGAGTCTGAATGGCGTTCCTCTAACCCAGCCTCCAAGATGCCAGGACTGTGCTGCTCTCTGTAGCTTCCTCAGACTTCTCCAGCCCCAGGCCATAACTAGGAGGCCTCTTCCCCAGAGTCACACTGGATTATGGCATCTCCATAAGAGGCTTGATCTACAAGGCCAAGTACATTTACTTCCAGTTTATTAGTTTACTTGTAGCTACTTCACCCTCAGCACACAGCAGTTCTTCCCCCTCTCATTTTCTCTCACTTTTCCCCACCCAAGGAAAAACTCCATCGACTGACACTGCCTCCAGGTTTCAGGAGGTTCTGAGGAGCTGTGTAACTCATCAGCTTGGCAAGTTGAAGATTTATGACAATCAAATATAAAAGGAGAGCATAAACTAAGGACAAAAAAATTTTATACTATATATAAATCACTGGAATGAATTGAAATTATAAATGCTAAGGAAAATAAAATATAAGGTAAAAATTAAAATTTGTATTTCCATTGAAATAAGATCCATTTAAAAGTTTTTTCATGTGATTTAGTTCTGTATTTATTGATAGCAGAAGATGATCATGCTATATTTACTGAAAAAGACTACAAAACAGTATGACATGATTCTAGGTGTGTTTTAAAACACCAGCGTACAGTTGTTCAAAGAATAAAAAAGTCTAAATAGGTCAAGTCAAAAACACTTATGAACATAATAGCTTTGTCTGGGTGAGGGGTTATAAACAAAGTTTTTTTTCCTAATATTTCTATAATAAACATAAACTGCTATTGTAAATTTTACAAAGTTACTGGGAAAAAAGTTATGGCCCAGTCTTCAAGAAACATTATATTATGGGATACAGAAAACAGGATTAATTTATTTAGGGGAAAAAATGAATAATGCTATTTATAGGTTATATTTTGTCAGTGAATGAGTTTTTAAAGAGAACTTCACTAAGCATCAGAAAACTCTGGATCAATTTCCTGGCTCACCCATTAATCATCTGTGTATCTTAGGCAAATCACTCTAAGACACAGTTTGTTCATCTTTATCTAATAAAACTTCCCAGGACTAACATTCTTTGACGTCACTTTCCTAGCTCTGTGGCAACTAGTAATACAGATAACCCTTTCCTTTTCCCTACCAGGTATATACTGAAATTCATAAATTTATTCTTTAACTCATGTATCCATGTATCTATCCATTTGTTCAACTAACATTCATTGGCACGTTGTCATGTGCCTGTAACTTATCTAAAGCATTTCCTGTGATTTCTTGGTTGTCTGCTGCTTGTTTTCTAGGTAGATTTCTCAGAGAACACCATACCATGAGTTATTCCTTGTTCATAGCCACTTTATTTCTCTGCAGTTTTTATACTTAAAAACAAGTTTGAGTGTGTATAAAAATCATTGTTTCATGTTTTCTTTCCTTGAGTATCTTAACTATGTTGTTCTGTTGTTTTATGCTGTGGATTAGTCTGATGAAAATATGATTTTATTTTTCTTTTATAAGTGATGTGGTCTTTATACCTGGATGTCTAAAGAGTTTTTTGGTTTTTTTTTTTATTGTTCAGTTTTACTAGAATAAGTCTTGCTCTTGACAATTCTGGGTTCATTTTCCAAGGTCAGTGGTGTGCTCTTTTTCAATATAAATGTTCAATTTATTTTAATTTTAAGAAAATCTTTTTGCATTAGAAATTTTGTATTTGCTTTGTTCTATTGGTTTCCTGTTCTTGTTCCAACATATATTATGTTTACGTCAGATCTTCTTTTCCTGTTTTCTTTAGCTCTCATTTTTCTCTTGAATTCTAATTATTTATTCATTTTCCTTACTTTGTAAACCGTATTTTTCAAGTTCTGTTTCTGACAAGGTGGACAAGCTTATTTCAGAACAATGTGATAGGTATTGAGAATTCTCTCCCTGCCTGGTCTGGCTCAGTTAGAGCATCAACCTGTAACCGAAAGGTTATGGGTTTGATTCCCAGTCAGGGCACATACCTGGGTTGTGGGTTCGATCACAGGTCCAGGTACCTATGATCTGGCACATATGACAGGAAACCAATTCATGCTTCTCTTTCACATTCATGTTTCTCTCTCTCTCTCTTCCTCTCTTTTTAAAAGCAATGAAAAAATGTCCTCAGGTGAGGATAAAATACTTTTTTAAAAGAATTCTCACTCAGATAGTAAGGATTTATAGGGACATGATCCAGAAGATAAGGGAATCCCAGAGGGTTGAACCTGACATGTGGCATTGCTTTTGGACTTGAGGCGTCTGTCTATTAGAGAATAGCAGCTGAGAAGAGAACTTCAAAATTCTTTATAGATTCAGGGGGTTGGGGGAAAACTGGAGTTCAGGGACATGCAGGGAAGAAGAAATCCATAAATTTCAGTTGGGACCAAAAAGGGACACACTTTATGAGCAAGTGTAAATTGGAAAAGACCAGCCCTCACAGTGACTTAAGACCAGTCTCAATTATCTCAGTCCCCAACTAAGTTTAGCGATCTCATTTTTGAGTTTCCTCATTCTAATACATGCTGTTCTCTTACAGTTTCGTTTTCTGAAATTCTTTTAGATAATTCTATTGTTATTTAGTTTTGATCTGCTTTTTGATTATATATTTTCTAGTTTCCATTAATTATTTATCATTGCATTGTTGAGTTTGTTTTCTTTTTTTATAATAGTACATTTAGTGTTTGACAATACCCTTTTCTGTTGTTCATGCAGAAACAAAATTTGAATGTTCTGTGCTTTCAGGAAGTGGTTCCCTTGTAGAAGGTTGTGATGCAGTATGGTAGCTTTCCTAGTTTCACTGCTTGAGAGCTTTCTCCTCTATTGCTACTACACAGTAGATCAATGATAGGTACGTAGTAGGTAGATAAATATAAATGTAGACAGTCTTCCTGTGTAGTCACACCTGCCTTCTGAAATCTGCGTTCTCTGGAGTCCTACCTCTCCCCAACAGTGTTTGAGCCTTTTCTCCCCTTTGCCCTCAGAGTTCCTTTCCTGCTCAACTTTAATACTCTCCACAGTAGTATTTTCCTTAGGAAAAGAGTTTTATTAGCTATTTCAGTTCTTTGAGGATGTAAGCCACTGCAGTGCCTCTAATCTCTCTATAGTCCCTTAGTGTGTAGCTGTGCTCTTCATATTCCATGAATCCATTATTGGAGTCTGCAACCTTTGTTTTTTCACTGTTATTCTCACAATATTCACTTGCTGAGAATTTCATTCAAGGAGGGGACTTTCCTTCCTGAGTATTTGTTGGTAACTGCTGTATTGCTGTGTTTATTGAACGATCAAAATTCTCTTTCTCTCTCTTCTACTACCTCTGCATAGCTGCTAATCCTAGGCATATCCTATATGGGTCCCCCATTGTCTGTGGTTTGGGTGGGACAAAACCCAATGGTGTTGTGAAGTTTATGGGGATATTCTGTTGGTTGGTTTTCTGGAGGATGTTGTGAGTAGAATTGTTCTATTGCTATCCTGGTTATTTAGTGTGTTTTTAGGAAGGGATTGGAGAGATTCAAACTATGCATCATGATCTTGCCCAGACCTGAAGTCAAGAAGGTTCATGATTTTTAAATCATGAACCTATCAATCAGGGTAACAGTCACTAATTCTGCCTTGACTGGCTTCTAAGATTATAATTACATCCAATACAGTTCCCACTCAAACTTGAGAAATGTTTCTTAGCTTCCCTAAAGATATACTTCTGAAGTATAACCAGTCTTTGTACCTGAAAGGTGCCCACATTCTAATATTGCTTTCATTTTCCTCACCAACTCTCTTCACATTATAGCTTCCTTCATTAGGTAGTCTCAGAATATGTGCATATACATGCTGAACAATTCCTTTAAAAGCAGACTTCATTTGAGAACCTCCTTATGTTGAAATTGCTGTATTTTCTTCCTAGGCATGTTTCAAGTTGTTCTTTTTAGTTTAGGAGCCTCAGTCAAAATACTTCTTTTAATGTTCAGAGTACTCACTAAATCAAAAATGGTTTTCTCAAGTTAATATTGCATTAATTTTGCAGCACATTCCTTCCTAATGAAAACTGGCATATTCAAGCCTGCTACCCTCTAAGCATGCTAGACCTGACGTAATTCTTTGATGAATAAAGTAAAGTTATTTTTCTGCAATTTTGTAGAGTCCCCTCTATTCTTTAGAACTGGTTATAATGCCCCTCCTTCCTTTCCCTAAAGAAATGAAATTAAAAGAGGGGTGGGGAGATAGGGGTGGTCTTCATTCTCCAGAGATCTACTGCCGGGTTCCGTACTTGACCCTGTTTGGTTTAATTCAATCAACATTTCAACTTCCATTGAGTGTCTCCTTTGTACAAAGTTTTGTGTTGAGTAGAAAAGATAAGAAATCATCCTTTAAGGGGGCATTAGAATTAGATGTCAGTTTGAATCCTAATCTATCATGCACTAGCATTGACTCTAGTTAACTATTTGATTTCTCTGAGCCTCGATTTCTATATCTACATGATATATATAGTTTTTATAAAATTATATTTATATTATTTAATATACACACACATATTTGTTTACCTACACAAATATGTAATATGTATATATACATTCATATAAATACATATATACATATATAATTTTTACAACAGCTGTATCATGCAGGAATTTTATATATAGATATGCATGTAGTAGGCAGTGCTCAGTAAATGTTTGTTCCTTTTGGATAATGTAACAATCTACTTGTAATTTGATAACATTTCTTTCTCTTTTACCTCTTCCACCACACAAAAATAACTCTTAAATAGCATATTGATTTTCTTACCAAATGAATTAAAATTGATGTTTCAAGATACTCCTCCTTTCTCAAAAATTGTGTGACATTTGTGAAATGTGTTGAGACAACCAGCAGGATTCTTCATCTGAGATCATAAACTCCTTAGGGTTTCAGGGAGTTCTTGAATCTGCTGAAATAGTATGTGAATCAGGTATGTTTGTGACTTAAGCCTTTTTTGGAGGGAGGCAATTCATTGCTATCACCAGATTTTTAATGGGACTGAGAAACAAACAAAAAAAGTCAGGAATCATGAGTGTTATAAATCACAGCTGGGCTTCACAGTAGAGCGTATACTCTAGAAGTCAGGCACTGACTATATCATTTCCTTTTTTATAATGGTTAGCACAGAGCCAGAAAGAGTTAAGAACTTAAACTTTAAAAGATAATAAAAGTTAAGGATGACATTCTCTTTTTTTCTACTGTGGGGGGGGAAGGTTTAAAAACAAGAAATAAAAATAAAAAGGAAGAGATTGAAACAAGGCAGGCCAAATCCTGACAGCAGTGAAAAAACAGGAAGCAAACAACAAGAGAAAACAACCCCCCATCCATACACACACCCCCTGCCCCTAACACATACACCACAGAGGAAGAGGAAGGGGTGAAAGAAAATAAATTGTAAAAGAAATAAAAATGCAAAGCAGGGGAGAGATTTAGAGAGATTTAGGAGGAAGGAGAAAGGGAGGGAGGAGAGAGAGAGAAATTAGTTTGTTCGACTGTGGTAGTTTGCTCCCTTCTGTCCCCTTCCCCAATAATCTTTTCAAGCCAAAAAAGTCTCCTTACAGATCCAATAAAAGAAGAAGTTTTACAGACTGAATAAAGGTACATGAAATTCCAGTTTTAGCCTAATTTCATTATCACCTGAATTTTCTTTATCTGCAACATTTATATGCTTAATGTTAGTAAACTAGAAAAAGTCCCCTGTCTCCATGTGAGCTATATTCTAAAAATTCATTTAAAGGTGACCCAATTTGAAATAAGGATGTACTTTCCTACAGAGACATTATTTAAAGCAGCATCACAACAGTCCATAACAGCATATTTAACATGTAATGAAAGAAAAGGAAACTGGTCTTTGGGTCATTAGCTGGGAGCCTGGCACATGGGAACGTGGCATGTCTTCTCATTTCCTTTCTCACACCCTACAGAGCTTTGTACTCACCAGTGTTGATAATTTGGGGGATGTGTCTGTACTTCAAAGAATAAATGTCAGCAATACCATAAATGGCTATTTGTACATGAGATTCTTATTTCTTCAAAGACTCCAACTCTTTCCTGTCCCACATGTGTGCCCTTCTTGGCCGCTGGCATCCCTCCACATTTTATACTGGATACAAATTCCAGTCTCCTCATAGTACTAGAGATCTAGTTCTGAACTCTGAAATTTTCTCCCTATTATGTTTCTGCATATCATCTTTACTTTTCACCTAGATATTTTGGGCTTCAACTATAAAGGGTTACCTCCCTGCTCATCAGCTTCCACTTTCCACCCTCAACCATTAACCCCTGTCATTCTCTGCCATCATCTATGTTCTTGATAAAAGTCCAATGTATAAGGGGATAGGTAATGTTATCTTGACTGACAATGCACCAATGCATATATTAAGTGGTTCAAGTAGAGCACAAGAAAAGATAAAATGCTATCCTGCTTCTTGTGAGAAAGGAGGTCAGACTCCTCTTTGTAGGCAGGAAGTAGAAAAATGGATGTAGAAACAAATATTTAGAAGGGGAGGAAAATAATGTCCTGTACATCTGCTAGTTTGGATCCACTCAGTAAAAAAGAAGGCAAATGCAGCACAAAGTGGAGGTAAGGCTTGACTTTAAATAAGTTCTAAAGTATGAACATATACATGTAACTCATTCTAGAGACAAAAGGTGAAATAGATGGCACGTGTCCAAGGGCATATCCAAAGATATGATGTAGCTACAAGAATTGCATCAGAGAAACCAGTGTCTGGGACCAATGTTAACAGATGACAGAGAGAAAGCAGAATTGCCTTCATATACCAACACAGTACTAATCAGTAGAGGTAATTAGTACTAAGAAAAAAATAATGAGCCATAACATACAATCAATTTAAATAGAATTTAAGGAACTAGAAGGAAAGGACAAAATAATGGACAGCAACTTCCATTTTTATCATAATTTAATCATCACTACTTCCGTGTGACAGGTATTTTGTACAAACAATGGTATATTAAATTGGGAGTCTGACTTATTTGCAAGTAGACTATTAGCCAAGGGGACTTACAACTAGAATTCTATTGACATGCAGCCACCCTTAAACAGAGAGAAAATGAAATTCCCTAAATAGTTGCTTCTAATTTTGGAGGGTCATCCTAAGCCATAGACTCATGAGGCTTTAACTGCTAGGGGAAAAAAAAACAAAACAACTTAGAAATCACTTAATCCCACTCCTTTACTTTAATGATAATTGCCCTTTGGATGAAAATCACTATGCACTTTTCAATATAGTAATCTATATAGTAACTATCTTTGTCTGCTAATTAATATATGCTACTAGGGAACTAAAATATGGCAACAAATTAAAATATTTCTTAAAAAGATATTTTCTTTAAAAATTTTATGTCAATTCATTTATTATCATTATTATACTTCTTTATAAAAGAATATAAATATTTTAAATATATATACCACCATTTACTGAGTGCTTATAATTATGGTAGGCCCTTTGTGAACATCCTCTCATTTAAGTCACATGTTTACTCTAAAGTACAGGTATCATTATCTCCCTCCCTTTTACAGCTTAGAACCATGAGGCTCTGAAAGCAGCTAGTAAGCAACAGAGCCAGGTTTAGAACACATTTTATCTAATACTTAGTATTTTATCAGGTTAAATCACCATTGAAACATTTTTTAATGTATACCAGAAAGAGAGCAAAATATGAACCTTGCCATATTTTCTCTAGTATGTGATCTTTTAAGTATCCTTAAAGTACATGTGCAAGTAGAGTCTATTGAGGTTTACCCTCAGGCAAAGATGGCCATAAGGCCTGACATACTAAAAGTATTCAAAATTCTACCTCAGATTAAATGTGAAAAATCCAAAAGCTTCAGTATTTGTCCAAATCACCATGAACACTGTGGTAAAATTATTATGGGCTCATTTGTGGGCAGAGAACAAGACTGATAGGTTGCACTGGGTCTATTTCTCATTATTTCTTATGTGGAGCATTGATGTTAATGTATGAAGACCTAACTTTAGGTAGGCAAAAGTCACTCAAAATTATACCACCTATGGATGGTAGATACCTAAAAAGAAGGTTGAATTTCAAGGGGAATGAGATATAGTCTTCCTCTTGCTTTGAGCTGTGTCATAGATTAGGTTTCCCAGAAAACATTCTCTGAAACAGAGATCAACATGCACACAACTTATTAGGGAGTGCTTTTGAGATGAATGCCTATGAAAAGGAAGAGAAGGAAGCAGGACTGGATAAGGGAAAAGTTGGGCTATAATGCAGTCTTAACAAAGGCTTTAATCAACTGGATAGAGAATGCTGACGATGGAATGGTCCTAGAGAATATCACAGGTTGGTGTTGGGCAACTGGGTTTTTATACCCTTGAGTTGATCAGTCATTGGACATGGATGCCCTTAAAGAGGGTGTGACCCTTGAGCCAAGGAAGCTGTCTGCACCTGAGGCAATTCCTTGAGAGGCAGCTAAGCACTGTCTGCTGGGAGCACTCCCAAGTAGCTGGGGGAATAAATCTTAAAAGTCCTGAAGGGGGGTCAGAGCAATGCATCACCATGTCTACCTAAGTTATGCTCCCTTTAATTGTATGTACAGTATTGTTTTATATTATTTAAAATGCATGGGGTGAGTCATCATAAAATACTCCAGAAATGCCCCAGCCTGATAAAGATGAACTTTGCCTCTCAACTTTACTGGGCACTTAGGAATTTCCTTTAGACCTTCCTCCACAGGACCAAATTGTGTCTGGGAAGTTAGAATTTAAAGGGTTGGAATAATGAGAAACCACCTCATGCCTGGCAGAATGGCTATCATTAATAAATCAACAAACAACAAGTGCTGGTGAGGATGTAGAGAAAAGGGAACCCTAGTGCCCAGTTGGCAGGAATGCAGACTGGTGCAGCCACTGTGGAAAATAGGATGGAATTTCCTCAAAAAATAAAAAATGGAATTGCCTTATGACCCAGCAATTCCACTTCTGGGAATATACCTAAGAATCCTGAAACACCAATTCAAAAGAACTTATGCACCCCTATATTCATAGCAGTGCTATTTATAATAGCTAAGTGTTGGAAACAGCCCAAGTGCCCATCCATAGATGAGTGGACTAAAAAGCTGTGGTACTGGAAATCTAAGATGGCCGCAGAGTAGCTGGAAGCTCTGTCCACTTACTCCTAGACCTGGACTGGTCTTGCAGCTAAACCACAGAACAATCAACTTGAAAATCCAGCTGAGAGTGAGTGTATGTGAGTGGGTGTGTATGCAGACGAGTGGGCAGGGTGTGTGTGTGAGTGGGGAGGAGCATGCCTGCCTGCAGGGCACTCAGGAGTGGGCAGCCCAGACTCTCCTAGTGGAGTAGGTGCCACCACTCCTGTCCAACCCAACACTTCTGGCTGCACAGATTTGGGGTGGGAGCTATTTTGAGGAATTTAAAATATCCTTCCTGGGAAGAAGCCGCCAGAGTGTCTGCACCCACAGCACCCGGGCGTGTCCCTGTGCCCTCTACTTTGGCAGGGCCGTGCACCCCACCTATGCCAGGAGCCAGGATACGGGGATAGCGGTACTAACTGGGGGAGATGTCACCTTCCTGACCTGGGCACCATGGGAACCACAAATAAGAGAATCTGACTGAGGAGACTGCAGTTTGGCTAAGGGGCCACAAGCTCCAGAGTAGAGAGACACAGCAGGGGCAGTGCTGACTGCAAAAACAGCATGGCAGGAGCAGGCCGGCCCAAGGCCGAATAATCACTGGAGGGAGCGGCGAGAGCACTCCGCCAGGGCCCCGTCGCTGCAGGACTCGTTCTAGTGCCATCCGGGAACGATTCTGAGAGAAACTTTATCTAAAACTGTCAGAGGATCTGGCAGGCTGTAGCCAGCCCTAACCAAGAGAGACTTTGTGTTTTGGGGAGAGAGGGAGCATGCAAAGAGCAGGCTCCCCAGGCCTCAGTGCTGCAGTAAGGGGGCCACACAGAAACTCTTTTAAAAGAGGACCTGAGGTGACACTTAAGGCGTGGTAGGACTGCTGTGCTCCCGTGTACTTGCCATGAGCTGAATACCTGAGATTCGGGGCAGCCAGGCAGGTCCCCTCACAGGCAGGCGTGCCCAGCTCCCGCCTGTGGGGTTACCTGCTCCGCAGATCGTTGAGTCCTGGCCTAGGAGTCCTCTGCCGGCATGTCTGCAGGGGAAATCTAAAAGCTCTGAAAGGGCCCTTTCTACCAGACACTATGAGCTACACTGTTGCTCGGTCCCTGGTCCACTGAAACCAGCAGAGCAGAGAGATGAGAGACAGGTGCAACAAGGAGGCTTCAGGGCCCTACCCAGCCTCTGCACCTAGACAGAGCTGCTGCCTGTGCTAAGCAGGAAAGAGTTGCCCCAATTACACAGAGTGGTCCCTCACAGGAAAGGAGAGTTAATTCACCAGACACCATACATTATTGGAAAGAATCTGGGACAGACCAAGTTGGGTGGTGAGGGGGCAGGGACACACCTCTGCCATCTTCCCTGAAAAATGAACAGCGCAGGCCCAGGGGTAACCCAGGGTTCACATCCTCCTGATGCCACAGGAGGCCCACTCTGGAGACAGGTGAAGAAGGTACTTGCAGTTCTCTCGGGTCATTAAATGAACTACTCCTGGGCCCTGGGCGGAGGGAAAGTGGGCAGCACAGAACAGTGGGGACCATCCACTTGACTTTGATCTATTTGATGAAGGAGACAGCCACAGACTGGGGATCACTTGTAGTCTTGAACAGGCTGCCTAGGGTCAGACTAGGACACCATCTGACATCACGGGGGTGGATCCAGAAAGAAAGGACAGTGGTAAACACTGCATTCTACTGAGACAAATTCCACATGGTCTTCTTCATTAATTGTATTTTTTCCTGTCCTACATAGTTTTTTAACATTCATTTTTTTCCCTTAAACTTTGTGCCTATTATTTCCCTAGCTTTTTAAAATTTTAGTTCATTTCAAATCTCATATTTTGTTCCTCCATTCTCTTACTCCATTTTACCTTCTTCTTTCCTCTAATTTTTGTTTTAAATTTTATTTTTTCTCTGCGATGACTTGTTTCTATTCCACACTCTTACTATTTCTCCCCCGTCAAGACTTTCAAAACCATTTTTCATATCATTGGTCATCACATATTATTTTTCCTATTCTTAACATATCCTTATTCTCTCTCCACCTTTATCAGTCTTCACTTGTTGGTTGTTGAAAAGGTATTTATTGTTACATTTCTTCAATTTTATTCCTAGGTCTTCACTATTTTTATATTTCAAATCTCAAATTTTACCATTCCCCATTCCTAGTCCCCATTTTGCCTTCTTAGTGCTCTTTCTTTTTTCTCACTTTAAATTTTACTTTGTCCCTGTCATATCCTGGTTTTAATTCTTCACTCTTACTATTTCTTCTCTCTCTATCCTCTCAAAATCACTTTTCTTTGCTCTAGATATTTCATAAACTTTTCTTTCTTTCTTTTTTTCCTTCTTATTCCCATTCCACCAGTATTATTTGCTCATTTGTTGTTTATGTTTCTGTGGTGGATCTTTTTCTTCAACTTGGTTTCTAATTTTTTCACTATTAAAAATTTTTTTAAACCTTGTATTATATTCTTCCCTCTTCTTACTCCATTTTTCTTTCTTCCTCCCTTTTAAATTACGATGTTAATTCTATTTTCATTCTGTTTTTCTTCACCTCATTTTTACTTCCCACTCTTATTATTTCTCCTCCCTCTACCCTCTCAAAATTATTTTTCTTTCAGTTAGTCATCTCACATTCATTTTTTCTTTTTTATATTTGCCTTAATCTCTTTACACCTTTATTAATATTTGCTCATTTGCTGTTGATACTGTGGTTGTGGGTGGGGGTTATTACTGCAAGCATGGGGTTTTTTTTTTCCTGGGTTGTTTTGTTTTGTTCTGGCAACATCTGCATGACAGCATACAAGTCATGTTGGCAGGTGTGACTCTCAGACAGTCATCCAGAGGGAAGAACTCACCAAATAATAACCTAACAATAACCAAAACCCAATTACAACAAGGGAGTCCACATAAATGGCATAAAGGACGTCCCAGAGCATCCAGCTCAGGAGATCAAGGAGGCTGCAACACTGAGGCCCACAGGTCTCCTACCATAGAAGGACATACCACAAACACAGGGAGCCAAAGCAGATCAATCTAATAGCAGAAAAAAATAAGAAGAGTGACCTAAAATGGGGAGACAAAGAAACAACCTCCAATCAAAAGGAAAGGAAGAATACCCAGAAAGAGTGCTACATGAAATTGAGGCAAGCAATCTATCAGACACTGAGTTAAAAATAATGGTTATAAGGATGCTCAAGGAGCTCAGTGAAAACTACAAGGAACTCTATGGAAGGCACAAGGGACTTACTGGGAACTACATCAGCATGAAAAAGGACATAGAAACTATCAATAAGAGCCAGAAGGAAATGAAGTATACAATTTCGGAATTGAAGAACACAGTAGAAGGAATTAAAAGCAGGCTAGATAAAGCAGAGAATCAAATCAGTGAGCTGGGGGACAAAGTGAAAAAAACTCTAAGACAGAGCAACAAAGTGAAAAAAAAGACTCAAAAAGAATGAAAAGGGTTTAAGGGAGCTTTGAGACAACATGAAATGTAATAATATTCATGTCATAGGGCTACCAGAGGGAGAAGAAGAGGAGCAAGGAATAGAAAACCTGTTTGAAAAAGTAATAACAGAAAACTGTCCTAACTTGACAAGGAAAATGTCATGAAAGCCCAGGAAGCACAGAGGGTCCTAATAAAGATGAACCCAAAGAAGCCCACTCCAAGACACATCATAATTAAAATGGAAAAATTTAAAGACAGAGAGAGAATCTTAAAGGCAGCAAGGGAGAAACGGCTAGTAACATACAAGGACGCTCTGATAAGGCTATAAGTTGATTTCTCAACAGAAACACTACAAGCCAGAAGGAAATGGAAGGAAGTATTCCAAGTAATGAAAAGCAAGGGCCTGAACCAAGAGCACTCTACCCAGCAAGGCTCTCATTTAAAATGAAAGGCAAAATGAGGAGTTTCTCAGAAAATAAAAAAGAAAAAAGGCTAAAAGAATACATTTCCACCAAGCCAGCATTACAAGGGATGCTAAAGGGACTTCTATAAGGAGATGAAGAAAAACAAAGAGAGAGGGGAACACAGGTGAAAAGGGAAAAAATGGCAATGAATAAGTATCTATCAATAATAATTTTAAATGTAAATTATTAAAAAGACATATAAAAAGACATAGGATAGCAGAATGGATAAGAAAACATGACCCATATGTATGCTGTCTACAAGAGATTCACCTCAAAACAAAAGATCTACACAAGATAAAAGTGAAGGGATGGGAAAAAAACATTCCAAGCAAATGGACATGAAAAAAAGCTGGGATAGCAATACTTAATATTAGACAAATAGACTTCAAAATAAAAGCCATAAAAAGAGACAAAGAAGGCCACTGCATAATACTTAAGGGAAGAGTCCATCAGGAAGATATAAACCTTATAAACATATATGTACCCAACATAGGGGCACCTAAATACGTAAGGGAAATCTTGTATCTTAACACCCCATTGTCAACAGTGGACAGATCTTCCAAGTAAAGAATCAAGAACATTGTGGCACCGAACAACACTCTAGATCAAATAGACTTAATTGATATATACAGAACCTTCCACCCTGAAGAAAAAAATACACATTCTATCAAAATGCACATAGAACATTTTCAAAGATAGCCCAAATGATAGGACACAAAAAAGTCTCAAAAAATTCAAGAAAATTGAAATGATATCAGAAATCTTCTCAGATCACATTGGCTTGGATCTAGAAACCAACCTTAAGGAAAAACCTCAAAATCATTCAAATACATGGAAACTGAATAACATGCTATTAAATAATGGATGGGTTAACAGTGGGATCAGGGAAGAAATCAAAAAGTACCTGGAAACTAATGGAAATGAACACATAACAGCCCCCAAAACCTAAGGGACACAGGGAAGGCAGTCCTAAGAGGGAAGTCCATACCGACACCTAAAAGAGATAGAAAAATCTCAAATAAACAATGTAACCCTATGTCTACAAGAACTAGAGGAACAACAGCAAACAAAGCGCAGGGTAAATAGAAGGAAGGAATTAATATCAGAGCAGAATTAAATTACATAGAGACTAAAAAAGCATTTAGAGGATCAATAAATCCAGGACCTGGTTCTTTGAAAAGATACACAAAATTGACAAACCTTTAACCAGACTCATCAAGAAAAAAAAGAGAGAGGACCCAAATAAATAAAATCAGAAATTAAAGAGAAGTACAGCCAATGCCACAGAAATGTAGAGGGTTGTAAGAAATTACTATGAACAACTATATGCCAGGAAATTGGACAACTTGGGCAAAATGGACAAATTTCTAGAAACATACAGTCTTCCAATTTTGAATCAGGAAGAAGCAGAAAGCCTGAATAGACTGAAAACAACTAGTGAGGTTGAAGCAGCAATCATAAAACTCCTGGCACACAAGCCCTGGCCTGAATGGTTTCACAAGTGAATTTATCAAACATTTAAAGAAGAACTCCTATCCTTCTCAAACTATTCCAAAAAATTCAGGAAGTGGGAGGACTCCAAACTCTTTTTATGAGGCCAATATCCTCCCAAAGCCAGGAAAAGTAAAAACAAAGAAAGAAAACTAAAGGCCAATATCGCTGATGAACATAGATGCTGAATTCCTCAACAAATATTGGCAAACCACATCCAGCAATACATTAAAAAGATCATATACTATGATCAAGTGGGATTCATCCAAGGGATGCACGGAGAGTACGATATTCGCAAATCAAAAAACATAATACACAACATAAACAAAATGAAGAATAAAAATCACATGATTATATCAATAGATGCTGAAAAAGCATTTGGTAAGAGCCAGCACCCATTTACAATAAAAACACACGGCAAAGTGGGAATATAAGGAGCATACCTCACCATAATAAAGGCCATATATGAAAAACCTACAGCCAACATCATACTCAATAGGCAAAGACTAAAAACTTTCCCCATAAGATCAGGAAAAAGACAAGGGTGTCTGCTTTCACCACTTTTACTCAAAATAGCTTTGAAAGTTCTAGCCACAGTGATCAGACAAGAAAAAGAAATAAAAGGCATCCAAATTGTAAAGGAAGAAGTAAAACTGTCATTATTTGCAGATGACATGGTAGTGTAATAGGAAACGCTACAGTGTCCACCAAAAAACTACCTGACATAATACATGAATTTGGCACAATGGTGAGATGCAATGTTGGTATTCAGAAATCAAAGGAATTTTGGGGCACCAACAATGAAATATCAGAAACAGCAACTAGGAAAAAAATCCCATTTATTATAGCAATAAGAAAAATAAAGTACCTAGTAATAAACTTAACCAAGGAGGTAGAAGACCTGTACTCAGAAAACTACAGAACACTGAAGAGAGAAATTAAGAAAGATACAAATAAATGGAAGCATATACCATGTTCATGGATTGGAAGAATTAACATCATTAAAATGTCCATATTACCCAAAGCAATCTATAGGTTCTACTCAAGCCCTATTAAAATACCAATGGCATTTCACAGATCTAGAGAAAATATTTCAAAAATTTATGTGAAACCAAAAATGACCCCAAAGAGCCTCAGCAATTTTGACAAAGAAGGACAAAGTAGGAAGAATCACAGTACCTGGCATCAGACTATACTGCAAGGCCACTGTAATCAAAACAGTCTGGTACTAGCATAAGAACAGACACATAGATCAATGGAACAGAATGGAGAGCTCAGAAAGAAATGCATGTTTCTATGTTCAATTAATATTTGACAAAGCGGGAAGGAGCCAGGAATTGAGTAAAAATAGCCCCTTCAATAAATGGTGTTGGGAGATCTGCACCGGTATATGCAAAAAAATGAAACTAGACCATCAACTTACACCATACACTGGAATAAACTCAAGATGGATAAAAGACTTAAATAATTAAGTTGTGACACCACAGAAGTCCTAGAGAAAAACAAAGGCAGTAAAATTTCAGATATCACACACAACAATATTTTTGCTGATATATCTCCTAGGGCAAGGGAAATAAAGGAAAAAACAAAAAAAAATGGGACAACATCATATTAAAAAGCTTCTGCATGGTGAAGAAACCATCACCAAAATGAAAAGGGACGAACCGTATAAGAAAACATATTTGCCAATGATACTTTGGACAAGGCTTTGATCTCCACAATACAGGGTCTGGTAGAAGTAACACCTGCCTGAGTGTGGTTGGTAGGGTAATAATATGGCTGTAATAATTTATAGTTTTAATTTGAACATTTCACTTAAAATGTCATATGGTATGCTTGAGTATGATATTGTTATGTTACAAAATTGTATGCTTATGATTTTATAATGAAATATTTTATAATACAAAAGGGGGATTATTTGTGTGAGATCCTGTATATAAAGAACTCATAAGACTCAACATCAGTAAGATGAACATTCTAATTAAAAAGTAGGCAAAGGACCTGAATAGACACTTCTCCAAGAAGGACATACCAATGGCTCAAAGATATATGAAAGGATGCTCAACATAACTAGTCATCAGAGAGATGCAAATTAAAATCACAATTAGATACCACCTCACGCCAGTCAGAATGGCCATCATTAATAAGTTAAAAAAAACAATCAAATGTTGGCAAGGATGTGGATAAAAGGCAAACCTAATGCACTGTAGGTGGGAATACAGACTGGTGCTGTCACAGTGTGGAAAACAGTATGGAATTTCCGCTAAAAATTAAAAATGGAACTGCCTTGTGATACAGTGATTCCACTGCTGGGATTACATCCTAAGAATCCTGAAACACCAATTCAGAAGAACCTATGCACCCCAATGTTCATAGCAGCCTTATTTACAATAGCCAAGTGCTAGAAACAGCATTAAGTGCCCATCAGCAAATGAGTGGATAAAAAAAACCTGTGGTACATTTACACAGTGGAATGCCACACAGTTGAAAGAAGGAACTCCTACCCGTTGAAACAGCATGGATGGAACTGAAGAATATTTTGCTAAGTGAAATAGGCAAGTTGGTGAAAGACAAACACCATACGATCTCACCTACATGAGGAACCTAATGAACAAACAAACAATTGAGCGAAATAGAGCCAGAGACATGGAAACAAGGAACAAACTGACAGTAATCAGATGGGAGGTTGGAGGAGGATTATGGTGGAAAGAAGGGGAAGGGAACTAGTCAAGGAACATGTACAAATGACCCAAGGACATGGACAACAGGATGGGGATTGGCTGTGGGAGCGGGAGGTGGGCAGGTCAGTGGGGAGCAAAGGGGTAAAAATTGGGACAACTGTAATAGAACAGCAATGAAATATTTAATAAAAAAGATACCAAAAAGTATTATATATTTACATAATAAAATACTATGCAGCAGAAAAAAGAAGGAACTCCTACTTTTTGTGACAACATGGATGGAATTGGAGAATTACACTAAGTGATATAAGCCAGTTGGCAAAAGACAAATACCATATGACCTCACTCTAACTGGAATCTAAAGAACAAAATAAATTAATGAGAAAAATAGGACCAGAGACACGGAAACATGGAACAGACTGATAGCTATAGAAGGGGAAGAGGGAGGCAGAGAATGATGGAAGGAAGGGGAAGGGACCAGTGAAAGAACATGTAAGAATGACAGATGGACATGGACAATGGAGAGGGGATTGACTGTGGGCTAGAGGGGTGGGCTGGGTGAAGAGGGGCAAAATGGAAAAAATTGGGACTGTAATAGAATAAGCAAAAAAATTAAAAAATAATTTAAAAAAAGAACTTAATGTGTTAGGCTGGCATTTTTCTGTAAGCAGGACAAGAAATCACAGTAGCCAGTGAGAGATGATGGCCAGAAAACCAAAAGACAGAAGCCAGGTTAGGAAGGAGCTCAGAACAGGTTGTACCCACCCATTTGTGTAAGAGAGTGGTGATCCTTGCACAAGCAGATCTGGGACTAAATAAGGCTCTTTTATGGGCTGAACTTAGCCAAAAGGCTGTAGTTTGCTGATGCCTGATTTAAAAGATCAGCATTAAAAACACTGTCCAGGAATCCACTTGGTTTCACTTGCATCTGGCACCACATATCTATGACCTTGGGCAAAGTCCTAAAACTCTCTATGTCTCAATATCTTCATCTAATACATAGATGTAATAGTAGTACCTATCTTATAAGATTGTTTAGAGTAGGTAATTGCCCTGGCTGGTGTGACTCAGTGGATTGATTGTCAGCCTGCAAACCGAAAGGTTGCTGGTTCAATTCCCATTCAGGGCACATGCCTGGGTTGCAGGCCAGGTCCCCAGTTGGGGCCGTGTGAGAGGCAGCCAATTGATGTATCTCTTACACATCAATGCTTCTCTCCCTTTGGTTCTCCCCCCTTCCCCTCTCTGTAAGAATAAATAAATAAATAAATCTTTAAAAAATAAGTAATAGTTCTAGTTAAATATTGAGTAGGTTGTTTATCACTTATCAGGTATTCAGCAAGCCATTTTTGGAATTGTTACTGTTGTTATATATTTAACATAACACTAAATTAATTAAATATTTTCTGTAAAAGCCACTACTAGTTTATATTTTGGAGAGTAATATAATACGCAGGAGAGTAAGAGGATAGTTCAAGTGGATCATTAAAATTTTAAAACAATAATCAAGGACAAAATTGTATAGGTATTCTTTGTACTATCCTTGCAACTGTCTTATAAAACTGAATTTATGTCAAAATAAAAATGGAATAGAAAAAAAGTACAACTCTTTGACTTTGCTGGAATTATTAGGGATAGAAGCATGCATCTAGGCACCTCAACTATTTTTCTTCTGCTTGGTTTTCTGTAATTATAAACCTTTTAATTTATCCCTCAATTTTTGCAAAAACATCACTCTATTTCAGCCATGCTACAGAATAAGAAAAAAGTCTGTTGTCCATATTTGTATTAGAGGGAAGAGGGTTATATAAAT
Organism: Pteronotus mesoamericanus; assembly: GCF_021234165.1. Taxonomy (NCBI): domain Eukaryota; kingdom Metazoa; phylum Chordata; class Mammalia; order Chiroptera; family Mormoopidae; genus Pteronotus; species Pteronotus mesoamericanus. The sequence continues at coordinate 16,970,450 of NW_026555329.1, read as the reverse complement.
AATGCTACTATCATATTCATGGGGTGCAGATGAGATGCAAGCAGGGGCAATTAAAGTGAGAAAGTTTTAAGAAGGAGATGAAATACAGGAAGAAAGAATACAGATAGACATTACTGCTATATTCTTTCTTGGTTCTTTCCTGGAGATATTTCTTTCTTGGGAATAAATAAATAAATATTTACAAGCACCCACTGTGTGCCAGGCACAGTACTAGGTGCTTTCACATTATCTCATTTACTAATAACAATACTGTGGGAAATAATATTATTGTCACTTTACAGTGAGAGAAATTGAGGCTCAAAGAGAATAATTCCATTTTCTAAGATCACACAGTAAGTTATGGAGCTGGGGAGAGTGTAGCACAGGTTTAGAGTCAGTAACAATTGGGTTAAGTGTCCATCGGCAGGGAAATGGATACATAAATTGTGATACATCCTTATCATGGAATACTGCTCAGCAATAAAAAGGAATGTAGCATTGATAAACTCAATAACATGGTTTAATTTCAAAGTAATTATGCTAAATAAGAAAGCCAGATATGAGAGGATACACTGTATGATTCCATTTATATAACTCTAAAAAATGCAAACTAATCTACAGTGCAAAAGCAGGTAAGTGGTTGCTTGGAGGCAGGGTGGGGAGTGGCAGGAGAAAACTTTTGGGATTAACATGTTTACTATCTTGATTGTGTTAACGGGTTTCATGGGTGTACACATGTCAAAACATCATATTATGCACCATACATATGTATAGTTAGTTATTGCATGTTAATTATACCTCAAGCAGTTTTTACAAACCTGGGTTGAAATCCATGTTAAACTACTTGCAAGTGCTTAATCTCTGAGACTAGTTTCTTTATCAATTAATAGGGTTGGTAACACCAACTTTGGTGTGAAGTTTAAAGTAAATCAGTGATGTGTTAAGTATAGTGCCTAAAACATAACACAGTGTCTAATATATAGTAAGAAAGCAGCAGAAGTCATATAAGACATCCTAGACTCTGAATTCTTCCTTCTTAGAGCTTTCTCCACTTTAATTAGTAAGGTTAGTCACTATTAGTTTTATTTATGGCTATAATTTATACTCATCAATCTTATTCCAAAGCCCTAGATCTTTACACTAAACTATGACAAATTTTATGATCTGAGTTAAGGGACACCATTTCCTGATGAAGGACCAGGCCCAGAGTCTTTTGCATCTGTTTTTTTCTTAGAGCCAAGTTTGTCCAAGTTGTAGCTATTATTGTACTCTTCAGCTCCAGAATTTCTGTTTAGTTCCTTTATATTTCTACCTCTCTCTCTTTCTCTTGTTTTTTTCTTTTTTTGGTCATTTTTCTCTGTATACAGCTCTCTCCTCAGTTTCTCTCTCCTGCAAATTTTATCCATCAATGTATTCCACATTCTCAGTCCTACTTCCTCAATTCAGGGAGACAGTTTGCATGCTTTCTCAGGAGAATAAGGTCGATAATGAGGTTCTCCTTGTTTGCTTATTTCTAACTCTTCATTGTTATCCTCATTTTGTTCATACATTATTTTCCACATTTCCTTTAGTTCATTGTTCATGTTTTCCATTAGTTTTTTGAGCGTAAGACAGTTGTTTTAAAATCTTTGTCTGGTAACGCCAAAGTCTGAACCTCCTCAGAGATGGTTTCTACCAATTTATTTTGTTCCCTTGAATGAGTCATACTTTCTTGTTTCTTTGTAATTTTTTTTAATAAAAACAGAAAACTGGATTAATATAATGTGGTAACTAAAAGTTAGATTATTTTTATGCCTTGTAATTTTTCTTGATAAAAACTGGACATTGGATTAATATAATGAGTAACTGGAAATCAGATTCTCCCCCTTTCATAGGGTTTACTATTTTGGATAGTTTACTCTTTGGGCTGCGGTAGTCTATTTATTTAATTTCCTTCCCAAACTATTATTGCAAAGACTGTTGTATTACTTGTCAACATGGTCACTAAAGTCTGTGTTCCTTGGCTTGTAAGCAGCTAATGTTTTGATAGAAATTTCCTTGAATGCTAAGAACTTCCAGTCTTTGCAAACTATCTCTGAGCCAGGGCTCTCCTTCAATTTGCCAGACTTGAACTGTGCCAAGGGATCAGCCCAAGGTTAAAAATCTCAAGATTTTTTCCTGAGAATGTGTTTGCCCTGGGCATGGCTTTCTAAATTCCTCTATATCCATGGCTGCTTTTGAATGCCTCAATTTTCTAAAGAAACTCTCTCCATCTTTTGCCTGAGACAGTCTATTATATATTTCACTGTATTCTCTGCCCCAGCTGTCTGAGGGTTATTAATTTGGCTTACAGTGTTTTCAAACTTTTTCACCTGAGCTCTGAGTTAGGCAAAACACAGTAGGACACTTTGCCTCAGTCCTTCATGTTGTCCCCTGTATTAATTAGTCTGATTGGTCTGCCATAACAAAGTACCACAGCCTAGATGACTCAGACAACAGAAATTTATTTCTCACAGCTCTGGGGACTAGAAAGTCCAAAATCAAGCTTCCAGCCAATTCAGTTTCTGGTAAGGGTTCTTTTTCGCATTTACAAACAGCTGCCTTCTCACTGTGTGCTCATTAACAGAGAGAGACAGCTCTTGTACCTCTTCTTATTGTAAGGGCACTAGCCTTATCAGATGAGGTTCTCACACTTATAACCTCATTTAAATTTTATCTCCTTTTCATAGACTCTACAGTTACACTGTAGCTTAGGACTTCATCACAGAAATTTTGGAGAATACAATTCAGTTCCTAGCGCCTCCAGACAGATTAAAACAGACATCATAACAGTCTGCGAGCAAAATCAGCTTTACTCCTTCCAGAATCAAGGGAACAGTCCCATCCTGGGAACACAGGCTGCTGCCACTTTAAGATTGCTACCAGTTTCAGATTGCTGCTTCCTTATGACTGACAGCAGCAGCATTATGACTATTGCTGCTTTAAGACTGCTGCCACTTTATGACTACTGACATTATAAAGCTGTTCCCATGCAGGGGAGGAGGCAGGGGAAAGACAAGTAAAGTCACCACAAAATTTTCCTGCTGCTTTGAAGTGCCTTTTTCTTGATTCAGTGCTCACTTGGTTGCTATAAACTTTTAAGTGTTTTCTAGAGTTCTCATGAAATTGGTTCTGACCGTTGCTGTGGGAGAAAAGAACTTGGAGCTTCCTACTTTGCCATTTTGCTTTTTTATACAAAAGATTATAATTTGTGCATGCTTTTCATAAGCCTTATGTTATTCCTCAGACCAAAGCTTTCATAATGCTTTTCACTTCTTATAAATGAAAAGAACTATTTAGATCTCTCTTAAATGAAGTGATGAAATGTATTTTAAAGAATGGGAAAATTATGCATTCAAACTAACTTAACAGAAAAAGTGTAATTTAATATAAGAATACAGTGTAGGGATTCATGGAACTCAAAAGCAGACAGGCCATCTGTGGGAAGGGGTCAGGGGAATTCTGCTAGAAGCTACAAAGTGATTCTTTCCTTGTTTTTTCTCTCTCATGGAGCACCCAGCTCAGGAACCTTACTCTTCTAAGGTAATCTGCTTCATTTCTATCTCTCCCTGCAGACTGGGTTCCCCTTATCTTGGGTTTATGTTTGGCTTACAAGACCATGTTACAGTTTCAGTGTTCATTCAACAGAGAGGAACTAAGGCCTCTCTCTCCCCCAACTCCAAATTTCCAAAGGAGGGAATCTGGTTGATTCACATTCCTTAAAGAATGAAAATCTGTTGAATCAGCTGTGGCCAGGAAGGGAGAAAGGATTTCTCATACAAACATGGCTATGGGGACCCAACCTGTAGAAAGAATTGAGGGGAAAATGGAGGAGGAAGGGGACATTTTTCTATTAAGGATGGACAGAAACCCAAAAAGATATCTGTCACAATCCATTTTTAAATTTAAATACATTCAGATTCAACTTAAAAGAAGAAAAAAAGTGCCACATTATGCAGCTAAAATTTGTAAGTCAGTTCTTTAAAATAACAGAGTTACAATACATATTTATAAATCACCTACTGCTTAGGGATTTTAAACTAAAGCCAGCTTCACCTGTTCCATTTACGATAAACATTCTCTGCTTTGGTGAGCCACTAGGGAAAATAATTAAAGAACATCCTGATTCTTATTCCAGAGAACCAGAGAAACATCAAGTGACCCCAGCCAGGGAGCCCAACCTCATAAGTAGAGAATATTTCTGTAGATGACACGAGTTCCTTAGCACACACGTGGCAGTCCCTGTTTTTAAACTGGTATGTTGTGAGTCATGCTGAGTCCTTCTCCCTTGAGGTTAGAAGTATTTCCTAGACTTTTTTTTCCTTTATCTCCTCCTCTACTCCGTTCTCCACCTTCATCTACTTCATAGGTCACTCAATTTAGAAAATAACACTAACCTTTGCAACAGTCTCAAAATCTTGGTTGATTTTGTGAAGATGTAGCTGCCAGGAATAAAAACTGTTTGAAAAAATGCTCTATTAGGTTCCATAAGGTGAAAATACCTTATCTTGTCAGGTATTTTGATATGAGATGAGAAGCTCAGTTGAAAAACATATGATCTCCAGAAAAGGAAGCTCTGCCCTTTTCTTTCTAGGATTCTTCCTACTCAAGCAAATAAAAATGTTAGGTAGCAGGCGTCATTTCCAATCACAAATAAACTGTCTAATTAAGCCAGTAGTTTCAGTCAATTTGGAGTCACAGCTGAATAGCAGGAAGCAAGAGAGAACAACAATACCTAAAACAAAACCAGGGAGTTTGGATTATTCATCCACTACATAATCGGGACTTGAATCTTACCCTAAGGTTCTATCTTGCTCACCGTCATACATTTACCTAGGGGGTTAGTCATACCACCAAGTTGTGCATTGTCAATAACTACATAATCTCTACCTCTGATGTCCCATTGTCCTTCTTTCTGAAAAAGAAATACATGTAGTCTACAACTTATTTTCTTACTGCTAGGTACAATTTTGCTCTAGGATAAACTCTTAGACTCAGAGCAAATTATTGGTTAAATGTATGTTTATTACTAAGTATGTTTAACTACCACTGTTACTGTAAAGAGGGGCACACACCCAACCACAATTACAAATTAATTCATGAAAAGAAGAAGAAGCCAGTCATGATTATGTATTCTTTTAAAGGTGCAATAAATTTTCAACAGGCTAATAAAATGGGATCTGACATTTAATAACCTGCTATCCTGCCATATTCTTAAACCCTAACTGCTTACTATAAATGATGCTAATATTTTACAAAGGAACACAGTAAAATCAGTTACTACCTCTTGAAAGAAGAGTCTTCATGGTATACACATCTAAAATATTTGATATTTAACTGTAGTTTGACTTTAAATACAAGAGTACAGCAAAAACTGATGACAACACTATGTGAATATCATTTGGCTATATGGAAATTCAACAAAAAGAATTTTATACTTTGTTGTTCTTTATAAAATTGTGAGCTCTACATCCTTTACATCAGTAAGACTTATTATTAATTAATGTACATTGATATGTATGTATACAAGTATATATTTTCTGGGGAGCTGGTTGTTAAACATTTGCCAGTAGACCATTGTATAGAACTTTATTTCAAGCTTCTCCCCTTCATGTGCACACATTTTAATTGAAGTGAATGTGTACCCTTCAAAAAAAAAATTTAATGCTTAATTGTTTATAAATAAAATAGGATAGACCACATGAGTCTAATGTAATTAAAAACATGTTAATGTTTTACAATTACACTGTCACATATAATCTCATTGACTTCCTTTTGAGGCAAGTTGGGATTATTTACCCAAATTTATGGATAGGGGAATTGAGATTTAGAGGTCTTAAGTGACCTGCCATGGGCCACTCAGCTAATCAGTGATAAAACTGAGAGCATCATTCAAGCCTCAAAGGTTCCACTGCTCTATTCACTATATATTTCTTTCAGGATGTTTAGATCTCAGCAAGATTCACAATTGATTTCTCTATCATCATGTCAGAAAACTCTGATGTAATACAGGTGTCAGGGATCAAAGATAATACCAGCATCATATGTTACTGTTTAAAGTGAAAAAGAAATATTCTACTTCATTCAATTGCTTATTCATTCAAACAACAAAAAATTAAACACTAAAATACAGGGTCCAGCAGAAGTAAGGCCTGCTTGAGTGTGGTTGGTAGGATAATAATATCGATGTAATAATTTATAGTTTTAATTTGAACATTTCACCTAAAATGTCATACGGTGCGCTTGAGTGTGGTATTGTTATGTTACAGAATTAATGCTTATGATTTTGTAAGAAGGTATTTTGTAATAAAAAGGGGCATTATTTGTGCCAGACCCTGTATGTACCAGGCATTGTGCTAGGCACTATTGTAACTAACTCTATTAGTTATCTTTGTGGCATAACAACTTATCCCCAATTTAATGGCTTAAAACAGCAAACATTTATTAACTCACAATTGCTCTGGGCCAGGAATTCAGGAGCACTTTAGCTGAGTGGTTCTGGCTCAGGAACCTCTTTCGAGGTTCCTAAGATGATCAGGGATGCAGTCATCTGAAGGCTTTACTAGGGCTGGAGGATCTGCTTCCAAATTCACTCAAATTGTTGTCAGAAGTCCTCGGTGCCTCAGTTCCTCAACAGCTGTTGGCTGGAAGCCTTAATTATTCATAATGTGGGCCTCTACATGTTTTATAATGCTCCCCCCACCCAAGAAATCACACTATGTCATTTCTAAACTGTTCTATTCATGAGAACAAGTCACTAAGAACAGTTCAAACTCAAGGTGAGGGGAATTCACCTCCACCTTTTGAAGGAAGAAGTAGCAAAGAACTTGTGGACATATTTTAAAATTACTGTACCAGTGAATATAATTTACTTTATGGAACTTAATCTAATTATTACAAAATGATTTCTTAATCTTAATGCAATATTTGGGTATTTAAAGAGAAGCGAAGTCAATCAGAGAAGAGAGTGGTTTTTTATTGTTGTTATTGCTTGTTTGCATTGTGTCCCCATTTTCCTCTCACCCTGTTTATTGAAAATACTACATAGTGCTAAATAAATGATGACTTCTTCTATCTTAATATACCAGTTAGGAATTGCATTCAGTGCTTATAATATAAAATCCAAACAACAAAACCTTAAATAGGAGGAATTCATTTTCCCTCATGCAGTAAGTCCAGAAATGAGCAGTCCAGAACTGGTAAACTGGCCCCCCAAAGCAATCATGAAATAGGCATCTCTGACTTCCTATGTGTGGGGCTTTTGTTATTATGGTTGAAATATGGCTGCTCTACCTCCTGAATCATGCCATTGCTCCTGGTAAGAAAAGGAATGGGTGTAAGTTCAATGGCTAAATATTTCTTCCATGAAACTTTGAGCCCCTCCTGGAAATATCAACTTTAATTTTGTTGACAGGTCACATGGCCAATCGTGGCTTACAGGAATCTGGGGAAGTAAATATTTTTAACTGCACACACTGCCACCTTGAAAAAAAAATAAAACTTCTACTAATAAGGAAGAAAGGTTATTGCTTTAAACAACTAGTAGTGTCAATCACCCTGCTCCAAGGTGCCTCGGCACACATTATCGTGCTCCGAAGAGCTCTGACACATGGTACTGAAACACCACACTAGACTCACAGTACTGTCTGAGGTTTATCTGTGTTTCAAATGGGAGAATCTGGTTGTTTTGAGTCCCACATATAAAGCATATTTTCCAAAGGAGCCACACTTTCTTTTTTCTAGTTGATAATGTTGAAGAATTGGCTGACAAAAATATCACTTCTAGGAATTTGACCCAAAAGGTAACTATACAGTTGTGCAAAGGGACATGTATGACTAAGTTCATCAAAGATTTGTTAAAAATAGTAAACATTTGGGAAAAAACATGAATGTCAATCATAGTACACTGGCTAGATAACTGATGGTTTGTCCACTTAATGGACATTATGCAACTTTTAAAAATGTTATTCATGACATGCTGTTCAACGAGAAAAGAACTGTGTACATAAGGTCCAATTTATAAAGTATTTATATGTCTTTATGTATTTTTTTATTCATAGAGATGTATGGAAGAGTAGAACGTGAATTTTTAAAATGGTTATCTCTGGATTATGAGATTTGGGAAAACACTGTGTTTGAATAGTAGGTGTTGTATTCATTAAAATAGTAGCTATTTGCAAACAAGAGGGTGGGAGGGACTGACCTAATCTGTTATTCTTCATATCAACATTCCTTATTGCCAGTAATTTTCTTAGACGTGCTGTGGCTGACCTTATCCTTAGACGGGTTTCTTATCTTTGCTCATTAGAGAATGTTATTCCTTATTCATTATAAATTTCAATGACATTAAAATGAGTTTTTTGAGGGTTGCCTTTTTGCCTTGCTTTCCTTTCTATTTGGAACAGGAAATCTGAAGGGTCTCCTTGCCCCGTTTTATAGCAGCTGTGGGAGGTAAGGCCGAGAAAGAGAGAAGAGAATGAAGGTAAGGATGTAAGGGAGAGAAGTCTGGAGTCATGGGCCAGGGAAAGAGCAGTAAACTGAACATGAAGATCCTCCCACTTCTAGCATGAACCTATCGGTTTATCATTCTGATCTCAGTGTTCTTATCAGGAAAATGAGAGGTTTGGATAAGAATCACTAGACGTTTTAAAATTCTGTCGGAAGTTTCTTTTGGATCTATTTAATGGCATATCCTGGAAAACTACACTAGAGCAGAATGAATTTACATAAAGGGAAAATAGCAACAATAACTTAAAAACGTTGTTTCTTATTTCTCTCAGGCATATTAAGTAATAGTGTTAAGATTACACAACTAATAGGTAGAGGGACCAAGATTCCAGCCCAGGGTCTACACTCCTAATAGCTATGCTAAAAGCCACTAAAGAACTGCCTTAGGAGGGCATTTGAAGGAAGCTAGATAGCCTTTTCACCTTCCAGTTAGACCTTGTAGATGACGGTTAACCCCAATACAGCCAAGGCTTTACCCCCATCTCCTGCCTTTGAGGTTGCCTCTTTGGCTGAATAGGCTCCTCTCTCTGATTCAAATTTCTGATTCAAAGTCCTTTTGTCAACTAAGCAAGAGGTAAGTTTTGCTAAGCTCCGAAGAAGCTCCTCCTGCCGTTGCCTGACAGTACTGAAGTAATGGCAGAACTAAACACAACGTGTGCCTACACAAGGCTTTGTGACATTATCACCTAATTTTCGGCCCTTCCTAGTTCATAGAACTGGTAACTCAGCACTCGTTTGCATCCCTCATCTTGCTGTATTTCCTTTCATTAAGGCCAGAGAGATACCAGGTAAAGAGAGCACGAGGGTCGGGTGGGAGAAACGGGAAAAACGGGGTAAAAGCAGGCTAGAGGTCAAGACTCCTGCAGGGTTACATCCTGTCCCTCAGACAAAGGTCCAGAAGACGCCCCCAGCCCCAGTCCCTGATGTCTCACTGCTTTAGTCCCTCTCAAGGTCCAGAACCTAGAGCAAAACCCTATAACGGGATGAAGAGCGTGAAAGCCAGCAGTCAAGAGCCGCCACTAAACTGCGACTATTGCTCAAAGACCCGACTTCCCAGACCCTTACGCAGAAGGGCGAGGCGTGAGCTCGGCAGCCAATCCCCTCCTCCGCACGTCTCCGTAGCCCCGCCCACCCTGCCCCTTCTCGCTCGGCCCTTCCCTGGGGCTGGTGCGGCGGCGACGACGTAGGCGATCGGAGACCCCTGGGTGGCGCCTGCGCCGTCGGCGGGCCGCGGCCTGGACACGCTGCGGGGAGGGGCGGAGCGAGAGGGCGGGAGCGCGCGCTGGGCGCCCCTGGGCCGCCGCCGCTGCTGCCGGGGAATAATCTGGGCGGCAGCGGGCGGCCCCGACTGGCGGCCGCAAGCCACTTCTGCGGCTGCGGAGGAGAGCGAAGGTCGCCGGTCTTGTGTCGTCCTCCTCTCCGCCCCCCAGGAGGGGCGAGAGGGCGCCGCAGCTGATGTCAGGTACGGCCGGCGGTGGCGCCCTCAGGCTGCGAGTCCTAGGTCTTGGTTTCCCTCGCCCTCCTCCATTTCGGAGTGTGTGTCTGTGTGTTGGCTCGGGGGAGGTGGAGCGGGGGCCGGCGTGGGGGAGCCTGGAGAGTGGAACCAAACCGCGGGCAAACCAAACAGGTGTCTTGGAGTCGCCGCTGGAGCTGGGGAGTTGCGGGCTCCTGAATGCGGCGCGGGGTACTTCCTGCTCCCGGAGCCTCTGCGAACTGCCATTGAGTTCGCCTGCCCAGCCTTTCGCTATTTGGTTGAATTGTTGCGTCCTCTTCGCCGTGGATCTTTCCCTTTTGCCCGCTCGCGCCTCCCCTCTCCTCGCGCGCTGTCTTGCCGTCGGGCGGCGACAGTGAGACGCCGGCTGCGCCTGGGTTAGGGCCGGACCTTTAAGCGGTCCTGCCCCGCCGTGCCCTCCCGGCCCTCCTCCGACCTGTGGGTCTAGCGGGAAATGTCGCTCAGGTGTAGGCATTTTCTGCGAGAGCCGCCGGGCTGCCGCACCACTTGAGCTTCCAGCGAGTGGGCGCCTTCCACGAGTGCCGGGGACTTCCTCTGGGTTTTCTTGGATCGTCAGGTTTGTCCGTGAGAAATACATGTTTTTAAATACCTCTGCCTTGGAGAATTACCTAGCAAGGTGTGCTTTGAGCTCCTGCCGCGAGGAGAAGGAAGAGTCCCTCCACCCTCCACCTTTCCCGCAAGTATGATTTGACTAGTAGCAGCTGGCAACTTGGCCATACAGCTTTGGATTTGGACAAATTATATATTCTTTAAAGGTGAACGTTTTTTAGGGATGGGGATTTATATTTTATCCTCTATTTCTTACCCTCTTCCCTTATTTTTTAAAATAACAAAAAAACACACGCTCTGGAAATGTTGACTAGATTTATAATCTAGTTCTGTACATTTATTATAGATATGTGGTATAGCCTTTACGCATTTCAGATTGGAAAACTATTATACTACCTGTGAATTGATTTCCTTATGAATTTAGAAGTTAGTTATAAAGTTAGAACTTTAATGCATCAGAGTGACTAATTGGCCAGTGTGTGAGGGATAGAAATGTGTTAATTTACTAAAAGTTGGGCATAGAACAGATAGCTATGCTTGGAGCGTGATTTCAAGTTGTTTAATTCTGGTATAAGTTTAGACAGGGGGAATCTTGAATCTTTAAGAGGTATTTAGACCACTTTTCACACCCTTATCAGATAAGTGTCAAATAAGCTTTGTGCACAAGATCTTACGTGTTCTAAGTATTGTAGTAAACTATTCTTAATTTATTTTCTGCCAGTCGTAGTATATATTGATATGCAACTTAAGTGAATAGAAAGTTTCCAGTTACCAGTTAACTCTTTTTACCATACTTCAAGCAAAACAGTGATTTACTAAGGAAAGTATGACTCATTTAAAGTTCTTAACAGGAAAAGAGTATGGTTTTTCAGTACTAGTGGAGGACCATTAAATGTTTTCTTGTAAATTTGCCTGGAATTTAAGTTTTAATGAATCTTTGTAATTAAAATGTAGAATTTTAAAAATATTTTGTGGTTACTACCCATTTAAAGGTAGGTATCAGGCTTTTTTAATATGTTTTTCTGGTATTGATTATGTATTTCTGAGTAAATTCAATATTCAAAAATTATTAGAATTTTATTACAAACTTATTTAGGAGTACATATAATAAATTAATGTTCACCTAAGTCCCAGAAACACAAAAGTTTGCCACTAGACATATGCTTTTTACTACTTATATATTGATTTGTGCTCAGTAAGATAAAAACTGCATTATATACAGCTTATGAACTTTACAAACTATGGTAATTTGAAATAGTCTGTGTGGTAAAATGATTGGAAGTCTGGTGACAGTGCAGGTATAAACAAACATTAGATAGAAAATGGACAACCATTCTGAACTTCAGATTCACTTAAAATATTAAGCTCCCCAGTATAACTATGTGACTTTTAGAAGATTTGTCGAGATTTGAGTAAAAAGGCTAGTGAACAGCCTAGCAGGATGGAAAGAAAGGTATGACAAAATTCTTTTCCCCAAAATTCAGTGGGATTAAGGTCATTCTTTTAAAAGAAGAAGAAAAAAAAGGGAAGTTAGCATTTTATATTAAAATCTAAATGGGTCTCTAATTAAATTTTCACTTTGCAGCTGATTCAAATGTCCAAAGAGAAAATGCATGCCAAAATCTGTAATGTGTGAAAATAGGAAGTGTCCCTGGCGGGGTGGAGGGGCTACTGTCACAACTAGGGGGAGTGCTACTGACATGTAGTGAGTGTAGGACAAGGATGGTGCTAAAAATCTGACAGTAAACAGAACAGCCCCCCCCACCCCCACCCCCCCACCCCCCACCCCCGCCAAAGAGAGAATTATTCAGCTCAAGATGTCACTTGTGCCAAGTTAAGAAATCTTGGCTTAATCTTGGACTTACGTGTGTTGGGGCATAGATGGTAGAAGGAAGATAGTGTCTGTTGTGTAAACAGGACAGTAGGAATAGAGGAGCTAACTGCAATGGGATGTTTAGCAAACTGTAGATAGTTCAAGATTGCTGAAGCTTAAATTATAAGGCATGGAGTATTCAAATATAAGTTTGGAAACCTGGATAGGGTCTAGATTAAGGATTTATCAGAGGCTTAGTTTTTGTCTTATAGGCAGTGGGGGTCCATGGAGGATTCATGGAGTGACGTTTCGAGACAGAATGGTGTTGAGTTGAGGAGACATAGCATTTGAGCAGGGAAACTGGTGAAACATTGCAGTACCTTAGGGGAGAGAGGAGGGTGTAAAATAGGACAAGTAGTAGAAATGGAGAGGAGAGGATGGATTAGAACACTATTTAGTAAATAAAATTGGCAAGATTTGGTAATTGGATGTGGGGTAAGGGTAAGGAGAGTGTTAACAATGTCTCCCTATTTTTTGCTTTAGATAACCAAATGGTTCCTAGTAAAATAGGAACCTATTGGTCAGTAATTTAGGTAATTACCAGTAATTTAGGTGAGATGAGCAGGCTTAAGGGAGGAAGGTGATGAGTCCGTTTTGGACATGTTGAATTTGAGATGCCTAAAGTCAGGTGGAAATGTCGTGTGCATATTATGATTCTGAAACTTGAAGAAGTCTGAAAAGGATCAAGAGATCTTTTCGTGTAACAAGTGTAGGAAAATTAGTGCAATTTAATTTCTTATATTATTTCACTCCCTATGTAAAGTAGCCTACCTTTAATTTTTTGTCAGAAAAGCAATAGGTGTGTACTTGATTTAAAAATCAAAAAACAAAAATGTTGTAATGTGAAAATAAATTTGTCCTTTCTGCCTTTGCTACCTAGTCTTAGTTTCCAGAGGTATTGCTTGTTAAATATTTTGTGTACAGTAGTTCCCCCTTGTGCATAGAGCATATGCTCCAAGATCCCCATTGGACACCTGGAACTGTGGATAGTACCAAACCGTGTTATACGTACCTTAGAGATAGTGTGAGTTTGGTTCCAGATGACTGCAATAAAATCAGTCATAATCTTTTTGCTGGTGGAGGGTTTTGCCGTCCATTTGTCAAAAAACGCAACATCTGTGAAGCACGGTAAAGCAAATCTTTTCATTTAAAGAAAGCACTTTTTACAGCTTCTCTTTGAGAGCAACACTGCTATTGTGCTTTGGGGCCATTATTTAGTAAAATAAGGATTACTTTAACATACCAGTCAATACCAGTGGATCTCATTAACCTGACTCCTAAAGTGACTAATGGAAGGGAAGCATATACAGCCTAGATGATGTACAAAATGACGAATCACATCCTGAGTAGTACAGAGTTGGATAGTGCAAGATTTCATCATGTTACCTAGAACAGTGTGCATTTTAAAAGTTATGAATTGTTTATTCTGGATCTTTCCATTTAATTTTTTTTTGGGGGGAGGACCACAGGTAACTGAAACCAGGGAAAGTGAAACTGGATTGGGGGAGGGGTTCTATACTTACCTTTCTAGAATTTTTTAAACTATACAGAAATATTTAAAAAACAAGTGCAGTCATGTGATAGAGACCATAGTAGTGCTTTGTCTTAAAAAATAAATCTTTTATCTCACATACTGTTAATACAACATTGTTACACGCTGTTAAGTGAGATTGTATTATGAGAAAAAATAAGTGAACTGGGTAAGGTGGAGACTGATGGATCTAGAGCATCATATCCATCATCTCTTTGGTGTAAATTAAAGGATGCACATATGTAAATAAAAGGGTGCTGATATAGGCATTACTTTTTCCCCCCAAGGATATACTAGTTACCTTTGGGGAGAACTAGTGTAGAAATGGGAAGGAAAACATTTTCTTTTCTGTATATTTTATTTTTTTCCTATGGTTTCAATTGAGTTTGTTTTACCTTAATAACAAAAAATGATAGTCTTTGCCAGAAGTGCAAAGATTTTTATTACTGAATTATGAATTATCATTTTCAACAGCTGCAGAGTATTTAATGCTATGGATTGTGCTATTTTTTAAATACTTCCTTGTCAATAAACAAACTTAGCTGTGGCTGCTGTGAACATCTTTCAGACCATGACCATAAGAGAAATTTCTAATTATGAAATGATGAGTCAAGGCATATTCATTTAAAAATCTTAAAAGATATTGCCAAATTGCCTTCCAAAAGACAATAAATATTGCGAGAAAGAATGTATGAGTGCCAGCGTTCTCACATAGGTATATCAATACTGGGTGGTTACTAAACTTAAATTTGTTTGCCAGTGTGTTAGGTTAAAAATAATATCTTCATTTAATTTATCTTTCTCTAATATGAATGAAATTTGAACATCATTGACCATTGTATTTTTTTTCTGTAAACCTTTTAAATGCTTTTATATAAGATTGAGTTTTTTGGTTTTTCTTTGATACTTTTTTTCTCTCCACAGATACTGTTTTGAACATTTACTGTAGAATCAGACCTTTGAACCAGCAATTTCACTGCCAAAAATTTACCCAATGAATAACCCCATACAGTTTTTCCGTAGTCACAGCTTTTGAGTTTTAGGAAGATCTCAGTTCATGACGTAAAATGTAAAAAGATGTTTTCTTCTAGCTTTGTTTTAATTTTATTTTTTAAATAATGAAATCTTGGAAATATTTGGAATTTGAGAAAGGTAAGGATCCAAATGGTTGCTTTTAACTTTTTCCAAAAAGATTAATCCAATCATTGCTTAAATAAGCCATCTTTTTCTTGATTGGAAATGCTGTGTGTATTATACATGAAATTTCCATATGTACTTTTTTAAAAGAAGCTTTATTTATTTATTTTTTAGAGAAAGGGGAAGGGAGGGAAAAAGAAATAGAGAGAAGCATCAATGTACAAGAGATAACACCAATTGGTTGCCTCTCATACATCCCCAGCTGGGGACCTGGCCGCAACCCAGGCATGTGCCCTGACTGGGAATCAAACCAGTGGCCTTTCAGTTTGAAGGCCAGCACTCAGTCTACTGAGTCATACCCACCAGGGCTGTACTTGTTTTTTTTAATAGACTATTTGATCTGATAAAAACCACTAAGGATAGCTTTGGGTTTACAAAGGTAGATTAATTAACTTGCTGCTGTGAGGGAGACTAAACACCAGAGGAACTGCCAGCATTTCACTAAATAAAGGGACAGGGTGATTATAGGGTTTTGGAGGGTGGAGTTTAGATAAAATTTAAATGAATCAATATTTGATAGGTTTAAAGCACAGGGAGGCTGTGGGTTAATTAACATGACACCTGTTGCCTTGGAGACTACAAAGTTAAATGTGGAATGTTCTGTCTGGGACACCCTTATCTGTGATTTAGAAATTGAGGCTGCTTCTGCTCCATTAATGATCCGTTGTCTGTACAAGAGTGGGATATTGTAATATCATTGATAAACTTTATGACAGTTTGGTTGTAGAGAAAAACATTTCTCAGCACTTAGTCTTTAGTATTAATTAACACACAAATTTACACAATTAAAATATTGTTATTCATAGATACATTGATATGCTTGTTTCATCTGGATATAAAATTATTACTATACCACTGTTTATTTTTGTTGATATAATTTAATATCTGGTATACCTAATCTACCCTCTCACCCCTGGTACCCTTTTCAAGAATTTCCTGGTATATTCACGTTTGTTTTTCCAAACAACACTTAGAGTAACTTTTACATTATTAAATTTTTAAAATCTTATATTTTAAGTGGGTCTGGTAGGCTTAGTTCATCACCTATACCCCTCTCCCGAATTTCTCTTGTTCACATGTTTATTTTTCCATACTTTTAGAATACTTTTTACCAAGCTATTTAAATTTTTAAAAATCTTAAATTTTTTGTTGGGATGCATTAATATATAAATTACTTTGGAGAAAATCAACACCTTTGTTACTGATTTTTTTCCCAATTTTTTTTATTGTGGTAAAATACACATAAAATTTACCACCTTAACTATTTCTAAGTGTAAGTTTCAGTGGTATTAAGTACATTTATATTGTTATGCAATTGAAACTCTGTACCCATTAAACAATAATTCTCTATTGCTCCCCTCCTCCAGTCCCTGGCAACCACCATTCTCTTTTCTCTTTGTGTGATTTTAACTAAGTATCTCATAGAGTAGAGTCATATCGTATTTGTCATTTTGTGATTGGCTTATTTCACTTAGCATAATGGCCTCATGTTTTATCCGCGTTAAAGCCTATTTCAAAATTTTCTTCCTTTTAAAGGCTGAATAATATTCCATTGTACGTATATACCACATTTTGCTTTTCCGGTCACCCATTGATGGAACTTGAGTTGCTTGCACATTTTAGCATTTTAAATAATGCTTCAATAAGTGTGGGTATATAAATATCTCTTTGAGACCTTGCTTTTAATTCTTTTGGACGTATACTCAGAAGTGGAATTGCTAAATCATATAGTTATTCTATTTATAATTTTCTGTGGAACTGCCTGCCATGCTACCCCCAGTATTTTCCACTGTGACTGTAGCACTTTAAATTCCCACCAACAGTGTACAGAAGTTTCCAGTGTACATCCTCACTAACACTGAATTTTTTTTTTTGTACCCATGCTAATGAATGAGAGATGATAATCTCATTGGTTGTTTTCATGATCAGTGATGTTTTGAGCATCATTTTATCCTCAGCATGCTCACACTTACTGGCCATTTGTGTGTCGTCTTTGGAGATGTGCCTGTTCAACTCCTTTGCTCATTTTTTAATTAGATGTTATTTTTCTGTGGTTAGGAGTTCTCTGTATGCTAGATATTAACCTTTTATCAGATATGTGACTTGAAAGTATTATCTTTTATTCTGTGGGTTGCTTTTTTACTCGCATTCCTATCTTTTGATGCACAAGCTTTTAAAATTTTCATAAAGCCCATTGTGACTTTTTTGTTGTCACGTGTGCCTTTGATATTATAGTCAAGAAATTATTGCCACTTCTAATGTCATGAAGCTTTTGTCCTATGTTTTCTTCTAAGAGCTTTATAATTTTAGACTTATGTTAAGGTCTTTGATCCATTTTGAATTAATTCTTATATATGATATTAGGTAAGGGTCCAACCTCATTCTTTTGCACGTGCATGTCCAAGGTTCCCAGCACATTTTGTTGAAAAGATTGTCCTTTGCCCATCCTGTAGACTTGGCCCCCTTTACAAAAATCTGTTGACAGTGAAAATGAGGGTTCATTCCTGTGCTCTTATGTCCAGTTGGTCTATATGCATATCTTTATGCCAGTGCTACACTGTTTGATCACCGTAGCTTTTGTAGTAAGTTTTGAAATCAGAATATGTGAGTCCTCTAGTGTTATTCTTTTTCAAGATTGTTTTTGGCTTTTTGAGGTACTTTGAAATTCCATGAAGATTTTATGATGGATATTTCTGTTTCTATCAAAAAAATATTGTTGGATTTTGATAGAGTTTGCAATGACTCTGTAGATCACTCTGGGTAGGTAACCTTGAAAGATAATTACACATCTATCCAGAATCAAGGAGGGCACTTTGGGCAGAAAAAATAGAATGGCCAAAGGCATCCATATGAACAGTCAAGACAGACTTTGGCAGATGGGTGAATATAGACTTTATGGATAGGAAATATCAGAAGTAAGAGAGCAAAAAGGTGAACTAGAGTCAGATGTTGTGTACCAAATAAACAATATGGACTTGATCCTGTGGTTTTAGAAAGTTTTATGTTTTTAAAAAAGACTGCTATGGGAAACCTCTATGGAGTTGTTAGTGAAGAGAAGTAAAATAGCCTAGGGAAGAATGGTTAAAGAATGAAAGAAAAGTGTCATGTCAGAGTTGGGTCACTGAAATAACATTTTGAAGGCAAAAAAAGGGAGTATGTTAAATAAAACCTTAACTTTTGAGTTTTTTTGGGTATCATGCCACATGGCAAGCTATTAAAAGTATTAGGAATTTACATAACTTTTATCCTGTATTATGTTTAAGTGATTAATGATTAAGTGAATTAATTTAAAGTACTTAGCAGAATAATTTTCACATTGAGTAATAATTCATTGTTATCTGTTTTTATTTGCTAGATCGTGCTTTAGATTTGACTGTTATTTTTTAAACCAAGTATACGAATGACCAACTGTGAGTGTTTTCCCAGGGCTCCAGACCTGCATCTCAAACAGCATGCTCAACATTTCTGCATCAGTGCCTTACCACTAGAGCTTTCAGGTAGACACAGTATGATACACTGAATCAATAACCAAAGTCTGTCATGTCTTTAAAATAATCTTTATTCATCCTGTTTACTTGTTGGATAGTCTGGCTTGGTATAAAATTCCAGATTGGAAATCATTTTTCCTCAGAATTTTGAAGGCATTTCTTTTTTTTTTTTTCCTGGCTTTCATTTTTGTGTGAAAGTACAAAACCATGTAATTCCTGACCTATTGTATGGAGCCTTTTACCCCTTTCTCTGAAAGCTTACAGAATGGTTTCCTAAGATTCTTTGTTGCAGGGTTGCCCTCACATTGCCAGAGCCTACTTTGCCAGTGAACAAAATGGTTTCTGAAGTTTTGTGATAGTGTATATTTATGGGTCTTTTTATTCATTGTGCTGGGTATCATTGGATCTTTTCAGTCTGTAAACTTCCGTGAAATAATTTAGATTTTGATGTCCATGTCCCTCTTTTATCTGCATCTCTAAGCTGATCCTCAGTTGTCAGTTTTCTCTCTTATTTTCCATTGTCTTGTCTCTTTGCTTTGCTTACTTTTGGGGCAATTTCCTTAACATTATCCTATAGCTGCTTTATTGAGGTTTTTATTTTTTTAAGTTTTAATTTGTAGGTGTTCTTTGTGTTCTCAGCACTTTTTATTTTTAAACTTGTAATTTGTTCTTATGAATAAAATAGCATGGCTTTTTTTTTTTTCTTTTGTCTCCAGATTTTAATGATAGTTTTTTTTTCTTGTTTTTTTGTTTTTTTAGTTTTCATCTCATTGCACATGAAATGTGCAACTTTTCTTCTAAGAAAAATTTGACTAGCTTGGCCTTTTTCTTTCATATTAGAGGCTTTCCTGAATATATTTGGTGATCCTTAAGTGGCCATTAATATATTCGAGTAGATAACTAAAAAAGGAATTGTAATCTCCTTCCTTGCCCATTCTTGGGCCCATCACCAGTGGTCTTCACTGTAGGATGATCCATCTGGAATGATTCATCACTGAACCTTTTGAGGATTTCCATAGTGCAAATCTAAACCAAATGGATTTTAACTTCCCCTCTCCTGAAGTCACTGTGGCAGATTGTGCTAATCTGTCTCTAGGCCTGTATACCCTTCCTGGTCACAGGCTCCTGTGTTTTCACTCTCAATATGTGTCTCCTAAGGTTCTTTGTTGCAGGGCTGCCTGTGCATTGCCAGAACCTACTTTACCAATGGACAGGCTATGGAAGTGTCTGGGAAATTGGTTTCCCCAGGACGGTCCTTAACCAGTGGTTACTTGTGTGGGTAAAACTCTGAAGTGTGTTGCCTTACATGGTCTCCAGAACTACTGTGCAGTATTGAGCTAAAATTATGTTCCATGGGATTTCGCCTGGTATCTTACCCTTGATTTCCTTCCCTTCCCTGTCTTACTTCCCTACAAGTTTTTCCAGGGAATATTTTCTAGTAAGTCACTTTCACACAAATGCCTCATCTCAGAGTTTGCTTCCACAGAACCCAACTTAAGATGACCACTAATGATTGGTCTGCATTCTCTTTGATAATGTATTATTTTGAAGTGCGATTGGATTCAGGTTTACTATGCTATCAATTTTGAGGGCTCATTTTAGATATTGGTATCAAGCTTTTATATAAAATAATTGGTTAAAGTCTACTACCTAATTTTCTAGAATGATTTATGTAACCTAAAAATTAAGTTTTTTGGAAGATTGAAGTATCCAGGAAAAGCCTGGATGTTTTTGAAGTCTTGACTTTTTGACAGCATTCTTTATTTCCTCTGTGGTCATTTGCCCATTTAGGTTTATAGCTTGAGTCAGGTTTGATAATTTGCTCTTTTAGAAATATGTGCTTCATTTGGGTTTTCATCTTTAACAACTGTTTGTCATGTAATGTGTTCTCTTGTCTTTTCATTTTATCTTTAAATGTTCCTATAGTTTGAATCCTGACTTGAATAAACCCAACTGTAAAAAAAAAAAAAGACATTTGTTAGTTAATTGATGCAATTTTGATTATAGAAGACAGTTGAGGAAATTTTATTAGACTGTGGTTTGGGTAAGTTCAAAGAATTATTAATTTTGTTAGGCATTTCATAATGGCATTGTGGCTTATAAGAACATTTCATATTTTCAGAGAAGTATATTAAAGTATGTAGAAATGAAATGACTTGATGTCTTGAATAAGCATTAAAATTCTCTGATTGACAAAATAATAAATGAAGTATAGCACATTTTATAATTCAATCTGTGTGATGGATATGTGAGGATTCATTGTTATACTTACATATGCATTTGAAGATTTTTATAATTAAACTTAAAAAAACAACAACAAACCCAACTATTACCCCTGTGATGTAATTAGAGTACTTCTTAGCATATTCTCCCCAACCCCCACTTCTTTTTCATTTACATGGTATGTCTTTTATGCGTAGGTGTTTTGTAGTTAAATTTATTTTGCGTAGGTTTTCTTTTCAGGATAATAACATTTCTGCTTTGTGTCATAATTAACACACACAGTTATTCCAGTTTTATATTGGAAAGGAGTACAGTCTTTTCATGTGTATGCTAACCCTTTCATTGAATGATTTCTTTATTTGTGAATTTTGTGTTTTTCTTTAAATCTGAATTTAACTCTCAGATGAACTGTTTAAGTAGGTAGTATTACTTAGGGTATATACATACTGAGTCATGGCATATTAGAACATGTCTGTTTTCTTGATTTTTTAGGAAGATTTTATTATTTATTTTTAGAGAGGGGAAGGAAGAGAGAAAGAGAGAGAGAGAAACAGCAATGTGTGGTTGCCTCTCATATACCCCCTCCTGGGGACCGGGCCCGCAACTCAGGCATGTGCCTTGACTAGGAATCGTGCTGGAGACTCTGGTTCGCAGGCTGGCACACAATCCACTGAGTCGCGCCAGCCAGAGCTGTTCTCTTGATATTTGAATGACACCTTCCTGATAATTTAAGTCTGTTGGCCTACTTGGGTTTTTTGCAGGGTTTTTGTTTGTTTTGGTATATAATAAAGAGGAGAAAGTTGCCTAATATTTTTTCTTTTGTAGTTCTGCCTAATATTTTGCCTTTGACTTGCTTTTTTCCCCTGGATAAATAGAGTTTTTATGTTTTTTTAAAGTGTGAAGTTCAGTATCTCTCTCAATACAGATCCATCTATATAGGTTTTTCCGGGGTCTATATGAGACCTTTAAATATTCATATCTCACTTCCCTTCAAGATGGCAGCATATGTAAATGTGGTACTCAAATCCTTCCACAACCACATCAAAATTATGACTAAACTAGAGAACAACCATCTTTCAGAACCACATGAAATCTGGCTGAATGGAAGTCCTAAAACTAGAAATGTAAAGAAAAAGCCACATTGAGAATGGTAGTAGGGGTGGACACACAGAAAGGCTGGTTCCACACTCGCATGGGTCAGATAAATAGTGGGAGGGATAGCTTGGCTGTGGACGTCCCCTATGAGGAGCAAGGGGTCCCATCCCCACACGGGACCACCCGGCCCAGGATTCCAGTGCCAGAAAGAAAAGTCCTCATAGCTTCTGGTTATAAAAACCAGCAAGATTAGAGGCTGAGGAACACAGAAGCTGTTGGAGTCTCTGCAATTCCTATAAAAGGGCCGGTACATGCACTTACTCTGACTCACTCCCTCTGAGCTCCAGCACTGGGACAGTTATTTAAGAGGCACCAGAGCTATACAGGGAAGAACTGAATTGTTTGGCATCAGGGCAAGAACTGAGGAGGCAGCTTTCTCCCAGTCAAGAGTACTGGCACAGGCCATTGTTCCTTTAATGAGCCCTCCCCCTGCAACCAGCAGGAGGATGCTAGATCTGAGATTCCATCAACCTGGCTCACTCTGTTTGCCCCCACCCTGGTGATCCCCTGAGGCCCGGCCCCACCGAACTTTTGGCCCCACCCAAGACAATGTTTCCAGTGGCTTTTCCATACAAATGGCTTACTTCGTTCATACTTAAGATTTTCCTAAATTCTCTCAAACAAGCAGCATCTGGCTTGCTTGTTTGAGCCCTGTACTTCTTGCTAAGTGGGCCTAGACACAGCAGTAGCAACAGCTGGCCTTGGTTCACAGATTGGCTTTACCTGGGTACACCCAAGCCCAGCACAAGTAACACCCATCTGCAAATCTTTTTATAGTTTATGCTGGGCGGCCCTGGGCAGAACACAGGTGGTGGCTGACCTTGGCCCGCACCCCCTGGGAGTCCCCAGAGCCTGTGCACCCAGTGGACAGCTTTAGACCACATTGAAGCACTGCCACCCAACCACCTCCACGAGAGACACACGCAAGGGGCAGACTCAGCAGCAACCAGAGTCCTGCTCAAGTAAGTCCTGCTGTGTGGGTTGGGCCTCTGCACAGCTGATCCTCCATGTGGTCAGCAGTTGGCAGTCAGTGATCACAGCCAGTCTGTGAAGCTGATTGGCCTAGGTAAATCCCTTTCACTGATCTGCTAAGAGCAATCAAGGCTCAACTACAAGAGGAGGGTAAACAGCCCACATATGGGGCACACCTGGAATGCCCAGCTTGGGTGATAGGCGACGCTGAGCCACCGGACCCTACTGGACACTTACTACATTAGTCCACTCTACCCAGCCTGGGAAGAAGTAGCAGCTCTACCCAATATATAGAAACAAATACAGGGAGGCTACCAAAATGAGGGGACAAAAAAACATGGCCCATATGAAAGAACAAAACAAAACTCCAGAAAGAGAACTAAACAATGTGGAAACAAGCAATCTACTAGATGCAGAGTTCAAAACAGTGGTTGTAAAGATGCTCAATAAACTTAGAATATCAACAGCATAAAAAAAAGAACCAGTCAGAAATGAAGGATACACTTATTGAAGAATAATTTACAGGGAATCAACAGTAGAGTGGAAGAAGCCAAGACTCAAAGCAGCGATTTGGAATATAAGGAAGCAACAAAACAAAACACACCTAATCAAAACAGCAAAAAGAAAACAGAATCCAGAAATATAAAGATAGTGTAAGGAGTGCCTGGGACAACTTCAGTCATACCAACATTCACATCATGGGGGTACCAGAAAGAGAAAAGAGAGGAAGAAATTGAAAACCTATTTGAAAAAAATGACAGAAAACTGCCCTAACTTGGTAATGGAACTAGACATACAAGTCCAGGTAGCACAGGGAGTCCCAAACAAGATGAATCCAAAGAGGCTTACGCCAAGGTACATCATAGTTAAAATGCCAAAGATGAAAGATGGATTCTTAAAAGCAGCAAGAGAAAAGCAGTTACCTACAAGGGAGCTTCCAAAAGTTCAAAAGAAACTTTTCAGGCCAGAAAGGATTGTCAAGAAATACTCAAAGTAATGAAAAGCAAGGTCTTACAATCAAAATTACTCTACCCTGTAAAGCTATTATATAGAATTGAAGAGCAGATAAAGAGCTTCCCAGACAAGAAAAAGCTGAAGTAGTTCATCACCACCAAACCAGTATTACATGAAGTGTTAAAGGGACTCTTTAAGAAAAAGATCAAAAATATGAACAGTAGGCAGCAATAAACAATATATCAACAATTGAATCTAAAAAAGAAAATAAACAAACAAGCAGAACAGACACAGAATCATAGATTCAGAGAATGTTTGACAATTGACAGATGGGAGGGAGGTGGGGGGGTGGGCAGAAAAGGTGAAGGGTTTAAGAAGTACAACTTTGTTGTTACAGAATAGTCATGGGGATGTAACAACTATTTATGATGTCAGAGTGGTCAAAATTTATTGGTATGATCACTTCTTAAGATGTCTTATCACTGGGGTGTACACTGGAAACTAATGTAACAATGTTTGTCAACAGTAATTGAAAATTTAAAGTGATTAAAATAAAAGATGTGCTGCCAAGAAATAATTCAGATGCATGTCTTCCATTTCAGTGCATTTTCTTTTACTATATTGGACATATTTTCTATTTTGTTTATTCTGTTCTTTTTGGGGGATATAAGTCCCCTGTCCGGTTGCTCTCTATTCCTTATCTTTCACATCATTCAGTAATTGTTTTACTCTCTTCCATTTCAGAGATATTAAAGTAATTCTATACAGTTTAAGATTTTCTTTTTGTGGAGTAAATATTCAGAACTGTTCTTTCACCTACCTTTTGCATCCTATGTTTAATTTTTTTCCCACTGCAAAATTATGTAGGTTCTATGTATTTGTTTATTCGTTAAAAAATTCATTTTAGCTAATCTTAAAATTGTATAGATGGAAATTCTCTTCTACTACCTCCCACTTGTACGTGATTATTTTATGCACCATTTGGATCTTTCCTTTAAAATTTGAGCTGGAGATTTATTTGCTGCCGGTGGTGATAGTTTCTAGGTAGCCATTTAGCTACTCAAAAGAGGTAATTGGGGAGGTGAGATCTTTTATGTGTGTGTTTTAAAAACTAGGTGGTAAGGGGTGCTTTACCAGGTTGGGGGCATACCATTCAAATGTGTTTGGTCATTTTCCCCATTTTGTTACGGTGAGTAGTTTACTTTGATAAGAAGTTGGGTTCATTTCATGAGTCAGAATACATTTTTCTCCACATAGTCACTTTCATCCATAGTGGCCAGACACCATTTTACATTCCCACCAGCAATATTTAGTGACTGGTTTCTTCATATCCTTAGCAGGATTTGGTGGTATCACTATTTTTTTTATTTTAGCCATCCTTATGGGTTTGTAAAGATACTTCTTTTTAGTTTTAATTTGCATTTTCCTAATGGCAAATGAAATTGAACATTTTTTTATTTGCTTGTCATTTGTTCATCCTCTTCAATGAAATGTCTGTTCTTCTCCTTCTCATTCTCTAATTTGACTTTTGTTTTTTTGCTGTTCATTTTGAGAATTCTTTATATATTCTAAATACTAGTTCTTTTGTTAGATACGTGGTTTGCGAATATTTTCTCCCAGTTTAGCTTGTCTTTTCAGTTTCTCAGTAGCATCTTTTGCAGAGCACAGGTTTTAATTTTAATGAAGTCCAGTTTATCATTTTCTTTCCTTTTATGAATTGTGCTTTTGCTGTCAAGTCTAAGATTCTCTGCATAGCTCTAGATCCAGGTTTTTTTGTGTGTGTGTTTCTTTTTAAGTTTTATAGTTGCATGTTTTACATTTAAGTCCAGGATCCATTTTTGTATGAGGTATGAGACTTAGGTCAGGATTTTTTTTTTTTTTCCTCTAGGGGATGTCCAGCAACATTTATTGAAAAGTCTTATCTTTCCTCCACTTAGCTGTTTTTATACATTTGTCAAAAATCAGTCGAGTATATTTATGTGAGTCTATTTTTCAGTTGTCTGTCCTGTTCCATTGATCCATGAGCCTTATAAGTACCGTACAGTCTCAGTTTCAGTCAGTATTATGACGTCTTAAACACAGGTAGACTAATTCTTCTCACTTTATTCTTCTTTTTAAAAATTGTAGCTATTCCAATTTATTTACCTTATCTAAATTTTAGAATAATCTTGTCCGTATAAGAAATCTTGGAGGGATTTTCATAGAAATTGCATTAAACCCATGTATTCAGTTGGGGAAAATTGACATCTTTATTGTGTTGTATTCTAATACATGAACATGATCTGTCTCCCCATTTAGTTAGGTCTTGTTTGATTTTTTATCAGCATTATTTAGTCTTTAATCATATCAGTTTTGGGCATGGCTCCAATTGTTTTATGTTTTCTGTAATCTTTATCTTTAAAGGGGTCATTTACAGGATGCTTGCTTAAGAGGGATAAATGTCAGAAATGTGTAGTCAGCATTCAAAGTTTGTTTAGATTTTTGTAATTTCCCTTTTTTAAAAATATATTCAAGTAAATCTAATCTAATATGTTAAGTCTCTAAGATAGCATAACAGGTATAATCCAAATTCTGTAAACGATAGCAAAATGATGAAGAGTCTGAATTCTTGATTTACATCACTAGTGTGACCCTGATAAGGTTACTGATCTCTAAATTCATCTATGAATGGGATTAATAGTGCTTAGTTTTGGTGCAGGACTCAAATGTTAGCTGTAATTATCTCTCCTTCTATCTCTCCCCGTTATTTATAAAGATGCTCTGCCATTACAGATAGAAAGAGCGTCTCTTCCTAGATGTAATGGTATTCACCAAGAGTTGTTTCTGGTTGATGGGATTTAGGGTAATTTCTTTCTTCATTCAGTGCTTTATTGTGTGCTTCTTTAAAAAACAGCAAATAACACAAAGTTTTTCCTTAATAAAGTAAAAATATAAATTTTAGTTGTCCCAGAACTTTTTTTGCATCTGAAATCTCAGTTGTTGAGCCTGGAAATCTGTATTTTTAAGCTGCTCCTCAAGTGATTCTGATTGAATCATGTTTTCCCATACTCGTATTTACCTAGGTCCCACCCCAGCAATGGTTATTCATTTTATTGACTTGTCCATAGTGTACTGTTTAAGCAGCAAACAGAGGTGTAAACTCATAGATAAACGTTAAATACACTTAGATATGCTCTCATAGGAAAGGGATTAACTTTCTAATTGTAGCTAAGTTATCAGACTTTTTACTTGTGGTATGTATAGTGCTCTATAATTTATAACATACTGCTTTTTTTTTTTTTTTTTTTTTTTTTTTTTGCAGAAATACACTTTCGGGAAATGGCCTCTAAATCTTGGCTAAATTTTTTAATCTTCCTCTGTGGATCAGCAATTGGATTCGTTTTATGTTCTCAGCTATTTAGTATTTTGTTGGGAGAACAGGATGACACTCAGCCTAAGATTATTCATAATGATCCTCATGCTAAGCATTCAGATGATAATGGACAGAATCATCTAGAAGGACAGATGAACTTCAATGCAGATGCTAGTCAACATAAAGGTATAGTTTATTAAGAAGTAAACAAATTTTTCAGTCTATGTAAGTATTGAAAAAATTGGAAGAAGTTACACAAAAAAGTTACATGAATTTTATTATATCACACTATATTTTATTATATCACACCATATTTTCTTATAAAAATGATCTTAATTCCAGATACGAAATATTTAATATTCTCGGTTTACCTCGGAAAAGGAAATTGCTAAAACCTAGATGTATTTAGGTAGTAAAATACTAATTTTGAATTTATTTTTTGGTAGAAACTGTTCAGAAACTAATTTGGGAAAGGCAAAGCTTTTCAGACTAGATTTGTTTCTGAAAATTTTTGTTTAGTATAATTTTGTTACCATGGTTTATATCTATCTTTGGATTTAGCTTTTATCTTATTTTGATCTTAGTTTTTGCTTCTCATATTTTCTTAGAGAAACACAAGAGGTATATATAAATTTCCATTTATATTTTTATTAGTAGTTAATATCACTAATCTTTTTTTCCTTTTGAGAAGCATAAAGAATTAAGGAATTAGAAAGCTATATATGTGTTACAATGACTTCCAATTTTTCCTACTTTATATCTATAACTAGATTTTCTCAGTTGAGTCCTCTGTGTGCCCATTAAATGCAGGTTTTCTCCAAGTTTCTGTCCTTTGGCTCTTCTTTGCCTGTGTGATGTCATCAGCCCCTATAGTTTTAATTTCCCTCTCTTCCTTACTGTCTTTTCTTCAACCCCATTCTAGATACCAAAGATCTCTACAAATTTTATGGTTTATGTGACAGAAAATACAAGCAGTCTGAAAACAGAGTTCTAGGATTCAGAGGGTCGCCATTAAGAGTTGTTTCTCTTACCTTTCTGGCTGTAAATGACTTATTTCCCACCTCTCAAGCAGAGGGTCTAGTGTAAGCTGTCAAAAGCACATGCATACTTCTACAAATTATCTTATGTTGTGTGAATGTTTATATAACTCATTTAACTCCAAGCAGGTGGTCTGTGTTCTTATTGTAAAGCAGTTTGATCACTATGCACTTCCTCTGTAGCATTGCCCCAAGTCTTGAAATAATCAATTGGATTGAGGCTCCTCTAGTACTAGTAGGCTGTGCTAGCTTGGCCTTACTGCAGGCACATACACAAAATGAAGAGTATGCTAAAAGTTGTCTTTTTCCCTCAGATTTAACATGTGCAAATGAACTCCTTTTCTTTTCCTTCCTACTCCTAAAACTTCTCTACCTCCTTTATTTCTTATTTTATATAGCTCATTACCGTCTGCCTATGCTAGAAACCAAAGTCATGGTAGATGCTTTTCTTTGCTTACCAATTTCATTTGTGACTTAAATCTTAACAGTTCACCTGCTTTACCATTTTTCAGATTTCTGTCAATACATAGTGCATTTCCTCTAGTTCAGATCTTCTGTATACTCATGTACCTGCATTCAACTAAGCTTCACCATGCCTTTTGTCCTTTCTTCTGGTGAACATCTACTCATTTAAAGACCCGTTTTTTGTATCACCTCTTATTTTTTGCTGGTATGCTTTGTCTCCCCTTCTTCTTTTTTCTAGCCAAGTTCCCATTGCACTGCTTTCTTTTGCCACAGCACATCAAACCCTTTGTACATACCTCCTAAATTATAGCATCTCCTTATCTCTTTAGTATGTGGCAGGTGTAGGTTTGCACATGTGTGTAATTCATCTTTTTATCTCCTGTGCTAGCACATGCTTATTACAAAGTAATTAATGAATGATGATTTCATATGTCTGTATAAGTAGTAATTGGGCTCCAAAGTATAAGAATTGTGAATGCTCTCAGATTGGAAGTAGGGTGATTTTGTCTGTTTTTAGATTATGAGTTCTTGATACTCAAGAGCGGCAAGAGTTTATTTTCATGCCCTGCCCCAACCCTGCCTTCTCATCCCTCTCAATCAGTTAACTAGAAATTTACGTCTTTGTTAATTTTTTATAGGACTGAGCCTTTG
Source organism: Pteronotus mesoamericanus (assembly GCF_021234165.1). Classification (NCBI taxonomy): domain Eukaryota; kingdom Metazoa; phylum Chordata; class Mammalia; order Chiroptera; family Mormoopidae; genus Pteronotus; species Pteronotus mesoamericanus. The sequence goes on along the minus strand of NW_026555329.1, from coordinate 16,940,985 downwards.
TAACTCACTGGTTCACCTAAACTTTAAGGATATGCTTTCTGAGGATTCGTCCTAGAGCATTACCACACATAATATGGATTTTTCAGACTTTAATAAGTATTGAAATCACAATTATACAGAAACTTTATGATAATTTGACAGTAATTTTACCTAAATATAAAAACTTATTGGGACTTGTTTTTTATATTTCTTTTTAAATTTTTAATTTTCAGTATTTCACTTTTAGCATGTTGTTGAAAGTATAGATCTCTAACTGCTGGAAGTAAAAATTGGTCCTCACCAAGCACTGATCTAGAATCTAATAGTTGGACTCTTCCTCTGTACCAGTGTTACTCAAAATGTGATCCTGGCACGACAGCCTGTGAACTGTTTGTTACCTGTCTGCACCCAGATAAGGAGCTTGCACCAGGATGTAAATCATTTAAGCTCACTGCTTAAGGACATTTTTTGAGGGGGGAGGGGAAACCCAAGTTTTCCTCGATGAAAAAATTAATATGGTGCTTTATATTCTGATATAAGCTCCTCACATTTCTTTGCAAACTCATACTTTGAAAAATACTTCTAGACAATATTGGAAATACTGTGTCTACTTATTCATCTGTTCTTTTCTGACTGGTGGATTTACATTTTGTAATGAGGTATGTTACTAATAGAAGTAATCTCAACTGTACATTAATGCCTCTTCTTCAAACTGGGGTAGTTAGGAAAGCCTTTTGAAGCCGCCTCAGAGTACTTGTAGAAATTAATACCAGTGGACTCTTGTGGGCTTCAAAATGAACTGCCAGTTCAGCAACATGCCTTTCCTGCCTTTAAGAGTTTATTCCAAGCAATGAAAAATTTTGTTAAGAACCAGCTGGCGCTGTCTTTGTAGAATGAAGTGAAAAGCAGACTCTAAGGCAGTGCTTAAACTGCACACAAATCACCAGGAGAACTTGATAAAATGCACATTCTGATTCGGTGGTCTGGGGTGGGACTTGAGAGGTGCAACATTTCTGACAAACTCCCAGGTGTTGCTGATGCTATTTGGTCAGTGAACCACAGGAACAGTAAGAATTTAATTCATAGTGACAACTCTTGTTAGCTCCTGTGATCTCTTCGGTAAGATTGACAAGAAGCCAATAAATCGGAATGTCCATTCATATTAGACTGAATTTTGCTTTCTTTCAAATTAAATCACTAATGGTAGCTAGGTTAATAGAAGCAGGGGTGGGGGTGGTTCTTTGAAATTGTCTAAGGAAATGTCTTTAGCATAATTTGTTCGGATTTTACGTATATGTAAATATAACTTAAATTTTTTTTTGTTTAATAGATGAGAACACAGACATTGCTGAAAACCTCTATCAGAAAGTTAAAATTCTTTGCTGGGTTATGACAGGGCCTCAAAATCTAGAGAAAAAGGCTAAGCATGTCAAAGCTACATGGGCCCAGCGCTGTAATAAAGTGTTGTTTATGAGTTCAGAAGAAAATAAAGACTTCCCTGCTGTGGGATTAAAAACCAGAGAAGGCAGAGACCAGCTGTACTGGAAAACAATTAAAGCTTTTCAGTATGTTCATGATCACTATCTAGAAGATGCTGATTGGTTTATGAAAGCAGATGATGATACATATGTTATACTAGACAATTTGAGATGGCTTCTGTCAAAACACAACCCTGAAGAACCCATTTATTTTGGGAGAAGGTTTAAGCCCTATGTAAAGCAGGGCTACATGAGTGGAGGAGCAGGGTATGTACTGAGCAAAGAAGCCTTGAAGAGATTTGTGGATGCATTTAAAACAGAGAAATGTACACATAGTTCCTCCATTGAAGATTTAGCACTGGGGAGATGCATGGAAATTATAAATGTAGAAGCGGGAGATTCCAGAGATACCACTGGAAAAGAAACTTTTCATCCCTTTGTACCAGAACACCACTTAATCAAGGGTTATCTACCTAAAACATTTTGGTACTGGAATTACAACTATTATCCTCCTGTAGAGGTAAGTTTAGAAATTTTACTACAGTATAAATACTCAGCTGACTTTTGCTTACTTAAAATAAAAAAACTAGCTAATATCTGTCTGTTTCTTTAGAACCACTAAAAATCTCCTTTTGTCTTTTTACGGAGTGACAGTATAACAAAGTAAATGAGAATAAGAGTGTCAGCAATAGTCATTCAACAAACATTGGTACTGCTGTATTCCAGGCACTAGACAGGAGTGAATATAGCCAACTTCCATTCCTCATGAACCTTACATTTTAGATGAGGAAATGTACAATAAACAAACAGACTAATCAAGATATAATGTGATTCTAGTCTGTGGTAACTTCCCTGGGGGAAAAAAAAGCCAGGTAAGGGGTTGGAGAGTGACTCAGAACGAAGTGGGATACTCTAGTTTGAGTCATTAAGGAACAACGCATCAAAAGACATTGAGATTCAAGTCCTGCTCTCCCACTTAACAGTTGAATGACCTGGGATGGACAGAATTTAACTTCCTAGCATCAGTTTCCTCATCTGTAAAATGGACATGATTTACTTGTCTTATCCAGTTGTAATTATGGTGTAGTACAGTGCCTGCCATACACTAAGCACCTAATAAGCCTTAGCTCTTGTATGACACCTTTAACTTATATTACTGAAAACTTTATCTAAAGTGAATTATTTTATTAAATTTCCCAGATGTACAGACATATTTGAGAAGAGTATAATATCTTGTACCCACAAACCAGCTTTACCAAATATTAATCTTTTTGCTATATTTGCATCAGGTTATTTAAAATAAAAGGGTATAGATATAGTTGAGGCTTGTGTATCCTCCCCAATCCAGTTTTCCTACCTCCTTCTTCAAATAATCACTGTCATGAATTTAGTATTTATCATTGCCATCCTTGTTTTTATTTTTTCTACGTGTTTATGTATCCATAAGTAATAGAGTATTGTTTTGCAGATTTTTAAATAAATGGAATTAAACCATATGTATCCTTGTACATTTGCCCTTTTCACACAGTAAAATTTATCAATTAATCTATGTATTTGCTTCATTACTTTAAACTGCTGTGTAATAATCTAATATGGTGGTTTTCAACCGGAGTGCTGCAAGAATTTTTAAAACATTCAGTACCTGATTATTTTATTAAGGGGCACTGACCTCTTTTCCCTTAAATTGTCAAATAAAAAAATCTGAACAGCCAACACAATAGTAGCCGTCCAGTGTGCATGAATCAGAATTATAACTGTTTTCTTGTCAGATCAGCAAAAAAAAATGTATTTTTTGGTGTCCTGCAGAATTTTAGTAATTAGTTTATATGTGCCATGACATGAAAAAGGTTGAAAAGTGCTGATATGATATATGGATGTACTGTAATTTATCCATTCTTCTAGTGATAAACGATTGTTGCCAGTTTTTTGCTCTTATAAGTATTGCAGCAGTGAATGAAGGAGAACAAGAATCATGAAACTCAGCTTTTAAACTCAGCTTTTAAACTCAGTCCTGTTATTGTTGGGTTGGCCAGAAAGTTCATTTGGTTTTTTCCATAAGATGGCTGTAGTAGCGCTTAGTTGTCTTTAACTTCATTTGAAAGAATTTTTTTAGATTGTATTGTGGCAGCTGTTGTATCAGTGTGCATTTTAAAAAAAAATCAAAATTGCTGGATTTTTGTGTAGCCACTTTAATATTGAAAATGGAAGAAAATACACAACATTCTTGTCATATTATGCTTTATTATTTCAAAAAGGATAAAGACAAGTGAAATGCAAAAAAAGATGTGTACAGTGTATGGGAAAGGTGCTGTAACTGATCAAACATGTCAAAAGTGGTTTGCAAAGGTTTGTGCTGGAGATTTCTTGCTGGACGATGCTCCATGGTCAGTAGGCCAGTTAAAGTTGATAGCAGTCAGATCGAGACATTGAGAACAATCAATTTATACCACGCGAGAGATAGCAGACATACTCAGAATAACCAAATCAATAGTTATTGGTGACAGTGAACAGTGTCTTTTATTTTACGGAAAAAACCATATGGACTCTTTGACCAACCCTATCATTAATAATGTCTTTAGGCAAGTTACTCGGACTCTTGCCTCCTTTTCCTCTGGCCCTGAGATACAAGTAAGTATTTCGAGCTATCATTCCACTCTTCACCAGTCAGCACTTTCAGATCATCACCTAGAATAGTCGTTCTCAACCAGGGACTTTTTTTTGTTTTTTCCACCCAGAGGACATTTAGCAAATCTGGAGGCATTTTGGGTTGTTAACCAAGGGGTTAGAACTGGCATCTAGTGGTAGAAACCCACAAGATTGTAAACCCACTAAATGCTGAACATTCTACAACACATAGTACAGCCCCCAACAACAAAGAATCACAATATTTGGCCCTAAATGTCAGCATCATTGATGTTAAGAAACCCTGACCTAGAACATCTGACCCAAGCTTTAGGTAACCAGCTTTAAAGGAAACTTTGAAGCAAACCATTACTACCTCTGCTATCATCCACCAGAATAGTGTGTTCTTGGTACTTAATACATACATGATACCTAATTCTTACAGTAATTCTGCATTTAATAGGTGACAAAACTGAAGTTCGGAAAAATAAAGTGACTTGCCTTTCTTGATAACTAGTTTACGCATTATTGCAAACCACGTGATTCTCAAAACTCTTTTCATTCTGAGTTCTCCTTTGTGATTAATGGGTATGTACCCCAAAAGGGTGAGGATAGGAGGATATGTTAGAATAAGTATTCTGTTGTTAGGATAAAATTCCACTTTCATAAATAAACTTTAAAGATCAGTTCTATGTAATGAGTCTGTCTGAAACCTTATGCTACATTTTATTTCTGTTGTAGATGCAAAATTTTGTAGACTGTAAAGTAGATGCACCCCCCAAGCCTGTGTTTTGATAGTCTATTTTTGTTTTGTTTTAATGAGGTGCTACTTTGGGTGCTTTTTTGATGTAAACTTTTCTTAGTATATTCTGACCATTCCAAGGTTACTTGACCTCTTCTTAATTTTTATCCCTTTGCATACAGAAATATACCCAAACCCAAAAACTTTATAAATTAATGTAACAAATGCACCTAAAGGCATGAAACATCACCAAAATTATCTGATATTGGAGTATCATAATTACCATTATTTTGTAACCAGTAAAATATCCTTTAAGCATACTGCCCATCATTCCCATCAACAAGTAGATGGGAATTCCCACCAACCTAACAATATGCTTTATATGAACAAATAAATATTTCTATAGTGCATCTTTTATTTAAACTGTTGTTTTTAAAATGTACAGCAAAGTTTATGTTTCTTTTCCCCCTCTAAAAATTTATTTGGTTGCATTAAAGACTATAAAATAGACCTGGGAGTACCAAAACTGACCCAACTTTCTAATGTTGGCTCTTTTCTCTTATCAGACTTCCATTATTACTCATCCATTTAACAAACTTTCTTCTCCCTAAGTTACTGTTTTTAAAGCCATCCTAAATTTCATACATTTATTCTCTGTAGTAATCACTAAAAATGCAGTGTAGAAAATTTTTACATAGTCAGGGAGTAAGATACTCTAGTTCAAGGGTCCCCAAACTCCAGCCCACAGACCTGTAAGAGTCCAGGTCTGTTAGGAACAAGGTCCACAACAGGAGGTGATCTTGAATGTAATGTGTTTGAATCATCTTGAAACCATCATTCCCTACCCCGGTCCATGGAAATACTGTCTGTCTGCCACAAAACTGGTCCCTGGTGTCCAAAAGGTTGGGGACTGCTGTTCTTCTAGTTGATCTGAGAGTTATGTTCTTAAGTTGGTTCTTCAGAACTTACTATTCATACTTCTCATACCACCTGCTCACCTCCCTATAAGTAAGTCTATTCTCTGGGAATTTGCAGAGAATTTCACCAGAATTTGCGGCTATAATATAGTGGATTTAAAAGAGATATATGTGTGTATTTATATATATAAACACATATCCTTCTACATGTGAAATTGCCTTTTCATAGGTCAGAAATAATCAAATATGATTTATTCTCTTCTTCAGTTTTATTTACATTAATTCATCTGAAACTTACTGGCATATGGTTAGGTAGAGAGCTCCTGAATTTTTAAAATTGTTAGGTAATTATTCCAATACCATTATTTAATGAGTTTTACTTTCATACTGATTTAAAATACCTCCTTTATCATACACTATAGCATCCTTAAGAGTAGGCTTGGTTTCTGGAGTTCAGTTCTGTTCTACTGTCCTATTTAGTTTTAGCTGAGCACCGTATTGTTTCTAACCTTGTGGCCTTACAACATATTTAAGTTATTAATCTAGGAGTGTGTATTTCCCTTTTACTTCACTTCAAATTGTTCTGGCAGCTCTTATGTCTTTATCCTTGTGTATAAATTTATTAATTTAGGAATAATGGACATCTTTGCCCGGGATTTTTTAAGTTCCCTTTTAGGTCCCCTAGTGAAGTTTTATAGTTTTCTTTAGAACTTTATTTCTTTCTAAGTATTTCCCTAGATATTTAATGTTTTTGTTACTATTCCACTTAGGCTGCTTCTTAAAACTTCTTAATTGGTATATATGAAAGCTTTTATTTTTTTTAAAACATTTTTGAAATCTGGCTCTGTTCTTGGATTCTTAATTATGGATATTTTTCACTTGACTCTTTTGAGTTTTGAGGTAAGTGTAATCATATGCAAAGGACTTTTATTTTTAATAACTATAACTGTTCTATTATCTTTTATTGCTTATATGCTTAATGATAGTATTTTGGCCATCCATTAGAAAATAATAATACAATAGGGCATAACAATGAATACAGTAAATCTTATAAAAATATTATTACAATATTTCAGACTCAAAATTGCTTCCACAGAGAATCAGCAGTTTAAAACTAACTGTTATTATCCAGGGATTTTTTTAGTTTACTATGCATTGGCCAGTATAATAGCCACTAAGCACATTAACTGTTGAGCGCTTGAAATGTGGCAAGGCCAAATTGAGACATACTTTAAGTATAAAATTCACACCTGATTTCATGGTTTTAACACAACTAACAAGAATGATTTCATTGATTTTTTTTTTTGAAGATTTTACTTATTTTTAGAGAGGGGAAGGGAGGGAGAAAGAGGGACAGAAACATCAATGTGTGATTGCCTCTCGCGCACCTGTACTGAGGAGCTGGCCCCCTAACCCAGACATGTGTCCTAGACTGTGAATCGAACCGGCAACCCTTTGGTTTGCAGGCTGGCAGTCAATCCACTGAGCCACACCAGCCAGGGGTCATCAATAATTTTTAAAGTAATAATTACATATTTAAAAAATAAAAGTATGTATTCAGTTAAATATAATGCCTTCAAATTGATTTTACCTATTTTTACATTTTAAATGTGGCTACTAGAAAATAAACTACATTATGTGATTTACATATATCTTTTGGGCAGAACTCATTTAGATAATCACAAGTTGACTTACATGTTTACTTTTCTTTGTTCCTTACTATTTTTGTTTCTTCTATATTCCCTGAAGGTATAAAAAGTAGAGACCAGATAACTTTTCAGTGCCCACATAGTTATCCAAGATACCACAATGTTTTTTTCAAAGGAATAGTTGAGAATCAGGCCAAAGAAAATATAATGAAAAATTTCTCAATAATTTTTACTGCATTGTAAGCTACATACTTCCACATAGGAATTATTAAGTGTTCAATTTAATAGGTCAATTTCAATCTTGTTTAGGAACTTGTCAGATTCTCTTTCTGCCTGGGTACTTGCAAACAAACACATTATATAGAATCTGAATTTTGTTGGAGTCACCTGGATGAAACATTCTCCAGATATCAAGTCTGACCCCAGACTGACCTTGTGATTATTTTTAACTCTGTGACCAGTGTTTTTTCTTTATTTTCATGCTTTTTCTTTCTTGTTTTTTTTCTTTTTTGTCTTGTTTTAAACTTGTTCTTATACCAACTATATTAGGAATATATGAGAATTCCATAAGTAAACAAAGGTTTAACTCTTACTTACTGAGGGCCACCTGAATGGGATTGTTCTATCAATAGTAGCTAACATTTATTGAGCATTTACAATAGGTAAAGCTTAGTTCTAGGCATTTTGTACACATTATATCCTTTAACTGCCTTTTGCAGATAGGGAAATTGAAGTTTATAGAGATTCGATAACTAGCCCAGTGCCATACACTAGTAGGCAAAATTTGAATCAAACCTAGGTTTGAATCAGAACTTTCTCTCGTAAATACTATACTGTTTGGGTTAATGTGTAGATAAAGTATTAGGTTTCAGATGCCTAATGGGCAAGGCTTTCTAGTCATTGCATGCTCCAAAGGTATCTTTCTGAGGCTGAGCCCAGCAAAAAATTCATAGAAAATTACAAAGAGAAAGCAAAATTCAAAGAAATAGAGCTTTATCCTTTGTATAGCTGTCCCTTTCACTTAAAGTCTCAAGATGTTTTCCTGCTAAAACACTATGGAATATGAAAGAATATTAGTTAGAAATACTTAGCAATTTCATGTTTGGGTTTAAATCATTAGGAACTCTATAACCTCTTACACATGTCTAAAAAATTAGGTGCCTCTTTAAAATCTTGCCAGCTTTAATTGCTGGATTCTGTAAAAATTAGTGTTTCCTTTATTACTATGTGCATATTGTATTTTAACAATGTGCTACTTTTTAATAATGCCTGTTTCCACTACTTTTTAGGGTCCTGGTTGCTGTTCTGATCTTGCAGTTTCTTTTCACTATGTTGATCCTACAACTATGTATGAATTAGAATACCTCGTTTATCATCTACGTCCATATGGATATTTATACAGATATCAACCTGCCTTACCTGAGAATATACTAAAGGAAATAAGTCAAGCATACAAAAATGAAGATCCGAAAGTAAAATTGGGAAACCTTGAAAGAAAACATAAATGAACAGAGGTAAAATGTCTAGTATTGCACTGAAGAACTTCTGCATTTCTTACAGAGAACACTGAACTCCCAGTGAAGAATTCTAAGTGAACATTCCTAATTAGGAATCTTTCATAATAGACTGCAAACTGAAGCTTTAATGAGCTGTGAAGTCTGTTAAAATGTGTTTTGATACAGTAATATATATATATATATATGTATGAAAAACTTGTGTTTTTATAATGTTGGCCAGACAGAGGGACTAGAAAAGAGGTTTTATGGCCTGTTCCTGACCACATGTATTATTTTCACTGGGAAGCTAAGAGAGTTAAATTTGTTGAAATGACACTGCACCATATTAGTAACACACATCATATTAAACAGACCTGCCTTAAAATTTTAGAAGGAAGTATTGCTGTTTAGTGTTGTTTGTAAACTCAAGACATGAGTTTGTATTTGCAGTGTAATATAAATGAACCAAACTCTCCACCATCTACCCCCCACACACACACCAGTGTGCAGTTTTGGCTGATCAAAATTTTGCTGTGACTGTTAAAAATTGGCAGTATTTCTTTCAGAAGTAGGTAGAGTAAGAATGCACTTGTCTTAACGTGCATTAATAAAACCACATTTTGAAATGATCATGGGCCTTGACTGTAATATATACATACTTGGTTCTAATTAATAGTTAATGTTTTACAGGCATACCTCGTTTTATTGCACTTTGCTTTATCGCGCTTCATAGGTGTAGTTTTTAAACCGAATTGAAGGCAAGACCCTCCACAAGCAAAAAGATTACGACTCACTTTATTGCGAGACTTGCTTTATTCCTGTGGTCTGAAACAGAACCTGCAGTATTTCTAAGCTATGCCTATAGTGAGTCCCTGCCATCTCTTCTAAGTATGTTTAACCATTCTTGAATACCATTTTCAGCTATTAACATTTATTTACTCAAAGCATTAATAACATTCAGTAAACATGGATTTTTAAATATTTTGTTCCCATGTTTACCCATTGTTAATTATGGGTAACAAATAGTCAGTTGAATGCTTTGGGGGAAATGCTTTTCTTATATCAGGGCCACTCTCAGGAATTACTAAGACATTTTTAATTGATTATTTAAAACACTTTCCAACTACATAATTACAGTTCCTTTCACTCTTACCCTGTTGTGAGATGAGAACTTGTTTGTGCCTTTCATAATTTGTTTAAAGCAGTTTTGAATTCATTTTTAGGATCTGAAGTGGTTATTAGCTACATTGGCAAAATAATTTAAATGTAGGATTTTGACCAGAGTTAATTAAAAAAATTAGAAAACGCAAAGTGCTTAAACAAATTGAGATATGTCAGATATTAAAAGACCAAATACTTAATTTATGAATAGCATCTGAATTTTGATGTTGGCTTACATATACAGGGTGGGGCAAAAGTAGAGTTATATATAGTTTATATGGAAAATAATACAATAATAAATAATAAGAATAAATGCTGTTTTGCATACTTGCAATTATAAACCTACTTTTGCAGCACCTTCTATTTTGGGATGATTGTTTTGCCGATGCATAGAAAATTTCAATTGAGTAGAAAACCCATTCAAGACTCATAAAAAACATACTCATGAATGTTTTATTCTAATTATAGTGACTCTCTAAAGAGTTTCTGGAAGGAAAAAAAAATTTCGTTTTTGTTATCTTTAGCAATATTATCTGAGTGTATCATAACTATTTTACAGACTTTCTGTAATATGTTACATGTTACAAATGATTTACATTTCTCTTTTGTTTATCATTGTGTTAATTTTACATGGTTGTCACACCATTGACCCTGCTGCTTAACTAAATAGTTTATTGTGCCAAACATTTCAAAACCATGACCTCTTTGGATGGTATATTTGAGAGGATGTTGATATTAATGGCCAGTTATGGATACTCTGCCCATGTAGTTGAAACTTACACCAATTTTTACCTATTAAATTGTTTTTCATAGCGTTCATGGTGGTTTCGTCTGCCAAAATTTCAAGGCATTCGTTCTATTCTTTGAATGGCTCTTCGCCTTGGTGTGGGTATGAATTTATTTGAGTCCATATTTGCTATTGTACTTTTTTGTGCTACAAGTATAAATAGTTTATCATAAACATCCCAAAACATTAGAGTTTACTCATAGGAAATTAGCTTGTGAAAAATCCTGGAGTCTGAGTCAAGACTCTCTGGGTTTAAATTCTTTCTTCATCACTTACTAGTTTTGTAACCATGAACAATTTTTAATCTCTCTGTGCCTCAATTTCCTCATCTGTAAATTAGGGACAATAATATTACCTACCTCACAGGAATTTTATGAGGATCAAATGAGTGAGTATGTGTATGGCTTTTAGAACGCGGGCCCAGAGTATGGAGCAATAAGTATGAGGTTTTATTGTTAACTTGGAGTGTAAATATTTGTTTCAAATGAATGAAAAATCTAATCAGATGTTGAAGGAAATATTTTGTACATTTCATATAAGTAAGAGTTTTTATCTGATGCATACTGTATGTGAAGTACTGTGCTTAAATACTCTATGTACATTGGTGTTAAATCCTCACAAATTGGGTGTTATTTCTATATTATAGGTGAGAAAACAGAGGCTCAGAATTAAAGTAACTTTTCCATTGTCACAAAGCTATTAATGAGATTTCTACTCAAAGCCTGTGTGTTCTTTGTACCATGTCAGCCTAGAGGTTAGTCGTTTAGCATTATTTCCATTTTTTACTTACTGACATGTGACATCTTATATGTTGGCCAGTGATAGTAAAATTAACCAGATTTGCATAATGCTGGTCAAATTATGGTTTTTATACTGTTGCCGCTGGGAGCTTGTTGAAAACGCAGATTTCAAGGCCCCAAGCCCAGAAATTCTAGATACCCTTGGGCTGTGGTTCTCAAAGTGTGGTCTGAACAAGCAATATTCGTATCACTTGGTAACTGGTTGGAGATGCCATCTCTCCCGGGCCCCATCTGAGACCTGCTGAATCAGAAACTGTAGGGCTGGAAGCTATCAGTTATGTTTAAACAATCCCTCCAGGTGAGGCTCATTCACGTCAGTTTGAGAACCTTTTTACACTAAGACCTAAGTGATTCTGATGCAGATGATCTTCAGACATGCTAAGAATCACTGCTGCATAAGTGAGGTATCTTTCAAAGATACCTCTTTAAAACATGCATGTTTTAAATTGTATAGTCCAAGATTACACTATATTAAATGTAAAGACTTTAAAGATGATTTGAAGGGTCAGTGGATCATTTATTTTGGCAAAATTCTTTAGCTTTTTTAGAGTGGCTAATAGCAGGGCCTGCACAGTAAAATCTGTAATTCTTCAAGTTTAGTAATTTCACGTGGGAGCAGGAAGGGTTCATTAAGTAAATACATACTAATTCATTAAAAGCATACGTAAATGAATGTCATTAGAAATGTCCACAATTGTTAATTAAAAAAAAAAAACTTTAGAGATAGCAAAATATTTTATAATATGCAGGATTTTTTTTTACTAATTCATACTATCAAAATTGCATCACTTTCGAGAATCGACTGTCCTATGTGATCTAATAAAGAAAAAAAATTCAAGTATTTGATGGAGCACATAAAACCAGATTTCATGATGATACTGACTTTTAAATTAAGATCTCTGTTATTTGGATAAATGATTTTAATGTGGTCTCAAAACATAACACTTTTGCTGTCTTACATTCTCCCTAACAGTATGCTTGTATTTTCAGTTGGAAAGCTCATAGATGATACAAAACAGATTGTTGTCCTGGAGTTCATTTATTTGTTTTCATATACCTTAGATTTCAGAGGAATTTTGTTACTTTAAGAAGATTCAAAAATAAATGACCACTTTTCAATATTTTTTGAAATATGGTAATAGGATTTGGGCATTAAATTTGCTGATTATTTTCATAATTTATTTTGAGTATTAATTTTTTACGTCTTTGAGCCTAGAAAACTATATTATCAGATTGAGGCTTGAAAAATCCCTCACTTGATTAATTAGATCAAGTCTGTGATTTTATTCTCCATTTAAATTTTCTGATTATTTAGAGGAGTATGTCTTTGACAATTTCTGCTTCTTTGTATTTATTACCCTCTTTAAATTTCCTTTTAAGTAATTTCCATTTTCTAACTACTCTTAGTGCAGTCACAAAGTTAATTTGGCTCTTATTAGCATTTGTATCACTTACTGATAATTTTGTATAGCTATTAACTTTGTTTCCCTATGAGTTTAGAAATAAAAAAAAAAACCTGTCTTAAGAATAATGCCTGCTGGCTTTCAGGATATTTGCCCTATTTAAAAGTCTACAATTTTAAACTAATTTTAGATAAGTAATTATTAAATGAAACAAAGTTACTTGGATTCTACCAACACCCACTTTTCTCAAAAACAAACAACCCTCATCTGCCTGATTTCGCTACTTCTTCAGAGTAGGCCTGATAAAAACATAATAAATCTAGGGGGCAACCTGTGGTTTAATTTATGCTAAACATGACTATTGATTTAACAACTACTTTGGTTGAAATAGAAACTTTAATAAGGATTAGAATAAGAAATTTTACAAATTCTCTAAAGAGGAATCAACCTAAAACTGATGTTCTGTTTCAACTCCTTTCCCTCTCTACTTTTCGGTTTATATCAGTTAAGTTTAAATAACTTCAGAGTCCTGCAAATTAATAAAGTATATTAAAGGGAAACTAATCTTACTGCTAAGCAGTGTGCTATATTACATAGTGAATATTTGTGTTCTGGAATTTAAAAGTTATGTAAGTAATAGTATCATGAATGGTTTAAAAAGCTCTGGTGACTTGCTTACTTTAAGTGATCACCGATAAGTCAGAAAAATGTATTTTTAAATATGTTTTTTCAAGTGCCTTTTGAACATTTTTAAACAATGGATTTAAACAGTTGCGTAAAATAAATTACCATGTTTAAAGCTGCTTTATCTGATTATTTTTAACTTATATAAAAGTTGTGGGAGAAACATTGTCTTATGGGTAGTTTGGGGGTGGTTATTTTACTAAAAATATTAATTTAAATTGTCCTGTCAAAGTTTTTCACTTTGAATTGGCTTAAGTAATTTTACTGCTCTGTGTGTGTGTGTGTGTGGGTGGGTGGGTGTGTGTGTGTGTGTGTATTTTAAAGCAACAAAATATCCTACCTTAGATCTTGAATAATATACCTTAAAAAAATTATAAACACCTTCTCTGTAGTCTAGGTGTGTGTGTGCGGGGGAGTGTGTGTGTAGAAAGAGGGAGAAAGAAAGATTGCTTTGCTATTTCTTGCTATATTTTGATTTGTCATATATGCTGAGAAAATAATTTATTCAACTAATTATGTATTCAAATAATTATATATTTAAATAATTGTGCTGGCATCTACTAGAAATACAGTGGTAAGCAAGACATACAGGATTCCTTTTAAAGCCTTAATTCTATGGCTAGACAATAAAACAAGTTTAATAGATGAATGAACAAGATATTTCAGAGTATTGTTAGGAAAATAAAAGTGATACGATAAAGCAAATTTCTGGTTGAGGGAGTGTCATTCAGACCTCCGAGGAGGTAATGTTTGAGCTGAGACCTGAATGACAGACCTTTCATATACTTCAAAAGGTGTTTATATCTATGAAGTTCTTTGCTCTCACAATGTAAAAAAAACAGTGTTTCCACCTTTGCTTAATCATGCTTTGGGCACATGTGAAGGCTCACTGAAATGAAATCAATAGGCCAAAAACTGAGGTCTGTTGATATTAGATTAGTCTGGGACTTTTAACATATTTATGAATAAAAATTGGCATACCTCTTCCTAAGCAAATGATTACAAATGTTCATAAGGCCTTTGAGTCTAGCCTGTTTGCCCCAATTTTCAGTAACTTACCCGGTATGGTCCTTCTTAGTGCATATGTACACATTATGTATGTATACACACACACGGTCATTTGGATTAAACAGCCTTAGAAAAGGTAAGGGATTTTCCATTTAGTTGTATTTAATTGTACTGCTAGTTGATAAGTCATTAGAGAAAAGATTTATTTATCTAAATACACAGAGATTCACTACCCATTTCAAGTTTTCCTAAGGAATAGTACTAGAAATGATAATAAGATTCTTGCTAGAGGGAAGGGCTCTATCACAAACATATTTTACATCAGATCTAATAATGCTGACAAGGTAGGTTGTCCAAATAGAAATTCCTTACGTGTTTAAGACCTAATGAACATTTAACAACTAAAGTTCAGCAACATTGACAACCTCCAGATAAATCCATCGGTATTAGTAACACATAGAAATAACTTTGTTTTGCCATGAGTTTGATTTGTTACTAATAAATGAATTTAGTATTGCTGCCTACAACTTTACTGTAGTTTGTGAAAAGTTGACATGAATGGAGCCATTTAAAAATCGATCTAGGGTAGCCATTCCAGAGGAACTGCCTTGTATGTCTTACTACTCAAACTTTAGGAATGTTTGAATGTGGACCGGGGCAAACGAACATTGTAGTTCAAACAACTGTTTGCCAAGCTAACAGGAAAGCAAACATCCTGATCATGGACTGAAAATGAAAGACATACTTCAGAATTAGCGCCACCATGTATAGTTACAGAATAACTGAGTATATTTGCACCTATAGAAATTCCTTCTACTTGTGTAGTTATTTCCCTTCCCTTTTTCATAAAATCAAGAGAAAACAACAACAAAAAACTTGCCTTCACCCCAATCAGAACACTATGTGGGTTTCTGCCTGTATTAGTGCTTCCCAAATAGGTATTCTTTTTTATCTCACTTGTTGCCTCTCACTTTGACCTTTTATTTTTAAGTTAACAAGTTCTCAATTATCATTTTGTTGAATCATTTCTTCTGCTGAAAGAAGCACCAGTTGGTTGTGCTAGTGTTCTTTGTATTCTGTTATTGATACTTCTTTTTTCGAGGACTGAAAATGTGTCCAGGGCATTTGCGTACTCTCTCATGCTTTGTGTCTGTACAGTGCAGTTGAATACAGCTGCTTACTTTGCAATAATGGAAAGAATAAAAGACTCATTGTCTTTTTCTTTTTTTAAATGAGATTCAGTTCTAGGATGTAAGCTGTTTGGGGTTTTTTTGAATGTCTGATGGAAGATTCACAGTACTTCCAGTCTGTAGAATTGCTTGACGATGTGCCAGTATAGAGCTAATTTGAGTAAAATGTCTTAGTCTTAACAACTAATCACATTCTGACTTGTCAGCTTCAAATAATTTTTTTCATGGAACTTACTCTAAACTGCATTGTCTTTCTTCCTCCTACACCTGTAACACTGGAATTAGACACCTGGTAGCATTTAGGTTGAATTTCACTTTCCATTAATGTTGTTTTTGTAGAGGAATGGTGATAAAAATCCAGAAAGTAGTTTAAAAGAGAAGCAATGATTCAACTTTTCCTTTGGACTTTTTAAAAGATTATTTTTCTTACTTTTTTAAAAAGCTTTTTATTTATTTATATTGAGAGGGGGAAGGGGGAGAGAAGCATCAGTGTGGGGTTGCCTCTCGAACACCACCTGCCCAAGACCTGGCCTGCAACCCAGGCATGTGCCCTGACTGGGAACTGAACCAGTGACCCCTTTGGTTTGCAAGCCAGCACTCAATCCACTGAGCCACACCAGCCAGGGCTCCTTTAGATCCGTACAATGCTATCTTTCTGTATTTGTACAGTTCACTTGTGTGTGTATGTGTGTGTGAGAGAGAGAAATGGGAGTAGAAAGCTATGATTATTTTAATAGTTGGGTTTTTCTTTAATTAAAATATTGAAACTATTGCTTTTTCATATAATTAGGTTTATATAATAAGTATTTGTACTTGATGAGGTGACAGAATGTGTTTAGAATAGTGGGGCATAGAATGATTGTTTATAAAAAAATAATTTCTACACACCTACTTGCCTTGTTGAATTTCCCCTCACTTTTTTCCTTAGAATTTCTGTCTCTGAATTCCCCTGTCCTTTTTTTCTCTTGTCCCATATATTTTCTTTTCTTTTCATTGGCAGCAATTTTTTAACTCAGGATGTTTAATTGCCCCCATTTTCTATCAGCAGATGTTTTGAAGACTTTTTAAAGAATTACATATCTTTTGAGAAGTTTAATTCTCACCAGCTCAAGAAACTTTCTTAGAATTAACTGAAAGAGGAAGGAAGAGACAGGACTCAAAAAATACATGCCAGCATAACCCTAGAATTCCCTCTTCCCTTTGGAAATGTTTCCTTCTAGAACCTACCCAGTGAAAATCTGGGTACATTTTTAAATAGTTGAAAACTACTAAGATTTTTGCCTTATTATTTTTAACCCCAAGTTGATGTCATCTTGTCCAGCAAAAGTGCTACTTGAGGTTTTGAATGATACTCCTTGTGGCAGAGGCTAGCTCTTGGAAACAAAATCACAAGTATTTTCCTACTTTTTGAAAAGCGAGGCTGAGGATTCTCCTGTGTTTTGCTGTTGCCTCCTGGGATATAGTTGTCCACTGGGCACTGTGACTTGGATGTGGCCTTTTGGGAGGGACTCATCTTCTCTTACTAGCAGAGCACAACAGAGACCAGACTTCATGGATGTTCCAGAAAAACAGAATGAAAATTCCACAGAATAATTTATGAGAGCTACCCAGATCCGTTGGGATTCTCTTCTCACCAAGCTGTCTTTTTGTCACTTGTTTCCAAGATGCCAGAAGTAGCAGAACCTTCCCCACCCCCACTAGAAGCATTCTGGGTACCACCACATCTTTAGAGTCTGAACCAAATTAATATCTACTCTAAGAAAAATGAGGAAGATTTCCTTTCAATCCAGTCTGAAACGCTCCTTATTTCCCACTGGAGAGCTGACGTTTCCCCTGGGAAACTGACAGTGAAAACATTTCTTCTCTTCTGAAGAGGCCCCCTCTTTTACCCTGAGAAGTGCGGTCTGGATTTGTGGCCCCAATAAGAAAATCACCTAGTAGTCTGACATCAGTGTTTTTTCACAAAGACTGAATTGTTCTTAAGTAAAGCACACATGGAGCAGCAAGAGCCAAATCCAGGTGAGGCTGCACCAGACCAGTCCTGTTCCTGTTTGATCTCACTGCATGAGGGTTTCAAACATAGAGGCTCCTATTTCAGCCAAGGCCACCTCATCAGTCCTGAGACTTAATGTTACTTTATAATTTCATGTGTGTTAGCTTGTTTTAAAAAATTACTTTCAAATCAGTCCTTACCTTCTTTAAAATATCAAAGTTTTCAAAGTGGAAGCAGAAAAAAGAGTTGAGAAATACATGAATCACCTCTGTTTTCTTAGTGATCCTAAATTAGACATGTGAGCAGCTATTTCTGAGATCCTTAAGGAATCATGTTATTTGGTGCGTTTTTCTCATCTAAAAGTCTCATAATCTTTACCAGGTTAGACCTTTGTTCTGTGTTTTATTCTTAGACTCTCTTAGGCTACAAAATCCTCAGATTTACCAAATGGAAAACTGGTGTTCAGAGGTCAAGTGGCTAAGTGAGAACAAGTGAAGCAGAACTGGGGGGTGAAATTTAACCTGAGTCTAAATTTTCAAAATACACTAATATCCAGTGTTCTTTATAATACTAACTTAGAGGGTGGGAAAAGATGAAAAATAGCTGTGTGCTCATAAATTTTAATTTAAGATCACAAATGACCTTATTGAGGGCAATTGATAACCTTGCAGTAATGTCAGTTAATGCCCTCATATAAAATTCTTGCTACATATTAAGAAGCAGAAATGTATATGGCCTCTTACTAGATCAGTCTTTACCAATCCTAACCTTACTGAGTAGTTTCTAAATTCGCTCTTTGGTAATTCTGGATCACTGAATAGAGTTATTTGAAACTCACTTGTCAGGATGTCTCTTAAAGAATTTTTTTTTTCCTTTATATATCTATATATAATTAGATGTATAGTTACTCAAACTTCGTTGTTACCGAAACTAAGTGGAGCAAGGGAAATAGATGCTGTGAAAATGTGAAGCCGTAACTTTACCCAAAAGCACAGTTATTAGTGTCAGTGAAATTAATGGTTCTTTTAAATAACATTAAAGTACAGGGTCCAGCAGAAGTAACGCCTGCTTGAGTGTGGTTGGCAGGGTACACAAATGTCTCACGAGATGGACAGCAGTTTGAACATTTCAGCTAAAATGTCACATGGTGTGCTTGAGTGTGATAATATGTTACAGAATTACATGCTTACAATTTTGTAATTAAAAAAGGGTGTTATTTGTGCCATACCCTGTAGATTGGTTTCCTTTGAACTGGTACCATTATTCTCCAAACTCCACCTTATGTGACAGGATGGTAGTGGTTTCCGCTCTAAACTCATTGTGCTTCTCACACCTAACAATTAAAAATTAATCTCACCCCTGGCATGTCATGTTGAAATTAGGAGCTGTCATGGTTATTTCCTTTCACCTCTCCCACAGGGGTAATTCCTCCCAAGATTCAATCCAGGCGATTCTGTACAACCAAAGTCAGCAAATAAGTTTTGTTAGCTTTTATATAAGTCAGAATCACACCCAGGAGATTGAGGTATTGGTAACACAGACATCAACTCTCTAATGCCCTAATTCTAAACCAGTCAGTCCACACAGTCTGACAAGCGACAGCTTGGCTTCTAGAGCAAAAGACGATGTGGTTAAGTTAAATCTTGACTCTTCTGATGTTTCTGAACTATCTTTTAGGAGTAGTAGCCCTCCTCCATTAACAAAGCCGGAAACAAAACTCATCTTCAAGGACCGCGCTCTTCATTTAGTTCACCAGTTCGGATGGAGAAGGGAGATACATCTTGAGGCAACACAAGTGACCTCATTTTTTACCTCCTCCTGTGCAGCGCACAAATCGGTTAGCTTGGTTCACCACTTTTCTTCTGCTTTAGTGTTCTAGTCTTGAATCAAGGTAACTAACGAGTAATTTTATTTCAATACTGTGTTAGTGATCCCCACAGTTTCCTTCCCACTGGATACAATTTAGCTGTATCTCTGCCAAACGTGGGACAGAATCATAACCATTAGAGAAGTGGAAACAGGGTAGGCCCCTGCTCCATCTCCAGCAGTCAGGGGTTGGGTGCGGGCTCCTATTTTATTGT
This sequence comes from Pteronotus mesoamericanus, assembly GCF_021234165.1. NCBI lineage: Eukaryota > Metazoa > Chordata > Mammalia > Chiroptera > Mormoopidae > Pteronotus > Pteronotus mesoamericanus. The sequence continues at coordinate 16,920,995 of NW_026555329.1, read as the reverse complement.
GCTCTCACAGAGCATCAACAGATCTTCCAGTAGCAAGAGGAGGATCACACTTCTGTCAGGCATCCTGAAGGGAGGGCTGGCCAGATCGAGGGTGGAGATGAGGAGCAACTTCTGAGTGTTGTATTGTTTAGGCCTTTGCCTAGGGTTTGGTTTTTTTCCATCTTTCTCATTAACCCTTCCCTCACTTCCCTTCTGCTCTTAAAGTCCAATGCTGGTATTCATGTGAATAACTGTTTTTGCCCCAGGTACTTTGTTGGTCCCAGGGTCACAGAGAGGAAACGGTACAGTCCTGTCCCAGGAATTCAGTGTCCAGACAAGGCTCTTATGACTTAACTGCAACAGAGTTGATGACGCCCTTAAAATATGTCAAACCAAAGTGAACAGTGAAGGCTAAGGACTTAGAAGTAAAGAGCAGAACTCAAAGACAATGGATACCCAGTTACCCGAGATAAAGCCCTGCCAGGTGAACTTTTAGGGCAAATGAGGTTGCCTTTCAGAGGCTAAGCTTTTTGTGAAATTATAGTTTGAGGGAGGTTAAACAATAACTTCTATAAATGAAAAGTTTTGTCGATAGTGTTTGAGACTTTAAACAGAAAAACTGAAGCTCATGATAGAATTTTAAAATCCAATAAATATACTTTTCTGTCATATTTTTGACTGCTAGATCATTTGCCCATTCTTATTTTTGCAAATGAAACAGAACAAACATTTGTGCCTGTACACACGCACGCATACACCTCCTCTTTGGAGGCCTCTGGTGAACAATCTGTCCTCAGGGCTGATGGGACTTGTTAGAATCTGTTGTCTGCTGGAGATGGACATGCAGGAAGGTGTTTGGGAGGTGCCCTTGGGTTCACACCTACAGAAAAGTAGGAGAAACAGGTTTGTGCAGAAGGAGGTGTTGAACCTGTAAGGCTGTCTAAACAAAGGCCTTAGCCAATCCCTTAGGGAAACTCTGGAACTGGGATGACCTTTCAGTCTTGTCTCGCATGGGGTCGGGGGGTTGGGGGGTCGCTGCATGGCCTTTACCCAGCAGTATTGACCCATCCCTGGACAAGGACTGCTCCGGGAGCGGGCATGACCTTGGACAAGGCAGCTGTCTTCAGCCGAGAGCCATCAGCTGCCAACACTCCCAGCAGCTGGGGAATGGGTGCTTCAGACTTGAAGCGGGGACTGGGCCATACCCGATGGGGTCTGCTGTAGGATCACTGTGAAGCGTGGCCTTGAAAGCTCAACATGGCTTCTCTCTTTAGGCCTTTATTGTTTTGTTTTGACTTTTTGAGATTATCCAGACTTTCCCACTCTGTACTCTCTGTACTTGATTTTCAATACTTTGAACATTTCCCAGTTTAAATATTGAAAATCAGGCTAAAACCATACTTGTCTGAAAAACTCCCAAAATATACATTGGACAAGTGTACTTTGCTCCAAAAGAGTAATTTTCTGAACCAGTTTGGTACGTGTGTGTCACGTTTTCTCTAACCATTCATTTGTCAATGGACACTTTGTTTCTGTGTCTAGCCCATTGTGAATAATGCTGCCGTGGGCACAGGTGTGCGGAGAGCTCTTCCGGATAGTGGTTTCAGTTCCTCTGGATAGGTACCCAGGTGTGGGATTGCTAGATCAGATGGTAGTTCACTTTTCAGGTTTTTGAGGAACTGCCATACTGTTTTCCATTGGTTGTGCCATTTTACATTCCTACTAACAGTGTATAGTGGTTTCCTTTTCTCCTCATCCTCGCCAATATTTGTTACCCCTCCTTGAGAATAACCATCCTAACAGGTTTGAAGTGGTATCTCATGGTTTTGATTTGCATTCCCCTGATGATTAGTGATGTTGAGTACTTTTTCATGTACCTGTTGCCTATTTGTCTTCTTTAGAAAAATGTCTGTCTAGGTCCTTTGTCCATTTTTTAATTGGATTCTTTGCTTTATTCGCTATTGAGTTGTAAAGCCAATTTCATAGACTAGAATGGTGGTTGCCAGGACCTGGGGGGAGGGGGCAACGGGGTAATGTAGGTGGAAAGAGTATAAATGGTCAAATATAAGAAGACTAAGTTCTGAGGATCTATAGTAGAGCATGGTGACTATAGTTAATAGTAAGGTATTGTATCCTTGAAAGTTACTGAGAGTAGATTTTAAGCATTCTCACCACACAGAAAAGGAGAAATATTAAATATGTGAGGTGATAGATGTGCTAATTATCCATAGTCTGCATGTATATCAAGTCATCACATTGTACACTTTAAATATATACAATTATATTTGTCACTTATTCCTTAGTAAAGTTAAAAATCAATATTATTTTTAAAAAAACACTAAAATCTGCCTCTAAAACCAATCTAGCCAAAGAGGAGCGTGGACTGAGATCCAAGACTTTAGTGCACCTATTATGTGCTGGCTCGAGCTGCAACTTCATGTATATGAAATCTAATACCTATCCTATATGGCAAATACCATTATTATCGTAGTATGTCCATGGGCTCCTAACTGGTGTTCAGAGAAATGGATTGGTCCAGTAAGTTCTTAGTTCTAGTTGCACACCGGAATCATCTAATGGTCTTAAAAAAAAAAAGTCCTGATGCTCAGGCCAGCCTCACCCCTGATCTACTGAATTAGTGGGGTCCAGGCCTCTGGCACTTAAGTTTCTTGGATAATTCTGATGTCACCCAGATGATGTTTGACAACCACTGGTTGGAAGTGTGGTCCTGCCTCAGAATCCCCTCAGGGCCCGGGCTGACATCAGTGGTCGTCTCCCTGAGAGCCATCCTTTGCGACTTCATTTACAGCAGAACCCCAGTTACGCGCAGGTGGCAGTGTGCTAGGGGGTAAACAGGGTTGCCTCAGTTTTACACCCTAGTGCTGTTCCCCCATCATACCTTCCCATCTCCCTGCGGGCGGAGGCCACCAGCAACAGTTCTGGCCATCTAAGGAGACTGCTAGAGATGGGGAGTTTCTCGGAAAGATTTTGCTTCTGAAAAAAAGATGAAGGTACGCAAGGAGAGCTGGCTTATGCCACCCCTTGCGCACAGTGGCACCGTAGCGAGAAGATGTGCTACTAGGAGCTGCAGTGATCTGTGGCCACGAGATGAGACACCTAAGATGAAAAGCTAACATGCTGAGAGGGTAGAACAGAAAGAGCCTGGGACCTTGATAACATTGAGCTGCATCCAGGGGACTTAGGTGAGGTAATTAGATTATTACTGGGTATTTTGTCACATGCAGCCGAAAACATTTCTAACTGTACCCAGGGCTAATTTAAAATGCAAATCAGAATTTCTGGTAATGGGGCTTGGGTTACTCGCATTTTTAGCAACTACCCAATTCTTTGTGTGCTGAAGTCTTAAGAACACCGATCTTACCTATCCAGGGAGTGATGAGGCTGCTTCTAACTGGCAAAGAAATGGAAAGACATTGTATTCCTAACTTGTTAACCACACTTCCCTTAGAAATATTGGTATTAGGCATATCAGAAAATAATAAGGAAATAACTTGGAGAAGACATGTCTACAAGCATTTTGTTAAACAAACAAACAAAAAACCCCTCTCGGCTGTTAAATCCTATTTGATACACACTGGGAAGTAATGGGTACCTGGGGAGGGGCGGGAGAACAGAGTGGGTAGCCAAGATAACGCCGCTTTTCACAGTAATGACAGGGACCTGCTGAAGGAGAGCAGCTCCCAGCGTCTCTGAAAATGCGCACCATAATCAGTCAACACTTCTCATAAATATGTTAATTCCACATATCAGAATACACCCTAATAATATATGTAGGGATGCAATTTCTTTGTCTAAAAGAAAGCTTCCAGACGTCTCATTTTAGTGTTTTGTATTTTTATCATTACTCCTAGAGTTGGCTCTAATATTCCCTTCCTATTTGGAAATGTTGCCTGGCACAGAAAATTGTACGGGAGCTCCCAGAAGAGAGCAGCCCTCTCCCTTTTGTTCGTTGCCCTACCCATCGCCTAAGGCACAGTGCTTTGAACAGGGAAGTGTTCATCCATGGCAGCTGCAAGGTCCCAAAAGACCCAGAAGGCAGGCACCTTCTTGGGAACTGGTATTTGGGAGGCATCTGGAATATATCATCAGCTCATTCTTTCAGATGGGGCCCAAAACACAGAAAATCAAAGTCCAGTTCTAAAGGTCACAGAGCTGAGGAGCTGCAGAACCAGCTCCCTATTTGTGTGCTCTTTCTCCCAGGTTCATTCCTTACAAATCAACCTCCTTTAAAATGAACATCAAATTTATCTCCCCTGTGAAGATTACGTGGAACAGGAAGGTAACTACTTACTGTAAGCAAATAACACACTGCCATTTAAAATTTTAAAAAGTATGCTGAAGTCCTTGTGTAGTTAAAATTTAATGTCTTTGAGATAGAGACACATAACTGATATTGTACCTTATAATGCAGCATAATGCCTCGTGTATGGAAATTTAATCATCACCCCCCCCCATGTTAATGCATCAAAGCACAAGTTTTTAGACCCTTTTCTTTCACCTCACCTTCTTCATATCCCAGTATAGTCCTTTATAGCAAAAATCAGCAGCCCACTAAATATACAAAGAAATATCCAGCCATTTCCTGTCCAATCATGGGTGCATCAGGGACTCAGGTCCACAATAGCTAACTAGCAAGAGAAAGACTTGCAGCTCTGACCAGTGCTGTTAGTTGGAGCAAAGCCCTGCAAAGTGAAAGGTCATTGGTTGGATTCCCAGTTGGGGCACATGCCTGGGTTGTGGGTTCGGTCTCTAGTTGGGGCACTTACGAGGGGTAACTGAGGTTTCTCTCACTCTCTCCCTCCCTTCCCCTTTCTCTAAAAATAAGTAAAAATTGTTAAAAAAAAGAAAAATTTACAGATATTTCCTTAAAGTGTGAATGAAATCAAACCTGGTCAAAATTGCCGCAACTCAGACATGTAGGATATCAGAAAACATACTCTGATCCCACAGATCATGTTAAAGATACTCTACATCAGTCAGCACTGTTCAAACTTAGCTTGTTTGAAGACAGAAACAAACCAGCAAGCAGTCAAACCTTACATAGCAAATAAAAATGTTTTGAAATTGCTGCTTGTAGTAGCTTCAATGGCTCCAAAGAATAAAATAGTAATAAGAACTAAACAAAACAAACAAAATTCATAGGCACAGACAACAATATGGTGTTTGCTAGAGAGGTAGGGGGTTGGAGGGAGGAGGAAGAGGGTGAATGGGATCAAATGTATGGGTGGCGAGTACACAATGCAATATACAGATGATCTATTATAGAATTGTGTACCTGAAACTTGTATGTTGTTAACCAGTGGCACCCCAATGAGTTTAATTTTTTTAAACGCAGAAAAATCTGCATTTTTAAGATTCACCATCAGATGTTACTTACCTCAGGCAAACTTTTTGTAAGCTGAAAACCAAACAAATGCAGGACCCAGTTTTCAGTTTTCTCTAACTGCTCCAACATCAAAAGAGATACCTCACCACCTAGGGAGACAGAAGTTTCTTGAAATGAATTGAAGATGTTTTCTAGGATCTGGGATGGTCCGCTGCACAACACTGAAACTGATATATTTTCCCTGTTACATCATAGTTGATGATTTATTTTTGGAGAAATCTGCGGGGAAATAATTACACTCTCCCCACCTCCGGTGTTGTTCACTCCTTGGAAACAGGAAGTCAGGGGGAACTGGGGTCCCTTTGCTCCCCGATGGGGAGATGTGCTGCATGATGACATAGGCGATGGCCTCTTTACTGTGCACTGACCCCGGTGGTGTTTCCCTCTTAGCCTCTTCCACTGTCCTTGTACCCCCCACATGGTCTCCATTTCCTCCTGTCCCAGTCTTCCTGTCCTCTCCAGGCTCAATTCAAACGCCTCCAGGGAACTTTCACCACTCCTCTCTGTACCTCTCCTGATGCTCGTTAGAACCTTTTAGTGTACCCCTCAGATCTTTTAATAAATAGATAGGCATGTCTACAAAGGCAGAGACTGTCTTTGCATGTCCTACAATGGCCAGGACAAGGTCTTGGACCTAAGCTATAGTCATAAATGTTGGTTGCCTGAATGGTTGTCTGACCCAAATTGGTCAGGACGACCTTGCCCCTGTAGGAAGGGGCTCCTAATCGTGTGGCCCCTGCCTCCCTTAGTCCTGAGCAATGTCGACACCCCAGCTGCTCCCAACCACGCAGGCCCTTCCTTGTTAGCTTCTTTTTCTGAAAGATGGGGAGTGGCCGAAGTTGGGTTTCCTCCATTGTTTGAGCTTTAAATTTTATTTACAATGAATAGAGCTCTAGATACATTAAACAATAAGATTAAGTCATTTGTTGAATGAGTATGTTTACTAAGTATTGATTATGGGCCAGCACTGCATATAGATTGAGTCATCAGGAAACGTTGAATAAAGGGGACACACAAGCAGAAGAGTAACAGCTGCACCCGTATCAGATTAAAATTGTTATTATTTTTTTTTGTGGTTGTGTGTTCTTTAAATGCTCACTCTCAGCAGGCCCAGCTCTGTACTCTTGGCCCAGCAAGGAAGAAGAACTTGAGGCATACACAGAATGGGCTGGAGACCTTGATAGCCAAAGTCTGAGAAATGCTGAGAATCTAGAAAGAGACACTGGTAATTTTCCAAGTAAGAGTTCCTGGAAAGATGGTGTTAATTTTTCATGGGCAAGTAAAAACGTTTTGTTTAAATACAAATCAACTATGTCTTGATTTGGGAAAGTAGTTTATCTCTCTGCCAAGTAGCAAATCTCAAATCTGGCTGTCCACTGTTGGGGAATTTTTTTTGTTTTTGGTGCCTGTTAGTGTTTCCAGAGATATTGTGTTGGTGATACTCTATTGCATAAATGCTTTCTGGATGGAAATATATCTCCTTAAATACTGGGCTAAATTTGTTAAAAGCCTAACTACTAAGAAACTTACCAACCCTAAAATACCTGGAGCTCAGAAAAGTGACATGAAAATCACTTAATTGATGAGGTATAGTAGGCATGAGTGTTTCAACATGCCTTTGTTGAATGAATTTTTTTAATGTTTTTGCTTTTTGAAGAGTTAATGCATATGCATTGTGCAAAACTGTAAAAGAGAATGGAAAAAAATATGCATCTCCCCTCTATCTGATTTTTAAAAAGATGTGATAGGGAGAGTTATAGGGAAGTGGACAGAACATACTCTAGTAGCTTAAAAGAATAAAACAGTGGGAGAGAATATTAAATTAATTTTATTCCATAATTTGGAGAAGACATGAAATGGACAAAAACTATAACTCAGTCTGAGGAAAAGACATGTAGGGAAAACAAGTTAATAATAGGTTCTCTGTATGGTTCAATACCTAGCACTAGATGCCAGGAACCTCCCAGCTATTTATTTATTTAATAATTATTTTGCAAGTGGCTTTAATTGTCCCAATTTACCAATGACGCCAAGATTAAGAAATTTTTAGGGGTGTGAGCACCAGCCCTGCCTCTTACCAGCTAAGGAATCTTAAGTTGATGAAATTTTGAATCTCACTTTTCTCATCTAAAATAGAAATGAGCAATTTCATGAGTATGTATGTAAGTTCCTTAGCGTAGTCTCTTGGACATGTAAGAACTTAATAACTCTTTTACTAAGTAGTACACTTGAACCAATTAGGTCAGATCTATGCTAAGGTACAGCAAATTAGAAGGACCTCTGTTTTAGTTTCTTATATTCTTGTTCTCAAGATTTAACTTGGGGCTAAGGCATCTCTACCCTTACCCTACATAGCTGGAGTTTTATTTCTTAGGGAGGAAAATGGGGCCCAAGAGTCTCATTTGCCGTTGTAAGTGATTTAAAAGTCATTAACATTTTGCTCAGCCTCCAGAAACCATTACAAGTTACAAAGACATCTACTTTATATTACCAAAAATGGGGAGGGGGGCGGGAGGGAGGGAAAGAAAAAGAAGAAAGCCCTCTATTTCCATTTCTTACGTATCGTTCCCTGAGTGTATGGTTGTATGAGCCCCACATCCCCAGTGCTTTCCATGCTCATGGATTATCCATTAAAAGGGTTTCTAACCTTCTGTGCAGTGGTTCTCCACCTTTTTTCTTTCCTCAATAAACCCTATTAGTGTGGCCACCCAGGTCAAGGAGAAAACTTTTCTAGCTAGGGTCTTTCAGAGCCAGATTCAGGAGACAGTCCACTGGGCATCTGGCAGACACACCCATATATAAGTGGCATCAAAGCATTTCTGATGACATAATAAGGTTAAGAAAACTGTGTTGACCAGAACTCACCTCAGAGAGTGCTCTCTATAGGGAATACTTTGAATGATGATTAGATGAGAGCTAAGGCCTCCAGGAGCATTGTGAAGTCACACCACCTGTTTACTGAAATATTGAGTGTTGGTTCACTTAACTGAATGCATACCGTTTTGCTCTTGAGATATGAAGGTTGGAGACCTGAGCTGGTACTGCTACCAACATCTCCCCTTCTCCACCCTTTCTCCATGCAAAGCACGGTCTCAGCTGTAAAGAACTGTTGAATAAATATCTGGAGATAAAATTTAATGAGGTAGCCAGGTACTCACAGGTCTTGGTTTATAACATATTTCCAAATACCACCTGGGATGATACACTTAAAATTTATACTGTATCTTGGTGTTGGGCATTACATTTCCATCCTATACATTAGAGGTTATTTATTGGACCTCCCTTTCTGGAAGAGGGAGGCATGCCTGATTTCACCCTCAAGAGCATAGATTTACCTGTGACAGTGGCCATCACTGGCCACACATCTTGCAAGTGCCTACTTCACCAATGTACCTGGGTCAAGCACACCTCCCTGCTATTAAATAAAATACAGGAAAGCAATTGCCAGTAAAAATATATGTGCTGGTGAGTTAACTCACTTAAACAGAGTTGTTCTGTTGTGGCTTCACCTGTCCTGCCACATTGTGGGGTATTTATTGAGGCATGTGTAAATAACGGCATGTCAGCAGAAGAAATAGATTGACGAGCAGTTAGCCATTAACTGCTAATCTGTTAACTGTAGTTTATCCCATCACACAATTTCGTATCTTCTTAAATTTGGATGCTGTGTTATGTAGACACTAGTAGACAGAACCAGAACCAGATGTTTTCTTCAACTTTACATGTATATTGGAGAGGGTGGAACTCAACAACTGCAGTGTGTTCTGTTCTGTACACTGTAATTTCAAACATTCAAACTGAACCATAATTTCTTTAAATGTGAGAATATACACTTTGTTATCATGTGTGTACAATAGAGTGATTTTATCATAGCATAACCCTGAGGACATGTGAGTTTGGCTTGAGAAGCTTTGGACACAAACATCCTATGAAGTGGCAAGTTCACGTGCTAAGGGAAAGAAGTTCCTGCATTGGGTAAATTTCTGTGAATTGAAATGTTTTTGAGGAAGTCATATTGGAAGGCGATATACCAAAGGAGCTTCAGCACATTTCTTTGTCTAATGATTTCCTGAGGCTGCAAAACCTATTCCTCTTTTTTTTTTAAAGATTTTATATATTTACTTTTAGAAGGAGGGGAAGGGAGGGAGAAAGAGAGGTAGAGAAACATTGATTGGTTGCCTCTTGCATGCCCTCAACTGGGGATCTGGCCTGGAACCCAGGCATGTGCCCTGACCAGGGAATTAAACAATTGAACAGGAGATCCTTTGGTCCACAGGACGACACCAAACCCACTGAGCCACACTCAAAAACCTATTCCTCTTGAAGTAGATATTAGTTTGACAAGCCATATGATAATAATGGCTGTGGTCAGCTGTTGGTACTTACACAGTAAGGGAAAGTGTGGATGAATCCTCCTTTTGTGTACTGCTTCACTTAACTATGAAAGGAATCAATGTGTTCAATCTCATCCAAGATTTCATTCTGAACCATAAACTAACACTTCCTGTGTGTGGATCAATTTGTACTGATTACCTCCTGCTATGCTTGGTAAAACTTCAAGCAAGCTGCCTATACACAGAAAGGAGTAGCTATTTGTATAATACATTATCCTACACATGGTACAGCCATTAGTCTGCAAAAACAAAGAATGCTCTTATCTTTTTTTATATAGTTTCAAAACCCAGAAGATAAAAAACAAATCTTTCATGATTTTTATCAAGGAATGGGTAGGTAGCTGGCACATCATTCATTCCCATATGCAATAGAATTGAAATGACTTTCCACAGCAGCATGTTTCTTTTGTAACAGGGTACAATTATGAAAATTAGTAAAGTGCTTCTTTCTTTTGCCTCTCTGAGAGGGTGGTGGTTACCCAGTTGGCCTGAGTGTCTATCTAATTGAATGGGCAGGGTGTGTACAGTGGTAGAAATTGGGATTTGTAGTAAAAAGGAATGCAAAACATTTATATTATTCAGAAATAAGATTATGCAGGGGGCGGGGTGGGGGGTAGACTGCCAAGTCAGACTGTTGCCTTGAGAGAGGATTTTCCAAATACCCTTATCTCTCCTCTTTAACATATCACAGCCCCGGGCTGCTGGACGCTTCCTGTGGAGAGCTGCTGTGGGCTGGAGAAGAAGCCCTTGCTCTCTGGGACAAGCCTCCAAGACCCGCTGCTACGTGGAAAAAGATAGAGCCTCACAAAATAAAAGACAACCCTCCCATTTATCTTCCAGGGAATGCTGGGAAGAGGGAAGCAAAATGGAGAAGGAAGACCAAAAAAACCAATGTCCCCCAACCCCTCCCCCACCCCAACGCGCGCGCGCACACGCGCACGCGCACACACACAGTTTAGATGAGTGAAGAAAACTCAGAAGCAAAAGGGGCAAGAGGTCCTTGCCTCGACTCTCAACTTGAGACTGGGAAGGCCTGCCCACACACTGTTCCGCCCCAGCCTGGAGAGAACACACACCACTTGGCAGTGCAGAAGGCCAGGAAGAGGTTGTGGTTTCGTCAAGTGGCCTTGGTTCCCACGTTATATATATATAGGATCCTGCAGACACTGAGTCTGGAGTGGAGAGCGTCCCAATGGGGGTTGCTGTAGTGGGCATGGGTGCTTTGTAGAGAAGGTTACAGCACAAGCTACCCAGCCAGGGACTCAGAAATGTCTGTAGCCCCTGAAGAACCAGAATGGGACTAAGTCAGTCAAGGAGAGACCAGGTGACAGTGTGGCCACAAGTCCCATGGGTAAGCCCATACTCTAACCACATGAAGGCCTAAGAGCAACCCTCAGGGACTGCACTAATGGTTCCTAACCATCAGCATTGATGAAGAGGTCCAGAAGAATATGAAGAAAGTTAAAACCCATGTGGAGAATGGAGGGGAGGGTGCAGGTGCCAAACCAGCACTCACGGGGACTTTAGCTGCCCTCTTATACAGTAGCCACAGAATTGAGCCACAGGTGTCAGCTGGGCAAGAACCAACCAAGTGAACTAGGTCCATCATCTGCCCACTATGCCCAAGACTCTTCGCCTTGACCAGGAACCCTGAAAACCACACCTGTTCTGCTATATCCACAGAAGTCATCTTGGACATACATCAGGGGGACATGTTGTATAAGAGATCTGGGAGGCTGTTTGTCTTTGTCTTTTTTCCCCAAAGCTGAGCATTATCTGAAGGGATTGTTTCCTTTATTCATTTAAACTAAGATCTCACCCTGTTTTCCCCACTGCTGGAGGCCAAGGGGAACAAATTTTGGCTGTAGTGTGATTTAAATGTGTAACGATGTTATGTTTATTTTTGAAAGCCCTGAAAAATGAAAGTCTGTTTATTTACAGCCAGAGTAATACTTGAATTGACAATTTAAAAAACAGAAAATTTATCCTTCACCTAGCATATTCAGTAGCTCTCCTCAAACATGAAAATTAACACAATTCCTCTAAATAATGATCTAACAAGAACATGGTGTGGCCAGAGACAAATTATTTGCTTCTATAAATAAATTTCTAGTTGGAATAAAGCATGTGGAAATAACTTTCCTTTTTTTGGAGGAAGTTTTATAAAATGAAAAAATGGCCATTGCAACTGATGTGACAACATATTTACAACAATTGAGTGACTCTTTTCATGGGTATTTTCCACTGGAGATTTCATGTAGAAATAACAAAACCAAAAAACTAAGGATACTAGAACTATTTTTTGAAAAATCTCAGTTCCATCAATGGTGGTCCTCTATATAAAAGATAATCTTATTAAATTATGAATCAATGAGTATATTTTAGCAAAAAAAGTCTTGGGAATTTCTAGTGAATTTGAACAGCATATCCTACAAATGGCAAAGACAGCAAAGGAGATTTTGTGATTGTAGATTTTCTCACTTTTATACATCAAAAAAATGGGGATCTCAAAACTGATGACATAAATATCATTATTTCCATGTAAATTGTCCTTCCTTCTTGAATATCTTTGAATAGAAGCCATACTTTTACTGAGTTCTTATTAATTCAGTATTATAGTAAATACTACTTACATTTGATTTTAAAGTTAAAATTGTCTAAAAGGTCTTATTCTCTTTCAGAAATTTGTAATACAGGATGTAAGAATGTAATTTAAGAATAAAAGGATGCGAGTGGCCATCAAGTTAAGGTCCAGGGTTCCATTCCTAAACCATCAGCAAAGCCTTCCAAAGATCTGGTGCTCATGTCCCAAGAGAAGGAACTCAATGCAAAGCCCACTACTCTCCTCAAATTGTAACTGAAACCCAATGAAGACATCCATTTGCCTTTCATTTTAAACTATGTCTGATAGGGTTTGACAGAACATAATGTATATTAAGGAACAACATGAAAGCTCTTGTTGATATCAAACAAATGTAATAACTCTTAAGTCGTAAGAGTACATGTTGAATTGTAAAATTGTAAGTAGATGTTCTTGTTACAAGTTATTGGATTTTGAAGGCTCAGCATGTCTGTGTCTAATGTGTTAACTCAGTGTCGTTTCACCTTAGCTCCAGTGTTTTTCTAGTGGGCAGTCCTTGTACATTCATTTGCCAAGGACAGCTTCTTTCCCTTCTTCAACAGCAATTTGACTTATTTGAGAATGGAACCCACACCCAACATCTCAGTCTATCTCTCTGCTTGCTATTTCTCTTGTCCAATTGTTATATCTTTTTACATTCCAGCAGGGCACCAGAGATCCATTTTCAAGGTCTCCACTCAGAGAAGTTGTGGGTAGTGTGGAAAATCCTTATATGTATAGCATTTTATTAAACTGCACATTTTGTAGAGTTGTGCAGTTGGAAAGGCTGTCTGAATTCAAAATCAGTCTTGCTGCCATAAAACAGTCTGCATCTCCCAAGAAGGGAGTCTGTCTCAAACAGTTACATCTTCAGGTCTCAAGCTGTCCAAGTAGGGTGTGTGACCTTGCTCTTGGGAGCAAAGTTGTTTGGAATTCTCCAGACTGCCCCTGCTGCTGCAGGTGGCTGAGAGGTTCTCTTACAATGACTTCACATTTTTATTTCTGTATTTATCTGCATGAGCTTGGCTGCCCATGTCAACATCTCAGCCACCCACTCCTTCCTGCCCCCAGCAAGTGCTCACAGTAGATTGGGTACTGGATGTGTATACTCTCTTTTCACAATTTAATCAGTAAATCAGCAAAGTATTGCAGCGTGTTTACAAATGCTGCAAGGGCAGATGTTTTCCAATCTCCATGCTGCCTTGCTCCTGCCAGAGTCTGAGACTCTCAACTAAGACTCTGCCTCTTTGGCACAGTAAAGCCCCTTTGAGTCGCCTGAGTTCATGCCCTTCAATCAATAACCAAAGACGTACCTGAGTGCTGCCCCTCTCGTCAGCAAGCTCACGCCAATATTACAGGTGTAAAATTGTACAGATAAAAGTATATCTGATTCATATCTGACATTTAATGAGAGACTTAGGAGAGGATAGGCATGAAATTATTTCTAGGTATGTTTTGGCTGACAAAAGAATTTTGAATCAGGAGCAGCTTTTGTTAGGGGTACTCAAAAAAGGAGGGGAAGCAAACAAAGTAATTGGCATAGACAAAAGAGGCAAAAAGAATTGGCAGGAAAGGAAGAGACTTTTGCAGTGGAATACTGGAAACCTAAGAGAAGATAATTGAAAGTAGCCTATGGCCTAAGTATGAAGCCTGAGGTACTATGTGAATGAAGATACTATAGAAGTAAGAAATGGGAAGTAGGAGGTAGAAGCCAACCACCCCACGGTTATACATTCAGTACAGTATTTGTGGCACATACAGGTAGCTATAGACTGGATTCCATTTGCTCCTTGCAAGCTAACAAAATGCTCATTTGTTTAAGGTGGAAATATCACCAGTTAAAAATTCTTGCCTTCCGAGATTCCCCTTCAGCTAAGGGTGTGATGTGACACCAATGAGATGTAGATGACTATCCCTACAGGCTTTCCTTCCCTATAAACAGCCTCCAGAAGAAAAGAATGTTGCTGTTTCCCTTTGCTCTTTCTCCTTTCAGCCTCGTGCACGGTCTTGAGGCTGCAGATGCAGCAGTCATCTTGCAACTAAAAGGAAGAAAATCACATGACTAAGGTCAGAAAGAGCGGACAGTTGGAAAGTCCATAGTTCTTGATGAAAGCCTTGAGCAACTGCATTTCCTTTTTGAAGCAGAGGGCATTTGAAACAGAGTGTAGGGCATTTCAAAGAGAGTGAAGCAGAGGGCATTTTAAAAAAAGATACTCCTTTTGAATATATCATCTATAACAAAATAAAACTAATCAGCCACCTCTAATGCTGAAATGGTGAGAGGGATAGCCAGTTAAAGTTCCAGTGAACAAAAAATGATAAATGGAAATTAACTGTACTCATACTATTCATGTAAAGTGAGTAAAATAATATGAATATTATTTCTATTTCAAGTTCTGTATTTGTTGGTATATTTTAGTAAGCCTAAGAATATAGACACTTTTTTAAGTATGTGTACAGCCTGAGTCTGCCAAGGTTTCCTATTTTTTCTGTGTAGGGTTTTATGTTCTTCCACCACAGATAATGCTTCCTTGGGTGTTTCTGAGGAACCTAAACTTGCATAAGGAAGAATTACTGTGTTATAATCCTTTAGGCCTTTGAGCCCAGGGATACACACATCCCAGCAATCATTGTCTTATAGGCACTGGTTCTGTTTTCCTTGCAGTTGTTGGAGTTGGGTGTAACCTCTCAGAAACAAAGTCATTAGCTGGGTAAGAAACACCTCCAACATTGCTTTTCACCCTGAAGGTTCCTTAAACTCTTTGTTGTCCAGACAAATCCTAATGATATACACCCAATACGAGCTTTGGAGAATTAATTACAGGCTCCCGAGAATCTGAGAATGGGATAGCAGCCCAGCAGTTCTGATCCCTGAATCATACTATTTCACAGAGTCAACCCACCTTAAGGAAACTTAGTGCGCATTTTTGATAACGCAACAAAAATGAACAGAGGACACATTTCCAAGTGACTTCCTTTAGGAAATTTGAGTATAAATCTGTTAATACTAACAGAGAGTCAAAAGAATATGCCTCTAAAATGTGGACAACAAATTGAAAAAACGTTTCTATTCTTTGGGGAGAAAAAGCATATGCATTTAAAGTATATACATAATGAATAAGTGGGTAAAATAAATTTATCAGTTCTATTTAAATGATCTATTTTTGAATGATCTTAGTTGCTTATTCAAAAATGTATTAGGTCAACTTAAGTACTATTTGCTATGTGAGAAATATCAACCTCTTTGTTACCCAGTTAGGAAGGAAGAACATGGACCAGATGTCAGTTATACCTTAAATAAAATGTCATATCCTTCCATTTTAATAGTTGAAATTTAAGTTGAATATAAGCCAGATGGGGATATGGCATGTTCCAAATGGCAGTATAGTTCAAGGAGACCTTTAGGGTTTCTTTTTTCCAAGAGTCTGTTCAGCACTTCATTATGCAGAAAGTGTGTTTGATCAGGTGGGAACTTCAAATGGGAGCTCCTCTGCGGTCAGGGGAATGCTGATGGCTGTCTGACAGCTCACCACACACATTGGATGTTTTCCCCAGCGTCCCTGGCCAGTTTTCCTTCTATTTGGGGAGTGATGTGGTGCTCACTGCCAGCAGGCACCATACCCACTACCTTGGGAGGATCTGTTTCCAGCAGGCCTTCTTTTATTGTCATTTCTATATTGCATCTCAGTTCGAGGCCCTCCTAGGACCTACACAGCCCTATGATTTTGATTTGCATTTGTTTGTTATATTGCTTCCCATGCCTACTTTTTCTACTTCACAAATCTATGTCTGATCTCCCCAGCACATCAAAGTGCCTGGAAGGTCTGATTCTCTTTAACACAGAGAAGCTCAACAGAGTCCCAAACCCTCCTGCAGAACTAGCAAATGACCTAAATTATTGAGTAGGGGAGAGAAGGAAGTGGGAAAGACCCAAGACAAGCCACCATACCTGTCCCCTGAAGAGGGGGAGGGTGCTAGACAGGAAATCTTTGCCTCTTAGGTGTTACCATCTGTTAGGGACCACTACACAGAGCTGGTCATCAACTTTTGCCTTGGGGTAAAGTTATCTTGCATACAAATAGTAAAGATGCTTATAATTATATGTGCCTAAACAACATCCTCGGATGGTAATAACAATTTAGAAATGTGACAGAGAAGTGTATCATAAACGTCCTAGCTCAAGTTCCAGTAGGGTCATGCCCAAGTGCAGAGGCTGGGGACTTTCACTTCCACTCCTCCACCCTCCTTAGGGTGCGTAGGCCCAGCCCCAGAGAGCTGTTTTTTCTGGTCTTTAAAAAGGGCAGCTGTCTACGGGAGTAGCTCCAGTAGGGCTAAGGGATGTCTTGGGGCATGGTGGGCAGGCGTTGCCCCTGCTGGGGTCAGTAGGCATAGTACAGCCTTCTGTGCATGGGTAGGAGGACGGATGCTGTTGTTTCTCAGCACAGGCATGTGTGTTGGGCACTAGAGTGGTGAGTGTGTTGGGATTCATCTATTGGTCAATCATAACAGATGGTGCAGAGGAGAGTATAGACACAAGTGAATGTTGGGAGGGGCACATACAAAAAGTGGGGGCTTGCAGCAAACCAAGGTCTGAGCAGGTGGTATGTTTATGCCAGGAAGTCCATCAAAATGGGGAGTGGAACCTCAGGCCTTGGGTGTTGGTTAAATCTGAAAAACTGTTCATTGCGTGCTTCTGTTGTAGATAACACATAGGAGTGCGTGGGGCAGAAAGTGAGACATAAGGATGAATAATATGAGAACAGCATGAAATCAAGAATGAGTGTGGCTTGCCATGCCAATGGTCCTATGTAGGCAGAGCAAGGGCATGCAGACATGTGAAATGGTGAATACTTGGGTCAAGGGCACTGGGGTGATCTGTGCTTATAGAGATGCTAGCTTTTTACTCTTTGGAATGTTTATCCCCCCAGCCCTCTACCCCACCAGAATATGAGCTTCTTGAGTTGTTCATTTCTGGCTCTCCAGCTCCTGGAACAATGTGGCACATAGGAGGTGTGCAGTATATATTTGTTGAATGCATGATAAAACTGGCTGCTATTCCTCACCCATGGACAGATGAAGAGCCAGCCAGTCTACAAAACCCATTCTTGATTTAGAAACAATAAGAGGCCATGCATTTCAGTGATAGCAGAGAACCACTCTTATGTTTCTTCCCTTCTCTACCTTTCCCTTTCCCCAACACTACTTCCCACACCACCCTCTGATCTCCAAAAGATCTGTTTGTTCATGTTGATTCCCAACACTACCCTCAACATGATTTCCCTTCCCACCCGACCCAGCTCTGCTATTCCATGTGGTGGGGTGTCACTCTGCTCCTCCATGCAGGGAGCCCAGCACCACTAAGCTTGCTGGTAACTGAGAGTAATTCTTCCCCATACAGATGAAGCCTAGATGAAAAGTAGAGACGTGGGCTAGAGGTGGATGGGGCCTTCAGGGAGGACACTTACATCTTACTGAATTTCATTTGTTATTAGCCATAAAAAAGCCCTACTGATTTAATGCCTCGGCATGGTGTACTGCTGTATTCAGCAAAGCTTCAGAATGACTTTGTGCAGTAATACTCAGTTTTTCCCCTGGGCAGATGTAGTCGTGGCACACCATCTGGTTAGGTAGGATTCATTACTATACTTGTGCAGTCCTTTATTCAACTCAAAACTGGGACCCTTACCTGCCAGCCTACACCCTCCTTGAAATTAGGCAGTGATAAATAAGATAATTCACTGTAGATGCCTTTATCCAAAAAAAGAATTAGCAAATGTGGAGAATCCACAGTACTGAATCCTCGTTACCTGAGGCCCCTCAGGTAATATGGAATTCTTTTAAAATGTGGAAAGATTTTGATAACATTACAGTCAAGATTCTATTAAATCATTGGTATGCACCAGACTGTAAATATTTCAAGCTATTCCTCTCCCCTCCAAGCTCCAGGCCTCATCCAGAGCCTAACACAGTGACTCGCTTACCATCCTCACCAGATAGACGCTGGCTAGCTGAATGAAAGCATTCATTAATCAATGTGCCCGGAAGAATTTGAATAAATGATTCCTGTTTTCTTCGGTCTAATAAGAGGGAAACAGCTTGATAAATACAGCTTGATAAATACATGTGTAGATTTGATAGCATTTGTGAATTCTCTGGAACATTTGCAAACCTGTGATTTTATTTCTCAGATACACAGAGTATATTATGGATTAGCATCAAATTTTTTACAGTTAGGTACTTCTGTGCATTTTCTTTCATAACACATTTGCGGTCCTCTCTGTGCTTTCCCTATAGTATTCATGAAGCCTATAATAATAAAAAATATTTAAAGTGAAGGAAATAAATCATCCGCATGGGGAGTCTGGGGATGGTGCTAGAAATAGAGGGGAGGAGTGATTATTAGATCTGGCTATATGCTTTGATTTGCAAGAGGGCTCTGTCGCATGTTGCTATCTCTTCTCCGCTCAACTTTGTGTTGACAGATAGAGTTCAGAACAGTGTGCAAATGGAAAATTCAGAGATGAATGCCCAGATGAAGAAAAGCTACATTTGGATGTTGCTTTTAAACCTTTTCAATGAGGATCTGATCCTTTTGCTTTACATGGTCCCGTCCCACTTGTTCGAGAGCTTGGCAGAGGCCTTGCCCTAATTATAAGATTCTGGATGTAGAAGCCACTGTTTATGCCTAAACAACTACTCAGAATATCCCTGTAATTGTATGTCTTCCTCCCTGAGGTCTTCAAAAATAGTAGCTGGACTTACATGTTTGAAAAATGTTTAAAAAATGCTTGGTGCTAAAAGGAAAAACTAAAAAGAGCTAAAAATTTACTAGTACTTCATTATAATTTTGTGTTTTAAGATTATCTTTATTGCAGAAGTAATACCTTGAATTTATGAAATTCTATAATGTTTTAAGGCTTGTCTTAATTTCTTACCCCCCTGAAAATATAATGTATGCTTGATGATTACCTTTATACTTAATTTGAAGGTAAGAAAATAAATAGAAGGGAAGTGACTTGTCTTACTCCCTGTCTTCTCTTTGTGTCCAGTCTCCACAGGCGTCTCTGTCACTGTGGATTCCATTACCTCTTACATGTGGGTGGAAGATTGACTTTTCTTTAGAGCTCTTGCCCCACATATTCTCCTGAACATTGTCCACAGATGTCCCCCAGGTACCTTGAAATGAGTATTTGAAAACTGAATCATCCTCTTAACCCTGATCTTGTCCTTCACTTGTCCTTGCCAATGACTCTCCTCCCCAACGAGTTGCCCAAGCCGGAGTCCTAGCCTTCAGCTCTCACCTCCACACTTTCTCTTTCATATCTTCTTTATGTGTTTCCTACTCCTCTTCCTGCTGTTGTTTAGTTTAGCTCTTTATTACCTCTTCAATGGGCTACTGTCATTACGCTCTGATTGTTCGCCCTGCTCCCGGCCAAGACTAATCCAGCATATCACTGCCAGAGTGAGCTCTTTGAATCACACACCTGAAATCATTAATTTCTAATTAAAATCCTTAAACTGCTTCCCATGGTCAATGGAATAATATCCAAATTGTTACAGATGGCACGTATGATCTGGCCCTTGCTCACTTCTTGAGCTTTATAACCTTCCAGCCTCTAACATACCATCCACTCATATTTATAGCTCTGTCATCCACTACAGTCTGAAGCAACAAGAAAGCTATATGACTCCATTCATATAATATTCTTGAACTGGCACAACTATAGAAATAGTTGGAGAATAGGTTAGTAGTTGCCAGACGTTAAGGTGGGAGAGAAGGCAGGAGGGAAGTGAGTGCAGCTATAAAACAGCACCACGAAGGATCATTCTGCTGATGGCAGTGTTTTTGTTGCATCAGCATGATTATCCTGGTTGTGATACTGGGCTACGGTTTTGTAAGATGTTACCATTGGGGAGAAATGGGGAAAGAGTACATGAGATCTCTCTCTTGCCCTCTTTATTATTTCTTCTAACTGCATATGAATCTACAGTGGCCTCAAAATAAAAATTGTAATGAAAAAACAACCCACAAATATTATAATAAGCATACATTGATTTGTGTATTTCCAGGATTATTGAAAACTAAATCTCAGCACCACTCCTTATTCACAATAACACAAGTGTTAGTTACTTAAGAGTTAAGCAGCCTTAACTTTCCCAGGCTTCATCTTCCCTCGTTCGCATTGGACGGGACTATTATTGTATAACAAAACTTCCAGCTGATGCTCTGGGACACCCTGGTATGTATGTCAAATGTAGGGGAGAGAAAATAATTTTTCCTTTACTCTTCTAGGTTCATGGCTGAGACTCTTGTGTAATAAAAACAGATTAACAGAAGAAAATTAAACAATTTAAATTGTATTTAATTAAGTTAATCAAATTAGTTTAAAATTTAAATCAACTGAATTTATTAATTGTGGGAGCCCCACAAAGATATGAGATTCTAAAGGTAGCCAGACAATTGAGGCTTATATACCATCCTGAGCTAAGGGTCTAGGGCCTCAAAGGGAGAAGGCAATTCATATAGGAAGGTAAGAGAAAATATTTGGCAAACAAAGATTGCCCTATAGATAAGTCTCTGGGGTGAAAAACTGTCTCTGATAATAGCTCTCTTCCTGTTAGAGAGTCACATTCTAATGTAAATTTCCCTTATAAATGGATTTACTTCTACTCTGTTTTCAGAGCATCTCAGAATAATCCTTCTGCCAAAGAGGCATGTTTTGGGGTGGAACATGCTGCTCCCCTTCACAGATATGTTCCGGGGATGTCAAGACCTTGGCCAGAGCCTCTGGACTGCACATCTCTAGCTTTGGGCAGCCTCACCTATTTACCCCAGTGTATAGCTGCCATCACTTTGCATGGGAGTCATGAACAAGGTCATGTGGGAAAAGCCAGCACAGGGCCTGGACTGCAGCCTGCATGGAAAAGCACAATACTTCCTGTTTTGTAAGTGACATGTCATACGTGTTTGGCATTTGCCATGCATCAGGCACTTTAAGTATTATATCTTATCTCATCTAAACCTCACTATGATTTTATGAGCTAAATAGTATTGTCCACACAGAAACAAAGCTCAGAGAAGTTTATTAACTTGTCCAATATCTCATGGTTCATGGTTGGTTAACCCAGGGGTTTTCATGCCAACTCTCAAGTTTTTAACATGGAGTAATCTCTTTTTACTTGAAGATCCCCACATTCAGCAAAACCTAGTATTACGGGTGAATGAGAAGCCAGTCTCTATACAGGGAAGAGAGTCTACAGGGTGCAGCTCAGGGTAGGTCAGAGACCCACAAGGGCTTCCTTTCCGTTGGGAAATAAATACAGTGCAAATGCCCATGTGAAATAACACTTTAGATACTGTTAGTAAATAGTATTTGGTATGAAGTAATAGTTTATCTTTTGTGGGGAAGAAACTCAAGTAACCTCAGCCCTGAGACCTCTGTAAGGAAGGCAGGTTGGTGCTTTTTGCAACCTCACAGCAGCAGAAACAAGCAGAGGGGGAAGACAGAACTCAGAAGAGGAAATCTAGTGCACTCGTGCTACTTCACTGTTTCCCAGCACAGGCAGAATTCTTTTTCTGGATCAAACGGGACTGGGGAGATGTGAATGAGCACTTCATAAATATTTAGTCAAAGCAGTTACCTTCTTTCCATTTCCTTTCAATAATCCGCATTGTCTGGTGTGAACTAACTGGCAGTTTTCTAAGACATGACAAAGAATATTCTACCTAAGTTAATAGACAACATACCAAAAGGGATGGGGAGCCCTGAACAGCCTTCAAGTGATAATAGCTAAATTAAATATAGTGATCAACTTAACGATAAAGACTTTCTTGAATTGGCATGTAATGTGAGCAATTTCCATATAATTAATGGTTGCTTGGATGTGGAGTGACTAAGTCAGTGGCTGCCTGGTTTCCCATTAGGTAGAAAACATATTGCCATGCAGATGTTTCACTAGCTATCAGTGGCTTGATTTTAAATAGGCAAGTTCCTTCTCTTTGCAGTGAATTCAGTGCAATCCACTTCAAAACAACAAATTTCTTTTGAGTACCTAGTATATGCAATGCAATCTGGTAGGCCTGAGAAGAGGAACAAAAAATAAGCCTCAATACTTTCTCTGAAGAAGGCAATAAAGATAAAGACAATACGTGTGCATACATTGCAATCATTTATGAGAATAAGATAAGCGAGTGAGCATACCTGGTCCAGGTGGAAAAGCTTCGTCATGCATTTGAGATGATAAGGCATGGCCAGACAGAGGAATTTCCAGGAAAAGGGATCAGTTTCTGTCAAGATAGGAGGCAAATAATCTCTGAGCATCTCCAGGGAAGAACAAGTGTGGCTGACAGGAAGCTGAGGGTTCAAAGTCTGGTAGAACTAGTTTATGCTCTCCAATATATAGTCACTAGCCACATGTGGCTACTGGGCATTTGAAATGTGTCTAATCCAAACAGAAATTTGCTGTAAATATCAAATTGCTATAAATGTAAATACACACAAGATTTGAACACTTAATTTAAAAATATCTTATTAGAAATGCAGATCAAAACCACCATGAGGTACCACCTCACACCGGTCAGAATGGCCATCATAAACAGATCCACAAACAACAGGTGCTGGCGAGGCTGTGGAGAAAAGGGAACCCTAGTGCACTGTTGGTGGGAATGCAGACTGGTGCAGCCACTGTGGAAAGCAGTGTGGAATTTCCTCAAAAAGCTGAAAATGGAACTGCCTTTTGATCCAGTGATTCCCCTGCTGGGACTATACCCTAAAAATACCAAAACGCCAATACAAAAGAACCTATGCACCCCAATGTTCATAGCAGCACAATTTACAATAGCCAAGTGTTGGAAGCAACCTAAATGCCCATCAGTAAATGATTGGATCAAAAAGTTATGGTACGTATACACAATGGAATACTACGCAGCAGAAAGAAAAAAAGAACTACTAAACTTCGCGACAGCATGGATGGAACTGGAGAGCATTATGCTAAGCGAAATAAGCCAGGGGGCGAAAGACAAATACCATATGATCTCACCTATAAGTGGAACCTAACCAACAATACAAAGATGCAAGGAAAATAAGACCAGCAACACTGAAAGGAAAAGAAATCAACAGAGACAAGAGGGAAGGGGGGGGCAGGGAAAGGGAAGGGAAGGGGAAAGTCAAGGAACATATAGCAAGGACTCATGGACAAAACCAAAGGGGAAGAGCTGAGGGAGGGAAGGAAGGAGGGGGCAAGGGAAAGTGGTGGTGGGTAGTCAGAGACAAATATATTTGAAAAAATAAATTAAAATAAATTAAAAAAAGAAAAAAGAAAAATATCTTATTAATATTTTTATAGTGCTTTTATGTTGCAATCATATACGAATTGTAGGGAAGGAAAAAAGTTGTTTTGTTTTTTTCCTTACTGACCTTAGGTTCATTCATGGAGATCCCAAAAATTAGACTGGCAAAAGGCAGATTCACAAAAGAAAAACAAACCGAATTTTATTAATGCATGCGTTGCTCATAAACAGGATTACTCAGTGATGAATGGTGCTTAGAACTTGGGGTGATAGAGCTTTTTAACAAAGAACAATAAATTTGTAGAGAAGTAACAAGACCAAGGAAAAGGATTTTTAGCTTCTGGGACAACAAATTGTGGGAAGACAAACTAATGGAGGATAAGGTCATTTTTAGCAAGAAAGAGTCTAGAGTTGTCTCCAGTGATTAAAATCCTCCTGCCTTCCCTAAGAGAACGGGAGAAGGCGGGGAGTTTTTCTCGTGTCTGCTTCTTTCCAATTGCCTTCAGCCAAAATAATCCTTATGCCATCCTGGCATATTTTGGGGTGGCAAACTCTGAACCCCTTTCAGGATATATTAGATTAAATAAAATCTATTACTAAAATTAACTCCACCTATTTCTTTTTACTATTTTAATGTGACTGCTGGAAATTTTAAGTTACCTATGTGGCTAATATTATTTTTCTAAAGGATAGTGCTTGGCCAAATTATGGCACACCTTTTCAGACAAAGTGTCTGAAAAACACTTTACCCTCGGCACTGGGTTTTAGCGATGAGAGGTGGACAGGACACCGTCAGCGAGGTAGGCCCCCTGCTGCTATTGCGAGAGGGGAAACAGGACCAAGGGCTGGAAAAAGGCTGGAAAACAGCTTCCCGCTGGGAGTGGGCGGTTGGGGTTTTATTCTTAAAAGAAATAAATGACAAAGGCACTAATGACAGTGCTGCTGTGGTGGGTAAAAGGGGAAGAGGTCACTATCAAGAAAAACTAGAGGTAACCCAGTTCTGGGTTTGCTCTGTTTAGATTTTACAGCAATATGCTATTCAAGAAAGTACTTTACCGTTAAAACTTCTGTAGGAAAAATGTGTGTTACTACCAGTCTGAATCTCTCTTCCCTGTAACTTTATTTTCCCTTTGAAATGATAGCCTTCAATGGAATTGTAAAAAACTGAAGGTGGTTTAGGGGCCTAGTTATTGAGTTTTGCATATTGTTTGAAATTTACTTTTGGGTACTTCAGCAGAGAGAGTGTGATATGCAGATGTCTGTTTAAATTAGTTTTCATCAATCCCCAAGGAGATGTTTGTTAACACCTGAAGTATTCTAAACATAAATCTATGCTTGAAAGGTAGGTAATATAGAGACGGTGTCACATTCTGGATGACATTTCTGCAAGCACTTCAAAAATTGCCACCTGAACCTGCACTTAATGGGATTTTTAAGGGATAGTGTAAAACCTTTTCAATGGGGACATGACTGATTTGCAATCTGAGGAGCCTGGCAGCCTTGGGAAAGACTCCTAGATTTATGTTCCTGTCGTGCATTTATTTCTTCTCTTAAGAGGATTCTCTTGTCTAATCCAATTAGAAACTTAACTGATCTTGAGTCAGAACATTTTCTCATTTTGTCTGGGAAAGAGCCTTTCAGACAAAGTGCTTGTTGGAGTTCCTAGATGAGCAGGGAGCTAGACTTTCACTCAGCTTACAGAGCAAGAAGCATGAGTGTTTAGCAGTCAATTTGCAAACATGTCTTGGTGTGAGATTTATCTTCAGGAGAGATTATGGGAAGACCGATAGCTCAGTGACCATACATCCTGGTTTGTCCAGGAAAGTCCCAGTTTCAGTGTCCAGGCTTGATTATTAATAACACCACCTTTTACTTCTAAAGTGCCTCAGTTTGAATGATCGATTATATGGTTACTTTTTTTAATGGAGGTTTTAAAATACATCCACAAATTCTTTGCTATTCCTCCCTTCAGGTAAAACCTACTGTCCTGCCCCTTGACCATGGGCTGGATTAATGAGTGGCCTCTAAGGAGTAGAGTAAGGCGGAAGTGACAGTGTGTGACCTTGGTGTAGGTCACTAAATTAAAGTTCTTACTCTCTTTTGGATCAATCACTCTAGGAGAAGCTAGGTGCCACACTGTGAACCTTTTATGATCAAGGAATCTGGGATTCCGATAAAGCAACTTGCCTCAAATCCCACGGCGGTGGAACCAGCACTCACCCTGTCTTTCTTACGCCAAACCCACACTCTTAAAGGAACACAGGTACCCTCTACTGCCTTGAAGAAAAGAATCCAGAAAAATGATATAACAGAAATTTTGACAAAAGGCCATGAGCAAATGCAGAAAGACATTGTCTGGAAGAGATAGGAAGTCTAAGGTTTTATGTGCTGTTTTTAAGCCATATTTTTTTCCGGAATGTATAATATATTCACATCATCTAGAAGACGTGAACTACACTTCAGTGAAATGTCTCTCACCTCTTCTCCCAGCCTCCTAGTGCTCCTTCCTGAAGACAATCAATATTACTAGCTTCTTGTATATCTTTCCAGAAATAGTCTTGCTCATACAACACCATACATACGCTCTCACCACAACCTTTTTTCTTTATACAAATAGCATAGACACTGTTTAGCTAACAATGCCATTTTTTTTTACTTAACAATGAATTGTGAATGTCATTCTGTATCAGTACATTAAAAAGTATTATTTTTATGGTTGCATTATGTTCCAGGGAATCGTGTGACATAATTTATGTAATGACTACCTTTGTGATACTCATTTTCAGTTATTTTCAATTTTTTTTTTTAAATGCTGTGATGAATAATCTTCTTTGCATGTCGCTTCTGATTGCAGGCTTTCAGACCAGAGTTCGCCCCACTGCCCTCAGGCGCCGAAGGGTCAGTCTGAGGGCGAGGGCATGGTGGACTAAACTGGCTCGTAGTTAAAACTCGGGGGGACACTGAAATGATTGCTTTCCTTTTCCATCATTCTGGGCGTGGGATGAGGGCAAAAGGGAAGATTTCTCAATTCTCTTAAATAAATTCATAGGTATCTATTTTCTAATCCATTTTGTCAGAGAAGAGCTGATGAAATTATTTAAGCTTGGCAGGAGGTATTCAACACATTCTCATTTGTGCACCAAGGAAATAGCGGATGCTTTCTAATATAAATACTTTTAAGTCTTTTCCACAAATTTCTCCCTTCCTCTGTATTCTCTTTCTACCAGCTCCCTCCCTCCTCCACCTTTAGGCGTCCAATTGTCCTGGCCTGAAAGGTGTGGTTTGTCCCTGCGTCTTCCTTTTGTTTCACTGTGAGTCACGGTGCAGAGGTCAGAAGAGCTGGCAGTGAGCTCACGTGCTCATTCTTTGTTGCCAGGGCAGTGAGTCAGCTGGGATGGGAGGCTCCTTCCTAGCAGGAGAGGCTGTGCTCCCACCAGCTGCTCAGGGCGGGGCAGGCCCTCCTCCCACTCCTTCCTCCCAACTTGTGTAACTTTCCCCGGGCCCAGGTCTGCGCGTGCTGGACAGCTGGCAGTCCCAGGCAAGTTCTGTGGACAGCGGTGGCCTTCCATGGTGTGTCTCCCCCCCGTTTTGCAGCAGGCCGCTTTCTCACATCCGCCCTACAAAAAGGAAGGATATGGATAGGATTCAGGACATGTTACTCCCAAATATGGCACCTTGGCGTATTGAGTATTTTTTTTAAAGTTGAAGGAGTTTGAGAAAATAGCAGAAGCAGGAAGGTCACTCTGATCTCTCCACCCTCTTCTCCGCCCCTGGAGAAGTGCCCTCCCCATACCTGGAGGAAAGGAACATCCTCATCTCCCAGGACTAAGGGCCATCGCGGAGAATCCTAGCAAACAGGCCTTGCTTCGCTTCCCCCAGTGCTCTGCGCTCACCTCCCACTCCTTAACCTGTCACATTGCTCCACGACTGCCCGCCTGTCACCAAACCTAGAATAAAAATAAGTCAGCTTTGTTTCTTTGGGTCTTCATTTCCTTATGAAGCCTCCAATGCCACATAAAATTTATTTTAATAAATTTGTATATTGTTAATCGGTTTTTGTTAGTTTAATTTTCAGACCCAGACAGCGACTGTAAGAAGGGCCCATAAAACTTTTCCTCCCCTGCGGTATCGAGGGGGCATTTCCTTCCCCTGGCAGGCAGACCCGGGCTGCATATCCCACAGACGTGCTGCCCAGGACCCCTCTCTGTGGGACGGCTGGAGAACAGACGCCTCCCTCCTCCTGTCCCCTCAATGGCCCAGCCCGGTAATGCTTTCCTTCCCCCAGTAAAACCTCTCCCTTGACTCATGCTGTGTGGTGGTGTAGAATTTGTCCTGTACCCTGACATGAGATAAATGGTGAACACAAATAGACCCATCTTGTTTGACAGGGGGCTGGCTCCTCAGTCCCCAAATCCTCCTGATCCTATCGTGGCTGGTTTACTGAATGAGCTGGGCTTGATAGATGCGAGCAAAGTGCAATGGTTTTCCTTCTCACTCCTCCCCCTCAGAGCTGCCCTGTGGACGCGTGTCAGGCCAGCCCTGGAAGACATCTCAGGCAAGTCTGTCACTTTTCCAGTCACTGTTACATAATAAAAAGTCCAGTCCAGTTGGCCCAGCTGTGGAGTGGCGGAAGGGGGCAATGGACGTCACTGTTGCCTGAGTCACAGCCGTCACCTGCACCCAACGTCGCACCAGCCCACTCTCCCTCTCCCTGTTGTGGGAAAAGACTTTCAAACAGCTCCGTGCCTTCCACAAAGGGTAAAAAGCGGCCGACTGATCCAAGAACAGCATCCTACCAGAATCCCAGGGACAATAGAAAGATACAAGGGTGAGAAGCGGCTCCCTGTGCTAGATGAAACTGAGCTCCTTGGACCAGATCATGTCAACAGGAGTAATTAATCAGAATAATTCAAAAGGCGTACAGCTGAATGCTAATCAAGCCTTCTTCCTGTTGGTGCAGGAACACTGAATGGTGAGTGTTACCATGGCGACTTCTGGCGTACGAAAGTGAGAATGATGAAGATGGATTCCCGCATGTGCGATATGCCTCTCAGGAGACAGAATGAAAATGCCCGTATAAGACTAGCAAAACCCATCCAGTCTAGAATGTTTTACACCCTTACCAAGAATAACAGAAATATTACCAAGACTGATCAATTTGTCCAGTCACAGGTCATCAAAGCAGGGGTGTCGAAGCAGAAAAACTGAGCTTCAAATGAGCACATTTAGTGTTGGGAAAATTGCATTATTTAACCTAAAAGCTCTCATTTTCAAATATTAGACGTTTAAGAATAAACTACTTTGTGTCTCAAGTTGCCAATAACATAGACCTTGGAGTTACTTTAATGTTTTTTTCACCCAATAAGAACTTGCAATTCAAGCAGTAACTTAAAGGCACAGAGACATTGTCTTCGGGTTGAACCTGCTGGCTTTTTACAGAAGGGTTTTTATTCAACCGGAGAAATCTTCACGAGAAGATCTTTAAACATGAGTTACCAGGCCTAAACCCTCCAAAACTCATTTGCCGTAATAGTTGGCACAAAGCAGGGTACATAGGTGTGTGTTTTTGTTGAAAATCCTGGCTCTGGCTGTTCAAGATTCCTGATTTCCTATAACAAGTATGAGAGGGGACCCCCAAAACCTTGGAATTGTCTTCTGGAGGGTGGGCCCCTTATAGTACAGGCTTTTTCCACTCGGAGAGCGTTCTCGGAACCCATTTGTATCAGTGTACCAACTTATGTTGTTGTGAGAGGTGGCATTTGGCTTCAGTGAATTTTTTGAAGACTCAACCTACTTGCCCATTTCATGATGGGTAATTTACCAGTGTGCCTGCTGACACTGTGCTGAGTGTTCAGCAGTTTTTGACCAAAAATGGCATGACTCCCATGCCCCGCCTTCCCTATTCACCCGATCTCACCCTGGGCAACTTTTTTTTTGTTTCCCTAATGAAAAATATCCTCCAAGGTAAACATTTTGACAATGTGGAAGAAGTGAAACCAAAAAAAATCTCAGAAGCACTAAAAGGCATCAAAATTGATGAGTTCATAAACTGCTTTTATGAACAGTTTATAAGCCGTGGAAGAAACATCTTGATAGGTGTACTGCATCAAACGGAGTGTACTTTGAAGGTGACTGAAGTTTAACCATGTAAAAATAAATACACCATTTTTTGTACATAAATTCAGTTCTTTTGGGTCCCCCCCTTGTACACCAAAAGTTAACTTTCTTGGCAGTGTTAGCAAGTTCTTATTTGGTTTGCTGTCTGATGATTAAATTATACACACATACACAAAAGCACTGCATAACAGGAGCCATGAAAAATTTATAATTTGGGGCTAGCTTCTAAAAAATATGCAGAGGAAAAAGGAGTAGGGTCTCTTCTGATTTTGGATTTTCTCTACAAATTCAGACTATTGCTTGATTTCCTAACTAAACTAGCAGTTGTATCCATTTCATTAGTGGTAGAAACCATATATTACAAAAACTAAAAGCATTGCAATTCAGACACACTCCCTTTGACCTTTTGGTTTAAAGTTATATTTTAAGTGAATGATTAAAATATGTTACTAACTTTTTTTTATATTTGTAAGAGTACTTCAGTTTTCACTATGAGATAAAATAACCATCAAAATTCCCCCATTCTAAATACATGTCAGTTGTGTGGTATATGTAGCAAAGGAGACATATGCTCCTTACAAATATTAAAGTCAAGAGTTAAGTGTCTTTTAAGTTCAACATAGAATAAATGACTTGTTACTTCTTGCTCCTTGTGTGGGTTGTTACCTCCTGCTACTTGTGTGGGGTTTACTCTTGACTGTTTTCATGGGAGTCTCACAGAAAATTCATAGTAACATCACATGAGACTGCATATGTAGCAGGTCAAAACTCATCCTTGTGTGTTTAGGTGTGTGTAGAATACCTGAATCTGTTAGTGAAATTAGTTACTGGAATGGAGGGAAAAAGGCAATTTCACTGTGAATGGACACACAACTGATCCTAAAGGGATCCCCAACTTCTTACCACATTCTCTTCCTACCCCATGCCTCTGTTCGCATGACTAATGTTTAACATGTATGTTTTTTACATTATATACAGTCTTAATCAGCCTGTCTTATTTAGATTGCGTATACCATTATATCTGACATTCTTATAACTACAGTATGATCAATCAGATTCCTATAAGAAATTCTGCTTTAAAAAAATACCACATGGAGAAGGATGACCTATATCCTGCATAAGTTTGTGGTCACCTTCATTATAGAATCTTTAAAGCAAGTACATTTTTTTAATGAACTATGGTGAATAAAAGCGCAGCTAACAACTTGTTCAAAAAAGAAAAAAAAAAAAATCTAGTGCAGGGCAATAGTAAAACCCAAAAGCTCTTTCTGGTTTAAAACTGCCCCTTTCCTGGGTCAAGACTACTTCAGGCTGAGAAACGTACAGCCAGGAGGACCATTAGTTTTGTTTCTTTAGTGTTTGTTCTACCTCCTTCCCACCATTTGGATCCTGTTTTGGACCCATCGATGGCTAAAACACCAGGAAATCTGTGATTAGAGGGGAGGCACAGAATATTTAACTTAAAGGGTGCAGCTCTAACCATTGTCCCTGCCCCTGGGGTTTGATGAAAGCCACAACCTGCAGGTTCTCTGGAGATCCTGGGTCACTGAGGAGTCTGTTGCCTGACAATTTTTGGAGACCAGTGATGTCTTTTTCAGGTGTCTGCTTCTGAGTCCCCACTCAGCTCCGGGTTCCCAGAGAGAGGCGCATTCAATTGTTAGAATCACTTCCCAGCTGCCAGCCTCCCGCTGGTTGCCCGTTTGCATGGGGGTTCCTCTCAGAATGCCCCAGCCAGCTGCTTCTCCGTGGTCCCCAGTGCAGAGAGCCATTCCTGCCCTGCCAAACTGGAAGCACAGGCCGTTCCTAGGCAACCATCTCCCCTGCTGTTGCTGCTGTTGCTGCTGCTGCTGCCGCCGCCAGGCAGGACCAGCTCCCACCACAGCCTCCTGGCTTCAGCCTCCCAGGCAGGAGGCAGGCAATGGTTCCAGTGACTCTCAAATGTCAAAACAACAAGTTCCAATCTCCAACTGTGGTTTTTTCTAAGCTCCTCTCATTAGCTTAAAATAAGGAGGTAACACCCATTTTGAGGAACACACCAATTCCTCCCTGCAAAGAAACCCTCACAGGAGGCTCTTCAACCTCCCAATGAGTCTCACCTCCTCTCTCAAGGTCTGGAGGTTGATGAGCAGCCAGCGCTGGCAAAGCCATTTCACATTCTCTTCACATGCCCCTCGTAGGCAATCCACTGCCTCGCTTTTGGAGCGTGGGAGTACTTGGCCCTTGTTGGTCTTCAAAACTTTGGGCCTCTGCTAACGTTTCAGGACACCTTGTTACACCTGACGTTCTCAATTTTTAGATGCTGTCTTTTAAAACACCGTCTACGTAGTAAGAGTTTGTCAGTGACAGGGAGAGAGAAGCAGCATTATACTCTGTGTGTAACAGTCAAGGAGGTGATGCACCCTACCCCGTTTCAGGATATCAGAGTCTAAAAGGGAAGAGTCTGTTCTTAAACACAGGAAATACAGATTTCTTACCTCTCTGTATCTCTCTCCATTCTCACTGCCCTGACATTGCTGCAGACCTCACTGTCTCTAGCTCGGGTAAGGAAGGGATAATCAAATTAGTAATCTGAGTGCCTGGATATTTATCCCTTTCTCTGCTCTCACCAAATTGTTTCTACTATACCAACATATTTGTTTCCTGGGACTGCTACAACAAATTACCACAACTTGGAGACTTAAAACAACAGTATTTCATTATCTCACAGCTCAGCTCTAAAGGCCAGAGGTCCAAAATCACAGTGTCAATGGGATTGGCTCCTTCTGGAAGCTCCGAGGAAGAGACCATCCCACGCCTCTGTCCTCCGACAGCTCCGGCATTCCTTGATTTTCGGCATTCCTTGGCATGTAGACAAATCATCCCAACTTCTGTCTCCATCTTCATATGGCCTTCTCTTCTGTGCGTCTCTGTGTCTCAAATCTTCCTTCTTTTAAAAGGGCACCAGTCATTGACTTGGAGCCTATCCTAAATCCAAAACAATCTCAGGTCAGGATCCTTAATTGAATTATATCTGCAAAGACCTTATTTCCAAATAAGGCCACATTCATAGGTCCTGGGGGTTGGAACTTGGACATAGCTTTCTGGGGGGTACCATTCAGTCACTACCATCACAAACAAGTTCTCTCACGCAGCTCCCTGCTCTTCTACTCAGCACTCACCATCCGACCTACAAACAGAAAGCATGAGAATGCTTCCTAAAAACTCAGATACCTGTGACAGACGATCTTTTCTTGCAAAGACTAAGTAAATTAGAGTGGGAACGAGAGAGCATGAGTGGAGAAACCTCAAGCCTGGAGGAAGGGAGCTGTGCAGAGGTAGACTTGGGGGGAGCCGTCAGCCACCAGCAGGCAAGCCTTCCCCGGTAAGCAGCCCATGAGGGTTAATACTCATCCATTTCCGGTCACCCTGCCCAGCACACACCACTCCCCACACATGTCACACACCATACACACACCCAACACACACCCCAGGCACATATCATATACCACATGGCATACCACATAATATACCCCATACCACACTGCACGCCTTATGTACCACACCCCCCCCACACCGCACACACATACATACACCACATATACACATTATATACCACACACCACACACACATCACATACCACATACCCCACACGCTCACACATACATACACCGCACACTATAAATATCACACACATTATATACCACATACCTCCCTATGTACAGCACACAAGCACAGGCCCTCCCCACATGCTCACACATATACCACATAAACTCTTGTACAGTGACCCCGGAGTGGAGCTGGGGCTCAGAAACGCAAACGGTGTGATGGTGACATGGAGAGAAAACTCGGCCCCCTCGGCCAAGGTGAAACACACAATGTGCCTTGGTAACTGCCGCCTGGCCTCCCATTCGTCCAGCACATTGTCCTGCAGTGGTCCTCCTAAAAATCAAATCTGACCTTGGTGTCACTCTGTTTAAACCCTTTGGCGGCTCCCTAGAAGCTTCAGAACGGAAGCCTCCCAAGTTCTAACCACACAGACTACTTGCAGTTCCCCAAACAGGCTCGTGTGCCTCCACTCTCCTGCACAGCTGCTCCCTCAGCCTGCTGTTTGCTTCCTTTTCTCAACCTCTCACCTTTTTCAAGCTCACCTTTTTGAGTCTTGAGCAGCTTTGCCCTGTAGGTGTCAAGAGAAGTGGACAAAATGGGTGAGCAGCAGAACGTGCCCAGACTGAACATGGGTCTGAGTTTGGTCCAGCGTTTCAGTGTCGTGATGTGTTCACTGCCAGGCCAGGCCGCGCCCATTCGAGGAAGCCCTCCCCGCACCCCGGGCTGGTATCGCGGCTGCCACGTGCACACAGTGCATGATTTCCTGGGCACATTGCTTCAGCCCTTGTCATGCTGTTCTGAAATGAACTGTCTCCTCCACTAGATGGTGGCTCCTTGAGGGCAGTGACCTGGACTTACTTGTCATTATGTTCACAGTGCCTGGGACAGTCAGTGTTCCTTATGGTGGGATGCCTGGAAAAGGAGAGATGGCCTCCCAATGGCTCTCTCATTCTCCACCAAGGAGCAGTGGTGCCCGCATTTCCTGTGGGGACAGTACCGAGGGGGACTGGAGACGATTCCTATGCCCTTAGTTCCTGGACTCTGACAGTAGAGAGGGAGTAGCATATCCGCCTATTCCATGGCCTTGATTCAGCCCAGGACAGCATTGTCTAAACCGTGACTCTGGGTGATTGCTTCCTTTAAGTTAACTATAATCCTTCTTTTTTTTTTTTTTTTTTTTTTTTTTTCATTCTGGAGATACTAATAGTTTATCATGGAAAATTAGGAGAACAAGAAAGTCAGAAAGATGATTCATATCCCCACCACTGTTAAATATTTTGGTGTATTTATCTCCAGTATTAGGATAGGTAATTCTACTTTTGCTTGCTTAGGTTTGCTACTTTAGGGAGAACTGTAAAACAGAGATGGTGCTATATTTGTATTTTGCATCTGGCTTTTTTGATGTAATGTATTAACATAAACATTCTTCTGTATGATGACAAACTCTTGGTAAACACTTTGTATCTTAAGGCTGCACTAACTTTTTTTTTTGTTTGTTTGTTTTTTCCACTTCCTGGTTCCTTCTAAAGGAAAAAGGCTGATGAGAATAAAAATTTCAGAGTGCTATTCACCTCCCAGTATTTCCCGCTCAGCCAGAAATTCAAGTACTGGAAATCTTAATCTCTCTGATTCTCTCGTTCCTCATTTGTTAAACCTATTTTTAAATGTGGTTCTGAGTATTAAGTGGGATAAACTGCAGTAAACTCCTACACATTCCAACAGATGGTTGGCACTCAGAGTGGGTAACTTTCCTCCCCTTCTCCATAACCCTGTGTTTAAGTGGACAGCCCAGTCACCCCCAGGGGAGCCATGGGGCAGAAAATGAACAAGGGCCCCGCTCTGTCCACATCCTCACTTGTCAGACCAAAACCGAGCTCAGAGCTCCATGGCTCGGCAGGGCAACAGACCCCGAAACCACTCCTCTGACTTCCAAATTGGATTTATCCCCTTAACTGAGATTGAAATTTAAAATAAAATGAACTTATCAGTCATTCAGACATGCATAGTTAAAAGCATTTTAAAGGAAGTTCTTAACAAGTATTGATTATATTAGCTCTGGAATGGCAAATTATTATATGCTTACACAAAACTTTTTATTGGGGGACAAGTGAAGTAGAATGTAATATAATCCCATACTAACTCCCTTCTCTTCTCCTTCTCCTTCCCTTCCTCTCTTCTCCTCCCCTCCCTCTTCCTTTCAGAGGCTCTGATAATTGGATTTCTACCCCTGCTAGGAAGTGACGGAGTGGTCCGTTCTGTGTCAGCCAAGGGAAAGACTTGGCCAGGGGAATCCAGCTTGACCACGTCATTCTGGTTTATTCCAGGCCCCGGGCCAGCTTCCCTTGTAACACTGGTGAGGCTGGGGAGAAAGTAAACAGCAATCGGCCTACCCTAGTTTATCTGCACATCCGCCCAGGAACTGGCCTGGCATCCGGAATCCAGGAGAGAAATAGAAAAGCAGCTATTGTGCCATTCTTGTGCCTTCTGGGTCACCTTAAAAGAGAAGTGACGTGTTCCTTGTGGCCTGTGGATAATTATTACTCTTGCAAACAGGTGCCCTGGGAACCCAGAGCACGAAGAGGCACTAACAGGGGAAGACGGCTGCTCTGGGGCACAGCCCTGGGTTGGAGTCACCACCTCTCGGAGCCTCTGTTCATTCACCTCTGAAAGGACTCTCCTTGGACTTTTTTCTCTTAGCACAAGTAGTTTCAAGGAACAGATTGGTATTGTGGTTATCTTAAAAAGTCGGCGTTAACGTATAGCTAAGGGGAACCGGAAGTGAAAGTCGAGGGAGTGCAGGGCCGCTTCCGAACCCGTCCCCATCATTCTGGGAGCTCCACTTCGCTCTGTGGCCGCTGCAGTCTCTGTAGGCTCCTCCCAGCTTCCACCCTGCCTCTGATCTGCTCCCAAGAACTGCTTGCACATAGCTTTTGACTGCCATCGCCCTAATTCAAGCTCATGGTCTCGTTTTACTTTGAACCTCACTACCAACTGGTTAGTTCTGTGTGTCTCTTAGTTCATAGTTCAAAGATAAAAACTTTGTCTTTAGTGTTTGGGGGTTGAATTGTGTGCCCAGAAAAGATATATTCAAGTCTTAATTACCAGGACCTGTGGATGGGCCCTTATTTGTAAATAGGATCTTTGCAGATGTAATCAAGTTAAGATGAGGTCATACTGTATTAGAGTGTCCCTAAATCCAAGATGACTGGTATCCTTAAAAGAGGTCAAATCTGGACACAGAAAAAAAGATGCACAGGGAGAAAGCCATGTGACAACAGAGGCAGGGACTGGAGCATTGCATCTAGCAGCCAAGGAACAAAAAGTATTATTGGCAACCACCAAACACTGCAAAAGGAAGGAATCTTCTCTGGAGCTTTGGGAGCTTGATTTCAAACCTCTGGTCTCAGAACTATAGAGAATAAATTTCTGTTTTTTTAAGTTACTCAGTTTGTGGTAATTTGCCCTGACATCCCTTGACAACTAATACATCTAGCCTATCATGTGGGGCCAGGCAAACCTTGGAATGAGGCTACTTCAGGTGGGATATTCGCTCTTTGCCCAGTCAGCCATGGCCAAGGGAGTAGGGCAATGTCATCCAGTCGTGGCCACTTAGGAAGCAAGGCTTGTAGGTAGAGGAATTTTCTGTAGATGGAGCCATGACTGCAGAGAGGAATTTGTGGGAGTGACTTCTCCATTGCCAACTGAGTGGTTTTTAAGTTGACCTTCTTTTCCAAGGATGCACACTGCCTGAGACTGCACTCCATCTCTGGCTGGATCCTAGTCCAAGGACTATTTTTGTTGTTGCTTTTGTTGTTTGCCAAAGCAATATTTTTAGTATAAATTATTTGCCCATCTGCAATTCCCAAGGGACAGTTCCTTCAGACAAAAGGTATGTTGGTTACTGTTCAGACTGTCTCTTATGGCAGAGGAGCTCAGTGGCAATACCACCCACACTGGCCAGCACCGAGGCAGAACACATGTTCACATCCAGAGGCGATTACCATCTCAAGAAGAACTAATGATCTTACCCAGAACATTGAATGCAGCCACAGTCACATCAAGGGAAATAGAGAGAGAGAAAGAAATAACTGATCCTTGACCTTCATCTACTGTGGGAGCCCACATGTTGGCTCCTGCCCATCTGTGTTCTAACTATATAATTTTTCTTCCAGTCTATGGTGCCTGAGGGTGGGAGGAGGTGGCAGATGGTCCTTTCCTGTGTGCCTTCTGCCACTTTACCAGGGTAGTCACCTCCTACTTTCCACAGGCTCGGTACCCTGTGTCAGTCAGCTCTAGAAATGGTTACAGCTGCCCCCTCCAAGGGCTTCTGAGACCACTGCCCCACTATACAGATGGGTCTTTTTGATCAAGGTCTTCTCTTGCCTTCCACTGATATGGTAACATCATACTCTCCTGGGTGGTCAGGTAAGTGAAGGACATTCCTTGAATGAATGGGACTTCTATTATAGCTTTGTCAGAGGTCCTTCTTCTATCCTCCTTGTTGCTGGTGATGTGTGGAAGGAAATGATGCAGTTAACATCAAATGAGATCATATTCTAGAAATGCAGTGATTACAGCTTAAAGGGTTCAAAAGAAGACATGGTTGGAAGACATGTTGCTCTACATTTATGCTATAAAATTTCAGATGATAAACTTAACATGACCAGAAAATGATCATGTTTTGTTTCATCGTCATCAACAAAACATGATAACAACTTTGAGAAAACCATTGGAAGACAATATTCATTAGCAGCATGATGGGTGATGCCATACCATTAGTATTTATACAACAAACATCATTAAGTCCATGGTATCAGGGAACTGCAAAGGCAAGAATATCTGTACTGTTTCAATACTAACAGGTTCTGAAGAGCCACAGCATTGTAAGAAACTGGACAAGGATGGTGCATTTGACAGTAGAGAACCCAAAGAAATGGTTCCCGGGTTTGAACAGGGAGAGATATTATAAAGGATTTTCATGTGTGCTGATTGGATAACAAATAAACACATAAAAACTTCTCTACAAAACTCCTTCTGTTCTGTCCAGAAGGTATCCAGCCATGTAGCTTGAAAAATAGAGACATTTATTGAAGAAGATATAAGATACAAAAAACATTGTACATAGGACCATGACACCTCGGTCCCCTTCAAAGTAAGCACCTTGGGACCTTACACAGTTCTCCCAATAACCATCAGCTGCCCCATCATATTTTCCTGAATCTCATCAGTGGTCTGAAATCTCTTTCCTTTCAAAGGTGATTTTAGTTTTGGGAAAAGCCAGAAGTTATAGGGCACCAAATTTGGGCTGTAGGGGGCCTGAGTCACCTGGGTGATTTCCTGTTTCACCAAAAACCTCTGCAGAAGAGGTTATGCATGAGCTGATGTATTGGTGTGATGAATCTGCCAACCACCATTTACCCATAGTTGTGGCTTCTGAATTATCTGAATAGTTTTTGCAGAGGAATGTTCAAGCTTACTGCAAAATTGGATGCAGATTTGTCACTTTACTCATTCAGTCATTTTGAAAGCAACGGCCATGCGATACACAAGCTCACTCAACAGTGTCAACCACCCCCACTGACTAAAACAGTGAAGTTGTCATTGTTCACACATGTACATTCCAGTCCACTCTCCTTGGCTGCCAGGTTACATCCATGTTGAGCAAACCATTCTCATTATATTAACA
Source organism: Pteronotus mesoamericanus (assembly GCF_021234165.1). Lineage (NCBI taxonomy): Eukaryota > Metazoa > Chordata > Mammalia > Chiroptera > Mormoopidae > Pteronotus > Pteronotus mesoamericanus. The sequence goes on along the minus strand of NW_026555329.1, from coordinate 16,881,916 downwards.
ATGGTTGGACTTTCTCTGGACAGACCTCATATTCGTTGATAGATTACTCACATGGGTCCATGAATTTTGTTATACATTTTAAATCAGTATGTTTATACAGACAAGGACCTTGCAGAAAATGTTTGCCCAGGGCCTCACACACCCTATCTTTACCCTATCTTCACTCATGTTCTTGGGAGAAAGAGGTGAAACCTCGACTTTGTAAGAATAATTCTATGGTCTACAACCTTGATCTCCTATTATCCCTTTAGTCATTCTTTGTCTTTTTTGAATGTTCAGTCTCTCCCTCTCCATTGTTTAGTTCCCTCTCCTGATTGCATAATCAAGTTCTCCTTTCTTTTTTTTTTTAGCATAATCCTCTCTTTAACATTTCTTTTCCAGTGAATCACCTTACCAATGCACTTTCCTTTCATCACTTCACTTTTTGAAAGGATAATTCACAACCTTTTCACCTACCTGCATTAATTTCTTGCAATCTAGCTTCTTGCAATCTAGCTTCTACTCCTGTTATTGTCCCCTTTTCCCCTGTCCCCCTTTAAGCTCTGTCATGAATTTTTTTTAAGTTATTCATAAGTAAGTCAGCATCGACCCCCCTTATGAACTTTAGATAAGCATTTCTCCCTGCCCACTAGTTTTCTCTTCCCTGAAGTCCTCAGGGTTATTCAAGGTGGACAAATTTAAAATCAAACCTATGGTTAAGCCCCATGCCTTACTATTTCCATTTTCTACGCTTATCAAAAATGCTACTGCCAACTTTCTTATTTTGGTGATGGTTCTGGATATTCTTTTTCCTCCCTCCAATTCTGAGTTTCCAAATCCTCCATCTCTAAAAGTTTGCTAATATTTTAGTGCTCATTTCCTTTGCAATTATTTTTAGCCAGTCTTTTCTTCTCCTAGTCTTTTCTTCTTTTTCTCCATTCGTCACCAGTATGATTGGTTAATAATATTGACCATACATGTAAGCATTTCTTGATGATTTGGGGGAGGATGCAAACTCAGTTAAAGAAAAAGGAATTTCTGGATTCTAAGGGATGAAGGTTCTGTGTCTTTAAATTATGGGTACTTAAAAGAACTGCCCTTATTTGATAGCCTCAGGCATGTGAAAGCTGGGGAAATATTAGCTGCACACCGTTTTCTCAGTAATCATTGTCTACATCCCCCAGAACATCAATGGACATCAGAGTATTAGCTGCTCCTTTCAAATTAAAAGCAATCAGATAAAATCACATCACATAACAGTATTCTCTTTCCCAATGTTAATATTTGCATTCTTAAAAGGACACATTAGTTATCCCAGAGGTATTGCTTATTAAAGGAAATTATTGGTTAACTAGTAGAATTTCAGATAGCAATGACAGGCCGATAGAGAAAATATTTTATTCTTCGAGGTGAAACCTTTGAACTCCTTAGTAAGATCACACAAAGAGATGATGCTCTAACCTGCTTACTCATAAATCAGTCCCATCCTGAACCAATAATGACATCTAGTCAGCAAGCTGAAAAGAGAATATAAAAGGAACATTTAAACCCCATTACCTCTGCTTTACTTTTTCCAATTATTTTACTATTTAATGCCTGTGCATCCAACCAAAGAGAAAGCTTCAAAGTAGATACATTAGTAGACTAATTCACAGACCTCAGGAGTAAAGAGGGATTATTTAAATGGTTTCATTTTACCGTCCTGCTTGGAGCCTTATTCACACTGAGGTTGACACCTAAGACCACCTTGTGTGAAATTCCATGCCAGCATATAATACTTCCTGGGAAATGTGCCTTGATATCACATTGTAAGGGGGCACCCTACGAGTTAGGATGATATAAGCCCTGAGAAAATGGCAAAAGAACAACACTTGGTTGCATATATTCTGGTGAATTAATTGTATAATTTTTATTCTCTCCATAATTTTAATTTTTTCTTACCTTCTCCACCCCCATCTCTGCTCACAATAGGTTCTGTGCTCCGTTGTATCCAAGGGGACACGTAGAAGGGTCGAAAGCAGAGGTTTGTGGGACCTTGGAGACTTCTTGGATTTCTTTTCCTGAAGCTTTCATCCCCCCAGGAGATTAGGGTTTGAGGGGGAGGGGTAAGGCAATGATGAGGAGGGAACCTGCGAAGTGATGTCCTTTGGCTTAATGAGAAGCGAGATCTGTGGTCTTGGAGGGTCAGCGCCGCAGTTCGGCCTCAGGGGCAGTGTACTGGGGAGGCGCTGAGGCCGCAGGAATGTGGCGGTGGAAGAAGCCGTGGTCCTTGGGGTTTAAGAAGTAGCACCAAAAAGATTCCTGTGGCCTCAGTGTAGGATGGAAGGGAAGAGCCAGGCCTGAATTTACTGCCAGATTGGCTCCACAGGGACTCAGAATACAAACTCCAGTCATGTATTTCAAAGCAGAGATGACCTTTCTCGTGCGCTCGTCTTTGTAAACTGAGGTTTATGTTAGTGCACAGGTTATGTTCTTTTCTAAACACAAACTGAAAGCTTGAGGCTTTGGGAATAGAGTGGGTTTCTCACTAGAGAAATTTTTGGTAGAGACCATCAGAGAACTCCTTTCATGGCTCCTGACCTGTCTACCAAAAGAATCGCTTTAAGGCGTTTCTCCCTACGGAGCAGGTAGTAGCTCAGCGGCCATGCCCTCTCTCCAGAGCACACCTCTATCACCTCCTGACTGCTAATAAGTGGGTAATGCATTTTGTTCTTGACTTTAAGTTTTTAAGACCTAAGTTTCAAAAATAAAAATTATTAAATAGATCTTCACCATAACGGGCAGCATTTTCCAGCCTCCCATCTCACTGGAAGTTCCCACGGAAGGGACGGGGGTGGGGGGCGTGGGTAGAGAAGTAGGAAGAAGCCTCACCGAGGGGGGCGAATGAGGTGCACCTGCTAACCCTGAAGCTGATGTGAGGATGGGGTGAGGCGGGGTGCAAACGGGTCAGGCTTTACCAAACCTTCCAGAGCAGTGATTCTGCAGAGGAAGAAGCCCCTGACAGGAGTCTCCTTTAAAAAATCTCATCATCTGTCCCCTGGAGAGCTCTGGCTCTGGCCATCTCCCCCATCTGTGGAAACTAAGGCCAATCAGTGTTAGAGAAGAGGTGGCAACAACCAAGAGCAAGGGACAGCCTTGCCCTAGACATTCCTCCGAGCCTCCTCACCCTTCCGGAGCAGGAGGCTGGAGCAAGCTGTGTGAGGGCCCATGATGCCCCTTCCGTTCCCAGCCACCGCTCAGCCTCTGCTGGAGGAGGAGGTGGTAGGTTGAATACGATATTAAAGTATTAGAAATTAATATTTTAATTGCTTAAAAAATTGAAATTGTATAAACAAACATGGCCAAAATATAACGACTGGGATGACATTGTTTTAAGGACCAAAAAAAAAAAAAAAAAAAAGTGGAAGTTAGGTTGAGATACTAAGTTATCCTATTAACAGGTTTAAGTGGGGAAAAACGGAAGGAGGGTGCTGATTCAAGTACAATTCATGCCAGATTTTGGAAAAATAAAAATTATATTTTGTTTATACACCAGTGACTTGTGCTTGCTCATTCAAAAAAATTATGTTTATAAGAAGTTTATTTTTTGTCCTTAGTTTTTTTTTATTTGGCTGTTTTCTTCATCTGTTGATTAATTAAGAGCTCTTTATATACTAAGGAAATTTACACTTGGACAAAAGATTGGACAAAACTTTTTTCTTCACTTTGTTATTTGTGTTATACTTTTTAATGAATTTTTCCTGTAGCATTTTTTTACATAATTAATTTGCTGTTATTTTCCTTTGTGCATACTGAGGTTTGTATCTTGCTAAGAAGAGCATCCTCACCCTAAAATAATACTAAAAAATCATTTGTGATTTCTTCTAGTGCTTTCTTTTCATGTTTATAAATGCTATCTTGAGAAATATGAACTAGCCTTTAAGAGAGAGCACCTGCTGTTGCTCTACCAACAAGGAATCTTTTCTGACTTTTCCTTCCAGCACCTTTCCACTCATGCATAGGCATTTTTTTCAGTGTCGTTGTGGTCCTGACTTGCTATGGATCACTGCCTTTCTGAAACCATGACCGTCAGGCTAAGTGTTCGCATTCCCCGCTTGGACACATGCATACACTGATTCCCACTCTACACTTGTACCCTTCTTACAATCACCTGGTACCTCTGTTCAAGAAATAGCTTGGTCAGAAAGCCCATGGTGTCCTTATCCCTCCTACTGAGGGGGGGTGGGGGTTGGTTTGATGTAAGGAATCCAGTCAGTTCCTAAAATTTGAGATCAGCAACGGCCTCAGTGGATTAGAACAGAACCCTTGGTCATGTTTCTTGGGCTCATACTTGGGTGACATTTTCAACATCGTTTGGAAGATAAAGCAACACCTTTACATTCTGCTTTTCAGAATTTCCAATTCCTACTGGATAGGTATTTTATTGTTGGAAGTTAGCAATGTTTATTATAAGATGGAAGGAATTAGTATTAACATAAATAGGACAGGTTATGTTTTGCATCAGAGGATTCCCATTAGGTTATTGGCAATTAGATCCACCTGTCTCTTGGGACTTCTGTGTAGACTAAAGAATAATATTCTAAAGCCCCATATAATCATCCCTAAGAAAGCTTCAAAAACCTTATCATGACTGTCTCCTAAGGGGTTTGATTTGCTTTTTTCCCATAATTTGAATTCATTCTTTCACTCAACGTATCTTCATTTAGTATCTATATCTTGGTCAGTTTGGGCTGCTATCACAAGTTACCATAGACTGGGTAGCCTAAATAATAAACATTTATTGTTACAGTACTGGAGGCTAGTAGGCTAAGAGCAGGGTGCCAGCCTGGTTGGATTATGGTGAGAACCTGCTTACTGGTTCATAGCCATCTTCTTGCATCCTCACATGGTAGAAAGAGGGCAAGAGAGCTCTCTGGGGACCCTTTTATAAGGATGCTAATCCCATTCATGCGACCTTCACCCGCATGACCTAATTATATCCCAAAGGCCCCACTTTCTAATACCATTACATCAGGCATTAGGGCTTCACCATATGACCCTGGGAGGTGAGGGAAAGAAATAGTCCATTCCTTGCAATCTCCTACACAAGCAAGCATTGGGATCCAGTAGTATTGTACAAAACTAAATCCCTGCTTTTGTGGAGTGTACATTCTCATGGAGAAGACAGACAAAAATATATAAATCAATATATAACAATATTAGGTAATAATAGGTGCTAAGAAAATAAAATAAGGCAGAGTAGGAGGATGAAGAATGATGAGGATCAGGCTAGCAGGGATGACCTTGCTGAAGAGACATTGGAGCGGAGACCTGAATTAACTGGGTGCATGAGCCAGGTGGATGTCTGAGGAATTTCAAGGATGGGAAACAGCTGGTACAAAGGCTTTGCAGCTGGAACGTGCTTGGTGTGTGTAAGAAGCAACAAACTGGCCAATATGGCTGGAGAAAAGTGAGTGAGGGAAAGAATAGAAATGTGGTAAGACAGGATAATAAAGATGTTAGAAGCCATTGGCTAGTCTTGAGTAAAAGGATATAACCTGATTTCTATTTTAAAAGGCTCCCTCTGGTTTCAGTGTGAAAAATTGACTGTAGAAAAGAAGGGATGCAAGCAAGGTGTATTGCTCTGGATTCTTCAGAGAAACAGAACCAATAGAATTTATGTGTTTACTTATTTGTTAATTGTAAGGAACTGGCTCACATGGTTACGGGAGCTGAGAAGTGACACATCTGTAGTTGCAAGCTGGAGACCTTAAATCCGAGTGCAAAGTCAGAAGAAAAATGCCCCAGCTCAAAGGCAGGTCAGGAGAGAAATTCTCCCTCACTCAGCCATTTTTGTTCTCTTCAGGCCCCGATTGGATGGGATGAGATCCACCACAAAGGGAAGGGAAATCGTCTGTGTTCAGTCTACTGATTCAAACATTACTCTCATCGGGAAACACTCTAACAGACACATCCAGAAGATGTTTAACCAAATATCTGGGCAGCCCTGTAGCCCAGCCCAGTGGACACATAAAATTAACCACCACACAAGGAGAGCAGTAAAGAGGCAATTGCATAGACCTGGCCAGAGCTGATCTACTAGTGGTTTGGGCCAGGAATGTTGCCTGGACCTGGGGAGAGGTGGTTAGATTCCAGATGCACTTTGAAGGTTTGGCATCGGGGTGAGAGGAGTCAAGGATCACACTGGAGATTTCGGTGTGAACGTGTGAATCGCGTTATTAGGGAGCTAGAGAACACCAGGGGAGAAATTAGTTTTGGGTGTTGAATACAAAATTTGGCTTTGGACCTATTAGTCTTGAGAGGCATATAAAACATCTAAGTGGAGATTTCAGGGAGATGGATGAGACTAGAATGTAGAGGACAGGGCTAGAGATAAAAATCAGGCGTCTTTAGCATAGAAAGAGTATATGAAGTCCAAGTCTTCAGGGAGACTAGTCTGGAGAGTCGTCTGAGGCCTGAGACCTAGAGCTCTCCAACAGCAGAGATCAAGGCCAGTGTCAGAGCAGGCAACCAGGATGTGATTTCCTGGAAGCCAAAGGAAAAATAGGGGCTTACCAAGGAGGGAGTGAGCAAGTGTTTGAAAGGCTGCCTAGAGATTAAGTAACATGAGGCCTGAAGGTTTTCCATGATATTTGGCTCCATGTGATGGAATAGGACAGATCCCTTGGGGGCACCCTCCCAGTTCAGGGAGACTGCCAGTTGCCTATTGAAGATGTTTTCCTCTTTCTTACTCACAGAACCCCAGTTTTTTTCCACGGTGGTAATGTGTCTACCTCCTTTGCAGCTAGAAATAATCTTACGGCATAGGACTAGTCAATTAAGGACTAACAGAAGGCTTGGAATGAGGATTTTTGGAAAGTTTTTAAAGCAGACTAACTCAGCTGGCTTGAGTGTCTATGTCTCTTAGTTCATCCTTTTCTTCCTGCCTGAAGCCTAGGGATGATGGCTGGAAATGTGGTGTCCATCCTGACAGAAAAAGGACTGTGGACACCCCATAAATAAGGTGGATAGACGCTGGAAAAGCCCAGATCGCCCGATGACAATATAGAACTTCGATGCCAGTCTTCGGACTACTTACCTTTTGACTTTTTTTCTGTGGGGAAAAAAGTTGTTTAACTGTCTTGCATTTATTTTTTGTTACTTGACAAGAGAACCTAATCCTAACTGGTACCCCGGTTATGCAGCATTTCCCTTGGCTCTCCCTGCCAAAGAGGCCCTCGTCCCACACGGCGGCCACAATGTGCGCCTGGAGGCACAGTCCGCGGTTCCAGGGCCGGCTGTGCTACTCGCACACGGGAGCGAGCCTTTGGTCAAATCAACTGATCGCACTTCAAACTCAACTTTTCTTATCTGTAAAATGGGTGTGTGAGCAGGGTTAACCTCTGCCTGTTTTTAACGGCCTTATGCTTTTTTCTTCAGAATGTTTTTTTTTTTCTTGGAAAGCAGTAAGCTGTACCAGCTGTCCTGCTTGAAGTAAATGTGAATGCATTACATCTCTGGAACCCAGACTAGATCAAGTCTATGGGAAAGATTCACGACCAACAACAAAAAGAAACTCTTACAGAGCTTTAGCTATGAAAAAAGAGAAAGCTTCATGCGTTTTAGTGGCTTGAAAACCAAGTCTGGTAAAGCAAAGCAAACCAAGAGCAAAAATTTCAAGTGTAAATAAAAATCAGGTGCCCTGCATTTAAAGGCCTTGGTTTGCATTACAAAGTCAAAGCACTTGCGTGGAAGGGCTGGGTGACGTGCACAGGTGCGGGTTTATAGCAGGCTTTAGTAATGCTGCTAGAGACACTGGCAGAAGCCACCAGTGTCTGAGAAGAGTGGGCAGTTTTGTGTCGGTGGACTTGGATTTGAACTGGCTTCCTGCTCAAGACTGAGGCTTCTTTTTCAGGTCAGTGAGGTTGACGTTGGAACCGACGGAGAGGGGAGAGAGAGAAAGACAGAGAGAGAGGGAAGCGGGTGAGGGTGGGGGTGGGGCAAAGGAGAGATGAGAAGCCTGAGTAGGAGGGGAAAAGTGTTCCCTCTCAAAGACAATGACTTTCAGTGTCTCTCTAAACACTGATACTTAAAATGCCGCATACCAAGTGCTAGTACTAAGAGTGGGTTTTTCCTGTTAGAAACTTTTCCTTTTTTTTATTATTATATTTTTAATTGAACTTACTGTGGTGATATTGGTTAATATAATTATGTAGGTTTTAAGGTTGCAGTTCTATAGTACCTCATTTGTATATTCTATTGTGTGTTCACCACCCAAGTCAAGTCTCCTTCCACTATCATTTATTTCTTTTTTACCCTTTCCTACCTCCCCCAACAATTTTCTCTGGTAATCACCATATTGTTGTCTATGAGGTTTGGGTTTTTTGGTCTGTTTTGCTTAATTCCTCACCTTTTTTTACCCAATCCCATTATCCCCTCTCCTCAGACAGCTGTCAATCTATTCTCTGTATCTACAAGTATTTTGACTTTGTTAGTTTATTTTGTTTATTAGATCCCACATTTAATGAAATCATATGGTACTTGTCTTTCTCTGACTGGCTTATTTCACTTAGCACAATGCTCTCCAGGTCCATGCTTGCTGTCACAAAAGGTAAGGTGTCCTTGTTTTTACAGCTAAGTAGCAGTCCATTGCATAAATGTACCACAGCTTTTTTATCCACTCATCTACTGATGGGCACTTGGGCTGTTTCCAGATCTTGGCGATGAACATAGGAGTGCATATACTCTTTTGAATTACTGTTTCATGTTTCTTAAGAGATACCCATTAGTGGAATTGCTAAGTCAAAAGGCAGTCCCATTTTTAATTTTTTTAGGTTTTCCACAGTGGCTTCACCAGTCTACATTCCCAAAAATAGTGCACAAGGGTTCCCTTTTCTCTACATCCTCACTAACACTTGCTGTTTGTTAATTTATTGATGATAGCCATTCTGATAGATGTGACGTGAGATCTCATTATGGTTTTAACTTGCATTTCTCTGATGATTAGTGAAACTGAGCACCTTTTCATGTCTATTTGGGGAAGTGTCTATTCATGTCCTTTGCCTGTTTTTCACTGGGTTGTTTATTTTTTGATGTTGAGTTGTATAAATCCTTCATAAATTTTGGATATTAATCCCTTATCAGCTGTATCACTGGTGAATATGGTCTCCCTTTCCTGTAGTCCTTACACTTGTGGAGAGGAGGCCTCTTCTCCACAGGAGACCTTAGATGAGGCTGGATACGTAAAGCTGGCTGACAGCGTGGGGGACACTGCTGTGGAGGCCCCGTCCATCTGATGTGCAGTTGAGCTGGTGCTGGGCATCACTTGTATTCTATTGACCCCTTTCTTCAACTGTTTTGTGTGTAAACAACGATTTTGTACCTCGTCAGTCTTATTCTTGTTGGGGCAGGACTGGCCTCTTGAGGCTATCAATATCTGCCACAGGCGAGCCGCAGGCTTCATTCCCAGGAACGACCGCGCAGCCCCTGGGGTCTGGTGACTCTAGACAGTGCTCTGTGCAGCTAATGGCAGGGAGCTGGAGACGCCTTCTTGTGCTACCCTGTCCAGAGCTGTTTACGTTTGGAAAAAGGAGGGCCCGGAGACAATGGCTTAGCTGAAAGCAGGATTATGCTGATGGAAGGATTTCAGACAATGTGACGTCAATTATATCTCAGTTTTTGAAAAAAGACAATGTTGCAAGTAGATGGAATAGGTCTTTTAGAAATTGACACACTTGCCAATTTCTTCCTATCACAGCACCTTGGAACCCGCTCCATCTATGCTTGGAGGCTGCTGCTCCTTCTGGTCCCTTAACTGGCTCCCAGAGCCAAATAGGAAGATGGAGATGAAGAGTGAAGTGATGATAACTCAGAGTCCCCTCACAAAGCCAGGCGCGCTGGTCCTCCTCCTTTCCACCCCCGACCTCCTAAGAATTCTTTCATTACTCTATTCCACTTATACAAATATACTGCCATACCAAATTTGCACAAGATACTACACTGGATTCTGGCTATGTAGTAAGCAAGACATACAAGGCACTCGCCCTCAGAAGAGATGATAGGAAGCAAACAAACATTGTAAGGAGGGTGGTGAATGTAATGGAGTCAGTGGGGGAGGAGTGACGAGGCAGGGAGGTCAGGGAAGAATGCTGGGGCCGAAACCTTGGGGAGATGAAGACGGAGCCATCCATGCAGAGTTGGAGGGAGGACCTCAGCTTCAGGGAGAGCAAGAACAGATGCCCTGAGGTGGGAAAGAGCCTTGTTTGTGGACAGACAGGATGGCAGTGTGGCTGGAGTGCATGGAAAGTGACTGGGGAAAGGGGTGAAAGAGTCAGGGTGGCAGGTAGACGCCAGTGCCTGCTGGGCCCTGTTGCATAGGTTGTGAGAAACCACTGAGGTTTCCACAGTAAGAGAGCAGTAGCTTGATATAATTTATGCCTCTGTTCCAAGACCACAGTGGCAGCCACAGGACAGTGCATTGTGTGTTGCAGCTGGAGGGGAGAGAATGACGAGTGCTTGCTGGAGACTGCGAATTCCTCCCTCAGCCCCTTCCGCGGGGCTGCAACAGGGGAGGCGAGCGTCTGTGCCGGGGGAGCATGCGTTGGCTTCATCCCCACTCAGAACTCATTCCCCAGTCCCCAAAGGTGCCTGATTTCCCTTAGAGGCCGGTGTGTCTCTTGTGCTGAGGGTACGTGGCCATCATCTTGACATTGTTAATCGACCTCCTAGCAACACCTACTGTCATCTGTATATTCCTATTTCCTCGTCTCACATTGCTGCCACTTGTTGTTCAGCTTCTGCAAAGACTATCCGGGAACAGGGAGTGCTGGGAATTTTGCCTCATGCTTAGAGAAATTTCACTTGGCAAGAATGTCCTAGAATCCAGGCCAGAGAGCATTTGAACATCATTACCCGAAGCCACATAAAGCATAGCTTTCAGTGTTCTGCTGTAGGGCTGTACTGCCTCTGGGTCTTTGATTGGCTCAGCCAAGCCACCTTCTACTTGCCCACTCATGACGAACACCCTGGAGTTATGTCAGCAACTGTCATGTTCTCCTCACTTATTCCCATTCTGTTTTCAATCTCATGTACTGAGATTCTAACCCTAGACCCTGTGGACCTGACTGTTATCCCCGATGATGACCATTTGTGGATGGTGTGTCTGTCCTTCCCCACCTCTGCCACTATGGAACCTTCCCATAGCCCCCACTGTTTAATGTTACCCCGGATTTCCTGTGAGAAAGGCTTGGCGACAGCCTCTGCCCAGGTGAGTCACCTCACTCCCAGGGATCCACCCATCAGGTCTAAAGTTGTTTTTGCCCTTTCTCCCAGGAGTCTGAGTATGTCCTCCTAAAAACGGGACTCACAGCTGGCCCTGATATTCTAGAATTCCCGAGGCAGGCATGAAAATTAGATCTAAGCTGTGACCTGCATTTCACACGTGTAAAAAGAATGTGTAAGGAGCCATCATGTGTGAAAACAGCCTCGTATCTTCACAGTCACTTTTTAAATACCACTAATTGCTTTATGATTTCAACTTGAACAAATGCATTACTCAAACAGCCATTGAGATAGGTGAGAAGATAGTATCACGTCTGAGTCACCAGCACAACACCCATATCTTGAATGACAAGGTTTCTTTTTCCCCCTCTCACTCTCTGGACACTCTGACCTCAGAAGTGCTGAGATTGGAACAGACCATTGTCTAAATCACACCTGTGAGTTTCTGCCTTGCTACCTGATAGACTCTAGCTAATAATATAATTAATGAGAAACAGATTCAGCAGAAGCAAGCATGACTGTCTTGCTCTTTAAAGGCTTGGAACCAAGCCACCAAATGGTTGATAGATCATTTCCCCGTATATAGGGAGAGAAGGGAAATTATGACTCAGAGGTTAATTGTTTCCTATAGGATGCAAGAGGAAGAGGGGAGTTCAGGCTTGTAGTGTTTTGTTTTTATTTTTGTGAAAAGGACTGAAGACACCTAGGTGTGTACTCATAATAGTAGGGGCTGTGAGAGAACTGAGAATAGAAAGGCACGTGGATAAAATTTTAAAAAATCCAAAATTCGTCACTGATGCACAAATGTTCTTTTGCCAAGAAAGAATGGGCGTAATAAATATTTCAGTGTATTGACTATGTGTGATACTGTTGAACAAATGTCTCAATGTGCCCAGGAGTCATTTTATTCTCTTGTCATGTGGGTCACTGAAGTAACTGGCTGAGCGGCAGTGTGGTGCATAGAGGCGATGTGGAACAGACACTGGCTGAGAGCAAGGAGGGCTGGGTTCTGTATCACGTGAGGGCAAGAGGCCATCGGAGACCTCTGTACAAGAGGCCTCCCTGGTGGAAGACAAAGACCCAGGGACTGGCGGTGCCCTGAGCAGTAAGTTAATCAAGACAATTAGAGCTGCACTCGAAGATCGGCCCCACTCCAAACTGAGATAAACATTGACAATAAGTTTTTTAATTACAGGGGAATAAACCTACTCAGTTTCATGGTAACCCCTTGTCCCTGATAGGACATGCCTTCTCGGAGAACATCCAGCATACCTCCACACAAAGCAGATATTTGACCCCTTACGCTGTAGCCTGGTGGAAGATGCAAAATGTTTACTGGGCATGAAAAGTTGGCATAAGTGCAGCCATTTTAAATAGGTGTAGTACAGCCATTCCAGAGGAACTGCCTTGCTCATCTTACTCCTGAAACCTTTGGAAAGTTTGAACTGAGCAAAATTAACCTTTGGACTGGGCCAGAGCAACACTGTATTTCAAACAATACCATTGTGGAGAAGGCAGGTAGAAGTTTGATTAAGTGAGGTAAGCTGCTCCGCCCCAGTCCAAAGAAAAGCAGACACCCTGATTACCCACCTGAAAATTAAAGTCATTCTGTAGAATTACCACCACTACGTATAGCTAGAGAATAACTTAGCTCATCCGCACCTACAGGAAGTCCTTCTTTGACTTATCAACACCAATATAAATTTCCTCCTTTTATTCATGGAGTCATTCCCCTTCCCTTTCTCATAAAAATCCCTTGGCTTCATCCCCTCACTGGAATAGTATTTAGGTTTCTCCTTGAATCAGTGCTTTCTGGGTAGCTATTCTTCTTGATCTCAAATAAATGCCTGTTGGCTTTTTACTTTTAGGTTAACATGGGTCATTCTTGTCTACCTTCACCAACTATGTTATGTCCTAAGGCCTTTGGGTTCCCTTCTGAGAAGTATCAGTTTTCCTCCCTAACGCGGGTATGCAGACCTCCAGGCTAATTCTTAAGGGCTCTGGGGTTACTGCCGAATTAGAAGAAATTGCATTATGCAAATTACAGATGCGATTCAGTATTAATGTAAAGAGGAATTGGTGTTTTACAAATAGTAGTCAGTGGTAATTGTAAAATAGTACTTATAGCATTGTGTATGGAAATGGCTATAAATTCTAATGAAGCTTGTTTCAGATCCCTCTTAAACTGCAGTCTGCCTCTAAAGCGCAGAGGGCTGGGGAGGGCCTATTGGGTCTTGAGATTGTGGAGAAGGGAAGTAGAAGTTTGATTAAGTGTAGGTTTAAAATTCAAAGACACTTGAGTTGAGAATTCCTTGAACAGTTCTTCAGTTTCAGCTCGACTTTAAGAGACACTCTATTAATAGTCCATAAACAGTTTTGCAAGTAGCTACTGCCGACTAACTCGTATTTCTAATGTTATTTCCTATATGCCCTGTGCAGAATAGAGGTTGAGTCTCTGTTATAGTAATTGGGCTGCCCAGAGTCAACCAAACCCACAGATCTGACTCATAGCTGATCCACCCTTCTGAATGCTTGTAACCTAAGAACGACCTAAAGCCAGAAAGGCTGGTAATTCCTGGAACTTCACTATTAGACTCACAGGCCTCCATAAACCACAAAATGGACAGCACCCTGAGGTTGCATCAGATGTGAATCAGCCTTTGGAAGAGGGCTGTGTGTCAAGGACTCCTCGCAGGTCAGTTACCCCATTTCTAGACACAACCTGGGGACAGTTAGAGCAATAGCAACACATTTCCTGAAGTTAAAACTGCTTTTGAGTCATAACTTTACTATACAACTACCAGGGGGGGCTAGCCAGAGTATCCAGCTAGTGTAGCTCTCTTAAATGACTGAGAGCAAATCATTTCACATCTAGGTACTGAGTTCCTGACATTTGTAAAATGAAGGCCTTAGACTCAATAATGACTAGTAAATGATAAAATTCTGTTAAGATTTATGATAAGAAACATGGACTTTTAGGAAGTTAAGTCTTAAGAAGAAAAGTCTAGACTTATTTCATCTGCAACTCCCTAAGGTATTTCCCAAATGATTCGAATAAGTCAACACTGGAGTTATAGTGGGTTGGCCGAAAAGTTATTTAGTTTTCTCCATAAGATGGCTCTAGTAGTACTTAGTTGTCTTTAACTTCATTTGAAACAATTTTGTTAGACTGTATTTTGACAGCTATCATATCAGCATGCATTTAAAAATAACTTATCAAAATTGGTGAAATTTTGTGCAGTCATTTTAATATTGAAGATGGAAGAAAATATGCAACATTTTCAGTGTATTTTGCTCCATTATGTCAAGAAAGGTAAAAATGCACCTGAAATGCAATAGGAGACTTGTGCAGTGTATGGAGAAGGTGCTGTGACTGATCGAATGTGTAATAAGTGGTTTGTGAAGTTTCTTGGTACTATTGACGATTTGGCCCAATACTTCTTTGCTGTGGGGCTGTCTTATGCATTGGAAGATGTTTAGCAGCACCCCTTGGCCAATAGTGGGAGATAGCTGACATACTCAAAATATCTAAATCAATGAAGTTATTCGTAAAAATGTGTCTTTTATTTTACAGAAAAAAACCTAAATGGACTTTTTGGCCAACCCAATAAATAAAGATGCTTAAAATTGATATAGAACCTTTTGGGATTTCCTTAATACACACTTTATAAAAACTCCAGTTAAAAAAAAAGTATAAAATTTAGCCCTGGACACTATGGCTCAGTTGGTTGGAGCATCATCCCATAACCAAGAGACTGTGGGTTCAATTCCTGGGTAGGGTACATACCTAGGTTGCAGTTTTGATCTCTATTCCAGACACCTAAGGAAGGCAACCAATCAATGCTTCTCTCTCGCATAGATATTTCTCCCTTCCTTTCTCTAAAGGCAGTGAAAAAAAATGTCCGCTGGTAAGGATTTAAAAAATAAATAAATGAAATAAAGGTAGAATAAAATTCCTCTGTTGGACAAAAAAATTTATATTGTAAGAAAAGTTATTTTGGTTAATGTCTGACATTCTCTAACAATGGTAGTTTTATGAAATAGTGTAATTGACTTGCTGTCCATTAGTGGACTTAAACTCACACCTTCAGTAAGCAGGATCAGTGGGGATATAGTGTTTTTTCCTTCTTTCTCAACTCTAACAACACCAAATTCAGTACTCTAAATATAGTCAGCATTCAATAAAAATTTCATTATTGACTGAACAAGGTGTGTGTTTGGGGGGGGGCATTGCTACTTGTTTGGACATGCCCCCCTGATTAAATTCTGCTTTTGCCTTTCTAGCTAACCAAACAGTAAAGTAAATGTAGTGAATTTGATCTTCCCCCTAAAAGGTCAGTGGCTGCAAATGAGATCCAGTGTGAAAATATTAATAGGATTTTTATGTGTATTCCATCAGGGGGATTAAAATCTAGGTATCTCCCCCATAACCCCCTAGAATTTTTTCTTACAGTCCCAACATTTCAAGAACAGCACCCATACATTCATTGACAATTTCCACTTATGTTCTCAAAAGGTAATTGTTACCTATTGCATTAGTCAGGGTCCTTCAGAGAAATGGAATGAATAGGATGTATATGCAAGACAGAGATTTCTTTTAAGGAATTGGTTCACTGATTATGGGGCTGGAAAAATCCAAAATCAGAGGGGCACGTAGGTGGGCCAACCCAGCGAAGACTTGATACTGCAGCTCAAGTCTGAAGGCAATCTGGAGGCAAATTCCTTCTTCCTCAGGGGACCTCAGTCTTTTCTCTTGATTGGATGAGGCCCATCTCCGTTGTGGAGGGCAATCTGCTTTACTCAAGGCCTACTGATTTAAATATTATATCTAAAAAAAGAATATTCTCGTGACAACATCCAGACTAGTGTTTGACCCAACATCTGGACACCGAAGCTAAGCCAAGTTGACACATAAAATTAACCACACATATCAAAGAAGAAAAGGGATTTTGACCTATTACAGTTATCTTCTGCAAGTTCTCTAGTTTTATTATTTCTTTTTTTAGTCCTCACCCCAGGATATGTTTATGGATTTTTGAGAGAGAGAAAAGGGGAGAAAAAGAGAGAAATATTGATATAAGGGAGAAACCTTGGTTAGTTGCCTCCCTTATGCACCCCAACTGGGATTTGAAACCACAACCTAGGTATGTGCCCTGACTGTTAATCAAACCCATGACCTTTCGGTGTCTTGGACGATGCTCCAATCAACTGAGCCCTTTAGCCAGGGCTCCAATGTCTTTCTTTTTTAAAAAAGATTTTACTT
This sequence comes from Pteronotus mesoamericanus, assembly GCF_021234165.1. NCBI lineage: Eukaryota > Metazoa > Chordata > Mammalia > Chiroptera > Mormoopidae > Pteronotus > Pteronotus mesoamericanus. The sequence continues at coordinate 16,865,415 of NW_026555329.1, read as the reverse complement.
CTTTATTTTTAGAAAGAGAAGAAGGGAGGGAGAAAGAGAGGAAAAGGAACATCGATTGGTTGCCTCATACATGTGCCCCAACCAAGGACTGGACCTGCAATCCAGGCATATGCCCTGACTGGAATTAAACCGGCAACCTTTTGCTTTGCAAGATGACGCCCAACCAACTGAGCCATACTGGTCAGGGCTAATTTCTTTCTTTATTTAAAATATTCTACACATAAAAAATTATTCTTATGTCAATGGTTTTTCTGATTTTAGAAAGAAAATATATTTTTTTAGGCCTTTCATTGTCTCTTCTCATGGAATCCTACTTCAAATTATGTTTATTCTCTCTATAGCTGTTATACATCGGTGCTAGGATGCATAGAAGACAAAGCATGATTTCTGACACTCAGGGAGCTACAGTTTGTGAAGAGTGTACAGGAGACTGTTGCCAGATTTTGTGCTTGCTTTTCTGGGTTGCTTGTTTTTGCACAAGGACAATAGAGGAAGCAACGGTTTAATAAAGGAGTTAGCTTATTGGTGGTGCTAGCATATGCTAGTCCTGTTTGTTTTCTCTGTGTGGTACACATGTTCTCCTTCCATATCAGTCAGAAATTTGATTTCCCCTGCCACTGAGGCTGAGGTCACATGGCCTAAAATGGTTTGTTATTTCATTATCCAAGCCCTTCTCCATAGCACACACTCGGCTAAATAAATTTAGTCTCCCAGTAAAACTTGTTGCCTAAGGAAATGAAATTACCTCAATGGCTGTTTCTCTTTTGCTTGCAACTTTTTTGTGTCTAATTCATTAAAATTTTTAAAATTTTTCAATTACAGTTGACATTTAATATTACATGAGTTTCAGGTGTATAGCACAGTGGTTAGGTACCTACGTAATTTACAAAGTTATCCCCTAATAAGTGTAGTGCCTACCTGATACCAAACATATTGACTGGATTCTCTAAGCTGTGCTTTACATCCTTGTGACTATTTTGTAATTGCCAATTTGTACTTATTTCCTTCACTCTTTTCACCCAGCTTCCAAACCCCTCCCGCCTGATAACTAGCAATTTGTCATTTGTATCTATGAATTTGCTTCAGTTTTGTTCTTCATTTATTTGCTTTTTGATTCCACATGTAAGTGAAATCATATGATACTTGTCTTTCTCTGTCTTACTTACTTTACATAATACCCTCTAGGTCTATCCATGCTGTCACAAATGGTAAGATTTTATTCTTATTAATGGCCAAGTAATAGTTCATTGCATTTATGTACCATATCTTCTTTATCCAATCATCTATTGGTGGACACTAGCGTCTAGTTTGTTTGTTTGTTTTTTTCAATTGCAGTTGACATTCAATTTTATTTGATATTAGTTTCAGGTATACAACATAGTTGTTAGACATTTATATAATTTACAAAGTAGTCCCCTCGATAAGTTTAGTACCACCTGGTACCATACACAGTTATTACAGAATTATTGACTATGTTCCCTCTGCTGTCCTTTATATCCCCTGGACTGTTCTGTAACTACCAATTTGTGCTCCTTAATTGCTTTCACCTTCTTCACCCAGCCTACCAACCGCCGTCACCTCTGACAACCATCAGTTTGGTTTCTGTATCTGTTTCTGTTCTATTTGTTTATACTGTTTTTCCAATTCCACATATAAGTGAAATGATATGGCATTTGCCTTTCTCTGTCTTCCTTATTTCACTTTCTATTTGCAACTTTACATTTTACTTACTACTTTATGTTAATTAAGCTCCAGATTTTTTTTATTTTTTATTGTGTTAAAGTACACATAAATTAACCATCTTAACCACTTTCAAATGTATAGTTCAGTGGCATTAAATACATTCACATTGTTGTGCAGCCATTACCAGCATCCATCCCCATATCTCTTCGCATCCTGTAAACCTGAAACTCTATACCTATTAAACAGCACATTTCTCATCCTCCCCGCCCCTGGCAACCACCACGAAGCTGTATGTCTTTATGATTTTGACCACTTTATGATTTTATGTATATTGCATATATGAAGTCATATAATATTTGTCTTTTTGTGTCTGGAATTGAGCTCCATATTTTTAAGTGGATTTTATGGCTGTACCTGTAGTCGATTGGGCTGTGTCTGTCTGGTGATGGAGTGGACAATGATGGGCCTGTGTCGCTGAGGTCAAAAAAAAAACCTCCTTTCTCATGGTAGCACTCAGGTTTGATTAGGTAGCTCTGGTCCTGTCCCCTCAGAGCCAGTGGGGCGTTAAGCCCAGACTTTTAACTTGGCCTTTATGCTCCAGGCATTGCTGAGAAGCCACTGTCAACAAGAAGTGAATTCTAGGAGCTGGCATTCTAGCACACACACCTCCTGGAATTAGGAGCATTTGGCAGTGGCTCTGGCAGGTCTTCCTTCCCCTCACTGACATCAATGGGGAGGAAGCGACAGAGGGGCTGGGTGTAGATAAGGTCATGGACAGAGACCTGGAACTTTCAGAAATGTCCCGGTCTAGAGGACGGATAGCACCTTTTGCTTTCTAGTCCTATTGTCTAGGCCAGGGGTGTCCAGTCTGCAGCCCAGGGTGGCTATGAATGTGGCCCAACACAAAATTGTAAATTTACTTAAAACATTATGACATATTTTTGGGATTACGTGTCACAGTGTATTCAATGTGTGGCTCAAGACAACTCTTCTTCCAATGTGGCGCAGAGATGCCAAAAGGTTAGACACCCCTGCTAGGCCTTGTCAAGGGAGTAAAGCAAGCTGTCATCGGTTTCACCCCTTCTAGATCTGAGAGAGTCCTTTCCTAGTTCCACTCAAAATCCTCCCACCCTTTTCCTTTCCACATTTTTCTCTGCTCCAAGGCATAAGCCTCATTCCTTATCTCTGGCCAGGACACAGAGTTTGAGAAACCCTGCATTCTGCTCAGTGTGAAGAGATCTGGGTTTTAGATGGTGACAGGCACGTCTGAAATTGCTCTCTAAAGTATTGGGGGAGGGAAACAGAACCCAAGTTTCTCAATTATCTTCATCACATGCGTAAAATTCCAGTGTAGCATTAGATCCTAGAATGGTTCAGAGTGAAAATTCCAGGGGAAATGGAATTACTGAAAAACAGAGCCAGAGGCATATACAATTTAATAAAATTACAGAACAACCCCAGATTCTGCAAGTAGGAAAAAAAAATCGTTGATATAAGACGTGTTCTGGCTTTTTAAAATGGTCTTTACACATTCTTTATATATTCTGAAATTAAATGTTTTATTACATTTAGATGACTTCTGCACATTAACCATCAGTTTGAAATGTGACTCCAGGGCAAATCCTCTGTGCTTCTCTTCATATCTTTTACTCTCCCAGTTCCTCAGAGAAATTACATTAGCTTGAGTCTTTAAAAAAATCACCATAATAAAGAAATTGCAGTCGCTCCTATTCTATATGAGGCAAATAAGAAATGCATAATGAGTTCCATCTCTCCCCATTGGCATATCTCATGGGAATCATAATTACAAGGATGCTTCAGGAGCCTTGAATCAGAGCAAGGGACTTGGTGGGATGAGGCAAATGTCAGCCGGCATGAGTCTGTGGCAGCCCAATGCATCTCTCCACGGCAGGGTGGATCTGTCACTGGATGTGGCTACCAGCTGATATGCCCCCACCTCCTCTGTCCGGATGGGATGGGCACCACCATATGCAGTTTTAAGATAAATTTAAAATAATTTTGTTTTGCAAATCTGTTGAGACATGAAATACCTCTTGACTCGAGATAATTTTGCAAAGACACAGCCAGTAGAATTCATCACTGCTGTACATGTCCTTCCTACTTGTCTGGGTCAGTTTCCTCTCTCAATGCTGCTGCTGTTGGTGCAGCACTTCCTTAGACTGGAGGGAAATGCCACAGGCCATCACAGGCAGGTAGGTCCAAACCATGGGAAGCAAAGATGAAGTGGGAAAACTGAGGTGGGGAAAGAAATACAACCAGAAGAGGTGAGAAGGTGAGAGGCAGGAAAGGGAAGAAAAAAGTGATTTTTTTTTTTTTTGGGAGGAACCGCTGGGATAAAAACTGATTTTTAAAAGGACCTGTTTTTGTTGGAAGTATAAATTGCCTGCAAACACCGCTTCAGTGATCAGTTTCTTCACAGCAATTTAGACTACCCAAGGGATTGAGCTGGGAACAAGCCTGCATCATCACCCTAGACGGATCTAACAAAAATACCTGAGGCAGGTTGCTCCCTTTCTGTGTATTTTTCATCCATAATCACAAGATCACTAGCATTTGCAAAGTAGAATGAAAATAAAGATAGAGACATGACTAGCCATGATGGTATCCAGCAAAAGCTACTAGTTGTGGTGGGGTTTTCTTTCCCCTCCTCAGCTCTGTCCTTCCTTCTCTTTTCTGTGCCATTAGGTATCGACATCCATCTGAATACATCAAAATTGCTAGAACATAATAGGCAAGAAAATTTATCTGTAATTTTCTTCAGGTTTAAGCACTTTTGTCAAGGGATTATCAGACAAATAACATTATTCAGTGCTATATGCTAGGTTAAATAGACAGTCTGATTTGGTTTTTGTCTAAACTTGCTAGATGGGTATTATTTTTTTCATTTTATGGACAAAGAAACATTTCAGAGAGATTAATTGCCTATACTCTCCTTGCTAATGAATGGAATGGTGATTCAAACCCACATCTCTTTGACTTAAACCTTTTTCCATCCTAATACCTGTTCCCAATGTGGGGAGTATTCTTTGAAGAATCAATTCTGAAACCTCTTAGAAAGACATAGTAACTTCAGCAAACTTGCTCTTAAGACACGTATGATATAATTAACAGGGTAGACACACTAGTAATGTGGCCTAGGGCTAAGGTTACTTAGCCTTCCTGTGCTTAAATTGCTACAACTGCAAAATTGCATTAATAATACTAACCACACAACAACAAATAAAGCAATTGAACAGACTCGAGAACCCAGAAACATATCACCCAGATCTGCTCACCTGATTTATGACAAAGATGATACTTAAGTGCAGTGGAAAAGGATAGTCACTTCAATGAATGGGACTCAGTTAACTGGTTAGAAATATGGGGGAAAAAATCTGGATCTGCACCTCACACAATACCTCAAAGTCAATTCCAAATAGACTGAAGAGTTAAATGTGAAATGTAAAGCAACAAAATTTTTATAATAATAATAGAGTATCTCTGTTATCCAAAAATAAGCAAAGATTTCTTAAACAGAACAGAAAAAAACTGACAAATAGGACTATATTATAAGAGGAAGATGATGAAAGGCCTTACTATTAAGAGAGTGAACAGGTAATTCACAGAGTAGATAGAGAGGGTTTTTTGTTTTCATTTTGTTGTTGTTGTTGTTTTGCAATACATACACCTGTCTCAAATTCAAAATATTAAAGCATCTAAAAGTCAATTTAAAAAGCAGATTGTTATGAAGATTAAATTAAGGTGGTTTAGAATAGGATTTGGCACACACTACACATTTACTTCATATATGCTCATAGCATTACTGGAACAAAAGTCCAGGACCCTCCTGTTTTGCATTTCTGTCCTATTCCCAGCCTATATGTCTTATACACATAATTATGTATATGGTTATACATAGTTTTACTATGGTTACTATGGTATCCATGGTAATAAGTTACTAAAAAGATAAATCTGTGCAATAGGATTCAAAATATGTGTTCGACAACATGAAGAGTAGCATTTATTTTTCCAGCATTTCAGTGTTTATTCTTTGTCTCCTATTGTGTGCTGATGGGAACGGTGTAAAGTAAGGAGCAATGTTACAATCTAAATTCAGCCTAAAGAGGGCCTTACACTTACTCCACCATCCCTCCCTCAGGGAACAACCATCTCATAGACCTCTCATTCCTAGAGCACCGTCAAGCCCTGGAGAGCCTCTTGCCCAGGGATCCTGAGCCCAGGGCCTCTCCCCTGAGTGTTCATTCTCCAGCCAGTCTGAAGCTGCAGAGGGATCAGAGTCTCCGCGACCACTTTACATTTGACCTCTTTGAAGACCCTCTGAAAGGAGGGCGCCTGTGTTCCCGCATCCGCTAAAGGGCTTTGGGGACTGATATGCTCAGTCTTGCAGTTCTCATAACCCACACCCCTGTTTTTAGCACCCACCGCCCAAGTCTTGCCTCAACCTAAATGACTTCCATTTTCATGTGGAATCCTTGCCTCATGAGTTCATGACCACTTTTCCTCTCCAGCTACCCACTTCCATGAACTTGACTTAAACTTTGTCATAACCCAAGGAGCTCCTCTGAGGTAATAAATTTAGGTATTCTACTCTTTAACTACAAAAGTATGTTCTTCCAATTCTTTTTTATTCATTCCCGTGACACTGGTTCTTTAATTTCAACAAAGCCACTAGTCACTGGATCGCTTCACTTTCCAACTATCAGCACTGTTTTCCACTGAATTGTGTTCTCCCAAAATTCTTATGTTGAAGTCCTAAACCCCAGTACCTCAGCAAGTAGCTGTATTTGGGCATGGGGCCTCTGAAAAGATAAATTAAGGTAAAATGAGGTTATATGGGTGGGCTCTAATCCCATAGGACTGATGTCTTTATAAGAAGAGGGGATTAAGACACAGATGTGTGTACACAGAGGAAAGACCATATGAAAACACAGTAAGAAGATGGCCACATGCAAGCCGAAGAGAGAGATATCAGAAGAAACCAAATCTGCTAACACCTTGATCTTAGACTACTAGACTCCAGAACTGTGAGAAAATAAATTTCTGTTGTTTAACCATCTAGATTATGGTATACAATCACCTTCCATATTTGCTTTTTTTAGTCTGATTTGTATTTCAGGAGCCATTTACCACTCTTTTGACATCCTTGTTCCATTGTCCTTCCAGTTAATTGGCCTAGCTAGTCCATGCCTGCAAGGAGGCACTGTTGGGAAAGGGGAAAAGTCCACCTCCCCCCTTTTAAGTTCTTGTGGCTGGACTAATAATAAAACACAAGATTAGATTAACAGGAAAAATACCACCTTGATAGTGTGTGCATGGGAGAATCATAAATGATGTTCACAGAGAACCAGCCAGCATTTTATACGTTTTTAGACAAAGAAACAATAAACTTGTGAAGCATTGACAGGGAAAAAAAAAGTGCTCATTAGAAAGAAGCCTAAGCAAGGTTTGGGTATTTATTGAGGAATGTAAACAAAACTTGAGCTTGGGTAGTGAATGAATAAAGAGACATCAGGATTGCTCTATGCAGTTTGGGGCAAAAGATTTACGGTTGTGAGTATGTGAAGCTCAGTTTATTACTGTATTATTTTGTATTAATTACTGTATTTTTTTTCCCACATGGACAATTTTCAACCTACTTTTGCGCAGTCCTGTATAGGCTCTTGGGCCCCGGATCTCTTAGCTGTGGCCATGTGGTTGTCCTCTCAGCCCTCCTGAGCGAGGAGGGCACCTTTCACAGGGGACGCTTATTTCCTACACCCAAAGAGGCAAGGAAGAGTCAACATGTCCTTCTTGTACCAGCTGCTTGTCGGGCAACTTTAATTCAAAATAATCAACATGCTATTGTGGAATATTTTGGGGCCTGCCATGGGCCCCAACAGCACCTTAATATGGTTGAAGAAAAAATTACACCACCATGCTAATTGGTGAAATTTTAAATAGCCTTTTATTTCCCTAGTTAGATTCCTTTCCATAGTCATAAACAGGCAAGCTTTCCACTTCTCCTCTTGCTTTTGACAAATTGCTTTGCCTCCTTTTTCTCTGAAAAGGAGCCTTCGGACAACAATTCAATCAACGCCCTGTCATCAAATCATCACGCTGTTCTGTCAGCATCGTCTTTTCCTTCTTTTTGCATGTTGCAGTGGAACTGGTATATCTGGCTAATCCTCCCTCTTGTGCTGTAGGTCCTATGTTCTCCTCCACTTCAGGAACTTCTTTCTTTCAATGATCTCTCCTCAACTTCTCCTTCTATATGACTCCTTTCCAACATCGTAATGAAGTCTGTTCCCTTAAAAGCAAAACATATAAAAACCAGCCTTTATCACTGGGGGTAAATTGATTGCCAAAAAAAAAAAAAAAAGGCCCCAATTGTTTACCCTTGCCAGGGTGCTTTGCAATTCCTTCTATCAAGAGGTAAATCTCCTCTATTCCTTGAATCTTGGCTGACTTGCGACACACTTTGGACAGCAGAATGTGGCGTCATGGTGTGCCAATCCTAGGCCTCAAGAAATCTTGCAGATGCCTGTTCTCCCTTAGAACCCTGCCACTGCCGGGTGAACTATCACACTGGAAAATGAGGATAAGTCTTACCAAACTTCTCAGCAGCATTTACCACCTCAGACTCTTCTGCTTTGGCTTTTGTGCTTAGATGCTATGCTTCTGACTCTCAGACTTCTCCCTCTGGGGAGCCTGGGCAGGTTTCTCTTGATTTCCAACCCTTTAATACTGCTACTGGTCGGGAAACATGTCCTAGACACTGCACTCCCCACTTCATAATCCTATCGGGGAGACCTCATACACCCATTTCTTTCATACAACTGCTGTTTTTATGATTTGATTTTTATTAAAAAAAGGAAAAGGTACATTATTTAATGATTACATGTGAATCACCATGCTATTTTGTTCACCAAATTTAACCACTCTATAGGTGGTTAAGAAGTAACACATGTTAAATAAGAACATTTTTTCTTCATTTGTTGAAACTGGGTACTTTTGTAATCTTGTAGATTCTTTTTATTGCACCTATATTGCTAGATATTTTCTGTCAATGTTGTGACAATGTTGTGATAGTCATTAGCCACATTGTTGTTCCCCTGTACTTAATGTGATATTTTTCTTTTGTTGCTTTCAAGATTTTCCTTTAATGTTTTTGGCTTTCAGCAATTTGGCTGTATGGTGGCTGGGTGTTTTTCTTTGTATTTATCCTGCTCACAGTCCATCAGCTTCTTGGATCTTGACGTTAATTTTGTTCAACTAATTTGAGATTACCACTAATATGTCTTCAAATATAGAGTATTTGTGATCACCCTGAAAGCTCCATCACGTCCTTTTACAGTTATTCTCAGCTCCCTATTACACTCCCCATCCCAAGGGGTCCAGAGCTTTAAATTTTGTTCCTTTCATCCTCGCAAGCTGCCAAAGCTCAAGTTTAGGACATTCTGAAATGGTAAGTGTTGTGCGGCCATCCAGCTCCAGTGTTCTACCAACATCTCTAACTTCCCACTTCCCTTTAGATTTTTTAGCCTTGTTGTCCCTCAATATCTCATTATCAATCTGAGACCTTTAAGAAATGTCTTCTACTTTTTTCAACAATTTCACTGTTTTTAGCAGGAGAATTTGCCAGCCAAAGTAGCTCTGTCTATTACTGAGATCAAAAGTCTCAAATTTTAAATAAGTTAATTTAAAAAATAAGCACAAATATTTAGTAGAGAACTTTTCTAGTATGATACTCATTCTTTTTAAAATGAAGCTAAAAAATAAAAAAGCCCTCCCTGTGAAAGGCCATACAGTGTTGTTTGAATTGAAAAGAAGACAAAGATTTTTCCGTGGTGGAAGTGGAAACCAAAGAAAGCCTATATAAAGTACCAGAAACCAAGTCAAGGCATTTAACATGTCCATGACTGTTTATATCTGATGGTTCAGAAAACCAAATGATACCATTCAATATCCTATAGCAATTAATTTGAGAGTCTATTTTTGCAGATAAAATTATGAAAAATTTATACATTTAGGAGGCTCATTGAAGCTTTATATAAACCAAAATGACCTGAGGTGGGGTAGGATTAGCACTGGGGGAAAAAAAGATTAAGAGAGATATTCATTAATTTTAAACTAACAGTTCTAGGAAAGTACAGATAACAAACATATCATGGTAAAAACTTTCCACCTCTTTGTGCCAAGACTTCATGTAAAAATTATTTGCCAGAGACTTTTGGTACTGGAAATATAAATATTATCTATAGAGTTAAATTTAAAAGCTTCCTTAATTGCTTTTCTTTATTAATTAAACACACCAGATAAATCATTTGCAAATATGTTTAGCAAAGCTGAATTATGAAACTTGTTTCCTGACTTCCTCTGCTTACACCAGATTGGTTTTCCCACAGTGATGGATATTGGTTAGTATGAATTATAATGTCCACACTAACCAAAAAGAGTGTGCACAGGCTTTCAATTAGCATTTGGCCACACTGGCCAGTGGAAGGAAATGACCAGTGTCCTTCTTGTCCCTGGTACGTTAGCCTCTTTTTATTTATTTATTTATTTATTTATTTATTTATTTATCTACCTTTTTTAAAAAAAAAATTTTTCACCCACGGACTTTTTTTTTTTTTTCATTGTTTTTAGAGAGCGAGAGGAAGGGAAAGAGAGAGAAACATCACTGTGAGAGAGAAGCATCAATTGGTTGCCTCCTGTACATGCCCGGATGGGGAGTTGGACTCACAGCCTAGGTAGGTACCTGACCAGGAATAAAACCTGCAACTCTTGGGTTACGGGTGGTCCTACCAACTGAGCCACATATGCCAGGGCATAAGGCCCTTTTTAAAATGCCTGGTTATAGTTTTCACTGGAAAAATGCAAGTCCCTCTGTCAGTAAGCAAATTATTTCTTTCCTAGGTGGGTGGGTTTAATAACTGCAAGCTTCTAAATGCCCAGGACATATCTCTTTCTGCTTCCAATGGCTATTTTAAGGAAAAATGACTGTTCTTCATATTTTACTGCTATATTTCTAAAAATGTTCTTAGTCTCTAAGTGAATCTAAGAAAGATGGTACTGCAACCTCTAACCTAAGCAGTCCCTCTCTCTTCTTTCTACTTCTTTTTACATCAGCACTTCTGTTACTTTTCCCAGCCCAAACCATTGTAGGAGTCCAAGTCTACTGCCCCAGGTTACAGTTAGTTGTCATCTTGCTTGTGCCGTAAGTAGATGCCATAAGGGCAATGCTATTTGGGAGTCAAACAAAAGGGAGTCATTTTTTCCTGGACTATTATGAAATGCTTCATTAAGGATATAATATTTATAGAATCTTATAGAATATGTAGGAGTCTGCCATGCGGAGAAGAGGTAGAGGAAACAGCAGGCATGAAGACACAAAGACAAACATACCAAAATCAAACTCAACCTAGTACATGCGAGATTAGGAAGCAGAATGGCTGGAGCATGAGGTGGGGAGGGAATGATGAAACAGAACGGAAGTGGGATTGTGAAGGGAATTACAAACCCTGCTGAGGAGGCTGGACCTCCCCGTGTAGGTAAGGGAGAACGATGCTTCGAAAAGAATCTGATTTGTACCTTAGAGAGAATGTTTTCTTTAATTCTATGAATTATTAATTGGCCCAGGGAAGAATAAACATAAGGAGAACATTTAAAGAAGTTAGAACATAGAGGAGGGAATAGATTTGAGAGAGATCTCTGAGGTCTTAGTGACTTATGGAACGTGGAAGGAAGGCGAGGGCTGAAGGCAAGCTCGGACGACTGGCTGCACTGTGATGCCGTTGACAGACACGGCGACAAGAGGAGTGAAGCTGGGCTTCAGAAAGGCTTGCAGTTATTGTTGGAACCATGCCAGCACACTTATGGGTTAAGTAATAGGATAAGAGGATAAGATCTCCACCCTCCCTTCAAATACCCAGCGTCTCTCAAGAACAGGGATGCTAATTCAATCGATCACACGCAAGTCACCAATGTAGTTACATTTACCTCTAGGCAGGGACAATGCATAGTTTCAGAACGCTGAGCACATAAGGAATATCTAGTCTCTGGAGAATCCTCTTTTTCACTCTCTCCCTCTCTCTTTCTCTCCTCTCTTCTGTCTCTCCCCCCTCCTCCCCCTCCCCCTCCCACACGATACTTTAAAAAATATTTAACAGCTTTATTGAAATATGATTGATATACAGTAAACTGCATCTATTTAAAGTATACAATTTAATGAGTTTTAAAATATGTATATACTCATTTATTTTCTGCTTCCTATTTCCAAGTTAGTTTCCATTTTGGTTTTTCTTTCTTCTACTTAATTTATACTTAATATGTTCATCCTTTCTAAGTTCTTAAAGGAGTGAGCTTACATCATGGCTTTGAAACCTTTCTTCTTTTCCAATAACTATTCAGTGCTACAAAATGTCCCCTAAGTACTACTTTAGTAGCATAATTTCTTTAAAGATTTTATTTATTTATTTTTAGAGAGAGGGGAAGGGAGGGACAAAGAGAGGGAGAAAAACATTGATGTGTGAGAGACACATCAGTTGGTTGCTTCTCATATGCCCTTAAACAGGGACCTGGCCTGCAATTCAGGAATGTGCCCTGACTGGGACTCGAACCTGTGACCTTTTAGTTTGCAGGCTGGTGCTCAGTCCACTGAGCCACACCAGCCAGGGTGCATGTCATAAATTTTGATACACTGTGTACTTATTTTCATTTAATTCAAAAACACTTTCTAACTTCATCTTCGATTTCTTTTTTGACCTATGAATCTAGAAGTGTTTTATAGAATTTTGATATATTTGAGTTTTTTTCAAATATATTTTTGTGTTTGGTTTATCATTTAATTTCATTGTGATAACAGAACATATTTGGTATGATTTGAATTCTTTTAAATGTATTGTCTCTTATTTTACAGCCCAGGCTATGTTCCTTACCCAATACTCCATGCGTCTCAAGGTCTACCAGTCAGGCTGGTGTTACAGGTGTTGTTCCTGTTTTAGTGTTGACACCTGGCACCGGTACCTCTAATCCTTTCAGTTGGTTCAGTTCCAAGTTTTGGGTAGTTTCCTTAGATGCATTCATTCGTCATTGCTCAGGAGGAGCCCTCTGCAGATCTTCCAACTTTCTGCTCTGTGAACTTCTCTCGTTTCCAGTAGTTTGTCCTCATCCTCAGATTTCTAGTCACCATGGTCTTCCTGACTCGCAGCAATTTTTCCTCAATCCAGCCAGGGTCTGCCTTAGTCCCTCTTCTATGTACTGTAGCCTGGAAACATGTAAATCAGTAAGGTGGAGCAGTTGTAGCTCTTCGTATCTATTGGGGATCACCGCTCTTCATTAACTGATATACAGTGTTTTGCAAGCTGTTGTTTCCTATATTTTGTCTGTTATGGTTGTTTCAGGAATGTGGATAAATCTGGTCCACGTTACTGTATCTTGGTTGGAAACAAAATTCCCCATCTTTCTCTTTCTTCTTTTAAGAAGCTGTAACTGTAGCCATGTCAGAGCCTTTCCCTGCATGACAGCATGAGGAGAGAGCCAGCCACCTCCTACAACCTCATTCTCCTGTCAGATGTCAGCCAGGCCAGGGGCTACAGCCCCCATCCCCCCCCCCCCACAGCCAAGGCAAGCCCGAGGGCAGAAATTTGTATTTGTCAATTTTCACAGCAGTAACAAACAATCCCAGATCTAAGTGAATGATGAAAACATTTCTTTCTTGCACACATGACATGAGGGCTGCAATAGGTCCCAGCTCTGCTGGGCTCAGCTAGCTTGGCTTGGTTCATCTGGGCTTGCCTGGGCTCGGTTCTGTGCATCTTATTCCCGAAACCAAAATGAAGAAGACATGCTATTATCTTGGTGAAGATCCAGCACAAGAGGCACAGGGCCAAAACATACAAACGCATTTAAGGCTCCTGCTCAGTCATGGCTTATTTCACATCTATACGCATTCCACTCTCCAAAGCAAAGTAATAGCCAAGCCGAAAATCAAATGTATGGAAAGTACACCCTACCTACAAGGACCATGACATGGATCGAAAAATAAATAACGATTATGATCAAACAATTATAATCTTGCATACCTCTGAAGGCTTGCTATCTCTTGCTGTATTTTCTCTGCTATGTGCTCTGCCTGCACAATGGACGTTTTTCATAGTACTGAGCACATCAGAGTGTTCCATTGATTAATTTCAGTATGACATTTGCGTGGTTCTTTTGTGTTTCCTGCACTAGAAAATAAGCTTCATAAATGCAAAGATGGCACGTGGCACAGAGTAGGCAGAAACTGTTGTATGAGTGAATAAAGGTCTTTCTCTGCTTACTTTCCCAAGGCACTAAGGAATGTGCTAGATAGCATTTGGTTAGAAACTGTTTAGGATGAAGTAACCTAGGATCAAAAGATGCTAAGTGATCAAGCCATGCTTGTCATAGAGCTCAGCCCTGGTACTTGACTCAAGCATAGCAAATGATTTGGAGTTTTGATTTCCTTTTCTGTGCACATCCTTATGCATATGTCCTCTGTGGACAGAGGAGGTGGAGTTTGGAGCAATACTCAGGTGTTCCCGGATTCTTGACATAATTCCAAGTGAATACCTTCCACAACCACACCCAGTTTTTACACTTGGCATCCTGAGCGGCAGCAGGGAAGCAGAACACTGGGTGAAAAGATCAAAGTTCCTGTGGGATGAGGCTTCTGGTGGTCTTTAGAGCTTGACATTGCATCCCCAACAGCTACAGGGCTGAGCTAGGCTCCCACAGAGTTCTAACACTTCTATTATCAAGCGTTTGGAGTTCATACTAGGTTGGCTGCCCCAGAGTATCTTGAACTGCATCCAAGAGTGAACTCCAGAAATTTGTAGCATATCCTTGATACAGTTATTCCTGGGATCCACCTCGCACATTGTTGGCCACAGTAATTTCTGGAAACTCAGCATACCCTTGGGTATCCCAAATCAACATGACCGCTTGTTTTGAAGCTGGTTTTGCTTTGTTTGTTTGGGGAGCAAACTTAGAGAGGACTTCAGTGATATTGGCCATAACCTAGTTCTTTAACTAGATGATAGACACACAGGCTTTTATTTTACTTGAAAACCTAATTATATGTCACATATACTCTTTTGCATATATAAAATACTTCACCATATAAAGAAATGAAAAAATGAAAGTGAAATACTGATTAGAACTAAAGTGAGATTTCATTTCAACCATCAGATGAGCAAAGATCAGTGAACCGGCCATACTCAGGGGGGTGAGGAAACCAATGAGCAAGCGTGCTGCTAAGTTGGGGGAATGCAAATGGGCACAGTCTTTAAAGAGGGCACTTGGAAATGCCTGTCAAAAGCATGTTCACTTTGTCCTTACAATTTTCATTTACGAATATCTTCTGTAGATGCACTGTCCCTATATATAGACTAACATGGACAAGGATGTTCGATGAAGATTTGGTCGTAGTAACAAAACACTGGACACACTTAAGGGCCCAACAAAAATGAATTGATTAAATTCAAGTCTTCAAAAGACTCAGGTAGGACTTAACTGGCAAGGAATGAATTTTATAATGCTAAGTGAAGATGTGAGGGAGAGAGGGAAGGAGGGAAGGGAAGAGTCCCATAAGGAAATGAATGGTGTTTTCAAAGAGGAGCAAATGGTTGAGAGTAGCTGAATCAAAAAACATGTCGAAGGACCTGAAGGGAGATAAATTAGAAATGTAAGCAGCAATGAGGTCCCCCGCAAGACCTTGAACACTGTGCTAAAAAATGTACTCTGTCTCTTGAAGAAGCTGGAGCATCCCTAATGTATTTTAAAAAGGAGAATGATTGGATCCCATTTACTGTAACTCCACAGTGCTGGGTGGGTAAAGGTTGGAGGTGAGGATAAGATGGCGGTAAGGAGGCCAGCATTGAGGAAATGATGGACTCAGGGCAGAGAGGAACAGGAAGAGAGACAGAGCAGGTACACTGAGCAATTGGATATGGGGAGAGTGATGGAGAGGAAGGAGCTGGGGAGGTTTCACTGAGGGCAGATGATGTCACTGGCTGAGTGATCACACCATTGACAGAGAAATCGTACAGAGAGGGACTGCTGGTTTGTGATAAAGGTGCAGAGCGGTCCAAAGTGAACGTAAGAGATTTGGTCTCTCACTTTTAGTCTGGGAAAAGCTCTGGCACACTCTAATATTTGAAGAGGCACAATTTTAGTCCATTTTACTGTATCTGTGAGTATTTTTCTAATAACAAAGTCATGTACCACAGGGAAAGCCTAAAAATTCCAATATTCATTTCTTGGAAGACCAGAGATCAGACAATTACATAAAGGCAATGGTTTTGTCCCTGCCCCCCATGCCCACCATGAGGGACATGTTTTGTTTTGTTTTAAACAGCTGAAAGCAAGTCTGAGCAGAGATTTATTCATAATAGAATCAATCTGAGAAAAATCCCAATTTGCAGATACTGACAAAACCATTGCACTCTCATTAGGATGTGAGAGAAGGAAAACAGCCAAGTAATAAATTTAAGATAACACCAACTAATATGCTCAGGAGGAAATAATTGGAGAATTCTGTTAGTACTTAAAAATAATGTTAAGAAACTGTGAGTGCAGAGTGTAAGGGCAAATTGGAAGACTGGCAAAAATAAAAGTGAAGCCTGCAGTCAAGTTCAGAGAGAAAAAGGGAGAGAAGCCTTTGCTGTCTTTGCGATGCACAAGGCCTATTTCACCATTTAGAATTCCTACTATGTAATTCCTCCTTCTTTTTGCTTCCAAGATAGAGGGAAATTTTGCCGTGTCTTTATTAATGTGGCAGTTATCTTAGGTTTTTAATACTCTATTAGAATATAATATTTAGAACAAGGGACATGTTAGTTTGCTCCTTTCTCCTGCTCAGGTCCCTCTGAACAGCCTCACATACTGCAGGGCACACGCAGAGCTAGCGTCTAGGATGGGAAAAGAACCACAGAAGGAGGAGAAGCTGCTGAAGCAGCCTGAACGAAAGAGGACATAGCGCCCATCTTAAAATAATAACACCATTGTTCTAGAAGGCTCCTCAGGCCAGAGTAGGAGCCTGTTAGGGTGGAAGCCACAGGAGACACGCAGCACTTGCGACAGCAGTGAGGTCGGCATTATCTGAACGGGGCTGCCCAGGTAATCGTCCTAGCAGAAGTGTTCACCCCAAGAACGCCCAGTGACTTAGCATATTTGCCTGAAGGACATAAGCAACAGATAGAGGAGACATAGGACTAGAAGATTCTTGGTGATTCTTAGAGCCCTTCTTTTTAAACTTAATTCAAAAAGTCCTAACTTTCAGAGTCTGGTGTGACTTTAAATATATTTGTTTAAATGAAAAAGATTTTCAAAGATATTAATATTGATAAAATGATAAAAAATAATGCTTTTAAAATTCAATTCAGTTCAATATTTTTTAAAAATCCAAATTGCCATAAATATATGTGTGAAATATGATTTGGGGCTATTCTTATTTTATGGTCATACATACACACACATTCTAAAATATTTCTTACTTTAATGACATTATACTAAAAAATATTATAAGGAGAGGGAAATCTTGGACTCTTCAGAGCGTTAATCCATCTTTCTATTGTTATTTGCATAAGACATTGAATTATAGATTTGCAAGAAAAGAGGTCTAAATAGTGGCTAAAATCCCAAGTCAAATAGTCAAATAGCAGAGCGTCTCCAAAGGTTAGCATAATGCAGATGTCTCCTTGTGGTTTTCAGCCAGGGCTGTTCAGCTGACTTTCCTATGGGCGTTACAGCCTCACCCCAGACCTACTTAGCATCCAGTTCTCTGACGTTAATGAAGATTTATTGGCCATCTCCTCTGAGCTGACAATCTCTATCATTTTTCTATTTTTTCCTTTTTATTCTTTTTGATTTATAGGATCTCTTGGTTTATTAGAGATATGAAACAATTCTGTTACATATTACTTGCAAATATTTTTCTCCCATTCCCTCATTTACTTTTTGTTGCATTTAGGATAAACATTAAGACTAAAATCACCAGTCTAATTGTCATTGCATACATTTATCTCTCTCTGCAGACCCCTGATTAGAGCATTTTTTGCAGTGGGCAAAGTTGTTTCAATGGAATGATAGATCCATTCCAGATGAATGATCACTTAAGATATTTTAACATTTCAGTGGAGTGTTTTAATTGTTAAAATTCTTGAACATCATTAGTATTGATAAAATACTAAAAGTTTCTCAATATCTTAATTTTAAATGGAGAATTCTTTAGACACTACACATTCTTGATCCTAGCACATTTTGTACATAGTCTATTCTTTTTCCATTTGGGAATAGAGAAACAAAATGTCATGTATCTTCTCCATCTTTATTGGCTTTTTGACTAGCTTAAAACAGAAACATAAATCATCATTTTCTTTTCCAGAATTAATTCTCAGATTGTTTGATTCAGCCTCTCTGATTATTTTTCTAGCTAGACAACACTCCCTCTGAATCGTCTCTTTGTTTTGCTAATCCTGGTGAGGAAGAAGGGGAAGGGGTTGTTCTGAATCTCAAAGCAGGTGAGAGAGTAATAGCTTTTACTCACTGACACACCACTTTTCTCTTATTTTTCCTTTTACACTGGTATAATTTTTCTGATCTATTTCTATTCTCCTTTTCCAAGTAGTTAACTATGTAATAAAAAAGTAAGTTCTAATTTTTTATTTAATGAATTGAGTTCTTCCAATGTGCGCAGGAAGCTTCAACAGAATTGGTTGTTTGGTCATTCTCTATGTGAAATATTCACTGGTGTTCATCTTATTAGCAGATTTTTAAACTTACAAGTATATTGCTTATATTCTTTGGTAGTATCAAATATTACATCATAAAAATTTAATCAAACTACACAAAATGATTTTTGCTAAGATGGCTGTTCTTCCAGCACCTCCTTTCTTGAGTGTTTTCTTTAGTTTAGTTTAGTTTTATTTTGTTTTCAGTACCACTGACCTTGAATGAGGGCCACAGGCCTGGAAGAAGAAGAAAGGGTGCCAGGAGACAGACCCAAGTGCTGTCTGAGCTTAGCTCAAAACTGATGATCTTCCCAGACTGGATGTCACAAAATTGTTATGAAACACAGAGCCAATTCTCTATTACTCTGTTGGGTCATATTTCAACTCGATAGCTCATTTTTCAGCCTAAGGCCTCTCCCTAAAATACCCTCCTCAAGAGTGGATGTGGGTTTTAAGTAGTTCCTGGCTGTCAAGTGCTTTCTTTTTCCATCCACCTAGAATTGAAAGTCATTATTTACATATTTCCAAGGAGGGGCGAGAAAAGTTCCTTTATTTAAATTACAATTTTTGTTTTCAATATATAGTTTTAGCACACAATAAAGGTTTGTCATCAAAAATGTTGGAGGAGTGTAGAGTGACAGTTGTGAATCCACTTGAATTAAATCATTTTAATTCAGATTGGTTTTTCATTCAGTTTCAGAGCAAGTGGGGCAAAAATCTAACCACACCACTCCCTCTCCTATTCCTGCACCTCTCATCTCTCAGAACCATTCCATCTTGGTAGGTTTCTTCCAAGCAGGATATCGTTATCTCATGACTTCCTATGTACAAACACACTCCTGTTACATCTGACGCCCAAACCCGAGTGCTTCTCCACTGCCTACCTACCTTTTGCTATTAGCATGGCTGTGAAAGGTCTGGGTCGCTGAAGTAGGTAGATGTGACCGGGAGACCAGGGGACCAGGGAGGAATTGGGGGCTGGGCTGGGTAAGGAGCTTAATCCAACATATGACATAGAATGGGAATAAACAGGAATCAGGACCACATTGCAGGTTGTGAACTAGATACTAAACCTATGTATTGGGGTTGCACAGTTCTGAGTCAAATCCTCCGCTCAGCCATTTTTTTTAGTTGGGTCACTGTTAAATTTCTAAACCTTTCAGAGCTTCAGCTTCTTCACCTATAAACATGGTTAATAATATCTGCACCCTAGTGTGGTTATAAGGATTCAGTTATGTTTATAAATTGTAAATACTCAGTATGCAATCAAATATGGTGCTTTATTTGTATTGGGTGAGTATGTTGAAATTAGGAAGGTTCTTTCTAGACTTGTTGATAGAGATGTAGACTTGACGCATTACAGGCTGACGTACTGCCTCATCCTTGAATGCAGGTTTCTTCACATTCCTTTTGACTGTTGAATCTGTTTCCTGAGCCATAACAGCCACTGAACCAAAAGCGGGCACAAGAGTTGACCTGTTTGTCGTAATACCATCGAACCACATAGTCACTGCAGTTGCCAGGCTTTAGGTCTTCTAAGCATGTAGGGTCTAGGTTGAGAAAAGGACAATGTGTTGTTATAGGTTTTTCTTTCACTGAAAAGATGAAAAATAAAAGCTTTATAAAATTTGTTCTCCATGCACACTAACACGCCAACTAGGAAAATACTGTCCTAAACTAAAGAAGTGTTCTCTAATACCCAAAACATTTCCTCTACCACCTGAAACTCCACCAATAAATATACAGTCCTCTGAAAACATACAAACTTTTCATCTTCATGAAACCCCGATAAAAATTCCTATTTCCCGGAAAGCATAACACTGTGAGGCTTCATTGGCTAATATTCTTGTGAGAATTAGTTGACAGGAGAAAAAATAGAATTTCCTGGTTTACTTTGCAATTGACTAAAAATTAAATTAATATTTGATTTGATGATTTTGGCTTTCTATACACATTCCAATTTGTTCCTAGAAAGCACCGCTGCAATTACACATCATTGTGCCACTAAAAAAGAACATAAAGATCCTTTTATGTTACAAAAGAAAGTAAAGCAAAGTGCTCTCCTTCATATCACAAATTTCTTCTGTAAAGAGGAGCTCCTGCAGTATTAAAAAAATGACCTTTTATGTCAGTTTACAAATAGATTTCAGAAACACATCCACTGTAAAAAAGCAAAGAAAAGCTACAACAATAAATCCTTTGTCAAATCCTTTCTTATTTCATGGAACTCCTTAGTGCCACTATTCATATTTCCTACTCAAGGAAGAGGGAAGCCACAGAAAAAGATCAAATAGATACTGGCTGCTTTCTGTGTTCTGTGAGATGGTTTATATGTTATAAGCTTCATTTCTCAATATCAAAAATCAGCCCTCTCCCTATCTCTCATGATCATTTCCCTAGATTTGGAGTATGTTTCAATTCATTTAGTTCTAAAACTAAATAAACACTCCTTAAATCAAGTGGAAAGGAGCAGTGGATTTTCACTATCTTTGCTCTTAAAAACCATAACTAAATATCATGTAACTTGTTTTCAAGCCAGTCTTTTCTTCTTTTAAGCAAGAATATTGTCTTTCTGGCATGTTCTTCAGAAACTATATCTAATGGTTAATTTATATAGATATTAATCCCATAGAATATATGTTGATGAATCTAGATTCTAGTTTTTTTTCCCCTCTCTCTTCTATAAATTAGGGTTCAAAATTCAAATGTCTATGTGTGTGAAGCCCACATGTAAGTAATACGGAGTGGTAGGAACTACGGCAAACACGAGAGCACAGCCCTCTGTAAAGACTTTCAAATGAAAAATAATAACAACAAACACTAAAGAGATTTAAAATTTTTGACCAAGTTTGTTCTACAGCCAGCCGATTTTTCAATTCTCTATATAATAAAGTGAAAAATTATCTTTTGTCCCCCACTGTTTACAATCAAAAAACGTTCTCTCTAAAGGATATTGTAGAGAACATTTCTGTGCCTTTTTCACATGTAGATGCAGGAGCTGATTCACAGATACCTCTTACCTTTGTGCACCAACTCTTCTGGCTGTAAGTTCAAAATGGGACTTAGAGTTCTGGCTTCCAGGCCCTCTGCCCCATCCTCGTGGATGCTGAGCAATGGCCCTGGGGTGGCGGCCAGGCTCTCAGCCCAAGTAGGCTCTGGAGGCTCATTCTTCTCTGGAGTAGGCTCATCCTGGGTGCCGGGGATACTGACCTACACAAGAAGTTCACATTTCTGTTTCTGGTGATATCAAGTCAAAAAAGCGAGTTTGCTTTTGGGAACATTTAAGGAAAAGCTCAGCATGCTGCTTCTCCCCAGCTCTCCAATATTAATTCTTTTAATAAAAACTTAGGAAATGATGCCCCTCTTCTATGTCATGAAACTCTGAATACCTAAGTTGTGGGTTCTCCTACCACTCTTTGTAGGCGCATGTGTATACACACCCACATGCTTCCCATGCACACATGCTTTTGTGCCGAGCCTTCCAGAGGGGTCCACGTATATGTAGGGCACAAAAGGTCTGAGGTTGGGAGGAATTTATCTTCATTCTTAGTCACTGATATGAGGAGAGAAGATAACCACTAATTTCTTTGACTATTTTTTTCATGGTCTTTTTCTTTCCATTTCCTAACTAGAAAACTTAAAGTTTATTCCAAAATACCTACCCAAATCTCACCAATTTTGAGAATGGGAATTGGGGTGGCAAGGACAATAATACGCTAAAATAAAAACAATAGTAGTCACTTTTCATCTCTTCCTGTTAAACAGACCCCAGCATATGTCAAATACTATCGGATGCTCATCTTCTAAGAAGTTAAAAATATTAGCTAAGGAACAAAGGGTTATAATTTCAAAAGCAAATTTTGTGGGTTAAAAATTTTAATTGTCATCGACATGGAGTTGATTATTCATCTCAGTCCTGGCACAGTATGGTCATTTATCCTTACAAGGCCCCTGCCTGTTTATTTTTTTTTAAATTTGTTTGCTTTTTAGAATTTTATTTAAATAGGCAAATATGTGAATTAGATAAAGGTCATTTTTGATGCTGTCTTACCTGTGTTTCTTGTCATCCTGTGACTGGAGCCAACTGCTAGCATTAGCTGCTCTCTGCCACCTAAGCTGTTCTACTGTTTTTGATTCTGTATGCACTCACATGCACACACACAATGGGGGAAATGCTAATCAATTCTATTGCTGGTGTGTATATATTTACAGTAATTGAAGTGCTTCCAAGTAAATGAAAGCAAATATTTCCATTGGGACTGATTGGGTCATCAGCTGCATATAATGAGCACTCAATTCAAATACAGTAGTGTCCAAAACACTTTTGGTACAAATGGAGGTAAAACTCTGGTTCATTTGGCATTTCTTTTTCTTTCAGAATGATTTGTGTACACATATGACAATTTGAATGAGAACTTTTGTTATCAGCATAGAACTAGAGAATTTTAAGGCTAAAGGAAAACTTTCTCAGTACTTCATTTTCTAGGGAGGAATCTGAAGTTCCAAATGATTAGGGAGCTTCCCTAAAATTATTGGTAAGCTAGTGGGAAAATCTGAGAAATGCCTATTTCAGGAAAGAAATACTGTTGGTTTTTTGTGGGGTTTTTTGGGCACATATTTCTTTTTAAGCAAAATAAATAAACTAAAGGAGAAGGTTGCTAGAGGCATACTTTATCAAACATAAAAATGTCAATGGACATTAGACTACACTTCAGATATATTATCTCCCAAGTGATAACGTTCCTTTGCAGAAGTGCACTGAACAGCATGATTTTCTTACAGGAATTAACTCAGCCTTTAAATCATTACCTTATTCAAGCCTTAAGCCCTCATAAATTATTCTTTACCCCTTATACTTTTAGAAGTGTGTGTATTCTTCCTCAGTCGTATCATCATTTGGGAATTTCAACCCTGAGATCATTACACCCCAGGTTCTTAGACAGTGAAATTAATTTGTTTTTCATAAATGAGAATAATTTTATTTTTGGCTCTATGAAATTCAGATTATTTTTAAAAATACATAGTTGTTATGGTTTGCCATTTTTATAATTTTCTTCCTTATTACAAAGTGAACATTTTCATTGAAGGATTTTAGAAAATCTGAACAAGCAACAAGAAAAAAAGAAAAGTCACAAGTGATTGATTCTACCTCCCAAAAATACTCATTGTTGATATTCAGGTGCCTTTTTCCCTCAGTCTTTTTGCTATGTGCATATATTTTTGTGACAAAAAATTTACTGTACTATATTTCACTTTTTATGTTTTTTAAATTTAATATATCCTGGTTCCACATATTTTCCTGTGACTCTATATGCCATTTTTAAATGTAGAATATACCTAATTACAATGGTCTTTTTAAACATTTAATTTATTTGCTTTTTTCTTTCTGTTAAAAACCACATAGCTGATTACTGGTTAAAGAACACACATATCTGAGCCTCTGAGACAAAAGTCCTCTTCAAAAAAGTTTTAGCAACTTGCACTCTCACTATTGAGTATCTTTCTTAAACTATCACCATTTATTAGATATTATGGTTGGAAAAAAGAGACAATTACCAATTTGTTAGGTAAAAAATTCTTCAACTGATACACGGCCCTGCTACAATCTGTCTCCTCCACACTTTCATAAGCTCACCTTCCACTACTCTCAGCACGCCTTGCTGTGTCCTTTCTCTCTTTCCTTCCTCTTCATTGTGCATCAGGCTCAGAATGAACTCTCCCACCGTGGTCCCCAGCCAGAGAACCTTTCCCAAGAACCCAGTCAGTACTAACGTTCCTCTTTCGGACGGTGCCTAGTACCTTCTAAGGCTTCTGTAGTTGGCCCTGATCAAAGGGAAGTTAACCTTTAATCCTCTACTGTCTTGCATCATTTCCTCTTTCACGTGTGTGAACACCCCTTTCTTGGTAAGAAAAATTAAGCCACGCCACATTTCTCTTTCCTTTTTTTCTTCCTTCCTGTTCTTCTTTTTTAGAAGTCTGTATAGCCTAGATCAGCATATAGTGGCCACTGGATAAATTCAGAATGGGAGAGGGAGAAGGCAAGAAGAAATGAGGGAAAGAGGGAGGGGGAAAGAAAGAGGAAGACTTTGGATTAATTATTTAATTCCTTTAGGCTTTAATATCATCATTTTAAAAAGAGAAAAGCTTAGATCCTAACATAACTTCCAGCTCTAAATGTGGGGTTTAAGCAGCCCCACACTTGACTGGTGAAATACACACCAAATTCATGGTAGTGGTTCCCTGTGGAGAGAGGAGGAGAAAGAGACTTAAAACAAACAAAGGCCTTGAGCTTTATTTGAAACAAGGGCGAGTGAACAACTGTAAACAATGGTTACATCTGGGTGGTGGGGACTCAGATGTTTGTTTAATGTATTCTCTGTTCTTTCTATGAATCTTAGACCTCAGAACGGGAGCCTGCCTACCAGCTCCACAGATTTCCACTCCCACCACCCTGGCTCGCCTTCAGGGAGACAAATGGTCTCAGCTCCAAGCAGGGGCTCAGCACAGTGAAAAGACACAGATAGGAGACTAGGGGCCCGTGAAGGGCCCGCACGTGGGATTGGGGGCTGCTCCGTGCAGCCAGACAAGCAGCTGTGTCATCGACAGCCCCTTTCAGCCTTCAGACAGATGTTCAGGAGGAGGAAAACAGATTTTGAGCTGCATCCTAGGAACATGAATGTCTGACCCAAAGGAAGGTTATTAACCAGGCTCTACACAATTCCGAAAGGCCATTTGGTTTCTGATTTCTGAACACTTCCCTCGTAATTCATTACACAGAATCTCACATTTATTACAGACAAGCTCTTCAGATCTGAGCTCATGTCTTCTGTGCACAAATGCAAATAATCTTCTGCATTAGCCCATGTGGTCAGTTTTAGCTTTTCCCAGAAGTGCAGGTTGAAGTTTCTCCCAGTTGGCTGTGGGGATTCTGCTCTTACCACCTGGCTTAGCAGCCAGTGCCTGCAAGGTGCCTAGTTTCTCAGGCTTCTGACCTTGATTGACTCCTACCAGGTGATAGCACTTTTTTTTTTTTTTTTTTTTTTTTTTTTTACCAGGACTCTCAGCACTTACATACTTAAATTGAATGCTCTTTATTTGCATTTAAGGTTGCTGGGAACTGTCAGGAACACCTTGAGGTTTTGGGCTGCATCTCCTCTGTTCTCCTGCAGATTTCATAGAAGGTAAACTGTAGGATTTTATTTTGTTTAAACCCTTTCATACATTAATATATAAAGCCCAGTAAATGTTCATGGCATTGGCCAGAATATGTTTTTGACTGTTCTAATCATATATTTATAAAAGGAAGAATATTCTGGTAACAATCCCTTATTTTACAAATTAGGAGATGGAAATCTTAAGAAACAAGTGCTTTAGTCCTGGCTGGTGTGGCTCAGTTAGTTGGAATGTTGCCCTTGTTCACCAAAAAGTTGTGGGTATGATTCCTGGTCAGGGCACGTACCTAGGTTGCAGGTTCAACTCCCCCGTCAGGGTGCATATGGGAGGCAGCAAATCAATGTTTCTCTCTCACATCAATATTTCTCCCTTTCCCTCCCTCCATTCCTCTCTCTAAAAAACAATGAGAAAATGTCCTCAGGTGAAGATAAAAGAAAAAAAAAAGAAATAGATACTTTACCCAATGTCAGGCAGTTACCAGATTTCATTTCTAAGATGTCGTTCATTGTAAGGTACAGTATACATTTTTAAAGTCTTATAAAAAAAAAAAAAGACCACAACACACTTACTAGATGCACCCCAATCTCTGAAATAATGCAATAGAAAAAATATAAACTTTGGAGCCAATGGGATAAGTATTTAGCTTCAGCATTGAGACTACCACATTTCCTGACTTCCAGGTCTGGGATATTCCTTCTAGATCAGTTTGTAATATGTTTTTTTTTTTCTCTCCACCATAGGATAAGAGCATCTTATATTATAAGAGTAATAAGTCTATTATTAGCAATATAGGATGCTTACACAACGACTTCATATAACAATGCTAAGAATTAGTTGTTAAGCAGGATTTTATAAAAAAGAATTTAAGGTGCATTTTTTTTCACTGCCACAAAGAGAGAATTTTACTTGTGTTAAAAAAATAAATTATATTGACTGGTATGACCAATGACCATCTCTATATATGTGGCTTAGTCAAGGCGATTTATAAATAATTAAGTTTAATTTCAGGAAATCAACTTAATTTTCCTGTCAGTGGATACAGTAAACTAATAGTAGGCCCAGTCCCAAATGTTCTGGAAGTTTGAAAAGTCCATGTCATTTGAAAGGATTGAGAATGACCTTTGAATAGACTACTTCATTTAGTAGTGAGTATAATGTGATTGAGCAATCTACATTTTACTTGAATAGGACATTAGGATAGCATATAGATGTACTGAAATACTGTTATTTTTCTTAAACTAGTGTCATGGAGGCTTAGTACCAAGTTAAAATATATTTTAACGTGTGTGTGTGGGGGGGGAGAACAATAGCAGACTGGCCTGTGGAATAATTTTATTATAAAAAGAGAAAGGATAGTAGAAGGAGGGACATGTGAACTACAGGATGGTTATGGAATTTTTTAGATGGGCGAGTCCGGAGCCTACTTACTGACTATGGAGCAGGAGTCTGAGATGTTGGCAGGAAAGAGCACAAGAGTGAAGCAAGGTCCCGGTCTTGTCAGAGAAGGAAGAGAATGGGCCTCAGAGCACCGGGTAGGGGACTAACAGCTGTGCCATCAGAGTTGAGGATAGAGCCCAGGGCCAGGTTTTGGGATCAAGGACCCCATCTAATCCCAGTGTCAAGTGAGAACCTACCCAGGTCTCCTGCTCACTATCAGAAGGAGCCTCCTTTAGATGGATCTCAAAATGGAGTAAGAATGAGTGAGCGTTGTGGGGAAAGGAGAGGATGAGATGGGAAGAACTACAAGGGTGAAAATTGAGATGGAGCTCTCTGAGCAGCTTGTGTGGTAATGACGAGGGAGAGAAATGAGGCAAGTGGGGGACCAGGGATGGGGTCTTACTAAAAGGAAGAGTATGGACAAAGAGACGTGGGACAACCAGCAAAGTTAATCTGCTGTGTTCGTTTTCTGTAATGTACATTGATACAGAATATACATTTCTTCCATAGATGCAGAGCCTATTTTCTAGACTTAAGGCTAGACTCGAACCATCCTTCAGGACAACATCAGAGGGAAAGCGGAGGCTCCTAACTCCCCTTTTCCTCCTCCACATCTTTCCACCTGGGGCAGAAGCATCCAGAGGGTCTTTTCCTACACTAGCTTGATTGTTGCCATCACTGGTTGCCATGGAATCAGTCTGTATAGGAGTCCCACAGCCTTCTTTCTACAGAGAGGAAGAAATCTCTGCAACTAGTTATTTAACTTATCTGCAATCAGGGACAATTTTTTTGTAATACAAAATTTTTTTGTATTACAAAAAAATAAAGCTTTATGGAAAGCGTAGATAGGGCTTCTTTCCTTTCTAGTCTTTTGTATATATGTGTGTGTGTCGGGGGATCTAGAATATTTTTACAAGAATCCCGCTCCAGTGAATAGATATGTTTTCTTACTTTTTATTGACACACAATTGACATAAAATAGCCTATTTGTACCTAGTTTCAGATATACATCATAGAGATTCAATATTTGTTTCATATATATATTAAAAACACAAATATGTATAACTAAATAAATACATATATAAAATAAAATAATCCTCACCATAAGTCTATTTACCACTTGTTATTATACAAAGTTATTACAATATTATTGATTATATTCCCTATGCTATATATTGTATCCCCATGTCTTATTTATTTTATAACTGAAAGTTTGTGCCTTTTATTTATTTTTTGGAAGTTTGTACCTCTTAATTCCCTTCATTTATTTTGGCCCTGAAACCCTTTCCCTCTTAGATAACCACCAGTTTCTTTTCCTGTATCTGTAAATCTGTTTCTGTTTTGTTCATGTTTTGTTCTTAGATTCCACATGTAAGTGAAATTATAAGGAATTTTGTCTTCCTCTGTCTGAATTATCTCAATATAATATCCTCTAGGTCCATCCATGTTATTGCAAATGTTAAGATTTCATTCTTTTTATGGCTAAGTAGTATTCCATTGTACGTAATTCCCAACTCTTCTTTATCCATTTATCTATCAATGGGCATTTAAGTTGTTTCCATGTCTTGACTATTGTAAACAGTGCTGTGGTAAAAATAGGGGTGTATATATCTCTTCAAACTATTGTTTTCATTTCCTTTGGATAAATACCAGGAAGTGGAATTGCTAGATTGTATGGTTATCTATTTCAATTTTTTTTTTTAGGAAACTCCATAACGTTTTTCATAGTGGCTGCACCATTTTACATTCCCCACAACAGTGTATGAGGATCCCCTTTTTTACACCTCTGCACCACCACTTGTTTGGGGTTTTCTTTTGGTTTTACTTTTTGGGTTTTTTTTGGTTTTACTTTTTGGGTTTTTTTTTTGGCAGGTTTGAGGTAGTATCTCACGTGGTTTCGATCTGCATTTCCCTGATGATCAGTCATGCTGAGCATCTTTTCCTGTGCCTGTTGGTCATCTGCACGTCTTCTTTGGAAAAGTGTCTATGCAAGTCCTCTGTCCATTTTTAATCAGATTGTTTTTGATATTAAGTTGTATAAATTCTTTATATACCTTAGACACTAATCCTTTATCAGATATACAATTTGCAAATATCTTCTTCCATTCAGTAGGTTGTTTTCATTTTCTTGATGGTTTCCATTGCTGTACAACAGCTTTTTAGTTTGATGTAATGCCATTTGCTTATTTTTCCTTTTGTTGCTCTTGTCTGAGGAGACTGGTCCAAAAAATATTGTTAAGACTGATGTCAAAGAGATTCAAGTCTTTAATTGATTGTGAATTTATTTTTGTATATGGCATAAGGCAGTTGTCTGGTTTCATTCTTTTGCATGTAGTTGTCCAGTTTACCAACATCATTATTGAAGAGCTCATTTTTTCCCAGTTGTATATACTTATCTCTTTTGCCATAGATTAATTGAACATATACGCATAAGTTTATTTTGGGGCTCTCTATTTTATTCCATTGATCTGTGTCTACTTTTATGCTAGTACCATGCTGTTTTGATTACTATAGATTTGTAGTATAGTTTAAAATCAGGGATCATGATAACTCCAACTTTTTTGTTCTTTCTTAAGATTGCTTTGGCTATTCAGAGTCTTTTGTGGGTTCATACAAATTTTAGGATTATTTATTTTGATGAAGTTTGCATCAAATGTATAGGTTGCTTTGGGTAGTATGGACATTTAAGCAATATTCTTGTAACCCATGAATATTCCATTCTGTCATCTTCAATTTTTTCATCATTGTTGACAGTATTTATTAATGCATTTAGAATAATGAAAGATGCCTTCATGCAGGAAATGAAAATGCTTATTTGCTTAATGAACCATTATGGTTATGACCGATTGGTTGAATAATGTTTACTTGATTTTATTGCCCTACTCCCATTTATATCCTGGAAGTCTTAAACCATAACTGGCCAAACCCAGAAAAAATAAAGGAACACCAAGTGCCAGCATTATTAGACCCAAAGAAAACAAGGGTTTAATTTAAAAAAAAAAAAAAGATTTTATTTATTTATTTTAAGAGAGAGGGGAAAGGAGGGAGAAAAAGAGGGAGAGAAACATTGATGTGCGAGAGAAACATTGATCAGTTGCCTCTCGCATGCCTCCTACCTTAGGGCTGGCCTGCAACACAGGCATGTGCCCTGACCAGGAATCAAACCAGCGACCTTTTGGTTTGCCAGGTGGTACCCCACACACTGATCTGTCAAGGCAAGGTTGTTCATTTGTTCTTTTTAATGTGTACAGTCTTTTATATAACAGTATAATTTTATGCCTTTCATTGAAGAAAATCTTTAGATTTTTTAGTCCAACAGTTGATGTCGCATTCATTTGGTCAGTAAGTATTTATTGAGGCACAATTTTAGGTTGTGAGTGGGACACAAAGTTTAAGGAGACACAGACCATGTCCTCAAGGAATTTAAGTCCATTAGAAAAGTTAAGGTACATACATAAATAATTATTAGCAATGTAAAATGTGATAAATTCCAGAAGAAGTATAAATTATCTGAGATTTCAGGAGAGAGATGGTAAAATGAATGTACAGGTTTCACTTCCTGGGACTGACCAGAAAGAGCAACCAAGAAGGGCATTGCTGAAGTGCTATGAACTTAGTAGAACCTAGGAAATCCTTCTGCTTTCTTTACTTTCCCACACACCTGTTCCCAGATGTTTAGTGTGTATCAAGTTCATCCCACAATTACATAAAAATACTTAAAGTGTAAGTCCTTCTTGGAGATGGAAACATATTGACTTGGATTTCACACAACAGTGTTAATAACCAATATCAAACTTTTCCCTAAGAAGAGATTTTATAGAAAGAAGAGGAGGAAGGAAGGCTAGAGATAGGTGTATAAGGAGTAGGTAGAAGGGACAACAGAGAAAGAAAATAGACACAAGGAGGAACTTCTGAGACTTTGTTTTGCAGTATTGCCTAGGTAGGCTTGAGAACAATCTGAGAATCAAAAGGATTTGACAGATTCACTTTCCTTTAGATGTTTGGGTATAGTAATTATGCGTTAAGATAAAGGTGGGTGTGCATGCAGTTTTATAAATATGTTTTTGTATTAATGTATATTTGCGTATGTGTTATATATACAAATGACGGAGATAAATGAGTGTATGTTTGTTAGACTAAATGTCTATTAGGAACATTCATCATTCAGTTTTGTCTTGGTGCTTCTGCAAAGAGAGTCAGGGCAAGAAAGTCTAGAGAAAAAGGGGGCAGTCCAAGAAGCTCAGGTTCATTGCGAGCTCCCATCATCTCAGTCGCAGGCACCCTAGGAAGACTTAGCTGATGCTGAGTTTCCCTCTATGTGGCTTTGTCATAAATCCAAACTACTTTGGATGTATTCTTCTTATGCCCTTCCCTCCCCAGCTACTAAAATATTTCAGCTGTCATAACCTATTAACATCACTTGTCTCTTAGGGCCGTCAGACTTCTTGAGTCATGACATGAGGCGTAGGGTCTTGTCATTCTTCATTCTGTGTCTTGACGGCCTTGGATTTCCCTCAGGCAACTCTACTTTACCTGGTGCAAACTAAGCTCATTATTTTCCTTCAGAAAACCCTATCCTGTCTCCTACATTCTCCATCTCAGGAGATGGTCTTTAAATTCACTCCATCTCCAAGCTAGAAATCCAGCTGTCATCCCTAAACCTGTCTCTCTCTCGAACCGCCAATCCATACCATCACTAAACGCTGTTCATCCTATCCCAGAAATGGCTTCCGACCCATGCCTCCTTTCATTCTCGGGCTCCCCTTATCGCTTACCTGGACTGTGGCTCCTCATATCCTAGCCTCCAGTCTCCTCTCCTGATCCTCCTATTTACCTTTCACACTGAAACCAGGGTTATTCCTCCTGTGAACCAAATATGACCATATGACCCTGGATTTAAAAATTTCTCTGCTCTCTCCTGATTGCCTGGCTTATGGATGCAGTTCAAGCTCCTTAGCTTGACAGCTCAAATTATTTATCCAAATTTAACTCTCACCATTCTGCCACACACAATTTAGGCTCCAGTTAGACTTGTACTAATTTATTGAAATACCTTGCCCTTGGGACTCCCCCTTTGCCTACACATTCCTTCTTCTGGAAGTACCCTTCCTGCTTTGAAAAAGTCCTGCTTATTCTTAAAATTCAGCCCAATGCCTCCCTCTCTATAAAGCCTTCCGTCACTCTGCCCTGATATGAATTGCATCACCTCTTGTGCTTTACCCACAGCTCTGCTAACGTTCTTAAAACTTCTTGTACTTCTCCCCTCCCTGAGAGACCCTGGACTTCTCTGGAGCAGGAACTGTGTCTCAAGAGTCAGCACCTACTACAACGGTAGATGATCAATACATACTACTGGAATTCATCACTTACAAGGTGAACTCAGCTTAAGCACCACTTGCTGGGTGAAACCCAAAATTGCCCTTCTTCGCAAAGTCTTTAGAAAGGGCCATGGATTGATAGGAGAGGGGCAAAGTGAGAGACTGTGTACATTATTTTCTGTAATTTATTTGAAAATGCTCAGTAATGACCAGGGGCAGCAACCTCTGGGGGCCAAATTTGAGTCTTCATCTGTTTTGCCTGAAATAAGTTTTATTCCTTTATTTATTTATTCATTTGCCTGAACACAGTCATATTCATTCATTAAGTACTGGCTACGGTGCTGTTGCTCTGCACAGACAGAGCTGAATAGTTGTAACAGAGATCAAATGGCCAGCAAGACCAAAAAGATTCACTATATTGCCTTTTATAGAATGAGTTTGCTGGCTGATATAAACCATGTGGTATAAATGTGTGTGTTAATGTCAATCAGCAATCCAGGGGAGGTCTCTTGCCCTAACTGAAATTATCCATCTCAGGGATCGATAGTATTTAATTAAATAGAAATATATTAGAGGCCTTTCTTTCCTTTTTTGGAACAGAGTATACAAATCTAGTCTGTCCCCTTAGGAATGGCTTCCTAGGCCTGATTTCTCAATGGCTCTGGGTCCACCTATTGATCTGGAGATTCCTCAAGGCCTTAGTCCAACTAGACAGCTGAATCCTGATGCTAGAATATTGTTGCACTAGCTCATGATGAATCTTTCATGTCCATGAAGACTTCACAAAAGGACAGAAGAGGGACTTCATTGAGCTTACAGAACAGCGTCATGACAGGTATGTGCCTGCTTGTTAGAGGATGTCCATTATGTGTAGTAAAGATGAGTCTAGACATGCTTTGTTGTAACTTGGTGGGCAAGAGACTACAACACCCACTGACCAGTAATTATGGGAGGCTCTCCAATTTTGACCTAAAAGAACCTAGTAATTGCTTGTAACCTGATTGGCTGAGCTCAGTGCCCAGAAGCTGGCTATGAGAACAGTCGCATTTGTCACAATGCATTCAGGAGGCAGTTCTCTGTTGATCTGAAATGAAGCATCCACCAAGCACCAAATGCATGCATAGCCTCCCTCCCAGTCTCCATCTCAGCACAGGAGGTGGAAGCCAAATGAATAAGAGTGTGGCTTGGATTGAGGCATAGTGGGAGGTTGAACATTGTGTATACTTTGAAGGAACTTGAGAGGATGCAAAAATGGACAGTGGGTACACAGACAGATGAGAAAGAGTTGGGACCTGTTGTGAAAGAATCTGCGTAGCATGGTGAGTGGGTGGTTCAAATAGTATAGGGCTAATCTGTTCTAGGGTATATAATTACTTTGGTGGTGGCAGGGGTCTAATAAAACTATTATTTGCAACATTTAATAAATGTTTACTTATCATATGAAATGAAAACGTAGAAATATTTTAACATTTTATCTTCATTCTCATCAGAGCTAGTTCAGAACTAGAAATCTGGAGACAAAGTGCTAATATTTAGATCCAAGGACCTGAAACTACACATACCTCAGCTGATTCTTGGGCAGTGCAAAGCAAGATGTTCTTTGATGTCAAGCAGATAGAAAACACAATGTTAAGCTCGCAAATTAAGCAAGACAGTTACTTACTGACTCAGGTATTTCTTTCTGAGGCTCTGGAGTGGAAATGCTGAGTTCTTCCCCTGAGATGCCAAATCCAGGTTGAGGTTGTGACAAATTCAAAATTTGAGAGAGGTGGGCACTGATAGTCATACAATGTTTTTTAACCAGCTTTTTCTTCAGGGTTTCTTTTAAAAGAGAAGTAGAAAAGGGAGATAGCAGGAAAAGGAAACATTACTCAAAACCTGTTTAAAGAGATCTACATTCTCCTTTTAATAAACAAACTTTCCCATCACTTTGAACTAAGTTTCAAAGCATTTTTACATCATCAGCAGGAGGCCCTCTAAAATAATTTAAATAAATTTAATAATATATGAAGGCTCAAATAAGCAAAAGAATGACTTAA
Organism: Pteronotus mesoamericanus; assembly: GCF_021234165.1. Lineage (NCBI taxonomy): Eukaryota > Metazoa > Chordata > Mammalia > Chiroptera > Mormoopidae > Pteronotus > Pteronotus mesoamericanus. Next base: position 16,831,011 of record NW_026555329.1, on the reverse strand, counting down.
GTGCTTGCTCATAGAAAGCATTGGTTAACTCTGAACTATTGTGTGGAAGGGGCATATCTCACCCTTAGTAAGTTTAATGTGTGGGTTTAGGGAATAGCAAAAGGCTGGCCAGCCCAAAAGCAATATCCCTCTCTCGCTGGAACAAGTTACTAACTCCTTTGGTTTAGGTGATAAAGCTTTTCAATTAACTTGTCTCTCAAATGTGCAATACTTCTGGTCATCCTAACATGTTAACAGCCCAGTGAGATTGAATATATCAGACAAACCCAATAGTCACCCAGCCGAGTGTTAAGGAAATGGAACCCCAGGTTAAAAAGGTCTGAAGAAAAGCGTAACTGGAAAGTGGGAAGGTTCTGACTATGGCACGCTGCTGTTAGCGCAGGCCATGCGGGTACCAGGGTGGGCAGGGAACAGCATGAGGCAAGGAGGGTCCGTGCCAGGCCCTGTGACACCCCACTCCCAGGGGATAGAGAAGAAAGGACTGTGCCAAACCGAAGCTTGCAAACACGTTAAGCATAAATTTTACCTCCTTCACAAGCTTATCGGGTGTGGGCCCTGCCAGAATGAATGGTCAGTTTCTGAAGAGCTGGAACATGTTTCATTGTAAAGCAATAGTGACCACACTTCAATCTTGGGTGAGAGAGTATCTTAGAATGCCTCTTTAGGAAATATCCGTTCACGTGAGAGGGTAAAGTAGCGTGGGGAAACCCATCACCTTAGCGCTGACTGCAGGATGAATATTCAAAATGTTGCTCTGTCAGATAAACTCCTGGTATCAACTTATTTACTCATTATCTGTTTTCATAAAAACAGAGAATGTTCTGTTTGAAGAAACTTGGGAGGGTACAAAAATGGCCAGTTGGGTATACAAACAGATGAGTAAGAGCTGTGACCTGTTATGAAAGAACCTACATAGAATGGCGAGTGGGTGGTTCAAATAGTACAGGGTTAATCTGTTCTAGTGTGCATGAGTTGGTGGTCTAATAAGAACAGAGTATACAATAGAATAATCTTAGTTACTCTGTCTTTAGGTTACTGTAACTTTTTTTAATTCATCATGCACTTAATTCATTTTGATTCTGTGATTACTCTCTGCCTTGCTGCTGGCTTGCTCCACCTCTTATTCAGATTAGGTCACTTTTTGAACACTAATCTTAGCGATACCCCCAAGGTCTATTCATCCATGTTCTTCAACCATAGATACATCAGTGAACTTCAAGACCAACTCAACGCTTGTTACTAATGAATAAAGACAAGGGATTATACTCTCTAAATTTGATAATACTAAATGCTTTTACCTTCTGAAGTTTATGTTACAATTTAATGTTTGCATAAGCCTCCTTTGCTTCCCAATTTCCATTTTTGTTCAGGATAATCCAGTGATGCGGTACTTGGAAGAAGAACATAAGTGTCTTTGCCTAGAGCTGACTCTTACCTTGCAGAGTAATGAAGTCATGAAATAGATAAATGTGCTCCTTATCGGTAGCAATTAGAGTCATTTCTTGGTGGAACATTTTGAAGTTGGGGTCAGTTTTCTTCACCACCCCAAACACAAATATTTCCACATTGGCGTCCCTGGCTTGCTTCACCTCCTCTGTCAGATTCTTTTGATCTCGGAGATCTGTCTGCCCATCCGTGATGACCAAGGCCACTTTCTTTACACCTGGCCTTGCGGCTTGAAACATTTGGTTGGCGGCATGGAGAGCTGTGGCCGTGTAGGTGCCTTCCCCCAGATACTGCATGTTGTCCACAGCCAGCTTGATGTCAGTCTTGCTGGAGAACTGCATCAGGTTAGCCACCCTCTCCACCTTATGGCTGTAGTTGATTATGCCGACGCGGACTGTGGTAAGGTCCAGAGCAACCTGGTCGATCAGAGTCTTCACGGAATTTTTGATGATCAGGAAGTTATCTGTCCCCACACTTTCTGAGCTGTCAATCACAAACAGCAGCTCTAATGGAGCCTCTTCGCATTTCAGCCCACAATCTAAAACGTGAGTGTCAAGACAGAAACATTGCAGGAATGAAACTCAAAACGTCGCTCATTAATAGCAGATGGATGTGGGGGGGCGGGGAGCAGTGATGAGAGATGGGCACAGGTGAACCTGAGACCTGGACTATTACCCTCCTTTTCTTTGACCGTGAACACAGCTGATAACCATCTCCCCTCTGGTTTCCATACCTGACTCTTTTTAAAAAATAATTTCTTAAAAAGAAACTACAAATGACAAAATAATACACACTATGTGCCAATTTCTCAGATTAAAAACTAAAACATTTTTAGAGTCCGCATCCCCTGTCTATCTTCTGATTACATTCGCCTTCCTCTCCCAAGAGATAACCACTATCCTAAGATGATCATTCCACCATGTTCATTTAATCTGAATCTGGAAGCTAATATTTCAGTCTTTAGCCATATCTTCATATGAGAGCAGAGATTGGCTCATTGGCATGGCCAGTGGGTAAAGTAATGGGATGGAAAATTTTAATTGTGAGGGAAGGATTAGAGCTTTTAACTGTATGCAAGAATAAAGAATAACTACTCTGGTTTATGCCCCCAGTCACCCACAATGTCAACTAAGGTGGCTCCCATCCTACCAGTGAGGTCAGCATCCATCCACACTATGAGGTCTTTTGAGGGCAATGAGATTGCTGGTTAATAAACAACTTCTTTTTAGGGTTTACCATTCAGAGCAGTTGTCAGAGTCCCAAGGCATTCAGAATTATCTGGGATCCATTGGTTTATCCATACTCCTATTACCCAACAAACCTACCACAAAAAATCATGAGGAAACTTCGTGCTGATTTTACAGAACTTCTGGAACTCAGAAGTCACATCTAAATTGGACTGTTGCTATACAGAGTCCAAGGTTGGCCCAGAAGTCTTTCGGGTGATAAACCAGTTCTGGAATTCTCTGTATGGGAGAATAATGATATTCCTGCTTCTGTCCTCTTAAACACAGAAGGTTCTTCTATCTTTCTTATTCCATTGACTCTCTTGCTTTTTGGCTAATCTCTTTACTTCCTCCTTCTGGTCACTCTATTTTAAGTCTAAGGTATTTAGCCTAATATGTAGAAGCATTTAGATATGGTTGTGCAAGAGGACCTCCCGACTCTGTCCCCTCCCTTTCAGGTGGGATGTAATTTAGAAATAGTGCTCAAAACAAAATTCAGAAAGACATCTGGCTTTAGGGAAAATGCAGGCATAATAGTCCCCAGCCAGGCTGGACTCAAACACTAGTTAGGCCACTATGGTTCTATTTCCTTTGTTATTTTTTCTTCCCAAGCTCAGGTAAATGTCACTGAATATAAATAAGTTCTGTGCTTAAAAGGGCTTGGCTGCCCACAGACTCTAAGCAGGTATCTTGGTGCTTCTTGCCCACCCGGGAGGTGACTTCCTCAAATCAGAATTCCCACAGCTCATCTCGCTGCCTCCTTTCAGCTTCCCTCTGACTTTTCAGATGAGCTTTAAACTCTCCACAAGCTCTAGAATATACATTTTCTCGGTGAACACATTATCCTAACCGACACAGAACACAGTGGGGTTGGTACTTTAAAGGGTTGTTTTTTTTCTCGGTAGTCAAATCTTACCACATATTTCAAAAATCAGTTTGATAATTTCTTCTTTCTGGAGGAAACAAAAGGAATTTGTATTAATTGTATGACCATAATATTTTTCCTGTAGTCATAAAAGATATGTCTTATTACAGTCAGCATGGGGTCATTTGATTTCATCCTTCCACTGCAGAAAATAAAATAAATAGCACAGAGTTAAAAGGTGGCTATAATATATCATCACTGAAATGCGTTGGAGATGTGAAATGTAATAGCTCAGACTTTTGGAGTGCAAACCGTGGCTCCAGCATTTATCAGCTGTATGACCTTGGGCACTAGGTGACTTAACAGTATCTGTGTCTTAGAGCTGTGGATGGGTGATTAAACAAGGGAACACAAACGGGTCTCTTAGCACAGGGTCCGGCCCCACCAAGTAACCCCCACCTTCCCCAGTTTCACCTTCCACGGTTTCAGTTACCTGTGGTCAACTGCAGTTTGAAAATATTAAATGGAAAATTCCAGAAATAAATAAATCGTAAGTTTTAAATCGCACGCTGTTCTGAGTAGCACGATGGAACCTTGTGCTGTCCCACCCCATCCTGCCCAGGACGTGAACCATCCCTTTGTCCTGCGCATGCACTTGGTTTATGCTCCCCTCCCCCTGCCTCCCCACTTTAGTCACTTAGTGGTCGACTAGGTTGTCAGACTGACTACCGCTTGAGTTCAAGGAACCCTTATTTTACTTACTAATGGCCCCAAAGCACAAGAGGAAGTGATGCTGGAAATTGGATATGCCAAGGAGAAGCTATAAGGTGCTTTGTTTAATTGAAAAGGTAAAAGTTCTTGACTTAACGAGGAAAAAGAAATCCTATGCTGAAGTTGCTAAGATCTACAATAAGAGTGAATCTTCTACGTGTGAAACAAGATATGTTAAAAGAGAGATCACATTCACATAACTTTTATTACAGTATATTATACTTATTGTATTTTATTGTCTGTTTTATTGTTAATCTCTTACTATGCCTACTTTATAAATTAAACTATGTCATAGTTTATATGTGTGTATGTATAGGAAAAACATAGTATATATAGGGTATTGTATGGTTTCAGGCATCTGCTGGGGGTGTTGGAATATATTCCCTGTGGGTAAGGGAGGGGAACCATGGGTACTACCCACAATGGTGTGAGTAATGCATGTATTCAGTTACATGATTTAACCCACAGGTGCTGAGCAACTAAAACAAGCACCATGGCCAACAGAGAATGTCTTCTTTGCTGTATCCCCCCCTGTTTTTCTGTACCACTCTGCAGTTTTGCAAGTCCCTTCCCCAGCTTCCTAATCCTCTCTCTTGGCTCTTTCATGAAATGCCCCAGTGTTCAAATGCTCCTTCTTGGTCCTGATGCCCACTGGCTCCCTCAGAAGGGCCCGCAGGAGCTGGTACCAGAAGAGCCTCCACCGATGCCCCACCCTGAGTGGCATGCTTACAAATAACTGGCATGAAACTAGAGAAGGCAGGGCTGTTCATTTGCCAAAGACAGGAAGCTGACAGGGATGATTAACTAATAGATGAAAGAAACAGGAGCCCAGAAAATCTTGACAGGAAGGAACAGTGGACCTAATTTAAGAAGATAAAACCTAACAGTTGCAAAAACAAAGTTTTAAAGAAAAAATCTATGATGACAGAATTGGGGTGAAGGTGACGTTGTTGGTGTCAAGACTTAATAGAATACGTATGGGAATGTTCAGGGCATTTTATTTTAATTTTTTTTTTTTACCATAAATTAAGTAGAAGCCAATGATTCCAAGTGGCTATTTAAAAAGAAATCCCAGTTTGATATTAACAAAATTATATAAAATGAGGGAGTTAACAAATATCTTTTTTTTTCAGGTTATGACATGCTTTTTCACATTTGCTGAGGCATTTAAGAAATCTGAAACTAGAATGGATATAGGAAGGGGAGATGTATATGTTTATTTATGTATCCTAGATTCTCACTGGATATAAATTCTCTTTTTCTTCACCCTTCCCTTCCTGCTCATTCCTTTTTCTAGAATATGGAAAGCCAAAGCAGAAGAACCATATCCCCATTTCCAAGATCTCTGCCTCTTGGTTAAAAACCTTCTGTGTAAGAGCTAAAAGCCTGTCTTGCCCCCAAACATCATCATATATCATTTTGCCTGCTCCAGGCCCACATATCCACTTTTATCACAGCATTTATCAGGCTGCTGGTGAACATCCTTTGTTTGACTTTCTACTGGGCTGTGAGCTCCCTGAGTCCAGATACACTCTTATTCTCCCAGCGTCTCTTTCAGAGCCTGACCTGGAGTACATGCCCAATACGCTGTTGGTGAAGTGAATGAACAGATGAATGGATGAAGGAAACAAGCCCCTCCCCGTGGTAGACTAGAAAGGAAGGTATAGACCTATGGGGTCCATTTCTCTGGGCATTTTGTGTACATTCTCCCCAGCTACTTTTGGGGAGGAATTGCTGCATATGTAGCCACTTCATTCCCCACAGACATCCTGGGCATAGAGGAGTGGGGATTGACTTGTGATGGGGAAGAACAAACAGATAAAGGTAGATGGGCCATAAAAAACAAACAAACAAACAAACAAAAATTGTGCAGTTCTGTTTGTCACAGCCCTGCTCTCATCTCTCACCTTTACTGCCGGAACTCCCACCCCCTCACAGCTGGATTTTCCCAGCACAATACCTAGAATCAGCATCACCAGATCCAGACCATGATCCCCAAAAAAATCAAAAAGGGAAAAAAAAGAGAAGGTTCCTATTTTTTCTCCATTCCAGAAGATACAGTGCCTTCAAGTCAGAAAGGAAGAATTAGACTTTGCTATAAAAATCCTGGAACTTTTCCACCCTGTGGGATGTCAAAGGGTTGGCATTTTGTTTGCAGGGGTGTAGGGAGACAAGTAGGGAACAGCTTATAAAGGCTTCACAAATATTTGTCTTAGTGATTTAGTACATAAAAATATTGCAATTGTTGTCCTTTGCAGAGCACCTCCTAAAGGAACTAGTTGAGGGAAAAAGAGCCCCCATTCTGAAATGTGAAGGCTCATGTAAAATAGTCAGTCAGTCATTTGGCTTCTTGTAAACAGCTCACCTTGTTACCGTTTCTACCAGGAATCAGAGGGGAATGGTCCCAAGTCTCCACCGTGAGGCCAGATAAGGGTTGGGCGATATTTCTCCTTCACATTCAGATTCAGTTACCTCATGCATCTACGTCAACACTGGGGTTGTTAGCAGTGCTAACATTCAAACAGCAGATGGAACTCTGCATCAAAAAAATTCGTACTTCTAAAGCTAAAACCTGAGTGTCGTAGCTTTGCAAGCGCCCTCAGTAAGGCTCTAGGAGTGACACTTACTGTAAGTCCTTGGTCTCCTTTTGGTCCCTGCAACCCCTGCTTAGCGGAAGAAGAGTAACAGTCAGCATAGGTTAGAACAGGTTAATGTATAAAATTACAGCAAGACTTTAAAACTCATTTCTTGCCTGTTCTCCTGGCGATCCGGGCTCTCCCATTTCCCCTTTGCTGCCTTTTGCCCCCTTCTCACCCCGTTCTCCGTGCTCCCCCTTTAGAATGTAGTAAAAAGATAATATTAAGAATGTGAAATTTAAAGCCAAATAAGAGCAACTCTAAAATTTTGTTTATTTATAACTGGTATCTCTTGAAGACCTGCAGTCCTTGTTGATACGAATGTGTGATTAAAAAAAAAAAAAATCATGGGCATTCTATTCACATCCCCGCCTCCCAGGTACCATAATCTAGTTCAGCATGGACCAGAGATCTCGAAGTGAAGACGCCTTGAGATGCCATCGGGTCAGCTCACTGTCTTCAGGAAGTTCAACTATTATATAATTTTACACCTGAGTTATCTGGTATCTTTTACATGTTATATTTGTAAGAATTTATTCCTTTATCACCCGGCTTTTGAGAATGAAGGAAATGAGATTTTATAAAGTAAGCATGTTCACAGTTAAGAAAGAAAATACAAAAGGATTGACTTTCAAATGGATTTGTTCCTCTGAGAGTTTTGTAAAAAGAAGAGTAACAAGTATATGAGAGCTCTTCCAGAGTTTAAGTCAAGCAATTGAGATCCTAAGCCTATGGATGTGTTCAAGGTCCTGAAATACTTACCTTCTGGCCAGGAAAGCCGCGGCCAGTCGTGCCTTTTGGCCCCGGAAAGCCTTGAGGTCCTTGCTCTCCCTACACATCATGTGAGAAAAGGATATTTCTGTTAATCTTCTAAGAAAACTCAGAATATTCTTTGGGTGAGATATATACTTGCAGTTTCAATAGTGCATTACAGCATTATCTAAACTTGGGGTGAAATGTGTTTGTCAGATGGGCTCAGTGCTCTGCTAGTAAAAGTTGAATGGCTGAGAGTGCAATAGAAGTGAGGCAACTGGTTTATCAAATGTGCCCATTTCTGTGGTGTAAATTCCCCCACCTTGTCCTGTTTCAAACTATGAACATCACATCAATTAGTTCTCACAGAAAGATCAGTTGTTATTTTAATCGTGACACTGATGGTGATTTTTATAATCTTTATATTTTTTATAAATTTTATTATATGTCAAAAGAAGGAGTTATCTTCACAATGGACACTCAGAGGATATAATAGCATCTGATGAATGTCAAGGAGTTGTTTATATAACTCATCAACACTCAGATTCCAAGCTGGAGATCTGAGCAGAAGAAATGAGAGGAGAAAAATCTGTTCTGCTTCCAAAGACTGCACTGCTAACACACAGGTGCAATAAAATGGAATGGGCAGGAATGTGCAGGTAACGCAGCCCAACCTCATTACACCTACTGGGAAACATGCTTTCCTAAGAATCCATCTGCAGCTTCATCTTGAGTTTGAAGGATAGAAGCACCTGCCTACATACAGACTAGGCGGCCGGCCCATAGAGTGTTGTGAAGGTCAGTGGAAAGATACCTACCTGAGAGTCTCCCATTCTCTCCTCGAATTAATTAAAAATCAAAGAAAGTATGAGAAAGATATCCTCTTAAGAAGGATGTATCAGTAATGATACTTCGGCATAAATTCGTTTTCTCAGGATTTTTCTGTGTGTGTGTGTGTTGAGGTAACTGAGGACTTCTTTGTTCAACTATGTACCTGGTTAAAAGGTAGCTGGTTGTTGTCCAGGAGATGCATGAGGCCACTGGTTGAGGGGTCAAGAGGGTGCCTAGTCAAGTGTAAGGGAGAACAAGGTTTATAGGAGAACACTAAAAGGAAATCTGTGGTTGGCTTTGTCCCAACCCCGAAGGACAGAGCAGTGTGACAAAGGAGCTAGGGTTGCAGTGTGATGGTAAATTACCACCAGGAATTATGTATTTAGACAAAGTGGGTCCAGAAGGGACTCGATGCTTTCTGACAATTACTCAGAATAATTATTTCTTTTACAATCTTCCAGATTCCTAAAGCAGCTGATACAGAAAATGTTCAATAACTGTTTACTACTAACTAGCCGCTCTTAAGAAATGACACAATTGCCTAACAAAGTTAACAGCTGCTATGGCTTCATTGATATGCCCCGAGGGAAAAACCTCAGAGTAGCCAATTATCATGTTAGGGTCAGCTCCATGTTAAGGAATTTATTTTGCATTACTTCACAATATAGACATTTCATATATAATTTTTAACATCGTAGCTATTCCAGGCAGCTGGGTTTCCTTTTAATAAAGATTTTTTCCCCCTGTTTAATCACCAGTTTCCCTTCAAAATAGTTAAAGGCTTTCTATAATTTTCAGAGCAGACAATCTGGCTAAAAGCCTTTTGCAAGTAAGTCCATGCCTTAGCTTGGCAGGGGTGAATGCTATCCAATCAGATTTTTTTTTTCCTTTACAAATGTCAGGAAAATGATATACAATGATTTCAGCATGGGTCAGAAGCAACTGCAGGAAAGAACCTGTCTATCTGAAGGTATAATTAAATCTAAATGTCAAACTTGGCTTCTTAACCACTGTATCTGACTCTTGGATCTGTCCTGTGAAAGATGTGATCTTTTTAACTTTTCATACCATTGCTTGTTCTCTGGGAGAGAACTTTCTAAGGAGGATGCCCAACTACCTGAATATTTTAATAGATCTTTTTTCATTACTGATACCTCAGGAAAAAAATTTTCTTTCCAAATGTTTTCTCAGTAAGGTAAAATTCATTAGATAATAAAAAAAATGTAAAGAGATAGCTATCTTCTACTCAGGGTATAGAAAACCAGAAAAAGGCTGCTTTTATTCTTAAAACAACAACAAAACTAATGCTCACTAATGAAATCACAACTTTCCTTCAATCCATGGCAGAACTGTGGTTGCAAGGCAATGCACTAACTCGTCAAGGAGAGATAGGACCCTGGCCCTCACCTGCCGGAAACACAGATGTCACACAGGCAGGTAGGAAGAATTCAACAACCATTTTTAACAAATCGCTCAAGGCTGAGTGTGGCTCGTGTGAGAGGCTAGAACCCCTGGGAGCTTCAGGCACAAGGGAAATTCATACCCGCTCACAGGCTTTCTCCCCTGGGGACCTCATCAATGCTCGAGAGAGAGAGAGACTGGAGCAGGGCAAGTCCCGAGGCTCCTGGTGGAGCAGGCCTGGGGGGCAAAGGCGGGGCAGTGCAGGCAGCCGTCCTCTGGAGAAAGGCCCGAAGCCCTCGCTGGGACAGCAATCTTCAGCTGCTGGGGAAGGTGGAGCAAACACTGCCACTCTGAGGGCACAGATGACAGCCCATAGCAGCTGGTGGAAGGAAATAGAATAAAACCTGAAGAAGTACATGCTGGGCTCAGACTTTTAGAGGTACATTATTCCTTTTGGGGCAGGGGGGCGGGGGTCAGGAAACCATCCTCAGCCCAGACCTTTAGAGGCCTCCTATGTATTTGCTGGTACTCATAGAACTGTATGTACTTGAAGGGGCATGGGGCTTTTTTCTGCATTTAGTCCTTTACTAAAAAATTTAAAAATTTTTAGTTAAAAAGAATTAACAGAACACTTGGCAAATTAAAAAAGGTCTGTTGGTTAAATACTAGTATATTAACACAGCCATGAACCTCTAAAGATATTTCAGGCAACGACAAACTGCATATACCGTGGTGGTCCCATAAGATATTAATGGAGCTGAATTTCCTGTGAGAAATGGAAGGATATGTGGTTCAGGAGGAATTTTGTTGTTGTTGTTCTGTTGAGAGCAATATCTGTGAGGCTTGGGGATAGATTCCTTCTCGCTCAAAGCACCTTAGTTTTGAGAGCACAGATTACATCCCAAGCAGTCAGCCACTGACCTGTTTCAGCACAGAGGAGCCTGCTGCATCTACCCCCTGCCGCTACATACTCAAAGGGTTCTACCCTCCTCCCAAATCTAGCCTGATGGTCTGCAGGGTACACTGCTATAAATTCTTTGTTAAGGACCTAAGGTTCTGTACAAGGACATGGGTCCACAGGAGCTGCCTTACAAGTACTAAGTGTCACAGCCACTGTAGTAAAAGCTTTCTGTGGTTAGCATGGAGCCAGCCTGTCCCTGTACTTTGGAAATATTTTTGGATTGTAACGATGTGAACCGATAAGTTTTATTTTCTCCATCAATTCAATGCCAGAGAGAACTCTCTGTGCCAGGGAGGGTCAATGGAACCAAAAACAAGTTTCCAAAATCAAATTATTGAGTCCTCAGTTCTACCTCCTCTCCACGTTAAGCACCCTCTATTTTTATGAATACCACGAAGTTCCTTCATCCGGCCACTGCTCCAACGTGCAATAGCCAAGACCACATTGCCGTGACAGTGCCCTGAGATCCTTTCTGTCTCCATCTGGATTTCTCACTCCTACTGACTCTCAGGCAACCATTCACTCCCCCCGCCCCCTGCCTCCCCGACAGTCACTATTATGGTGTCTACGCCTTGTCCAGCCACCTTCTCCTCGATATTTCCAATCAGCCCAGCCCACGTCCACGGTCATGGAGCAGCATTGACAGCTCTTATGTTCCATTTCTAACCCTGTCAGAAGGAGGGGGGTTGAGGGACCGCGATTGTAACATCAGCAGGGGTGTGCAGTAACGTCCTAGGCTTTCTCATTCTCTCGCCACTCACTCACCAACACACCCAGAGCAACTTCCAGGTCTGTGGGCTCCATTCCTGGTAAGTGCCCTACACAGGTGTACCATTTGCTATCTTTTATACCATATTTATACTGTACCTTTTCTATGTTGAGATGTTCAGATGCACATATACTTACCATTATGTTATAAGTACCTACAGTATTTACTACAGCAACATGCTGTACAGGCTGGTAGCCTAGGAGCAACAGACTATATACCATATCACCCAGGTGTGTAGTGGGCTATGCCTTGCAGGTCTGTGTAAGTGTACACTGTGATATTCCCACGATGATATAATCACTTAATTATGCATTTCTCAGAACACATCCCTATCGTTAAGCAACACACGACTGTAATTTGCTGACATTTATAATTTTACTGTGTTATGTGAGCGAACATGCTTGTTTGCATGGAAAGTATTAAATATTTGGGGTAAATACTACAGCTTGCTCTCAGGTGTTAAGAAAAATAATGTTTGTGTATACACAAGCACACACCATTTGATAAAGCCAATGTGGGATGTTAACCTTTAAGAAATCCAGGTAAACAGTGCATGGGAATTGATTTTTTTGTACTATCTTACAACTTTTTCGTAAGACTGTAATTATTTCAAAATAAAGTTAAAAATTAAAATAATATATAAAACGAATGAATGAATGCACTAAATGGTTGCAAAGAAGATATCATCTCTCAGTGCTAAAGGAACTGAGGCATATGGGTATACAGGCACTTTACCTACCCAAAGTTGGGAACCCATAGGTTAAAAGAACACCAAGAGACCTAAAGCAAAGCCACAGTTGTGGCTTTCTCCCTACTCAGAGACAACTTTTGCTCTTTTTTTTAATTGTCACCCAAGGTCATTTTTTTTTAATTGCTTAAGAGAGAGAGAGAAAGACATCAATGCACGAGAGAAACAACTGGCTGCCTTCTGCACATGTCCTGACTGGGGGATTGAACCCTCAACCTAAGCAGGTGCCCTGGCTAGGAATTGAACCCACCACTTTTTGGTTTACACGACGATGCTCCAATCAACTGAGCCAGACCGGCCAGGGAAACTTTTGCTCTTTGAATTCAGGAGGCTTATAAGGTTACCCAAAACCTCTTGTCCCAGGATTTACACTCATACAATCCCAAGTTGGGTTCAGCCTTTAAACTAGCAGTAGTATTGTCACACTTGGACACAGGCAGTTTAGAAGCCCAATGTTGGTTTCTCCACCATACTGTGCCTTTATCTGTGTGGGGATGATATAAATACTAATCAAGAAAGGAGGACATCTGAGCTGCACAGACTGAAAGGCATCCCTCAGCTACCATTTCCCCTTCCTATTTGAGTTAATGCCTCTGAAGTGTCCTCCATCATCTCATAGGTAATTATCAAGATAATTATTTAGAACATGTACATAACTCATTTTACATGTACGGAAGAGTACTAGGAAGTCCACTATTGGGGAAAATTTTTTCACTGTCTTCTAGGATTTCAGCACTTGCCCTTTGCCTCAGGTTAAACTGTGGATGGTAAGGAAACAAACAAACAAACAAACAAACAAACCCAACCAGGATACCGGAATGGGATTTGAGCTCAAACTTTATACACTTTTCCTTTTACTGTTGAGCTGCTTTCTTCCTTATCACTTTTCTTGCTAAAAGAAAGAGGGCTAAAGTCAAAATTAGAAAATGTATCTCCAGTATTTCCAGTTCAACCAGAAGCTTGGGTTTCTTCTCTATCAAGATTTGTGGTCCTGAGAAATTGCAGAGGCCTGATTACATAGGACAACAAAGGAAACCTCTGGCTAACCTCCCCTCGCAGGTCAGCTGGAGCATTCCAGGTTCAGAGCTCTTGCTATAGGAGCTATGAGAAGGGAAAGCATTTAATTTTTTTACTAAATCGTCTTCATAGGATGCAATCATGCAACCTTATTAAAAGTCTAAACCCATCCCATCTTTTTGTAGTGGCCCCCCAAACACACCCTGGAATAAATCAATTTGTCATTCTTTCTTTTGCCTCTCCTTGTTTGCCTTTCTTTGTTCCTGAGGGTGATTAGAGTATTGCTAATTAGGAACGAGGGGAATTGTAAAATTAGAAAGTGGGGCAAGCAGCCTTCTGCCAGCTTGAAGGAAGAAGCCAGTACTGTGTTAAGATGTTGACTTAGTGGTTAATGGTAGAGTTAGCACGTCCCAGTGACCTGCCTTGAATAGGCATCCAGTCAGTGTTTGGCCTGGAATCCAGGAACCACACTGTATTGAAAAAGATTATTTTCTTATGCCTTGTGGGCACAGCTAGTTCACTTTAAAAGGAAAATGGTATTTTCCAGGTGGCCTGCGGAGATCCTATCGTTGTACACATAGATGAAGGTGGCACAGAGACCCCCTTGAACAACGGAACAGTCTGGCATTTTGGCATTTACCTCCTCCCTGAAGTTCTAATCATACCAATTTCCTCTTGTAACTAGCAGCTGCTCCTTGTTGCATGCCTATGTGTGAAGGACTGAGCTAGGTAATAACAGAGCTAGACATATTCTTGTTTAATTTCTATAATAACCCTGGGAGAAAGTATGTAAATGGTAAAACCAAGCCTTTGCAGTTCTTCCATGTCACCTCAAATTGTACCTGATTTCACAGCACTGCCTTGAACAGTAATTCTCCCTTCCAAATGCAAAGCTGACAGTTCCCCCAAAGGCTCCCCTGATTTTTATTTCTCAATTCTACCTGCCACAGAGTAAAAGTTTTGTCATCTCTAACCTGAAAATCATTCAAGAGCTTCCAGTTTTATAAAATTCTTTCCTTCGTGGAATTGAATTCTTCTACCTTAACGTCCCATTTTGATATACAGGTGCAGCACAAATAGTGCCCCTTTTATGTTACATGATCTTATAACAATTATAAGCATGTCATTCTGTAACATAACAATACCACACTCAAGAACACTGTATGACATTTCAGGTGAAATGTTCAAATTAAAACTGTAAATTATTACCCCCCTATTATTACCCTACCAACCACACTCAGGCAGGCGTTACTTCTGCTGGACCCTGTATTTCAGTTTAGACAGTATCATGAATATGTGTATGTGCAAATTTATTTTATTTATACTCTAGGGGTGTTGAGTTAACATTTAAAATACCATAATCAGTGGTCCACACTTCAAAGATGTGCGCTTCAACTATGACCATCTGAATTTGCTCCAGAGGGATGATAAAAACAATTTAACCTCATTCAGAACAGGTGCCTCCTACCCTCATCCCATAATGAAGAGTCCCTTCGCTCCACACCTGACTAAAAGGTTAACTGGTCCCATCATGAGAATATTCTTATATTTGCCTCAGAGTGATCATTTCATGCAAAGTTCTTGTCAAACTGCTTTCAAAGATAGAGAATTGGAAGTTGGATGAAGCTATCAGTACATGTTCTTTGTATACATGTTAGTAAGTAGCCAAGCATAGGGTAGAATTCTAACACTTGATTTAAGTAACGCATGACACCTAATTGCCAGGATGTCTAGGAGGGCGCAGGGAACTCCTATTGACGTTTAATCTTCAGAGGCTACTGAGAGTCATCAAAAAGACTCTGAGAAATTCTAAATGTCCAAACTGACCAAGGTTAGCTCACAACAGTTGCAGACCGATGTGTTCGATTTGGCCATATTTCCCCCCATCATTTTTCTTAAACTTTTAGTCTCTGCTTTCATTTTCTGTTTATATTTACTAGCAGATGATAAACTGATTGAACAAGTGGTACATGAATATTTGCAAATAATCTCAGCAATGAAATCCACTTAACTGGACTATTTGATTACTCTGTGGATATGTGTGCTCATTGTTATGATTTTCTATTCAATTCACAGAATTTAGTCCCACTCTCTGATAATAAAATGATTCTTAGTAATATAAATACTAGAATGAAATACATTGATAGATCCCAGTGCAGAATATCATGACTACTAGGGGATTTACCAGTTGGAATCAGTTCTATAAATTGATTTGTCCTACCCTTCTGCCTAAATATTCTTCTGTAAAATTTGTCAAATTTTGTGGCTGCCTTGCAAGGCATTTGAATTACTTGCATCACAAGTGATAAATAGAAAATGACAAGACTGGCTTCATGGCACTTGCCTATGCCGGAGACAGGAATGCTCCCTTGGCTGGATATCTGTAGAGTGCATCTCCTGGTTTGTTTGTTTCTTTGCCAGTTTGGTTTTTAGAACTCCTGCATCGCTCTTGGTGCTATCTGTGATCTTCAGGTCCTGTCTGCTTTGGTTCCTTTTACTTCTCTGTTATCTTTAGCAATCTTGTTGACATCCATGGCATTAACAGTGACTCTCTAGAGATAATCTCCAATTTTCTAATCCCCAGTCTTGTTCCAGTCTCTAAACTCCAGGCCTAATCTATACCTGCTTTCTAGAACTTTCTACTTGTTAGCCATTTCAGAACCAAATCTATCAAATACAGAAGTTGTATTCAGCCACATCTATTTCTCTCCCTGGTTTTCCCTCTTTAACTCACCTCTCAGTCTTCCAGGCTTGGGATTTTTTTTGTTCTGACCTTGTCTGTGCTCCCTGGACACCGTCATTGGTGAGTCACAGCTGGCAAACACCTCCAAGGGCATCTTCCCTGACTTGCCTTCGACCCTAGTCAAGAGTAACACCCCTATTATCAACACACACTTCTCCTACAGCAGGGTCTCATAAGAGGTGTGGATGTTCATATCCCTCCTGTCCTATTTATCTTCAACTCCCAAGTGGAGGCTCTTCATCTTATTTATCTTTATACCTTCTGAGGTACCTATTTCAGGGCCCTACATATCCTACTGACCTAGAAGGATTGGATGTGGAGGATGGCTATCATTTTGGTAGAAGTTCCCCAGAGACCATGTTTCCTAAACACTATCTTACTTAGCCTTTCAACTCTCACAGGTACTTAGTGCTTCTCTGGTTCATATGAGGCAAATTTCATAATTAGCTTTTGGGGATGGATATGGACAAGAGATAACAGCCTTGAGACACAAGGAAAAGTTCCACCTGAGATTCCATGATGTGAGTCATGAAGGAGGTATTTATAAGCAGGTCTTTTGGCCTGGAGCCTGGAGCTGAATCCAGGTCCACTTTACTATTAGCTTCTGTGGCACTGGGAGACTGCTGAACAAAGGAGGAAAGGGTTGACCAGAAAACCACTGTGAGTCATTAAGAAGCATTCTGCTGACCACACAGACCCCTTCAGTGTTGCTGCCAGGGTGTGGAGACCATGGGAGGTGCTGCCCTGTGTGGCCAGAGGTGCTGCCACAGCATCAGAAAATGGGGCTCCTTCCTCAGGGACTCCTGGCACGATCTTCAGTCCCTGTGTACATATTCGCTGAACAAAAAGATCCCATGAAATGTTGTATGCTTTTCACATTTCTCTTTCCCATATATCAGTTTATCAACGGACAAGAATGGGCCCAAACGCACAAATGGCAAAGCCTCCCGTGCACTGATTTAATACAGGGTAGGCTGAGTAATGGCTCCAAAGATATGCAGGTCTGAGTGCCTGGAATCTGTAATGCTATTATATGCACAAAAAACCCCCTATAAATTCCAAATATACCAAAATACATGTCATGGTCATGCATCCTTGGACATGTGGCTGAAGGGAAGATTCTAATTAGAATCAAACAGGCTTGGCTGTGCATAGACTTGAGAAACACCACAAGGAAATGTGCTGTGGGAGCCTTTTCCATGAAGATGAACAGAAAAGTACAGCAGGCAGCTCTATACATAAGCAGAAGGTAGCAGCTCCTGCTGTCACAATGAATGTGTCTTAACTGTCACACATTTAGATGCGAAGGCTGGGGAAAGGAAAACTTGTTTAGGCTTCATATCACATGTTTAATTACATCAAAAAGGATATTCCAATGTGACATTCAGCCAGGTCTCAGGCCTAAGTTATTTCCTGTGAGTAGATGTGATGAGGCCTGTTAACTTGTGAGGTGCAACCAAAGAACAGGCCAAGGGGTGGATCACCCCCACTTTTCATGCCATGGTTTCCTTCAGCTGTGGGGACTTCCAGCCTAGTGTTAGAGCGCCCGCTGTGCCCACACTGTTCCCGATCAGGCCCCCAGCCATCCGTACGCTTAGATTGCTGCCCCTCCCATGTAGAAATTCTAGAGACATTGTTGACACAGCCATCTAAAAGCTATAATGTAAACATATTGCTTTTAAATTCTTGTATTTGAGATGTGAATTACAGGCTATATGCTTCTATGTTGTTCTCCTAGTTTTATCTCCTGTCCAAAAGGATTATAGCTACAGAAAGGCAGTCGTAGTCTATAAACTGGTTCTTCTCTCCCAGGAATTAAAAGCACAAAAGGGCTAACAACTAATTACCCACTCAGAGAACTGTCTTTCACCAGAATTCACAGTATGAGCTCTTCTATGGCTCTCTTTCTGGATATGCTATGGGGATTAAAGAAGTAATAGTAATAAAGTTCTATGAATTCCTTAAATAAAAATATGATAGGCTTGTTTCACTTAGCATAATGTCCTCTCAGTTGATCCATGTTCTTCCATGTGGCAAAATTCCCTTTTTTTTTGGAGGCAGGGGCAGCTGGGTAATATTCAATCGTGTATACATACCACATTTTCTTCATTCATTTATCCTTTGGTGGGCATTTAGGTTGTTTCCAACTAGGCTACTGTGACTTGTGCCGCAGTGAACGTAGGAGTGCTAAGCGACACACACCGGTCATGGGAGGACAAACACTGCATGGCTGCATTTATGTGAGACCACTAAACTAGTCAAGCTCCTAGAAGTGGACCAGCATGAGGCCAGGAGGAGGAGGTGGGATGTTGTTCAGTGGGTATAAAGTCTTACTTGTGTAAGACCAATAAGTTCTGGAGACCTTCTGAACAACATAGTGCCTATAGTTAACAATACTGTATTGTACACTTAAAAATTTAAGTGGGTAGGTCCCATGTTAAGTGTTTTTACCACAATAAAAAATAAAAACAATAGCTAAAAGTAGTACATTTGTTTAAAAAGGGAATGGCAAATGTTCAAGTGTATTTTTAATAATATAAAGAAAATTAATTAATTTTTAAAAGCTAGAAAAATATACATATCATAAAGCCTTATACTTAATAGTCCCTATAGGCAGCCTTCAACCTCATTCATTTATATGCCCTGTTTTCCTTTCTCATTGCTTCCAATTTAACACAATAGGGACTATTGCTGATAATTCAAATGCCGCTTTCAGAGGGGCAGAGCTTACTCATAATGGAAGTTTTTTTTTTCTTGATTTTGTCTGCAACATTCTTTGCAGAGAAATTTATAAGCTGCTTAATGACAACTTAAAAGTTGGCCTTGATACACCACATAACACACAGATGTGTGGCTAACAAAGTTAACTCAGGTTTTAATTGCATCATGCTTGCTTCAAGCAAGAAAATGTAAGTTAAAGTTTAACAGTAAAAGAGACAAATAATGTGTAATAGAATTGTATTTACAAATTTTTATAAGCCTAGACTCATGCTCAAAGTAAAGTAGAAAACCACATCAAAGGCTTAGCAGCTGCAGAAGAATTCACAGGTAGGCAGATTTCAGTTTAATATAAAGAAGGAAAGTCTACCAATTATGGCTATAGAATAAGCCTTTCAAAACACAATGGAACGGAAATACTACTGCAAGTGTGAGAAATTACAAGAATGTTCTCTGCAGCATTCTTTAAGGAAGAGAAACATGTAAATTATGTTACAGCCATGCTGTGGGTTACTACATAGCTGTTAAAATATAATAAATGTTTATGTATTGATTTGGAGGATCATTCATGCTCTGTTAACCAGGGGTGGAGTGGAGTGGGAAACAAGTTGGGGAAATTCTGCAGAGAATGATGTTAGAGACTGTTGTGCTATATATGTGTCTGTTACCACATTTATTGGAAATATGGCAGATACACACCAAACTTCAACCAGTGGCAGCCTCTAAAGGGTAGGATGGAGGAGATAAGAGACTTTCACAACTTTGCATGATTATAAGGTATTTGGGTTTAATACAACTATGCATTATTTTCATTTTAAAAAGCAACAAACCTTGAATTTGTTACAAGGTCACTGAAAAACATACAAGAAAGGAAAAAAAGCTTCCATTCCTTGGAATGTCCTGGCAGAGTCTCGATGGCCAAATGCCCTGTAGAATTTTAGAGTAGACTCTTGTGTTGGATAGGAGCAGTATTACTAGAGCCCCTTCTAATTCAGAAGATCAAGGGCATGGCCTCTAGCACCTCCTTTTTCTTTGGCATCATGAATATTTCCTTGTTTACTAGATCTTTCCCAATGGCCTTCATGATGCCATAATATCTTTCATCTTAAATATAAATTCCCTTAATCTCACATATCACTTCATTACTCCATTTCCATGTTCTTCTTTTCAAAAGTGTTGCCTGTGTGCTCTGTCTTCACTTCCTTTCTCACCATTAACTCTTTAATCACAGTTGGCATACAGTATTATGCTACTTTCAGGTGTACAACACAGAGATTAGATGTTTTATAATTTACAAAGTGATCATCTCGATAAACCTATTCTTTGGTACCCATTATAACTAACTTTTATGGAGTACTTACTACAAGCTAAACACAACAGTGAAAACTATACATTAATTTTTACACAACCTTATTAGACAGGTTTTTTTATTACCCTCATTTGATAAATTAAGAAATGGGAATCTGGAGAGGTTAAGAATCTTGTACAAGGTTACACATCTCTAGACAGAGCTGAAGTTTGAATCCAGGTGGTCTGATGCCAAAAGCTAAAGACTTAATCACTATGCTATACCTTATAGGAATAATAATACCTAACATCTATGTGCCAATTTGTAATTACCAAATTATAACTCATGCCTTTGATTCTCAGAATGGCCTGACAAGGCAGCTGGTATCCTCACACAGGTATGTACTCTGTGAGATGGGGGCCCATAAAGAGAGGGAAATAAATCTAGGATGGGTAGAAGTTAACTTGTCAGTAAAACATAGCCTCAAGAACACTAGCCAGAAGTTGAAAATACAGAGTACAAAGGGCTAGTCAGCAAATGTGAGCTTGCTTGATCTCTCAGAGCACTGATTTTAGTAAGGTCAAAATGGGTTGGTGAGGTGAGACAGCAGGAATTGTTAGGTCAACACCAATCCTAAGGAATAAAGGGATTTGGTCATATTTTTATGTAATGGACTCTTTTCCACCATTAAGTTGCCTGGACTTTATGGTCAGTGAGTGACTACATTTTATCCTGTGTCTCCAGTGAACCTTCACATAGTACATGCTCGATAAATGTTATCTGTAAATGATTTAGGTGAAAATTTTGGACTTGGCCTGGCATTTGTTATGTACATTTTCTAAATAAAAATGCCAAAAATGTAATACAAAATAAATGTAATAATAACAAGTCTTTCAAAGCAAGCTTTTAAAGATATAAACACCTAAGTATAACTTTGTGTGTCTCTTACTAACTTTTATTTGCTCTGTCAAGCTTAAACTAAACCACATGTTGCCTCTGGGTGTAATCAGAACATTTCTCTATTTTTACCCTAGGATTTCTCTTAGGGCTGGCATATATTTCTGTGATTTCCAAAAAGTCCCACCACAAGTTGTTGGTTTATACCTACTGGTTAATTTTCAAGCAAATATAACCATACTGGCTTGTGTGATATTTAATCAGGAACCTCTGGTGTTTACATTGGAAAACAAGCACTTACAATATAATGTGAAAATATCTATGGTGGGGTTTATTACGCAATGTGCCAGGAACACACAAAGGAAACACAGGTTAAGGAGACAGGGAAGGCTTCTGGAGGAAATCTACCTAATATAAGTCCTGACATATGAGTAAGAGCGAGCCTGTAGAAGTACAGAGTGACAGGACTTTCTCCAAGAAGAGGGGACAGCATAGGGCTAATGCACCGGGGTCAGGAAATGTGGCTTTCACAGGAAACTGAAAGACTTTCAGTGTGACTGCATCTTTGAGGGCGGGGGTGGGGGGGGGGGGAGTGTTGAGAAGACGTAAGACTGGGTGTCCAGATCAAATGGAGTCTTGCCAGTGTTTGAAGTTGATCTTTTTGGGTGCATTTAAAGACTCTTTAGATGTATTTTCTTGATATGAAAATATATAAAGGTTTTTAAAATTATAAACTAGGTTTTCTGAAATGTATTTACTTCTACATCTTTACTATGGAAGTTTTCTAATGGCCCATAGAAGGCAGACACTTCTTTTATTGCACTTTGGCAGGGAAGCCAGGCAAAAGCAAGTGGTACTCCTGTCATATGTATGTCCTAAACCGCATAATTGCACCTAGAATGTCTCAGTATATAGTTATCATAGATTGAGGAGAGAGAAAAAGAGGGGAAAGGGAGAAAGGCAATGGAGAAAGGAAAATTCCACCTTTGTTTTCTCCAAATGCATAATGAAAACTGTATCTAGGATTAAGATTAGGATTTTTTTTTTTAATTTTTTTGTGCCACAGTCCAGATATAAAGTACAGTTCTTTATGGTTCCACAGCTTAAAATTCCACTGGGAGACCTGCAATCAGACCTATTTATCTGGCATCAATTTTGTCATAATGTTTTCTATTACATGTTTCTGTTTTCAGACACAGGCCACTAGATATAAATCCTTCCCTAGGGAGTTAAATTTATGTGAACTAGATTGCAAAGCTTAGATTTTCAAAGGCCATTTGTAATTGCCTGAATTCCTGAATAGCCTCCTTAGTTCGACCCTGGTCCTCCTACAGCCTATTCTCAGCCTAGCAGCCACAGTTACTCTTTTAAAAAGTAAGTCAGACCGTACCACACTGTTGGGCAAAACCCAGAAACTAGCTTTACTCTGAGTAAAAGCCAAAGTCCTTACAAGCGCCTATATGTCTATACCTGATCTGGCCCTCTTCCAACCTTACCGTTGGTACTTCCCTGACCTCATCTCAAGCCACCCACGTCTCTTTGCTCCTCTTGGAACATGCCAGGCGTCCTCCTGTTATCAAATGCTTCTGCATGAGCTCCTCTCTCTGCCTGGACTGATCTTCCCTCAGAAATCCACAAGGGTCACTCTCTCACCTCCTTCAGGTCTCTGCCCAAATGTTCAGGTCTCCTGAGGACATCCCACTGAACATTTCATCACACCCTTGCCCTGCTCCCCTTTTTTGGCCATAGCAGTTTCATCTTCAAACATATAACTTATTTATTATATTTATTGCTAATAGAATGCAACTTCCATAAAGACAGATCTTTGTTTCTTTTGTTCATGATACATCCCAAACACCCAGAACAGACCCTGGTATATTTACATATGCTCCATAAATACATATTGAATGAATTGCTAAAATTAAATTTTGTACAACAAGCTAGGACTGAATATTAGGGTCAGTATCCTTAATTTTGGGCAGAAAGAAAATCTGATTTAAAAACTTGTATATAAATGCCCTGGGCCAGTAGTTTGGAGCATTATCTCATAAACTGAAAGGGTACAGGTGGTCCAGTTCCTGATCAGGGGCACATATCTAGGTTTTGAGTTTGATCCCTGATCAGGGCACATATGGGAGCAACCAATTGATGTTTCTCTCTCTCAAATCAACGTCGGTCTGTCTGTCTGTCTGTCTCTCTCTCTCCAAAAAGCAGCAGTGAAAAAAGGTACTCAGGTGAGAATTTAAAAAACAGAAAACAAAAAGTGTACTTGTACATAAACTTATTTTCCTTATAAGCACAACAGAAACAAATTCTGTATTGAAGGACACATTATCATTATTCATCACAATCCTGGCCAAGAGTCTGTGTGCACTATTTTTTAAGGATATATACAGCAAAAAATGCACAGCCCATGTGTTCACTGTACACAATCACCACAGTAAGGTAATTAAAGAAGAAAGGACAGATTGAGGTCCAGGGAAGATTTTCTTTCTTTCTACAACTGGCATAATAATCACAGTGAGAACTATTGACACAGCAGATTTCATTTTAAAACCAACAGAAGCCAGTTGGAGAACTTTCAGAAGACTGGTATTCTAATAAATTAAAAATCTGTTTTTTCAACTTTGAAATTTAAGATCTACTATTTAAAGACATAATGGCATACACCAAAAAAAAAAAAAAAAAGTCTTAAAAAAGTTCGCTGTCATCAATGAATAGGAATTGATAATGTGTTAGTACTATCCTTTAAATGTCATCTATACAATACAAACTCGCAAGAAAACCTGTCCATTTCCAAGACTTAAACTTTCTGTTAAAACTATGAGGTTGTGAAAATCCAACAACTGGATAACACTGGGTCTCTCATTTATTTGTAATTTAATTATTAACTTAAGAGGTCAATGGAACATATAATGATATGGCATAATGACTGGCTGGTCTGGTGACAGGCAATGATGGATTACACTTCCTTCCCCTTAGCTCTTTTTTTATTTTAAATTTTCAATTATAGCTGATATTCAATATTATATTAGTTTCAGTTGTATGGCATAGTGGTTAGGCATTTATATAACTTATGAAGTGATCCCCCTGATAAGTGTAGTACCCACACAGCACTATAGATAATTAGATAATTATTATAATATTTTTTACTATATTTCCTCTGCTGTACTTTACATCCCTGTGACTATTTTAATCTATTAATGAATATTTAAAAGTAAGACCTAGATCAGCTCAATCAAGAATTTTTGTGTGTATGTTCTGACTATCACTGGACAGAATCCACTGAGCATATAAAAGAACCACCAGATGCAATAGCCTATGGTTTATTCATATCAAACAAGTACATTTACTTTTACAACATTTATTGTGATCCTGTTGTATTGTGGTAATTGATCACAAGGTATACTTTCAAGAAAGCCAAATCCAGCACTTCCAAGATTTGTTATTAGATCAATCAAGTACACCAATCTGTAAGAGTAAGGTATTAATATATCCTCTATTAAATGCTAGAATTTAGGAAAAAAATGATCACTTCACAAGTTTAGAGTTCTCTTAATGATGGAATTTAATCATTATTTATTGAAGTATATATAAATGAGTCACTCTGTGGGCCAATAATATGGTTACAGGCAGAACTTTACTATCATTCACCAACCTCCATACATTCATTCAATTGCTCATTACTTTGTTCATTTATTTAAAAAGTATTTGTTAAGTGCCTACTATATGTCAGACACTCTGCTAGATGCTAAGAAATTAGAGATGGATAAAAGAAACAAAGCCACTGCTCTCAAAGAGGTTTTTTGTTTTGTTTTGTTTTGTTTTTAACTGGAAGAAGACAGATCATGTACAAGTAAACAAGGAAACAAGTATTTTCATATGGTAATATTGTTATGAAAACAATAAAACAGGACAATATCATGGAATGATTGAGAATGGGGAAGGGATAAAGTGGGAAGTTCAGAAATGGTCTTTCTATAAGGAGATAACATCTAGTTAAGATCTCCAAAGAGAAGGAACCAACCATGTGAATGCTAAAATAGAGAAACAATAGCGCAAAGGTCCTACAGAAGGAATGAACTTCGTTTTTGAAAAACAGAAAGAAAACCATTGTGCTCTGATTATATTTTATGAGGTAAATAAACATGCAAGATCAAGTCACAGAGGTGGGCAACATCCAGATCGTAGACAGCCTTTCGAGCTTTTTTCCCTTTCTTTTTTCTCTTTCGTTAATTTTTAAAAATATTATAGGATGATTGCTGGGGAGAGTGGTATATAAGGGGACTAAATGGTAATGGAAAAATGCAATAAAATAAAGAATGGATGTAAGAGAGAAAGAAAGAAGAAAAGAAAGAAAAAATATTATAAGAAGACTTTAGAGCTTTTTAAGCAAGGAAGGGATATGGTCTGAATATTTTTTTTCTAAAATAGTGTTCTATAAGAATGACTACGTGGATTTTAAAAACTCAAATAGAACATCTAGAAATAAAAAATATAATTGAAGCTAAAAATTTAATGGATCAACTAAACAACAAATTCGACCCAGCTGAAAAAAGATTTAGCAAACTGGAAAACAGGCTAGAAAAAAACCCTTAAAAATAATGTGACTGAGAAAGACAAGACTGAAAATATGAAAGGACAGAAACTTAGGAGGAAAGAATAAAAAGGTTCAACTAATTGCAGTTCCAGAAAGACAGAGAGGGTGCGAAGTGGGGAAGATTAGAGCAGATTGTTTCATATTACTTATTGAAAAGATAAGGCAGAGAGTGTCCCAGAGACAATTTTGAAAAAACACTAGTTCGTAGAATCAGGAATCCTAACAAATCTTAAGTAGGATAAACAAAATGACATCTACATCTAAATGCATCACAGTGAAACCACATAATACCAAATAAAAAGAGAAGTCTTAAATGCCGTAGAGAAAAGGACAAATTATCTCCAAAGGAGCTAGACAGTCTAGATAACTTTTCAAGAGCAATAATAGAGACCAACTGAGAGGAAAATCTTCTTGTATACTAAGAGGGAAAACTGTGTACCTAGAATTCTATACTGAAAAAAATATCTTTTAAGAAGATATTAAGGGGAAATAAAATATAATTTCAGGCAAACAAAAAAGAGTTTACTCTGGTAGATTTTCACCAAAGAAAATTCTGAATATCCCAAACCAGGCAGAAGAAGAGTAGTTCAAGTCTGAGGTGCAAGATATATTAACGAGAAAAAGAGTAGAAAATATGTGGATAAATCTAAATAAGCATTAATTGTATTTAAAATGTCTTGAAGGCTTGAAACTTAATTAAAATATAAAATAATAATAATAATATTAAGGTAGGGATAAATGAAATTAAAGTGTTCTGAGCTATTACAGTAACCAGAAAGTTGATATGGGTATTTTATAATGTAACTGTGAATAATTTTAAGAGTAATTATTGAAAAAAGAGGGAGAATAACATATGAATTCCAGACTAACAAAGGGGAAATGCAATAGTTAAAAATTGATCTTACAAGAGTAAGAAAATATTTTTAAAGAAAGAATCATAGAACAAGTAGGACAAATAGCCTAAAATTGAAAGATAGATTACTAATTACAATAAAAATAAATAAACTAAATGCTCCTGACAAAAAACAAACATTGTCAGATTGGAATTTTAAAAGTCCAAATACATGTTGTCTAAGGGAAACACGTAAAATAAAAGGACATAAAAAGAAGTAACATGATGAACATAGAACACTAGTAGAATTTAACCAAAAGACAGTAACTGCATTAATTTCAGGTATAGAAAAGTTTAAGGACAAAAGCATTACTAACCACAGTGTCTTTAAAAAGTCATCATAACCTTTTTTTTTTTTTTTTTTTTTTTTTTACTTTTTCCTTTTCCTCAGAAGCATTTCTGAAGATTTTATGATTGATGAATTTTTCACAGAATAAAAAAAAAATTATCCTGAGAGGTATCATAGTCTGTCCATTTGAGCTACAAAATACCCAGAAACTTCCATAATCTTTGCTTTGTTAGGGATTCTTCTGAGTAACTTTGAACAGGTAACTCACCTCATTTCCCATCATTTCTTATATTTAAAATGAGAAGTCATATCTGCAGCTATGTAAGCAAAAGTACTGATAATAAAAAGCCAATAATTATAAAGACTGTAAGATATCTGTAAAAGCAATAAAAACAATTTATATCGCTGACAAGGCAGCTTACTCATAGGCTTGTCACAGAGGTTTGCCATACAAAAGAGTGTGTCCTTCAACCAGCCAAGCCAGAAAGGGGAGATAAACCGGAGCGGTGGTTAAGCCTCAGCTGGGGTCAGCTCCCAGGGCCAGCCCACATCCGGCTGTGATCCCTCGTCTTCTGCCTGCCAACGGATTTCAAAAGGTCACTAAGTACAACCCCTGCCTTCTGACAGAAATGCACTCAGGAGAAAAGAAGTGCTCTTTCATACTTTTTAAAAAATTTTAATAATCAGGAAAAAGAAAAGACCTCACTGCCTACAGCACTCATTTTAAAGGGCCAATTTTTAATTCCAACATGCAAATACAATTTTGAGTGGCATTTCCTCTTGAAAGTCTCAAGCTGATCATTTTCCTTTCTCTGACATCCACCCTGACTTGTTTACGACCCACCATGTGATTTCTTCAGGGAGGCTGAGGAGAGGAGTTACTATGAGTGACCTTGGATACTTACTCAACATTCCTGTGTCCTAGTTCCCTAAAGTCTACTTCATAGGCTGGTAAGGCTTAAATAAGATAATGCATGAAACTTAGAGAATAGTATTATGGTCCCACTTCTTTCCCCGAGAACAAAGCTCTGAGTAGTAAAAGTATTTCTTCCCTTGCTGAAAGGAGACTGGCAACTTACTTCTAGCTAAGCATTGATGGGTGGGAAAAGATAAAATAACTCCTAAATTTTCAACAGTGAAATTCATGATAACTGCTTAACTGTGTCATATAATTTTATTACTTTTGGTGATAACTTAAATCTTTTTATCTATTTCTTTTTTTAATATTCACCATTAGCACATGACATTGGACATTGTCTTTATTACCAAGTCTTCAGTCCTTTTGAATTTTCTTGGGAATTGGGAAACCATAATCAACCTTGGGTAGGATTCAATATTTACTTTGCAAAAATTGATTTAAGGATTCATTTTTCCTTTTAGGTGCCTGGCAGTGTAAGGAACATGGTCACTTGCCATTGCCTAAGACTTTGCTCATGGTGAATAAACAAGAAATATATGCTGGTACTGATGGGTCCAGGCCCATTGAATTGAGAGCCTAAAGCTTCCATTTCAGTTCTCATTTGGGGAATTGGCTATTAAAATGGGAAATTTAATAAAGACACTGAGAAAGGAAAATGCCCTATCATAGCCTCAGATTCAGATTCAGAAATTAAAAAACAGACAAAAACAAAGCAACATCCTTATTCCTAAATGGCCCAGGAGGAAATGGAAGTGTAAACCAATGAGTGAGTAATACTATTGGCTCCAGAGCCAGCCCCAGTTAATTAAAGCAAAGTTTCCCTGGTATCTACCACCTGTACAGAGAATACTGTGGGATCAGCAGTTTTGGCTTTGGTTGGTAACCCATATCATTGTTTTTAATTTGGTTTAAAAATAATAAAGGTTAAAATGATATCAGGGAGGCCTTCAGTGTCTGAAACTAGGTTTGTAGACTTTGATAGCCACGATTAATTTTCAGCCCTCTCTGCCACAGGCATTTGGCAGGTGTGATCACAAAACATTCAGCTCTTTGAAAACAAACCTGTGGGGTTCTGACAGCTCCTTTCTATGCAGAGAAATCATTGTTGGAATTTTAATATTGTAACACAAAAAAGGTATTAGAAATTAATTCAAAGATAGTTTCTGACATAAACACATACACAGTCTATGTTATGCTGTTAACTACAGTATTCCTTACTGTTTCAATTTAATTTCTAAGGTGTGTACAGGTTGAATGCTGTGAACACACTATTACCATGGCTGGTTTTGTTTTCTGTTTTTGCTGCTGTTAGTTTGTTTACAGTCAGGAGGGGGAAGAAAACTTTAAATTAAAACACCAAAAAAGTCATCCTATTTAAATGTGTGTGTTTATTGCTCCTTTTGTAATATTAACATTATGCACATGGTTATAAATTTAGAAAACTAGCACAACTTCCTAATGTCATTACCTCTTAATCTTTTTGCAGATATTTGCAACTTAGCGTATATTGAACATACCCAGCACCTTTTATAAATGGGACTCCTTCTCCCCTTAGGTCAGCTTCATTTCAATAAGTAAATCATTTCTATTTGGCCTTTAAGGGGGACAAGTTTCCGTGCTGTAACGGGTCCTCTCTATAAAAATCTAGTCGAATGGATTCCAGAAATCCTTTCCAAGAGATCAGGCAGGTCCCAGGTAGGAGCCCAGCAGAAGGCTGGCAGGCTCCATGTGAGATTTCCACCACAGTATGCTGACATTCTTTCAAGTTTTACTCTTTCTCGTGAAGGGACACCAAAGGTGGCAAAAATACCTGATTCAGTAAAAAGTGCTCCTGGAGTTTACAGAACCAGGGTTACCCTGACACAGCTGAAACAAAAGGAAAAAACCTGCCTAAGAAATGATATTAACCTTAAACAATGAGCGAAGAACCTTCAAGTTTCTACCCTGAATTTCTCATCAGAGCACATTGGTGGGAGAAGCCATTTTTGTTCCGGCTGCCCCTTCGCTAGGCCCTGTAAACTGGGCTGACCCACCCACCACCACACCCCTCCTGTCTCAAATGCTACAGGCCCCTCCCAAGTAATCCCCTAGGATTCCCACCCTCCCTGATTCTCCACAGGACCATTATCACTGGGTCCTCTTTATCTCCCAACCTCAGGCTCTTCAGGGCAGCTCTACCTCCCTCCTCTGATGCCACGCTCATCTCTGCCCAGCATTTGAATGACAGCTCTCTTCCAGGTTTCAGGTGTCCCTCATCCTCTGACCCCGACCTTGTCATAGACAGAAATGAAAATGTCCTGGTCCCACTGAATCCTAAGCCTTGTCCAACTCTTTATGTGGTACTCAGGCTGTCTACCCAAAACAATTTCTAAATCACCCACTGGTGCTCCTGACGCTGCTTGAAATAAATAAGAAGATATCAAGTTTTCTTTTAAAGATAAGAAAAAAAAAATGATAGGGCTGAACTCAGTCATTGTAAGCCTAGGTGAATGTGTCCCAGCAATTACCCTGGGGACTTACCCTGGGAAATTACTGGCATATGTAGAGTCCATATCTAGGGGAAAGGTCAGTGCTGGGAGCTCACAATGGGTCAACACATAACCTGCTGGCCTATGCTGTGAACCTGAAACACCAAGGCCACTGCAAGACCAAACAGCCACAGTCCCATATTTGTCTAAGCAATCAATAATCAGGAGAGTGAGGAGGCATTTTGGAGGTTGCCATGGAGACCACCTTTGTGTCCTGTTCTCTTCTGGAACCACAAATGGACTTCAGGACAACAAATCTTTCCATCTTACCTAGAAACGGGTTAAATTATTTGTGGCAGCAAATGCCAGCCATTCACAAAACCCATGCTTCCCTTCTTCCTGGGCACACAGCTAGACTCCCTTTCCATGACACTAATTCTCGTCAATAAAATGTGATCGGCGGTGATGTCTGTCACCTCTTGACCAAGACGTCTAAGAAGCAAGTGTGCCTCTTCCACACTCTCTCTTTGTGTTTGCTGGGTGTAAATGTAAAAGAAGCCCAGCAGATGAAGGAACAGTAAGTCAGAGATGAGGTTCTGAAATTCTATGTGGAAGAAAATTGACAACCAACAAGGAACATGCACATGGCCTATTATGTGAATAAAAAGCTCTATTGTGTTTGAGCCGTTATACTCTTTGGGGTCTTTTGGGTTCTGAAGCCATGCCTACACTAATTAATGCAACCAATATTTTATGTCTTAGAGCATTAAATCACTTGGATGTCAGAGTTCTAGACTTTCATCCTGGAAAATAGAAGAAACACTAGCTAAAAGGGGAGAGAAGCAAGAAAGAATAATAATGTGAGTAACTGCAACATTTACCGCATAAGTAGCCACCTACTGAGCCTATGTTAGATGCATTGTATATACTGTTTCATTTAATTGCATTTATGCTTCACAGCAACTTTAGGAAATAGTACTATCATCACCCCCATTACTCAGATGTAGAAACTGAGCCAGAGATGTAGTACTCAGGAAGCCATGACTCAAATCTGTTGACTCCATAGCCCAAGCTCTAGTTGAATACCCACTACTGTATTCTAGGCAGTTTGTACAATTTCATCATCACAACTCCCTGTAAAGAGGCTTTATTATCCCCATTTCAAAGATGAGTAAGCTAAGGTTCAAGGAAGGCAGATGATTCGTCCAACTTTACATAGCCAGAAAGATTCAGCCAAAGGCCTGAGTGGCTGTACAGTCATTCTCTTTCCATTACACTTTTGAAGTCAGAATATAGACAGATGAGAGAGGTCATTCAGACAGTTACCCTTCATTTCCTCGGGAGTTGATTTGTTAGCTCTGTGTCCAAGGGACAACTGCAGTCATCGCTGTCTGTCAGCTTTGGAGACGCTGGGATTTCTGCCCAGATAGTGTTCACCTGATTCCCCTAGCATGTCATTGAAGTTATTTTTTCACACTGCCAATAAACCGGCTAGGCTTGAAATATTAGTCAACCTACCCTTTGCCACAGTCCCCAGGGAGGGTTCCCTCCACAGGACTGGATTGGCCATGTTCAGACTAAATAAGGAATGGAAGCCAGTGGTGCAGAAATGCATTCTTTTAATGACCTCGTTATAAAGGGTTTGTGCATAGCAGGGGTGATAGTCCCAATCCACAAATGTACCTCAGAATTCTTAAGTCATGGGGGGCCACCAGAAATCTTATTTTTATAAGGACCTCCTGATCCTCTGGGAAAAAATACTGTATTAATGTCAGGGCTGATCAGGACACTGGAACTGACTTAAAGATAGAGGGAAACTGAAATGATTCTTGAGCAGCAATGAAAATTTCTGTCTGTCTCTACTGAGCTTTTTAAGTGGAATGGCCCACCCTCTCATTATAATCCTCCTGGCCCTTGTAAGGACTGGCCCCTCAGGGGCTAATTGACATATTAAGGAATTCTCTCAAGACCCAGCGCCATCCTTTACCCCTTCTGACTTACCCTGGGGAATTACTGGCATATGTAGAGTCCATATCTAGGGGGAAGGTCAGTGCTGGAGGCTCACAATGGGTCAACACACAACCTGCTGGCCTATGCTGTGAACCTGAAACCCCAAGGCCACTGAGAGACCAAAGAGCCACAGTCCCATGTTTGCCTACGCAATCGATAGACATCTGTGGCTGAGAAAAGACACGAGGCCTTCAGGAGCTGGAGCGCCTCTGCAGGGCAGGGCCAGCTGGGCCACTGCGGGGACCGCAGAGGAAAGACAGGAGGCTGCTGTGGTGCCCACGGGAGTGAGCCCATCAAGTTTTTACAGTTTCCCAAGGCCAGGGATGCCACCGCAGCAGTCCAGCAGACCACGGCAACAGTTTAATTGTTCACCAAGCAATACACGTAATGTCCAGCATTCCTGAAACAGATGTACTTACAGCATTTTTGCAGTTCTAGATGGTGTCTTTAAATACTGGATGCAATTTTAATGGTTAAGCTTACATTAAATTCATTTCATAATAGTGCTTTTCTCTATCACCCTAGTGGACTGAGATGAGACTGCAGCACAGTCATGTTCACTTACTTTAATTCCTTGTGATCCATAGCCAGGGGGACCAGGAGGGCCAGGCAAGCCTTTCTGCCCAATATCACCCTATTGGGAGATGGAGAGAAATCAGACAAGTGTAAGAAGATTTAGGGAGAAATAGTGGATTATTGCTCTTAGTTTTGTTCTTACTTCAGTCTGATCGGGACCTTCCTCCATGCTGCCCATAAGCTAAGTCATATTTTACATAAAGCAGTGGTTTTCCAAAAATTTTAAGCCACAAAATCCTCTCTAAAAAATCTTTCATATAATCCAAATATAAATAAAGACTTAAGGCAGAGCTGCTTGGTGTAAGCAGAAGCGTGGGCCCGAGAGCCTTGTGAGCTTGGGCTCCTGCAGCTGCCCTACCACCAACCCCTAGAGCACCAGGGATATGAAGACCACCTCACACCACCTCTGTAGCCTTTGACCCACTGCTGCATTTCAGCATGGAGTGCTAATTCACCGGGCTTGCAGGTAAAGATTCAGTGGGTATTGATGTGGATCTGTGTTGAATTTTTAAGAAAATATGTCAAAGAAGCAAAAAGGGCACAATTTCGCAGTATATATATATTCCTAATAGCATTAAGTGGACCCCATACTTCCTGAGGAAAAACTGTGGTCAAATGAGATTGGAAAATGTTCTACACCACAGTAGGTACCTCTCCTTGGAGCTCTCCAGCACATATGAAAATATCAATGTTAAAGCCTCTAGGAAGTCCCTAAATAGAGATGAGTCTACCTATCTCGGAGGTTCCCAATTTAACATTTGATGGGATAAACTTTGTAGAAATGCTGGGTTAACAAAAGTTACTGTATAAGTCAGACGTTTTCTTTCCAGTATAAAAAAAGCCTTTATTTTTTCTGATTATAAGAGGAATTTGCAATTAATAAGTAAATAAATAAAAATAAACAAGTAAAAGTGACACTGAAGAAAAAAATAGAGCCATCTTCCCCTAACCCAGCGATGACAAGTACTAGCGTCCTGGAGCGATTGTCACCCACACAGAGTGATCTGTGAGATCAAGAAATAGCCCACTGCCCAAATGGAGTCGATGGACAAACAAAAGACAAAGAATCTTAGTGCTTCTGGGATCCTCAGAAACTTTGACTCACAAAGCATCTTCCCTTTCCTCTCTGACAACAGGATTCTAATTCACTTTTGGGCATCTTGGGCGTGAGAACCTCCATTTAAAATGGGAATTTGTGATGGTGGGCTCATTAACATGTTTTCCCTAAAAACATACCTGCTATTTCTTTGCCTCATGTTTTGAACAAACGAAAAAAATATTTGCTGAGCAAGTGAACGAAAAATTAAAATGGGCTTCTCAACCTCGGCACAATTGACATTTTGAGCTGGATGACTCTTTATTATGGGAGGCGGCCGTCTTGTGCACCGCAGGATATTTAGCAGCATCCCTGGCCTCTCCCCACTAGATGTCAGTAGCATTCCTTCTCCGGGCGTGACCACCCCCCACCCCCCAAAATGGTTCCAGACATTGCCAGAATTCCCCCTGGTGTGGAGAGAGGACAAAATCTCCCTCCTTAAGGAACACTGGATAGAAAGAACAAAAGGATGAATAGTCACCAAATTGGAGGTGACAAAAGGAAGTGAAATAGAAATGAGAGCAAAAGGAGCCAAAGGAAGTTTCTCTTACCGTCCATAGAGACAAAAAACCTAGACCCTTGCACCGAGGCCCTGACCGTGGTACACATGTGACACAACATTAGCTGGCATCCTGTTAAAAGGCCACCTGACGCACCGGCGGCCAAAGTAAAGGTGTGCTTCTTAAAGATGGCACAGCCTCTAAGGAACCTAGAAATATTTTGAGCACTTTGCAACCAGTCATTTAAGAGACACTGGCTTACTATTTTCTTTGGGGGAAGAGAATGGCTTATAAACTTGAATGTTCTATTTACTGAAAGTTCACATGACAGGAGAACAGAAGACTTTTCATCAGTAATCAAGAAAAAATAAGTAAACACCAAAATGAGCACTTACTATGAAGTTAATGCTCACTTGGTTGTCACTATGTGAGGGCACCTGAGCCTCACATAGAGCACAGAGCTGAGGACTCACCTTTGGCCCTTGGGTTCCCAGGCCCCGAGGCCCAGGGGGACCTGGAGGTCCTCTGACTCCCGGCTCTCCCTGAAAAGACAATGAATGATGAGCTAGTAATTTTTTAAAACACTGTATGCTGTATATTTAAAACATCAAAATATTAAAAATATTTTTCATAAATTTATATAATCAAAAATATATTTTAAAACTCCACACCCTTGAATTTGACTAAGCTAAGCTCCACATCACTTTCTTAAACTCAACAAAGGGAGTGCTACCTCCTTTTGTTTTCATTTCTTATTGCCATTTATTCAATCTCCAAGCCAACTGGGTCCATTTCAAAGCAACCAAGTCAATTAACTTCTTGGCAACCTTAATAGATACTTTTTTTTATTTTTTGGAACTCCCTTCTCTGGAATTTGGGAAAATAATGACCACCACTGAGAAATGAGACATGAATAAAAGGAACCATGAAAAGATATAACCCATCCTGGACTAGTTGCTTAGTATTTTATGTGGCAAAGATTATGCGATTTGGGTCAGGGGTTGGCTCTGTGATCTGCCACTGGCGTGGTTGTGACCGCGAGATAAATCCTGTAAAGGCTTTTCAGACTCTCCAAAGCGTGACCGTTTCCTAACAGGTGACTTACCACCAGAAAAGCGGTAGGATCTGATTAGGACAAGTCAGGCCCTGTGGTTAGGCCTATTTAAGACGCGAATGACAATGGGAAGAAACAGAAATAAAAATCTCTTCATTAGCCACTTTCTACATGCCCAGCATTTTACTAGGCATGTTCATATATGTTATTTGATGTCATTTGGTATTTACAACCATCCTCGATTACAGTGATGACTAATTTACTTAACTCGTCTGAGCCTCGGTACATGCATCAGCTCTGTAGAAAATCATCTTTACATTTCGTGGGGAGGACAATGAAGTGAAACAAAGAACGCGCATGCTCCTGTCCTGAGTCTAGGATAGAGCAGGCACTTGGCAAATGTTAACTCCCCACCCTACCAATTTTGCTCAGGAGGAAACTAAAGTTTGCCCAAGGCTGCACAGCTATTAAGAAGCAGGTCTATGAGGATGTGGAACCCTCCTATCTTGCTGGTGTAGACACTTTGGAAAACAGTATGGCAGTTAATTCCTTAAAAAGTTCAACATAAATTTACCTTATGATCTAGTAATTTCACTCCTAGGTATACACCCGAGGAAAATGAAAACATATGTTCATACCAAGACTTACAGACCAATGCTCTTAGCAGCTTTATTCATAATAGCCCCCAAATGGAAACAACCTAAATGTCCATCAACTGCTACAACACATGGATAGACAAAATGTGGGATATTCAGCAATAAAAAGAAATGAACTACAGATGCATCTTTTGACATGGATGAACCCCTATAACATTCTATGCAGTAAGAGAAGCCAAATTCTTGAGAACACATATTGTTTGATTTCATTTACATAAAATGTCCAGAAAAGGCAAATCTATAGAGACAGTAAATCAATGGTTGCCTCGGGGCCAGGAACAGGTTTAACTGTAAATGAGCATGAGGGATCTTACTGGGAGCAAATGTTCAAAACCTGATTTATGGTAGCAGCTGTAATCTTGGTAAATTTACTGAATAATCATTGAATTGTACACTTGAAATGGGTGGTTTCTATGTTATATTAAATGTCTCAATAAAGTTATTAAGAAAAAAAAAAGAACCAGAACCAGGCTTTGGACCTAGATCTCCCAAACCCTTTGCTCTGTGTCTTGTTTTGTCCATGTCCTGTTGGAGGATAAATATTAAATAGCCTATAGCTTTTAACTGGGCAAAAATCATGAATTTTAAGAAATGATGTAATTGTTTATCTAGAAAAATAGCCCATCCTTTACTTTTTACTTACTTCTAGAGAAAACAAGGCCTTAAAAGAGGGAGGAAAACTTTTAAACTATATTTTATTACTTAATTCTTTTCACTTCTGTTTTTATAATTACATATTTCCCTTTTGCTTACATACCGTCTTTACGATTCTAGTCTCCAGTCTCCATCTCTTCCTCTTACTACTTGACTGCTTTTGAGACCACAGGTACTAATTATTTCTTCAACACCTCTCTCCTTCTGACTCCCAGCTTCGAGGGCCCCAATTTTCTCCCAGCTTAAATGGTCACTCCAGTCATCAAGAGCTCCAAGTAGAGAGCATGAACTTGTCTCCCATTACATACATTTTTATCATCCCTCTTTTCTGGAGTACCTGGGAAGTCCTTTATAGGAAGTGTCTGTAAGTTCACTGAGTGCGGGTGTCCAACTACACCTGACTGATTCACGCAGTTGCTCCATTTTGAGCCCACCCAGAAAACCAGAACATAGTTAAGTAGTAAATATTGTCAAGTAGATTTTATCCAGAATCATTGAATGTTTTATCAAAAAATAATTGTCTTCTTTGCATGGTCACCCTTAACCCCACTCCAGATACAGTGGATCCCTCTCCTGTGTTTCTGTTTCTCTCTCTCCTTCCATGTTGAGGTTAGACACCTGATATGACAAAATAGGACTATATGGCCCTACGTATTAGGTACTCTAGATAAGAAAACTTGAACCTGTATCTGAGCAGGTGTCTCGATCTAACTACCAGTTTATAAAACAAAACAGAAAAACAGCAAAGGATGGAAAAACACGTTGAGCACCACCAAAAGGATACCGTTAGCAAAATCCTCATGGACAAAAAGAACATCCACAAAGAAAGTACGAAGAAAAAACGAAAGACATGCAATGGTTGATTTTAAAAAAAAGATGTGAATTCAAATGCAATGCGTGGGCATCATTTGGATCCCAATTCAAACAAACCACCTGTCATAAATTTACAAGACAAGCTGGGAAATTTTAACATTCGAAAAAGGGTAATACTATGGAATTGTTATTAATATTTTTTTAGGTTTGCTAATGCTATTACAGTTAGGGTTTCTTTTTGTTTTGTTTTGTTTTGTTTTAAAGAGCTCTTACATCAGAGGGTCAAATGACAAAACTTTATATGGGTGATGCCTGGGGTTTGTGGGGATAGGAAGCGTGAGGCGAAATGAGAATGGAGGATACAGGTAAAGACTGACCAGATGTTTATAACTGTTGAAAAAGTGCGATGGGTAAGTGGGAATTTACTAGTGTTTCTGCATTTGTATATGCTTACTAATGTTCATAATATTTTAATAGCATATTTTTAAAATCCATGAACAATACCTAATAAATATCTCACCATTGAGGGTGAGGAAATGTTGCTGTGATGTTCATCCTTGATAAAGTGAAAAATATGAGATTGTAAGGATAGAAAGATGGGCAAAGGGGAGGAGGAACATGCCAGTGGCTTCAATTATTACTGGTATAACTATACATTGTGTTTCATATATTCTTGGTATCTACGAAGTGTTACATAATTTAAAAAAAACTAAGAACATGGTAAGAAGGCAGATGGAGATTTTTTATAAAATCCCATATCTTTTAACAAAGAATTTGACACTCTAATTCATGATACTTTCCTTGCGATGATTTTAGCCAAAGCCGCCTTACAATTAGTATTTATCATACTAATACTCTCTCACAGACACACACATTCCAGATGGGAAAACAAATAGGAACAATAGTTAAAATAAGTTGTGAGTTTACTTCAGACCACTCTTCATCAAGTTTGTTACTGCTATTCTCTTTCTCTCTTTTTTAGTTCCCCCTGACCCTCACTGTCTAAAAATGTCTGAAGGCTAAATGGAATCATATAGCTGACCCTGTGGACACCTTATGGCCCTTTTTATATGTGAACTCTGGCAAATGAGCTTTATAAGGGTGTGAGCCCATGTTATATGTGGACCTGCAATGGGTACCTCAACCAAGTTGTCCATTTTTAATCATATAATTGTTGACATATAGTTATGTTTTATCTATCAAAATATTTTTTTGTATCTTTTGACCTATGTGAACATAATCTGATACAGGCATTTATGATCTGATAGACTTTAAATCAAGTCTTAACATAGTCTGTGGATGTTAGAGTTGGTCAAAAACATGGTATTTGGGTCATTCCCTGTTTCTATGTACCACACTCTTCAATAGATGGGACTATCAGGCACTAAATGGGCCTTGTGAATCCATAGAGATGGTGTCTCTCTACTGTGGTAGGGCCTTTAAAATGCATCCTGTCTTTTGTTCTGCACCATGTGCCCTTGCCAGGCTCCACCATCAGGTGAGTGTGTGTAAGAGGAGTGTGGTCAGGACTCACTTGACCACTGGATAGCACTGGCTCTGCCACAATGCAGCACCCGTGGTACCGAAGAAATGTGTTTACCATGGCATTTTCAGCTCTGTTGTCAGTAGATACAGTGACATTCACAAATAAAAAGAATTGCAACAGGTATTACTGGTGCAGCCGGCCTCAGCTTCCCACGCAGAATCTAGGGGTTGCTGGAGCCTGCAGAGGGAGCCCTTGCACCAGGAGACAGTGAGCAAAAGAGAAAGCAAATTCTGGACTTGCCATTTGTAACAGTATCCATCGATTTCATAAGACCATAGGTTAAGTACTACCCCTACTTGCTTACTTCCACTCTCTCAAAAAAGAACAACTAACTATTTAGATTGCCTACAGCTTCCTTTTGGCCCACAAAGGGATTCTAGAGAAGACACTCCTTTCATTTTGACAGGAAATGGTCAAGTTTAAGACTATCTGCAGTTATTTGTATATGTGAACTTAACAAATGATTTGGTGAAGGTTTTACTTAGACCATAACCTTGCAGAGTGTTTAATTTCTACTCCTTTAAAATCATACATAATCTTATAATGATCCTACTAATCATTTATTGAAACTTTTAGTTTTTAAAACGAAGAAAGAAAGCAAAAACACTATCAGTGTCATTCATTTTCTCATTAATAAATCTCTGCTTAGGTTCATCTTAAAACTATTATACTTAATAATTAAATAATAATTAACATTTATTAAGTTTATTTCATGGCAGGCACTTTTCATTCATTATCATATCTGATCCTATTAATATCAACCTACTCCAATTTTCAGATAAGGAAATTGAGGCTCAAGAGGAC
This sequence comes from Pteronotus mesoamericanus, assembly GCF_021234165.1. Classification (NCBI taxonomy): domain Eukaryota; kingdom Metazoa; phylum Chordata; class Mammalia; order Chiroptera; family Mormoopidae; genus Pteronotus; species Pteronotus mesoamericanus. Next base: position 16,791,064 of record NW_026555329.1, on the reverse strand, counting down.
AGATGATTTACCCAAAACCATGCAGCCAGAAGCAATTCAAACCAAGGCTTGACTCCTGAGTCTCTCCCGCCTTTCGGCATTGGCTGGGGCCAGATCAACTAGGCTCGTTTCTCCACAGACTCTCTTCCAGAGGCCACTTAATGCAAACACATGGCTGTGTGGCTGTCAAAGCTTTTTTCCTACATTGATTCAATCCCATTTTCTCAAGGAGAAGAAAGAAAATATCCTGGTTATAAGATTCCTAAAAGGTGCACACAATCTGCACAAGGACCCAGCTGTCTAAGGCTTCCGTTTCAGTTTTCCCCCCATTGCTATTCCTCAATTTTGTGGCTTACCCCAATGTTTTAATTGGTCTTATTCCAGTCTCCTGCCTACACAAATTCTTACTCTCTGTTTTTATCCATTCTGCAGTATACTTGATTTGGCAGAATAATGCATGCTGTGACTACTTCTACTACTAATAATACCTTACTATGCTAGAATTTGTAAAAAATGTTTTATAGACATATTTCCATTAACTTCTTAGAATAACCCCGTGAAGTAGGCATTCTTGTCCCAAATCAAAGAGGAGGAGGTTAAGCCTGAGATAAAATGACTTGCTGAGGTCACACAGCTCATGAGCGGCAGAAGTCTCAAGTAGACTAGTGATAAGGAAACAATCTGTTATGTTTTCTGTGTTGTATAAATTTGAAATATAATATTTGAGAAAACAGTGTTCTTAGAGACAAGAGAGCCCATGAGATTATCTTTACTTTCCTCCCCCCACACACCTTAATAAGTAAAGCTTTAATCATTATTTCTCCTTTTGTTTGTGTCAATTAAGTTCCTGTCAATCTTTGAGAAAACTATAGAAGCAAGTTACAGTTGTTCTATAAGTGATTTATACTTCTTTTACTTTGGGGACAATAAAAAGCAAATTGAATTTACTGTGGAAAGAATTAATTTAAGAATTTTCTAAGGAATGGTACACTGAAGATTCTAGTAAATGATGAAACCAAGGAACAACTGAGTTTAAAATAAGGGAAAAGTCAAAGTGATGACTAGCAGCTGGTTAATGTTCCTTTCGTTCTGGCTCCTAAATAAAATTAAGATATAAGTACTAAGGCTCCAACTACCACAAATGTAAATACCACTCTGGAATGAATTATATAAAGAATACAGGCAATGGTTCAGTAACTCTTGAATACCTCACTTGTGTTGCCAGAATGTCAATGAAAATTTTAGAGTCCTTCTTCTAAGCCTATGGACAGACATCCCAGATATTGATAATGTGTACTGATTATTGACTGGCCATTGCCATATCACTCAGTCACTTCTTACTGACACCCACTGAAAGGGGAGACAGTAACAATTACCAGCACAAATCAGGGAGATGAGAAAAAAATTTAGAAGATACTACAAAATAAGCACTCAAATCACTTTATTTCCTTTAGTGTACTTTTCCATCTCTAAATGTCAAAAATATTTAAAATAATTTCAACTCTTCAAATCAATTTCTCTTTTAGAAATTGAATACTCATCCCAAAGCAGCAATAACTCAATGCCCATGATACTTAAAAAACTTGCTTTAGGATTTAGGGAATTTACTGTTGATTGTTTCCTCCTTTTCTCAAAATCAACTCCTCGAAGGTGAGCAAATGATTCTCCTGGGCCAAGAATCCCGCGGAGGAGGAAGAGTCTTATACAGCCAAATTTGAAACCTTGAAAATTGAAATATTGACTTTGCCCCTAATGACAGGGAGAAGAGGCTCTCTTGTACAGATATTCAATATAATTGTCCATGGGGGGAAATTCCCTCCAGTCTGCGTGATTAAAAACAAAAATACGTTGATGGCAGCATGGGTGGAGAATGTTAAGAAGATTTAGAGTGCGTCTCCCGGGCTAAAGGGAGGCGTGTGGGCACTTGCGGGGGTGGGGGAGGCAGAGCCAGGGAAACAGCAAAAAGGGGTGAAGCAATGCTGAAGATCACGAGAGGCTGGTGTGCAGCCCTGATTTTGGAGGTCATTCACAGAGCGGAGCTGGGAAGTAACCTTGACAAGTCACCTAATCAAGTTTTGCTGGTTTGAATGTGACCTTTACTGAAATCTAAAGGTCACGTTGTCTGGCATTTAAATTCGATATGGCTCTGGCTTTAATTAGTCCTTTTCATTGAGCTGATTGTCCTGCCTGTAGCAATTTTGCGGTTGCGTTGTGGGAGGTGGGTTTCTTCAACTCCAGTCTGGAATCATGGACCCTTTAACTTCACTGTTATGAAGCTGTGTCCTGGTCTAGCCCTCCTTGCTGGACACTGTTCAAAATGGAGTTCCTCGTCCAGTTCACGTCTGCGGATGGAATCTACAAATTCCTAATGCATCTCTGTGTGAATCGCGCCTCTGTTCCGCGGCTGCCTCTTGGTGGTATGCACATATGTGAGCCATTGCAGAGAACAGAGGGGCAATTCAGATGCTGGGAACATTTTTAGAATAATGATACTCAGTGGAATTTTACATACACTTGCATTTTAATTTATGACAGTGGACCACGTTTGTGAAATTAAAGCATGTATTTACAATATTCAAGTATTTAAAGCTTTCGAAAAATGTTTAACTCTTTGGGGTATAGGTTTATGCTTCTCTTTAATGTTTACATACTTTAAGTCATGACAATAGAAAAGCAAGATGGAAAGAGAAACAATCCAACTGTGTACTAAACGGTGCCGTGATAGTCAGAAGGTGGCAAGCCCTGGAGACTGAGCCTCTGCAGATCAGGCCAACCCATTCTCTCTGCTCTGATTTCTTCATCCACCTAGTCTCTCATTCATTCATCCACATTCACAGTCTCCCTCTCACATGCAAACACGAGATAGTATCAAAACTGTGTCTAAAGGGGCAAGTTGTTCAAACTTTATGGGTTTTGATTTCCTCATCTATAAAATAAGGGGGTTGTTTTAAAATGTCACAGTATTCTGGAAATATTTAGATAGGACATAATATATAATATCAAGGTAATATACAATAATAGTACCAATAACAACCCAATGAGTTTTTCTGCCCACAGACCTTATTCCAACCACTTGATGGTGAAGAGGTCTCTTGAGGGCTCCACGTCCTGGTTTGATCTCCTCTGTGCAAAATCTGGCTGAGCTCAATGGCTCCAAAGCTTGGGGGAGGCCATGGCTTTCTCTGTGAGGAACTAGCACACTGAAGGGGGCTCAAAGAGCCCAGAGAGGAACAGGGGAGGATGCATCTGCCTTTATGGAGCTCAAGGGAGCCATTCCAGGTATAGAGTCCTCTTCTAAGCATCCAGGAACAAACTCCCACCCTCAGCACCGTCTGTGCAGCACCCCCGGGGTGATGTGCTCCCCCTCGCCAGCCTTTGGCAGCGAAAATACAGGAACAAAGGGTTGTCTGAGCTTCTCAAAGGAAAATGAGTTTTATGTAATGATTGTCCTCGAATCACAAAGGGTCCTCCCAGACTCCAGTCCCACAGAGAAATGCAGGCAGCATTAGGTAGCATCTTTGGAACTGCCTTCCCTATCAATGAGCGGGGTGTTTCAATCCAGAGGTCATGGGGCTGGCTGAGCACTTTCCACTTAGCAAGAAACCAGATTGTCTGTTCCTCTTCAGGGCACATTTCCAAAGCAGATTTTAAATTCTACTATTTCCTTAAACATTGTAGTTCTTAGAAAAATTTTAGAAATCTCTCAGAAGCCCTTGTCAAAATTTGGATTCAATTCAAGGTAATGGATATAGAAGTACCACATAACCACTGATGTCATATGGAATTTTTTCACTTGGAAAAAAGCCACAGAGCACCACAAGGGTGCAAGATGTCGGGGACTGGTTTTTATGTGTTTTGAAACACAGAAGCTTTGATTCAAATGTCTGTGTCATGTGCTAAACACATGTGATCTTAACTAAATATCACAAAAGCCCACTATAAATTAATCGTCAACCTTAATGGTTTCCTCATTTCAAAATGCATTTGTTTTATAAGTAAAGGCCCTAAGGCCAATATTTTAAGGTGACTACACAGAATTTAAATGAAAACCGTATCATGTTACGTATATGTCTGTACAACTATACACATAACTTCTCTGCCACTTTAAAAGTCAAAATGGAAGGAGAAGGAATTTTGCGCCCATTGAAGTCCTGGACTTTTGCTACCATTGACAACTTCAGGCATTTTGAGAGTTTCACCTTAACTCTGCCAATCGACTTCTCTGAATATTTTCCTTTCTTTACAAGTTTTTCTGTGTGTCCAAGTTTTCTTTAGGAAAAAAATAAAAAAGGTCCCACAGAGAGTTTAAGTCTTCTTTAAAAGAGGATAGATGATTTTGAGTTATGAAAAGCTGATGTTTGCTTTTTAAAATTTTCTTAATTTTTAAATTTATGATCTAGTGTCTTTGATTCTAATACTAGTTCACCCTCCTAACATCTTCCTGCAGGGCCGGTGATACCCAGGATAACAACTGCTTTCCCAACTCCTACAGAAAGAGGCAGCGGAGAGAAGGAAATGGCCGCTGAGAGGGAGGTGGGCCCACAGAGGCAGGTCCTAACGAATGTTCCCTTCTCCCACCAGCTAGAGCTGAGCTCTGGGCTGCTGCCTCTGCTCCGCCTGCCAAGGGTGCTAACAGGGATAATATGTTTCACTTAAGATACAACTTCTGGCAATATGTTGACTGTTACCAAAAAAAAAAAAAAAAAAAAAGAAAAAAGAAAAAAAGAAAAGAGAAAAGAAGAAAAGATAAAATTTAGAAAGAACACTTGTTTTCCTAGATTATTCCCCTTAAAATGGTTTTGAGCCATGACTGGGTAGGTAGTTCAGTTGGTTAGAGTGTCGTCCTGATATGCCAAGGTTGCAGGTTCAATTCCTCATCAGGGCACATACAAGAAGCAACCAATGATGTATAAATAAGTGGAATGACAAATTGATCTCTCTGTCTGTCTGTCTCTCTTTCTCTGTCTTCTCCTCCATTTCTCTGTCTAAAAAACATGTATATGAAAACAAATACAAGAGACTTTGAGAGAAACAGTATATGAAATAATTTAGTAAATGTTTAAGTCTATATGTTAAATAATCTGATATAGTGAATATTCACAAAAATCAAATTTTTAAATATTCTCTATCTGTGTCTAAGTTCCTGTCATTATTATTGCTCACTGTAAGACAGTAACATAATAGTATAATTAATATAATACAATATATACTTATATAAAATATTTATAATAATCTACTCTAAAAATGTAAATGACCACACTGTTCCATTGGAATACAAGTATATTACAGTATATATTTAACACATTTTATATCATGCCTTATTTTAAAAAGAAATAAGTTTCTATTTCTCTAAAGAAATATATAGTGTGAATAACAAAAGTTTTTACTAATGTTTCACTCAGAGCAGAAATTAATGAGATTTACATATTGAAATTTCTTTCTACTTTTAAAATTTAACATTGGAGAGATAGGTTGCCTTAAAGAATAAAGGGCACTGCAATCCCTGAGTCGAGTATGGTTATCGACATGCTGCGGTGTGTTAGAGGATTAGCTTCAGTCCTTAGTCTGACCAAGCCAGAACCTTGATAAAAGCACCTCAGGTGTGTCTCTGCACAGCTCACCCAGCACTTTGAGACACTTCCTGTACCCGGTTCTCGCGGCCACCTTGACAGACAGAGGTGGGGCAGGAATTGAGATCTCCTTCGGAGATGACACTCAGTGCCATGGGTCTTCAATATTTCATTCTACCAGGAGAGGACAAAAGAACACCTGCCCCATTCATTAGACAGAAGCAATATCAAGGCGTCCTCATACTCCTACGTGATGGGGCAGAGCCCCAAAAAAGACGAAAAGTTGACCTTGAGCACTTCCAACATCTCTCTTTAGTAACCTGGACACATTTGAAAAACTGAATGGATGTATTTCTAAGGAAAAATGTTCTCGTTAGGGTACTATTGATCAGTTGTTCATTTGCCAGTCATTCCACATGTTACGAAGCTCCTGTAGGGTGGCACACCTAGTTCTGGAGCCGGGGATTTAGCAGAGAACAAGACAAAGAGCCTGCCTGCAGGAAAAGTCACCCTTGTGGAATATTCAAGGCAGGAAATGAACAAGGTGATTTCAGAAAGTGATAGTGGTCCCATGTAGGAAATATACAAGGGGATGTGATAGCAAGGATGGGGGAGGGAGAGGAGTCAGGGAGAACTGTCTTTGCATGGGCGGTCAAGGAGGTGCGCCATCCTGACAGAACCGTGGCCTGGGAGCAGGAATGAGCTGAAGTAATGTGTAGTGTAAGCCAGTGTGGCTTCCCAGGGGAGGGGGGCAGGCAGCAGCAAGAGAGGAAGGGGCAGGAGCCATAGTCGGGTTGTAAAGGGCCTCATAGGTATGGAAAGCGGTATAAGCTTGTTCTCAGCACAAAAAGAAGACAGCAGAGTGTTGTTTTTATTTTCGAGAAGGAAAGGGATATGATGACTTGTGGCTGTAAAAGACCCCTCTGCCTACTAGGTAACATAGAAGGGCAGAGGTAGAAGAGGGAAGACAAGTAAAAAGGCTATTTTAATAGCCTGGACTATTTTAATAGCAAGAGATGATGGTGGATTTCCCTGGTGGAAGCAGCAGGAGAAAACCAGGCAGAGTCAAGATATATTTTGAAGGTAGAACTGTCAGGATTTATCATAGTATTCAGTGTGGAGGGAGGAAAAGAAAGAGACCAAGAATTACCCAGGTATCCTGGCTTGAGCATTGAGTGCATGGTAGTGCCATTTACAGGCTTATGGGGTGAAAATCAAAGGTTCTATTTTGGCTGTGAGGTTAGAGATGTCCGTGAGGCATCTAGGAGGCCCCGTGTGGAAGAAACAAGATGCAGGAGGGAAGATAGAAATGTGGATGCCATTAGCACATGGATAGTGGTTAAGGCCATGGGACAGGAAAAGAGCACCTGGGAAAGAGAGGAGGGCTCTGAACCAGACTCCGATCTTGGTACCAGAAGACAAAGCAGCCAAGATGCCACAAGGAAAGCAAGACGAAAACCATAAAGGTAAGCTACACGCTCAAATTAGCGCAGGAGCCCCAGGAAGCCCAGAGAGGAGGATAAATAACTTCATCAATTCTTTAGCTATCTTCACTCTTCTACAATGCCTGATAAAACTTTACGAAAATCACCTACCTATAGGTACATTTTTAGAAGCTATTATGTTACCTACTTTAAAATCTTACCTTTGCTCCAGTGTCCCCCACTCCACGCAAGCCTATTGGTCCAGGGGGTCCTGGTAACCCTCGTGGTCCCTAGATGACATAATAAGGGAGAGAGTGAGCAACTTTGTTGTGTTGCAGTGTCCATGAGGAAGGAAGGAAGGAAGGAAGGAAGGAAGGAAGGAAGGAAGGAAGGAAGGAAGGAAGGAAGGAAGGAAGGAAGGAAGGAAGGGAGAAAAAGAGAGAGGGAGGGAGGGAGGGAGGAAAAGAAAGAGAGAAAGAAAGAAGAAAGGAAGAAAGAGGAAGGGAGGAAGGGAAGGTAGAAGGAGGGCGGGGAGAAGGAAAAATGAACGGAGTTCAGTAAGAAGGAAAGAAATACAACTATTGGGGGTATGGTTAGGGAGTGGAGGGATCGAACAAAAAGGAAAAAGGGCTCACGGACATGGACAAGTGTAGTGATTGCGGGGGGAGGGGGATATAAGCAGGTAAATGGTAATGGAAAAAATACAGTGAAAATAAATTTAAAAAAAAGCAATTTCCAAACTTACAGCCACACCAGGGTAGCCATCGCCTTTGAGTCCTGGAGCACCCACTGGTCCCTGAGGGCCTTGGGCACCCTGGGTAAACGCAACAGCAGGTGATGTCGTAGGACAACACTGTGAAACACCTGGCAAAACGTACGCACAATACCAACCCAATATGCCAAAGGTGGATTTAGTAAGTACAAAGGAAAGAATTAAAAATTTTTAGAAGAAAACCCTACCACAAATGGTATCTCGTTAGCTCTTCCTAAGTCTCATCCGTTTGTGCAGTGGGAGCCGTGGGACGCATGTAGGGAATGTATGTGAACCATTGCCGAGTGCTCTATAGGACACACTCTTTATAGGGATCAGAGGATGACTGGTTGCTGATGTTTTCATTTTTAAAATGGCGGATTTTTATGAAATATAAATCAAGGAAAAGTATAAAAACGAGAAAATTTAGTAAGCACCACATGAAAAAAAAAGAGTAGAAAAGAATATGCAGGGGGACCCACTCCAAAAAATGGAATTATCTTCTGGAGGACAGGTCCCTCGTAGCACAGGCTTCCCCTGCTCGGCGAGTGCTCTAGGAACCCATCTGTGTCAGTGCACCAGCTGGCGTTGTTGTGAGAGGCTGCGTTTGGTGTCAGTGAGGTTTTTGTTTTGTTTTTTTCTTGAAGACTCGATGTGTTTGCCCATTTCATGAGAGGTGATTTACAAGTGCACCTGCCCAGTGGCTTTTGACCAAAAGCAGCATGACCCCGGTGCCCCACCCTCCCTGTTCACCTGCTCTCACCCCGAGAGACTTGTTTGTTTCTCCCATGAAAGAAGCCTCAAAGGGAAATGTTTTGAAAGCGTGGAAGAGGGGAAACAAAAAATGGAAGAAGCGCTAAAAGGCATCAAAATTGACAAGTTCAAAAACTGTTTTGGGCAGCGGACAAAACCTCTTGATAGGTGTGTTCCATCAAATGGACAGTACTTTGAAAGTGACTGAAGTTTAAATATGTACGAATAAATACACAATTTTTAATAAATAAATTCCAGGTTGTTTTGGGACCCCTCCATACATAACAAAATTGTAAGTGTACAGTAAAATAAATGTATGTTACCTATTATTGTGTTACCTCGGTTGTCTTCTTCAATGGGGCCCAAGGCATGTGGTGACTAAATAATCCCAAATAAAATATTGAAAATAATTTTGTAAAAAGTTATAAGGGGATAAGACACAGAGTTTATGGTTTATATCTTGAGAACTGGGAAAAAGTTATAAATATTGCTTTATAGTGATAACCTTAGGCATCAAAAACTTTTAGTAATAACTACTGGCCTCCTATATAGAGGATAGAAGAGAGTGATTATTGCTTTTGAAACAATAGTTTTTTTAAGATCTGTAACTCTCTACAGGTGGAAATTAAAGAAATTTTCGTTAAAGTAAAGTGGAGAGAAAGAAAAATGAGTAAGACTTCTAGAAGATTTATTTAGTGTAAGTCTATTGCACTTGTATTTAAAACTTGTAATATTCCTTTTATACCACATTCCATTCTGTTACTATGATAATTGTTGCAATGGTCCTTGTCAATACACATCAATTATTTTGATAAAGAGCTCTTCATGTTTTTAAATATTTATGGTTTTTACATTAGAAAGAAACTCTACTAATAGACCTTTGTTTTCCAAGATTGGAAACAGTAGCAGGACTCTCAATACTTTTATATGCAAGCAAACACTGAAATCAAATTGCCATTATTCCAAGCCAAAATGTTGCTTAAAATTGAACTCCCAAAAATGTTCCCAACTCTCCTCCTATGAAAGGATGATTGATTGGAGGGGGGAAAAATCTGTATACCCTTAAGCAGTAAGAAAGTTAAATTTGTTTTGAAAACCATGAGTACAACAACTGTTTTTTTCCTATTAAATTTAAGAGATGTTTTCTATATGATTAACCTTTTAAAGAATGGTCATCTTCAGAACACAGTGGTGACTTATTAAACTTAATTTACTATCTATCATCAACAAAGCTCCAAGACGACTGCGTAAAATTGTATGATGGAGAGCAAAGCAAGGTCCTCTGGAGAGGTGGGGTTTGGTATATCTCCAGCTATAGGAAACTGGTCACTTCTCGGAAGCAATTTATTATTCTATTCCAATTACATCAAGGTTAATGCTTTACACATCCATATGGGATACGTCCCGAAATAAGATATCCGTTTCTCTCCATGCTTACACAGGGAGCCAATGCAAAACACAGCAGTGACTGCTGCCTGGTTAAGTTGTAAGAAAATTGGAATAAAAATTCACTTTCAGTTTTTAGTTATAAGTTCCAAGCCTATAACAAATTATCAGCAGCTGTTGTCATTTATCCTCTGGCACCCACTGTGCGTGCCATTAAAACAGAGTTTTAATAGTTTACACACACTTTTTTCCTAGAGAAATTTGTCCTCTCTCCTGAAAAAAAAACTGTAGCTAGTTTGCTACTTCTAATCTTAATAGGAGTATCAGGAGATGGGAATAAAGGAAGGATTCTTTCTCAGATTTTTATTTTGGACTCTTCGCAGTGTATTTTTAGATGGAATTTTGCCACCTGGCCTCTCTGCACTGGATTCAAGAAAATCTGTCTCTCATTCAATATAAATTAGGGCAGAAATCTTAATCTGATGTTTTGAAATGGGCTTTAGGGGGGATCTGGGACTTCCCTGATACAGAAAAACCGAATTAATGTGCTAAAATGTCTATCAGGCATTTAGTCCCCCAAAAGCTTAAAAATCAATGGATTCGCCCTGGCCAGGATGGGTCAGTTGACTGGAGTGTCATCCTGTAACCAAAAGGTCGCAGGTTGGATTCCCAGTCAGTGCTCGTGCCTAGATGGTGGGTTCAGTCCCTGGTCTGGGCGTACAGGGAAAGTAGCCAATCTGTTTCTCTCTCACATGGATGTTTCACTCTCTCCCGTCCTCTCTCTCTAAAGGCAATGACAAAATGTACTGGGGTGAGGACAAAAAATATGCATTAGGAAAGAATGACAGAAAGAACATCTTTAGAGGCCAAGAGCTTAGCAAGAGGAGTGAAGAGGCAAATAACTTCAAATATACCACCAATAATGTCCAATGATGGTCAGTAGAAAAAAGGTAGGGCTTATAAATACTAGCTGCATGTTTAATTAGATTTTATTTCTATTGTAAGGAATACTATAAGTAGAGACAAGTAACTATAAAGCATAAACCTAGGAATACACAGATCCAAGAAGTTAGCAAACAATATGAAAATTGTCACCCAAATATTCTTGATCAAGGTTATTTCTATAGTTTTAGCATTAGGGAATTTGGAATTTTCTCCTTGAGTTGTACATAACTTAGGTTCCCAAGCACTTCAAAGTCTGAGGAGTAACGTTATCATCTTGTTCTGGTTTGTCTAGGACTTTCTCTGTTTCAGCTTGAACCACCTCTGTCCCCAGTAAACAAGAAGACTGTCACTCTAGCAAGGATGGCAAAGTGATTAAGAACAGTGATGGTCAGGATGCTCCTTTGGCCTTCAAAAAGGACTCCTACAACTTATATCAGTAGGTAAAAGGTTTTGCATTATATTTCAAAGATGATTTTAAGTTTTCTTTTTTGAAGTTTGAAAATCATTGATGTTACTACATGAACACTTTTATCTAGAAGAGACAATGTGATAGAACTGAAGCCACCTTCAAAGCTATGTAACAACATGCTACTAATTTACTAAGTGCTGATTATGCAGCCATGAAGCCTGTTCTCTACACAGCGATGTGCTTGTTGACATTTGCGATGTTAAATATTGCTGCAATGCTGGGTGTCGTGTGAGGGAAATGGTGCTTTGTTGCCATGGAAAAATAGAAATGACTACTTAAAGCTGTCTTTTCCTATAATTATTTGCATTTTAATTTAAAATAACTCTGAAAGATGGATAACAATGCATAGAAATTTGATTCAATAAAGCTTCCAAATGTGAACTTTTTTTGGGGCAATGTTTTGCAGAAGAGATACATTGGCCATTAATATGTAAATGAAAAAGGCTGGAGGCCATATAATCTCATATCACAGATATTACAAAAAGAACATTTTTAAACAACTGTTTAGTCAGCAAAAATTTAACCGTTTATGAAAAATTAATGATCTGTTGGCTTGATTTTCTTTAAGGGTATAGTGTATTCTTACATTTGAGTTCATCAACATAGATGCTGGAAGTAGAACTATCTCAGTCATCAACTGACTATGCATTCAATCTACTTTCATTCTCTCACATACAGAAAAATATAAATAAAAGAACATGAGTAAAGCATACCTTTGGTCCTTGAATAGCAATGCCAGGTTCTCCTTTAAGTCCAGGTATTCCAGGACCTCCTCTGTCTCCCTGTACATTTCAAATAATGTTCAGAGTTTCAGACTTTAGGTTGCATGAGAAACCACAATGGCAGGGGACAAAAGTGATTGGCCAGTTTGTAAAGGACTTAATCTGTCAGGCTCAGATCTTGATAGAGTACATTCTTCTAATGTACTTCAGATGAATTTCAAACCCTAAGTAAATAAGACCTGTCAGTAATGTCTACCAAACCAGTTAGAGAAAGGACTCTGAGGACTAGCAGTGGCTATCTGGACTCAAATGTGTAGACTGGAAGAAGGTCTGGGAATGGTCTCAAATCGGAGTGAATTTCTTTTCTGTCACACTTTCTGATTATAAATCTTAGCAAATTCTTCTGAATGAATGCAATAAATTCTTACGTGCATTAAGGTCTACGATTTGTGGGAGGTAATTCAAGGTGAAATGACAAGTTGAAGATCAGGAGCAAGAATCTGTTTTCTAATCTTATGTTTGTGGCTGGTCTTTAGTTTGCTTAATTGTGTTCCATCAAGGTTGAACTAGATAATATCTTGGTGTTCTTCCAAAATTAAAATTCTAGTAGACTGGCATCATGAATTTCCATACCCCCCACCCACCCACTATCGAAGAGAAAGAAGAAAGTATCCCTAAGAATGCACACCTTTGGCCCAGGTGGTCCAGGAATTGATGTTCCAGGAAGCCCAAAAGGGCCCATAACCCCTGGTTCACCCTAAAAGCAAAGCAAAATACTCATTACATTTCAAACCAAAAATAAATATATATATATATATATATATATATATATATATATATATACAGGAATTATATTAGGAAAACCATAGAAATGTGTTTCAGCATTTTAAAATATTATGACCTGTCTGTTTCATGGTCCAATGTGAAAACATTTTAGCATCTTTGTTAAACCACTACTAAAGTTATTGATGATTAAGATTTCAGTGCCTCTAATAAAGGAACTCAGTTAATTCCTGAGTATTAGAAAAATTTTATCTCTTGTGCATCCTTTTATTAGCTAATAAACATTATGCAATTCATGGTGCTTCCCTTGCGTCATATGCCAGGAAGCTCAGAGGGAAATGTTTGTCCAAAATGCTAAGATTTCATTCTTTTTTTATGGCTGAGTAATATTCCATTGCATAATATGTACCACATCTTTTTTGTTTGTTTGTTTTTAAATTAAGCTTTTATTCTCATTTTTTAAATCCTCACCCAAGGATATGTTTATGGATTTTAGAGAGGAAAGGAGAGAGAGAGAGACATGGATGTGAGAAACATTGATCGATTGCTTCCTGCACATGCCCTGACGGACGATCAAACCCACAACTCAGGCATGCGCCCTGACCAGGAACCAAGCCTCTAACCCCCTGGTGCACCGATGACACTGCAACCAGCTGAGCCACGGGGCCAGGGCCGACATCTTCTTTATTCAGTCATCTGTTGAGGGTCAGTTCCAGAAATTTTAATTCAGTAGATGGAGGGGCTAGGCCAAGGAATATGAATTTTTATGAGGCACCTCTGGTGATTGTGATATAGGCACAGGGTGCACACACCCTACAAGGTGTTTAAATTGACCCATTTGGCATTGTTAAAAGAAAATATCAGGGCTACACTATCTATTTTTATCTCATCTTTTAAATTTTCAACTATTTAGATAAAGCTTATAACATTAATATGATAGTTTCTCAATAAAAATTACAATTAAAAACTAAATAAATGAACACACATACATTGGAGTGGGGCCAACATTTTTTTTTACTATTAGAGATTCGTCATCGAACAGAAACTACTTATCTAGAACAGGTGCAGCACACTGCTACCTGTGGGCCAAATCCAACCTGCCATCTGGTTTTGCACAGCCAAGGGCTAGAAATGGCTTTCACATTTTTAAATGATTGTTATATAAGTACGTACATACTATCCCCAATTTTGCCTCTTGAACCGCAAAGCCTAAAATATTTACTACCTGTACCTTTACCAAAAAACGTGCCTCCTCCTGCCTTAAAGAATGAACTGTTCTTAGTATCAGGAGCTGCCCATTTGATCTCCTGCCTCCTTTGGGAGAATCGCAGGTGATGACTCCTCCCCTGAGCCACGGTCACTTCCCACCTGAGGCCCCCCGCCCCTGCCGAGTCTCCGATATGGCGGACAGGCTGAGCGCAACGGCCTACCAGGGCCCAGAACACGCCAATGCATAGATGTGCCAGTCCTTAGTTTCAAACCTGTGAGTCAATGACACATGACAAACCAGGGTTCTGGTAAAAAATAACCACCCCATTCGGTCCTATGACAAAGGAATAAAACATTAACCTGTTAAATTGTTCACAAAGTCCAGGGTAAGCAAAATTATGCTTCTAGATTTAATCTACTCTACCTTTTCTTAAAGAGGCCAATTACTGTACTTTTAAAATATAAAGTTACAGACATAGAACGAATACAATTTTTTAAAGATCCTGTATTAAGGTGTTACTACGCTTTCAAATATAGCAGTTCTTCATTTAAAAAAAAAAAAGCTTTATTTCAAAATACAGAAAAATACCCACTTTAAATAAGAGTGAGTAAGATATAATCACTGTTATTAATAGTAATACAGCACATTTTTTATTAAGTGGGATTTCTCATCATGTGCTCCTTGAACTACCTGCAGCAGAAGGCACCGATTGAAGAAAATCAGATGCCCGGTACCCAGATCTCTGGCGGCCAAATCTCTGGGCATGGTGCCAAGACCCAGGGATTTGTAATGCGCTCCCTGGGGGACACTGAAGGACACTGATGTTTCATAATCACTGGTCTACAGGGGATGCTCTGTTCGGTACCTGCTCTCATCATGCCAGGACCATTTTTTCAAGTTGTCCTTTAATAGTCTTGTCTTGGTCTCTTTACAATTAGTATCTTCCTAGAGCATGAACACCCTTAGGTTTACACATTTCTGTCTCCTGACACATCCAAATAACTTCAATATTCTCTCCTCCTAAGTCGGGACATGTACCGAATCGCCTGCCTCACAGTGCCCTTAACTTCTTCCTCAGCTCTCTGTCCTCAACAGTGTATCAGGACATGGGTCCCCTACTTCTCATTTCTATATTTTCTCTGAATAACTCCATGTATTGAACTTCTACTATGTGCCAGAACCTGTGCTAAGCATTTTATTAACTGTTTTACTTTTCCCAACAACCCTGTGAAGTAGATACTAGTATTATTTTCTTTCTGTGATTGAAACAACTGGCTCCAGAAGGTTCCGGGAGGGAGCAGGATGAGAATCCCCCTCTCTGGCCTTCTGTGGCTCCCTCACAGCCTGCCTCTTCATCTGCCTCACAGCCTGGCACTTCATAAGTTGCTCAGAAAAACTAGGTGATAGGGGATTGGTGTCTCCTATTGTCCTAACTGTATCCTAGAGAGAACTGACATACCGATCCTCTTAGAAGCATAAATATTCCAGTGAAGAGTATATATTTTATGCAACCTTCTAATTTTATTCTATAATGGTCTGGCTTAATATATTTTCTAAAGCCTTTTTCATTTTGGGGTTTTGTTTTGTATTTGTTCAGAAGAAAGTGGGAAATCAAATTTGCAGTAGAAATCTAATATTCTATTAAAACCAGATATAATTACAATCTCCCCAGAGCAAAAATGAGAGTATAACAACCTTACCTTTGGTCCTTCGGGCCCTGGAAATCCCCTCTGCCCTTGATTTCCTTTGCTCCCTTTCTTTCCTTCATCACCCTGGCAAAAAATTATAAAAATATAGTTGTTGTCTTAACAAACCCTCCTCAATCATATAACCATCATATCAGGGCCACACTCTCGACTAACACCGATTTTAAAGTGATATGCCCCAAGCCCAGCTCAGTTATACAGGGTTCGTCAAGGTTCTTGAGCAGATCGGGTACTTCAGAATCAATATGATTTAATATTTTTAAAAATCTAAGTTCACTATCTTTCTCTGGGGACTTTTATTTGAATTTACAATTCTCGCGCACTCTTTGTCTATTAACAGATCATTCTAAGACAGTCACAGTACCACCAAAGAGATTTATCTATGCTTTTCCTTGGTGTTTTTCAGCTTTCATGCTACTTCAGTTTTAAAACATTAAAATATTTTTCAAATCCAGCCCCATTTCTTCCTCAGTGGAGAGTCTAGTTCTTTCTCCCGCAGGAAATCGGTCATTCTTTCGGTGAAAGATAGGTGAGCATTAACCTGGTGCAGAGCTAGAAACTATTCCCCATCCTGGCCGTT
This sequence comes from Pteronotus mesoamericanus, assembly GCF_021234165.1. Lineage (NCBI taxonomy): Eukaryota > Metazoa > Chordata > Mammalia > Chiroptera > Mormoopidae > Pteronotus > Pteronotus mesoamericanus. The sequence continues at coordinate 16,774,786 of NW_026555329.1, read as the reverse complement.
TGCACAAATGCTCCTCCAAGAGGACTGTTTTCGCTTCACCCAGAAGCCTCCGAGTGTTACAAAACTATTAAACTAGGGCTCAACTGCAAGGCACCACATCCCAGTGTGGGCCCAGCTCCACGAAAGAATACCTCCTTGGGCTTTGCAACTGAGACCACTTAAACATTCATGAGGTGAGTGACTGTGCCACAGTTTTCAAAGCTGAGCACGCATCAGAAATCCCCAGGAGGTCTTGCTCGCCATAGGTCCTTGGGTCCTGCATCCAGAGTTTCTGATTTAATAGATTTGCACTGGGACACAAGAATTCACCTATGTGACTTGTTCCCAGGTGATGCTGAGGCTGCTGGTCCAGGGAGCACCCCTTGAGAACCGCTGGACTGTATTTATATACCACGGTCATCAGCAATGCAGAAACACCTCTAAGAAGAAGAGGTGACCTCCTGTAGGATCTACACAGTTGTAATCAACTCCTCAAGGTCCCTGCTAAGGGAGAGCATGGACACAGGTAATAAAAGAACGCAGCAATCGAATGTCTAACTATCACTTACTGTATCATAACTTCCCAATAGAGATAAAATCTAACCAAAAGTATTCATTTTCTTCCATTCACTACCAAATTTAATTTATTGACCTAAATCACCCCAGAAGACAAAAACAGCAGCCCAACTAAATAATAAAGTGCCAACACTGAACTGTAAGGAGACACTGGGCTATGTAATATATTCCTACCCCTCTTCTCCTATAATATCCTTCCAAAGCCACAAGTCACCTTGAAGCCACAAATCCAGTGGTCTCTCTTTTCAATGAACATTGTCCCTGCTTCAGTGGTGGCATGTGACACCCTTTGAAATGCTTTCTCTTTGGTTTTCCTAACATGCTAACTACTGTGCTTATCTTTGTACTATTTTTAATGTTCTTTCTCTAGCAACTGTGCAACTCGAAATTCAAACCTCAGCTCTGTTTCTCAGAGATATCATTCATTCTTCCAGCCTCAGTTATGACCTCAAGGGTCTAGTTTCCAAAAGCATACTCTAGAATACGTCAGTCCTCCTGAATGTTAACAGGCAAGCATTTCTATAAGTATTTTTGCATGATGTTAAAAAGATATTCTCTGTCTATATTCCTTGCTCCCTGCCTCCCAAGGATCTCATAATCTGGTGAGTCAATAAATAAAATTGTTTGAAATTCTATAAATACACTTAAATTTCAAATTGTCACATTTAAGGTTAAGGACTCAATTTTAGCCAATGTTTTTCAAGAACATAGACGTCCTAAGCTGTCAATGACTATTTTAACACAATTGTATACAGATTTTATTTTTACTTTCCTCATAGAGACTTTTTCAGAATCTTTATAGCTCATTGATAAAGACAGTAAAAAATACAAGAACATCTGGCACTTTAGAGGCTGTGGGTTACATCACTAATGGTCTGATAAATGAATTTGGATATTCTCATCTAGACATATTAAGATGGTATTCATTAGCATTTCTACAATGTATATAAAACAAATTTATTCCAAGTTGTGGAAGTAAAATTGCCACTTAATAAGGTGATATTTCTTATTACTGTGTGGAATTCCAGAAATACTTAAAGAAAATTTATGGACTTTCAAGTCTCAGGGATGTATTTCAAGGCTTCTTTTCTCTTCCTATATGTTTTTTTAAACATCAGTCTGGCTATTAAGAAGAACATGTTGAACTCTTTGTATAAGCTGGTTGTTCTAATAGATGTTAGGACATAAAAATGAATAGTAACATACTTGCTTTCTTCTGTAGCTCACAAGCTAGTATCCATAACTTTGAGCCAGAAGTAAACACATTTGACATAGTAAGAATAACAGTCAAATTCTTCCCAAGTTGGCTCCTTAGTAGCAGGACGCCAACACAGGCAGTCTGCTTCCCCCAGCACTGTCAATTCCATACCTTGGAGCCAGGTTGTCCTTTTCCAGGTGGTCCTTCTGGGCCTCTTGCTCCTGGAAGCCCTGCTTCTCCCTTAAGAAAATGACATTGATGGATTAGCTGACGCTCCATAGGCAGAATACAGCGTGTGGCTAAAGTAAGGCCTGCTTGAGTGTGGTTGCTAGGGTAATACATAGGAGTAATAGTTTACAGTTTTAATTTGAACATTTCACCTAAACTTTCATGTGGTGTGCTTGAGTGTAGTATTGTTGTTACAGAATTACATGCTTATGATTTTGTAATAAAAGTGTCTGTAATAAAAAAAGGCATTATTTGTGCCACCCTGTACATCAGCCACCTTGTCTCTTCTCCCAGCCAGCAGATTCTCTGCTGAGACTCTCCAAAACACACCAGACCTTAAATCTATTCTTAAAATTAGTTTGGAAGTTTGTCAACATGAATAAGTTAATAGCAAACTCTAGTTTAGCTCAGAGCAGCTGAAATCTGAAAAAGTCTGTTTTCTCAGCCAATTTCCAAAGCAATAAGCATAATTTCCTTTGGCTCATTTCCTTCATCATTCATTTTTGGGTGTTTGATTTTTTTTTTTTAATAAGAACTTCAGCCTTTCCATCTGCTGTTTTTTACTACTTGTATTGAAAAATGAGTATTTCACATATCCACTTAAAATACTTCAGGAAATCTTTATAATGGTTTTATTTTCTGAATGCATTTATAGATTTTTTTTCAGAGGGGAAAAAAAAGGTCTTTTCTTTCTAAGTTTAAATTAAAGTGCTTTCTAGGTATCTCAAAAAGACTGGGTCACTAGAGAATGTCATGGCCAAACACCAGAGAGAAGGCAGAGGCATGACACACTTTTCACCCTTTGAATTGGTGCTCTCTTTCTCTCTGATGTAAGTGAACAAGGAAATTTAGATTTGTGTGTGTGTTTTTTTTCTTAAAAGACTAAGTTTGCCCTCGATGATTTAATTTGAAGTCCTGCAGGACCAAGGTATCAGTGTTGTTCAATTGTTTTGACTCCAGTAGTATGAAAAACTTGTTTACCTTCTTTCCTGCAGCTCCATCTTCTCCTGGTACTCCTGGCTGTCCTGGGAGCCCTATTGAGCCTGGCGCCCCCTGGTGGATGAGAAAAGATTTTACTTCCAGCAGTTCGTGTTTATCATGCACCCCCATTTTGAGGTACTTGTAATTAGCTATATCTTAATAGTGTCTAAGAAAAGCCTTTGAGCTGATAAATCTAAACAGTAATTAAACTATTTGACCTTGGTCAAGTTACTTAACCTCTCTGAGCCTCAGTTTTTGATTATGTTGTTTGTTATGGGTGGAATTGATCCCAAAAATTTATGTTCAAGTCCTAACCCTTGGTACCTGTGAATATGACCTTTTTTGGACATAGGGTCTTTGCAGATGTAATCAAGTTAAGATGAGGTCATTAGAATGGGCCCTAATCCAATACGACCAAAGTTCTTTTAAAGGGCAGAAAGCACCATGTGAGGACAGACACATAAGGAGAGCACCATGTGACAACAGTAGCAAAGATCAGAGTGATGTAGCTGCAAGCCAAGGAATGCCAAGGATTGGCCGCCATGAGAAGCTAAGATGAGGCCAAGAAGGATTCTTCCCTGTGGGTTTTGGAGGAAGCATGACCCTGCACACACATTGATTCTCCATTTCTAGTCTCCAGAACTGTGAGACAATGAATTCCTACTGTAGTAAGCACACAGTTTGTGATACTTTGACACAGCAATCCTGAGAAACTCATATAAAACTGACATGAAAAAATGTGGAACCTAGCATCACTTTCAGCTCTAATACTCAATAATTTCACTTGCTTTTGAGTTAATTTATAATTAAGTTCTTTAATATATTCATAGGAAACACACGCTACCTTCAAACAGTATAAAAGTGTCCTTACTGCATTTATTACAAGCAAAATATATTAAAGATAATTGAAAGTCATTTCAACTAACCCAAACTCAAAAAGCTACTGAAAAAAAGCACAGTGAACCTAAAAATAAGTAAAAGGAGATAATAAAGATGAGAAAAGAAAAAAAATAAACTCAAAAACAAAAAGTAACAAAGTTTAAAAAAACTAAAATAAACCTCTAGCAGAAATGATTGATATTTTAAAAGAAAAGGCACAAATAAATAATATTAAGAATTAAAGAGATATAAATATACATCATAAATATTTTTTAAATAATAGGAAATTTCTATGACAATTTCAAAATACGTTGGAAAACATTAATAAATAATCTTCAACATTGATTGGCATCCAATCAAAAATTATCAGGCATTCAAAAAAGCTGGAAAATGCAGCCCTGTGTGTTGAGAAAAATCAATTGATTGAAACTGATCCAGAAAATGACATGTGATAGAATTAGCAGATAAGAACATTAAAACATTTATTATGACTGTATTCCATATGGGTCATGGAGTATTTGGGTGTTCTTTGTATTATTCTATACAGTAGCATGTTTGAAATATTTTATTTTTAAAGTAAGATATGCTTAAGGTTGCACATCTAGTTAATGGCAAAACTGAGATTTGAACTTAGGTAGTCTAACTCCTAAACATTTCTACTCAATATCGCCTCTCTGACATTGGCACCTATATGACATCATACATGCATATGCATAAATATATACACTCCATATATGTATAGACATATGTCATGTTTAGTACTTAGCACACTGTATAGCACATCAAAACCACTCAACAAATAGCAGCAATTATTACTACACTAGTACACTTTTTATCCTCTGTAATTATATGTTTATATATACGGAATATGCCTGTTCTTCTTGGGCCTACATATTAAATTTCTTCTAATGACCAAATATGTTTAGGAACAATGACAATGGCAGAGAATAGTAGTGAAGTTTAATGCTTAGTGTGGCTCACCAGATCCTATATGCTTTCAGGATGAGTTATAGAAATTGTGAAAGGTAAAGTAAGGATTCATTCTCATATTCAACATTATTGAGTACCTATCATGTCCCCCAAACTGGGGAGTCAATAATTAAGAAGAAAAAGAAGGAAACCAGGTTCCTGCCCCAATGGAGCAGCATTGTACAATAGAAATATAAAGGAAGCTATATATATAATTATAATTTTTTCTAGCAGCCACAATTATAGTTAAAAGAAATAGGTAACAATAATTCTAATAGGTTTTACTTACTATATCTGAAATACTTTCATTTCAATATTTAATCAATGTACAAATGTATTAATGATATATTTTATATTCTTTTTTCGTACCAAGCGTTGTAATCTAGCATGTGTATTACTACACTTGTATGACATTTCAGTTCATACCAACCACATTTTAAGCATTCAGTAACCACATGTGGATAGTAACTGCAGTATGGAAGAGTGCCTTTCTAGAGGGTATAGTTAGATGAAAAGTACTGTTGACCTTGAACAGTATGGATTTGAACTGCACGGGTCCACTTAGGTGCAGAGTTTTTTCAATAAACATACTGTTGGCCCTCTGCATCACTGGATTTTGCAACCATAGATTCAACCAACCACGGATCAAAACAATTCTGTGGCTGGAACTCCATGGATGTGGACAACCAACTGTATGCCTTCTTCTGCCCCATTTTATGTGAGGGAGCTGAGCCTCCAAAAATTGGTGTCTACAGGAGTCCTGGAACCAATCCCCTCACAGATACCAAGGGGTGACTTATTTTGGGGAGACTCAAAAGTTATGGCAAGGAGTCAGCACCCCTAAGCCCCGCCTTGTTCAAGGGTCAAGTGCAATTCAAAAAAACATGTAAATTAAATTCAAGTTGACTTAAGTTGGAAAAGCAAGGAAAACACAGCATGCTGAGATATAAAACTACTGGGTAACAGAAGTGGGCTAGACTTACTTTAGATTTAGGGAATAAATTGCTTAGGAAGCCAGAAAATAAAGGAAGGGAAGTAACCTTTACTGAAATCTTAACTACTAGCAGCTTTGTTTTATAATATGGCAGGTGATAATGTTCTTGAAGAATCCCTCTATACCAAAAGAGGGCCTCTGATGCTAATAAACTCAGGAATAAAAAAACAAACAGCAGTCATTAAAATAAACTGATTTTGGCTTTTCTTAAACGATAAGAGTTACACTGAGCATCAGACCCTTTTCTAAATAAATACTCAGCTTTGGTAAAGTAACAGTTAGATGACACATGCATGATCCATATTTCATTTGGACATAAATGAAACTTTCCATAATATTACATAAGTTATCTAAATGCTTCCGAGCAGCATAGCTGACTCACCTTTGGACCTTGTACTCCGATCCCCACTGGTCCTCTAGGGCCTGTAGGTCCTACCTGGCCTACTTCTCCCTAAAATGGAAAGAGCATTTGAAGGGTATTTGACTAGGTCAGCAGAATAAAAATAACATATTTCTGCTTCAGTCTCCTAAGAGCTGTTTTATTTCAACAAAATAAGAGAAAACTGAGCTTCATGTGCTCAATTTACATATATATATTTCCCCCACCATATTTGGAATGTGTAAATGTGTAATGGCCTGGCTTAAAATACAAGCTATGTAACATACACAAATTGATTTTACAGAGTCCCTCCCCCACCCCCATCCCTGACACATGAGAAGCCAAGATCAAAGGAAGCATCATGGCCAGAGACAACAGCCTGAGCATTCGATGATGTGGCCCAGATCATCCCAGATGTGCCTCAGAAATCTCAAGGGCAGTAACAGCATTCCACTGAGCTGCTTCTCACGTAGGCATCACAGAGGAGTGTGCTTGATGGTGAGACGTCTCAGAGAGTTATTTTATTTATTTAACAATGATGAGTGATTCTTTGAAGCAACATTAAGGACAGCTAATGAAGGAATAGATGGCATACCTCTCTCCAAGAGCTAAGTAATAGTTCTAATTTAACACATAATTCAATTCCTAAGATTATAGAAAATGTTTATTTGTTGGGTCATTTCTGACTCCATATCTTTAACTAAATGTTTTAGAGGCTGGACCTCCCAGTGAGAATGAAAATGAGTCAGTCCAGAGAGGCATGCGGCCACAGGGAGTGGCTACTCATGTTGGGGCTTCAGTTGCTAGAATCTCTTAAGTAAGAGTAATGAAGAAAACAGTAAGTAAAGATTCTGTAAATAAAAGCTCCCAAGAGCATAAAGAATATACATTACATTTTCTAAACCACTAAGAACATCAGTAATATTTTAGATTAAGTAGAGATCTCTGATTTTTAAGTTCATTTCATCTGCTGCCTTCCGAATGCCTGGCCACTGCCCAGAAAACAGCAGTTAGATGATAGATATTTTAAACTTCTCTCTCATTGAGAAAGTTACCTTGGAACCAGGTAATCCCTGTCCTGGGGGTCCTTGTGGGCCAGGGGGACCAATAGGACCTTGGATTCCCTGTAAAATAAAATTTAAAAAATAGTATCAGTGAAATTAAGAAGAAATATTAATGAGTAGTTTCAGATCTTCTAATGTGGTTATGATACTTCAAGTCCTCTAAAGTGATAATGAATTGCTAATACTCAGTATTAGTTGGATGGGATGGCAGAGGCTGCTGGGTGAATCATAAAATGCATTCTCCCCTCTTCCTACGGTGCGGGAAATTTCAGCTGGCCCACATGGCTGCGTAGGATAAAGACCACATGTCCCAGTCCCTGTGGCAGCCAGGTGTTGCCATGTCACTGGATTCTGGAATGTGACCAGAAGTGAGGTGTGTAATTCCTGGCCCATGCTAAATGTGGAGATATGCCTCCTCCTCCACCCATTCTCCAGTGGATGAAGGGAAGACATGGTGTTGTCCCTGGATCATGCAGAGGAAGAAGCACCCTCAGGATGGCAGACGAACACTAACGGAGAAGACTGAACCCCTGATACACAGAGCTGCCATGGCAGCTATGGGTTCTGAATAAGAGAAATCACATTTCATCTTGTTTAGTCATTTCATGTCTCAGTCACATGTGAGAAAGCCTATATCCTAGCTGTACCGATGGATATACCTCAAGATGTTAAAATAAACATTTGACCTAGGCTGTTAGAAGAGATTGTCAGCAGGCACCAAACTGATAAACATTCAAACATTGCCTCTCACGCTGTAGGTATTCAAAGGGAAAGGAGACACCATTTATAAAGTTCTTCTTTAGAGAAAGAAGTCATGAAAATTTTTCTTTGGAGAAAATCAGAAAGGTTTAAGTTGCTTCACTCTGCACCCCATTCTACAAAGGCAACTTCAATGAAACTACTTGAAGAACTTAGTTTTTTTTAAACAGTTACCAAATTTTATTTTTTAAGAACTCCTTTTTAATTGAATTTATTGGTTAATAAAATTATATGTTTCAAGTGCACAATTCTATAATACATCTGTGTAGTGCATTGCGTGTTCACCACCCCAGTCAAACTTCCTTCCATCGCCATTTATCCCCACTTTACCCTCTTCTACCTGCCCCCATCTCCACTTTTCCTCCGGCAATAACCACACTGGTGTCAGTCTATGAGTTTCCTTTTGTTTTGCTTTGCTTTGCTTAATCCCTTTACCTATCTCGCCCACATCCCTCTGACTTGTGCCTGAGGAAGCTAACGTGGACTGTGATAGCCAAGACAGGGCTGGGGTGGGATTGGCCAGAGCATCAGAGTTTATGCAAAGCCCTCGCAAGTGTTTCCTGTGAACCGGATGCACTCTAAGTGTGAGACAGAGTAGGAACGGAGCTGTTCTCAAGCCTGTCCAAGAGGGCCTTGGAAGAGTGATGGAACTCCATCAAAAAGAGCTGGTACAGAGTAACCCCCAGAAAAGCAGAGGCTAACAGATGGGGAGAAATGGCTGGAGAAAAAGAGTCCTTTATCCAATATCCTAAGAGGCACAAACACAGGGACCAGTGCAGGACCCCACGAGAAAGAGCATCGTCATCAAAGAACCTCGGTATCCCCACCTCCCCCCAGCCTTGACTCAGCCTGGGAGGGACAAGAAGCATGTTTCTTCCCATGGACCACAGGTTCTCCATGCAGCTCATACCAGATGAACAAAGACGAGAGGGAAGATTTATACGGTGACTAGATAGTTTTTATTGTACAATTAAAACTGTGATTTGCAGCTTACAGTGATCCTATAACTCTCTATTAACTAAAAATGATAAGAAAAGTCTATTGCCTGGTGATAAGTTATTTTTGTGGTAGGACAAAGAAGAAACTTCTCACAATTTAAAAAAAAATTTTAAAAGGATGAAAGAGAAAAAAAATAAACTAAGATTTTGTTTTGCTTAGACCCAACAAGCCGTGATTATGCATATAATGGTTATAGCAATACAATTATTACAAATGGTAGGCCCTTTCTCTAGCTAGATGATACAATTGCTGCTCATTTTCAAATTACAAATAGTATTTCCTTTTCTCTGATTTATAAAGATGAAGCAATCTAGACAATTTAAGAAAGCCAAGTTTTAAAATATTGAACCTTTATAAGAAAGAATTCTTCCTAACTTTTACAGTAGTTCCCAAGTAGCATGTAACGGGACAAGAAACAAAAAAATTCAAAGGGATCTGCCTGTATGTGCCTACCCATGTATATGTGGTTATTTATATATTTTTTATTTTATGAAAGATTTGAGGTTTTTGCCCTGGATGGGTGGCTCAGTCAGATGGACCGTCGTCCCCTATACCAAAAGTTGTAGGTTCAATTCCTGGTCAAGGGCACATACCTAGCTTGTGGGTTTGACCCCCGGTAGGGGCACGTGCAAAAGGCAACCAACTGATGTTTCTCTCTCACGTTGGATGCTATCTCTGTCTCTCTCCTTCCTCCCTCTCTCTTTTTAAAATCAATAAACTTATCCTCAGGTGAGGATAAAAAAAAAAACAAAACGATTTGAGGTGTCAGGTCTTTAAATATTTAACAAAGACCTACAGTCCACTTAAAGGATATTACATACTTGTTGCTGGAAATGGAAACAGAAGCTTTCTCATAAACAGAAGAATAGGAAAATCCATTTCTACGAGAGAAATATAAGATCTAACAATATCAGGAAGTCAATGGATAAACATGTTAAATTAAGAATAAGAAGAAAAATTAATAACTGCATGGATTAAGGTTAAATTTAAATAGATTTTAGATCATTTGTCTTAGGAGGATCAACAAATTTTTTCCCTGTTCAGAGGAGTTGACAAATAACACATTCCATTCAGTCCCCCATCCATTAGGGCTCAGCTCCACATGGACATGTCTAGCTTAAGAGTGTTTTTTCCCTTGGAAAAGAACAGAAGGGGATGAGAAAACAAAGGAAATCAAGGAGGTTTGAGGGTGCTTTTAAGTTAAAGGAAAACAACCTCCAGGAAGAAACAGCATTAAAGGCAACAGGAAGCCACAGGTGGGAGGTCCAGAATTCCCAGTCCATCTGGGAAGAGTTGGCTGTCTTTGAACCTCGTTTTCAGCCTTTAGTGGTGACTCAGCCCCACAAACACCACAAGGCCGAGGATGTGACAGTCCTGTCCAGCCACTTCTGGGATCAGAAAGTAAGCAAACTACAAAGCTTGAGAATATCCAGCTCTTAATTATCATCTAAATATTTATTTACAGATTTATTTTGGCTTCTCTTGCACCTTAATCCTTATGACACTAGGCCCTCTACCAAGAAAAAGGAAAAAGGAGTAACTCCAACTTTCCTGTTGCTTGGATTAACAACAATAAAAATATACTAATTAATTAGAAGATGGTTAGAAATAAACTCAGAGTTCATGGCAACAAAAAGCCAAATGAAAAATTATTTCCTTTTTCTTTAATCCTTTTCTTCTCCCACTATCCTAGATAAAGGAAACACTGTTCATTCTCTAAGCCAACAGAATAATTCAAACCTTAATCATAAATTTTAATCAAGCCGATTTGTCTTTTTCCATGCAGGAGGGTGTTCAGCATAAATTTGGATTTACTGGTCACTTGATTAAATAAGATATTGTAGGTAAAAGCATATGGTCAACAACAACTCTAGATGGTACTGTTATGTTACCTTCATATTACTTAGATCTAACAAGATTACCCAGCTTTCCAAGAGCTCTGGTCAGATTTCAAAAGAAATCTGTCATGAATGTAGAGGCAAGCTAAGAGATTTTTCTTCTGACCAAAAGGCGACAAGGATAATTTGTAAACTGTATTTGTGGCTTGTGTCTGTTCAGGAATGGTGCCCCTTAAAATTAAGTAGTTACTTCTGATTCTGGACCTTGCTTTAAATTTCATACTTTTTTAGGTTGGTACCTGGCTAGGGGTGGGAAGTACTACCCTGCTGGCATTGGGAGAGAGTGGGCTTTAATCACTCTCAAAGCTGTAAGGGGGAAAAATAAACACACAAACCAAAAGGTAAATAAAGTACTGCTCCAAGGGATGCTGGAAATATAAAATACTATCCCCAAACTCTTATCCTATTCATTAGACTTTAATATTAAAAAGTTACAGCACCAAGCCCTGGCCAGTGCAGCTCAGTTGGTTGGAGCATCATCCTATCAACAGAAAGGTCACAGGTTCAACTCCAGGTAAGACCACACTCTTGGTAATGAGTTCAGGTCCCCTGTTGGGGCACATAGGTAGGAGAGGCAATGGATTGATGTTTCTCTCATGTCGCTGTTTCTCTCCCTCCCTCTCCCTTCCTCCCCCTCTCTGTAAAATTAATAAACAATGTCCTCAGGTGAGTATATAAAAAAAAAGAAAATGTTACAGCACTGAAAAACATGCTATTCTTTTTTAAGTCTTGGAAATTCTAAAAAATAAGATCTCATGAAACCATCTTATCCTTCCCTATATTCATTTTGGATATGAATCCCATTGCAATTTGACTATCAAATATACTCAGTGATGCTTGCAAGACTGGCCTTCATTGAACATCCGGATTGGGCCAGTTATTCTGTATTTTAGGGAAAGGGTGAAATCACTGATTACCTGTTCCCCTTGACTCCCAATTCCAGGGACGCCCATTGGTCCTTGGGGTCCCACAGGTCCCAAATCCCCCTGTAGAGACAGTAAATCAAACATATGACCATAAAATGAAACTTTATTCTTTCATACTTCACTAATATGGAAGTATGCTAGATTAAAATCTATCTTTACATCATATAAAAGTTCAATATTGAGAGTTAGCAAACTCTATTCCTTTTAAAGTTTATTTCAAATTTGTCAAAATAGTTAACGATGTCTTTACTGTTTAGTCTACATTGGTGAGAGTTTGCACCAGTGTATATTTATCAGTCATTTTTCTCACAAGAACCAACATTTCCCGTACGGTTATTATGACACAAACACCTTCTGTTAGGATCATAACAGAAATATTTAAAAGTATAAAATTCAGAGAGTACAAGGAAACCAGGATTTGAGAAAGAAATTGAAGAAAAATGTTTTAAAATTTTCTAAATACCTTTTCCTTCCAAATCTTATTAAAAATGTATTTTGAAAATTAAGAAATTATCTAAGTTAAATACCATAAAATTAAAAAACCTTACTTCTCCCTTCCATGAAATACATTTGGGAAACAAAATGAATGTTATCACTAAGAAGAACAATACCATTCATCCATTCTTTGTGTCTTTCATCAAATATTTGATGCCTGAGGGCATAATAAGGGGTCTTTTGTAACTACTTCCTGCTGCTTTGGTAGTGGAAGCAGCCGCAGGCCATACATAACTGAGCAGGCATACCTGTGTTCTAGTAACACTTTATTTACAAAAACAGGTGGCCAGCCCCATAGTGTGCCAATTCCTGGGCCAAACGCATTTTTATGAACACAAGTTTATCAATAGACTACGTGTAATATTAAAAAGTATGTTGAACCTGTCACTAAAATATGCCCTGGAATATGCTTTTTAGTGTTTCACTTTGTATCAATCCCCAGTCTAAGGAAACATCATGGAAGGAAATTGTTAACAAAGTCCTAATTCAGAACTGGATTCTTCTGATTCATTACTTGATTGCTTACCCTGCAGCAGGCACTGTGCTAAATGCTTTTCATACTTTATTTCACTGAATCCTTACAACCACCTTCAGAAAGTAGGCATTCCCGTTTTCCAGATGAGGTTAAGTAACACCCCAGTTACACGACAGGTGTCAGATGGTGGAGGGAAGATTCAAGTCCACTCTCTCTGACCCCAGAACCCAACTCATAACCACTATTCTGCAAATATTCAACATGCCCATGAGAGAGATCTTTTGTGCATTGTTATTTGCATTTTAATATATATATCAAAACTACTTCTTTTTTGAACCAATTACATGCATTTGAGAGCCCTTAACATAGAGGTATTTATCTCACCACCTGAAGCACAGATAACAAAGCCTCCGAATCTAATGTATAAAAGAATAGAAAAGGAAGAAAGGGGGAAGGGAAAAGGAAGTCAGTGTTGATTTGATAAGGGAATAGCAGATGAAGGCTTTGCAATTACTCTGTGATAATGTCCCAATATTTTGATGTGTTTTCTTTGCATGAGCTCCAGGTGTAAAAATAAAAATGCAATGTCAACAATACTTTAAAAAGCTAATTTACTGAACACATTAAAAAAAAGATTCAGTTGTACTCAATTTTCACTGCTCCAAAGTAATGAAGAACATATTACATAATTTTAGAGTATTTTGGAGCTGAAGTTACAACCAAGAATTTTATTACACCTAAAATTTGTATACGTCACTATTTACCACTATCTCTGCTATTTAAATACAGATTCCCAGAAGAGACAGCTGCAAGTTAATAAAAAAAATAGGCAATTCAAGACTTAAACACAACACCTAATTTAGTCTTGAATATCAATCATTATTCTAATATAATATATAACATAATGATATGCTTAGAGATTCACATATAAATGACTCCATACTGATAAAAGGTCTCTGTTTTTCCTACATTTTTATATCCCTTCCCCCTCTGGCACTGTTTTTCCCTTCCCACTGGTACTTAACAGCCGCCAGTAGCTACTATCACTGACTTCACCCCTGCTTCTAATCTGGGTATAATAATTTGCAGCTGTTTTAAAGAGCACACATAACTAGTAAGAAAGAAGAAAGCAATGGAAGGTAGGCCATGATGTTGAATATAAACAATTTTTCAGAACACCAGCGTCCGACATGGCCATTCTGTGCGGTCAAGCAGGCAAGACAAAAGCAAGACCTCACCATAGTCATGCCTGAGCACAGACAAAAACAAAAAACAATGTCCAAACCCCTCGAAAATGATCAAATGTTCCCCTATACTGGCTAAAATGAGTAAGTGCTACTTCTTTACCAATTACAACTAAGCCTGGCTCTGTTTTTCTCACCTCCTAGGAAAGAGTCATTAAAATGCCCAAACGTAAAATTACCCTCACTTCCCTATAGCATCCATGTCACCTAATATGTGCCCAAATCACCTCCTAGAACCCCAAATCCTACAAAAAAATCTTGCATCTTCTTACTGAGTTGTGATAGATTCCTCATGGCATGGGGTCTCTCACTGCCATGAGTTGATAGACCTAAATTTGTTCAACTATAGGTGGACTCCTGTTGATCCTTGCTGGAGGGCATCAGTGGTACTTTTCTGAAATGAGCTGTCTTATTTCAGCCCCATTTTAAGGCAATATTTTTGAATGGGAGCCTCAGGGTGGATATCTGCTTCTGTAATGAGGTCAAGTCAGGTTTTTTAACAGCTATTTGCTTTACTAAGCAGAGGTCTCTTTTGCTAATGTTTGGCCTCAAAGCTGCTTGGCTGAAGACAGGGTAACTGGAAGTCAGAACTCAAACAAGGCCTTACTATAAATATACAGTATGGGAATTTCAAGATCACAATTTATCTTATATGATAATATACCTTGCATATACTTAATTTTGAATTAAGTTGACACCTGTGTGGTATGGTTATCAGGTTGTATACAGTTCATAAATGTACATACATAATGAAAAATATTAAAAATAACTTTGTTGGCATTTCTTCTATTATATTCCCTATATGCAGTACCTTGTCTCCTTTGATTGACAGACCTTGTAATCCTTGTGGGCCAATTGGTCCTTCAGAACCTTTTTCACCCTGAAAGTATGCAGGAGAGACATCAGTGCACTAATAAAAATCAGGATTTTAAAACAGTTAAAGCATTCAAAGCAACCAAATTCACTGATCATTGCAAATGGGTAATTCTGACTCTGAGATTTGTAACTTGCAAAAAAAAAAATTTAGTCTTAACATTTAAATAGGAAGGACTCTGTCCAAGCTAACACATATGCAATATGACTAAAGTTGTAAAAAAGCTCTATTCCCAATATAATCAGAACTATCCAGAGATGGGGGACCTAATCAATCACATAGCACATCTAACTGAATCAGTCCTCCATTCCCCCAACACTGCTGCAACCTCACAATGAAACTGTGTCACTCATATTAGCATATGAACTAATACTTGCTAGGGTTAAATTATTTATTAAAGGTTTAATATCAGAATTTATAAATATTCATTGAAAATTTAGTTTTAAAAATGTAAATTTGGGGGGGATCTAATCACATGACCTATGTGAATAACTCTAATCGTAATGTAATATCAGTGAAGTCATAACACTGCATAAGTATGAAAAATAAACCATACAAGCAATGAGAAATAGCATTCATTTCATGAATTTATTTGAACCAAGAATAAAATCAAAGGGCGTTTGCAAGAAACCTAGGAAACAGGGAAATATATCTTTGTGTCTCTCTCTATTCATGATATATTCCCTTAAGCCCTACATCATTGCAAAGCAGCTCCAAGTAGCACATACAGAAAACTCCCATTGGTCCTACTGGTTGGGCTGTAAATTATTCTGAACAGTGAGTTCTTCTGATCATTTCCATAGGATATAATTCATGCAGTTGACCCTAAAACAACACTGAATATAGTGTGTCCTTTCTTTGATGAGCTAGAGGGCAATGCACTGCCATGGCTTATTATGAACAAGAGTGCATCATTATATCATACAGTTGAACTTGTCACTAAGACATGCTCTCCTATATGCCTTCTTAGTGTTTCACATATTAATCTCTCATTTATTTATTTATCTTTAGAAAAGAGATTATAGAGAGAAATAATTCTAGCTATTTAAATTTTCCAAGTTGTTTGGACTACATATAAATAGAAATTAACCAAAAAAATAATTCAAGAAACTAAGTATTATAAATCTTTCTGAAATGTAGTACCAAATTGCTATCCTCTATATATGATAGAGACATTTTGGTTATTGAAGGGCATTAGTAATGTCCCCTTTATCTAACATATTGATATTATTTCCATTTATTATGACAAATTTATTTTGTCATAAAGGGGCCTCTCTGAAAATTCAAGCCAGCAGTCACTGAAAACTTAGTATGAATTGTTTGTTTTAGCTAATTAATTTCCCACTAGCTGAGATTCAGTTTTCTCATGGATCTTTGAATATTTCATGATGGAAGAGGCTAAGAATGAGATGCAATCTTTGAGCATGAGGCTGTACAGTGAAGGTCAGAACTCAGTGACCTGACTGAATGCGGTGGAAGGTCTTAGTCACTTAGAAGAGAGCATGTTCTTCTCTGGGCAGTGTGTATATGTGCGTTGGGAGAAAGACTTTAGAAAAGAAAGAAAAAAGAGTCGAAAATCTATCCTCACTAACTCTGAAGTTTTATTGATGCTGCCCAAAGTATCTTGGAAAATCATTTCCTATGGGGCCTTTGGCAAATGTTATGTAGATGATAAGAAAACAGACTAGACAAGGAATCAGCAAACTATAGCCCAATGGCCACATGCAGCTTGTGTTTTGTGAATACAGCTTTGTGGGAACACAGCCATGCTCGTTCATTTCTACTACGTAGTTTATGGCTGCATTCATGCTACAACAGCAGAGTTAAGTAGTTTCAACAGTGCCATGTGGTTCACAAAACCTAAAATATTTACTATCTGGACCTTTACAGGAAAAGTTTGCCAACCCCTGGTCTAGAGGAATGTGAAATCCGAGAATTATGTGTGGAAAGCAATGGAAACGATTAAATTCTTAATTATTCCTTATGGTAATAAGGTAATTCCAGTTCCCCATTCACAACCACATTTTCCTTTTTAGTATATTCAATATTAATAGAAATACTGTTATAAATTGGTTTACTAGACTGTTTCATATCTATATTTCACAAAACAAACCTGTGAGTAAAGCTTTGTTATAGCTATACTCTGTGGCTTAACTAGTAGGCATAAAGATATCCCTGTGGCTTTATGACTACAGGCTAAGAGATTTGTTTAATTGCATAAGCAATAATTATATAAAGTAGAAATATGTCAATTACTTATTTATGATTATAAAAGTCACTGTAGTTTCATGTTAAGGGAAAATTTCCCCCTTCATTTAATAGGGCAAAGTTGGTGATAAAAATACTTGACTTTTGATAATTGGACACATTTTTAAAAATTTGTGTTTGATGACTATGCAGGACAAAGCACTTTTTCATTCTACAGAAGGTATTGTTACCTTTGGTCCTGGAAATCCTTCTCCCGGTAAGCCTCTCTCTCCTGGTGCTCCCTCAGGACCACGGGGACCCTGGGTAAGATAAAAGGAAATGAAGAGGAGGAGAAGAGAGAAAAAGGATATGGGAAGAGGGGAGCGGAAGGGAGGAGAGGAGGGAGGAAGAAAGAAAATGGTTATATTGCAGTTCACATGGGCATAGCAATGATAGAGTCCTACTTGAGTCATTAGTAAGAATCCTTCTAGTAAGTGTCACACTAATCAGTAGAATTATAAAGTTGTGAAGACTCATTCCCATTGTACTAAATACTTGTTTCACTTGGTTGGTATACGATGTTCTACTCTGGCGTCCTCAAGTTAGTGGAAGATGGAAATTAAGCGATACATCAGAATAAGGTATAGAAAATAAATCCTGTGAGGAAAGGCTAAGATCTAGGATTTTAGGGCCTGGGGAAGGATGCAGGGTAATTTAATAATGTAATTATGAGGGGAACCTCATGAAGAAATCACTAGCTGTTTTAAAACACTGACTTTTATTTACATGTTTTTAACTTCTATCATACATTTGGATTCAAACTTGAATACTTTCAAGAATTAGTTGAATCTACTGGAAATTTATGTGTAAACAGAAATCTTGATAGAATTACCTAGGGAAGCATTAATTAAAATTAAGAAGTCCATGTAACTATTGCTTAGAAAGGCACTAGGAAAGGTGAGAACTTTCCTCAGGGAAGAAAACACAGTCTCTGGCTTTGAAACAGACTGGCAGAAAATGTATTATTTGAAATATAAGACAACAGTAACGTATTCACTTAAACAGTAGGAGTTTTAAAAGGCTGCAAATTTTCCCTCTTGTTCTTCTTGGCCAGCAGGCCAAAAAGTAGAAAAGCAGCTAACAACAGGGAACTTAGAAGCACAAACTGGAGCTTTTCCTTGAAGGGACCTGAAAAGATAATGAGGACTCCCTTGCCAGGGAAGCACCCCCGTGACAGGAGTGCCCCGAGGCTCCGAAGCCTGCGCCCTGCCGCCTTGGACCGACCTCGGGGCGGGGTGTGCAGCCACCAGGGTAGCGGAAGGGGTGCTTCCTCCTCAAGCCTGGAAGGGGAACCAGGGCGGAGCAATATGCTCACAGCGACTGGGCGCAGTTACTTACGGATTTGTAAGGAAAAGAGGTTGCAAGGAAGCTGACGAGAACTGGGTCTCGGTGTCCCTTTTTCTTATTTTGTGTTTCCCTCATATGGTATATTTGAAAAGACAAACTCCTTTAGTGTTTATGCATAGCCAATTTAGTAAAGACTTTAATTAAAATAAAAAGCTACCATTTAATTCGATTTAAATTGCTATGTTTATGGGAAAACCTAGGTTTTTTGCTTTTGTTTGGTTCTGATCCTTTCCCAAGAATGTGTTTATTGATTTTAGAGAGGGAGAAGGAGAGAGAAACATCGATGTAAATATGTTTATTGACTTTAGAGAGAAAGGAAGAGAGAGAAACATCAATCAGTTTACTCCCATAGCACCCCGACTGGGGATCAAACCCTCAACTCAGGTGTGTGCCCTGACCTGAGATAGAACCTGCAAACTTGTGTGTATAGGATGACATTCTAACCAACTGAACCACCCAGCCAGGGCAGGAAAACCTAGTTTTAAACAATCAGAGTCCTTAATCAAAGCATTGGTATTCATGACCGCTTATTCTAATGCTAGAACAATTAATGAGGAGGAAAATAAATGTGAGAATGAAAACTAGATTGCAAACTAGACAGCAATATCTAGCTAACATTACACACTCTAACAAAACAAAATCAACCAATTATCTTATTCCCCAATGACATGACAATTAAAAATAACGCAATTTATATTAAATGCCAAGAAGTCTATTTTCCAGTTTATTCATTTTTTTCATTCATTCAACAAATATTTACCAAATGCTTAGTAGGTACAATTTCTGTACTAGGTTCCAAGAAGAACAGACTGACCTGCTTTCTGTCTCATGGACTTTATAGTCTATCATGATAATTAAAAGCAGATTTTGGTGTCATTTGAACTGACACTTTGAGGTTCAAGTATTATCAGAGTGGCCTTACACAATAACTTAATCTCTTTAAAGCTCAGGAAATTCATCACAGTGGTGGTAACAATAGTACCTACCTCAAACTTAAGTATTAATGTAAGAATTAAGTCATAGAGATTTAAAGCTTTTTCATAATAAGAATTCAATACATCTGCTATCGCTATCAAAATTATTTTACTTGATTCCTGTGGTGGCTACAAATGTCTTTTTATGGACATTTTTACAAAGAAGTTAGTCTCAGGATGAATCACTGATTTTTACATACTGAGAGAGGCATGCTGTACAGAATAAACACTGAACATTTTTCCTTCTGTCTCTGAATTTCTAGAATACATCAGCTAAGGTTAAAGTGAAAATAATAGAGGCTTTCAGGAGCCATGTGTTCCAAACTGCTGAGAACAGAGAGTTAATGGTGATGAGCAATCACTTAGGAATGCTTTTAGAAATAGAGAGCCAACGTCCAATTCCTGTAAACTGTCAGAGCAATATTCCACACCACCAGCATGTTCTCAAGTTTTCTAGTTGAGCAGTCAGG
This sequence comes from Pteronotus mesoamericanus, assembly GCF_021234165.1. NCBI lineage: Eukaryota > Metazoa > Chordata > Mammalia > Chiroptera > Mormoopidae > Pteronotus > Pteronotus mesoamericanus. The sequence continues at coordinate 16,754,831 of NW_026555329.1, read as the reverse complement.
ATAGGAGATGATCAACTGTTAACCAAAGAGAAAAAGCTGGCACTTGAGTTAGAGGAACTATTCTGTTAGCCAAAAAGTCCGTTTAGTTTTTTCCATAAAATAAAAGACACATTTTTCATTTCCACCAATAACTTTATTGATTTGGATATTTTGAGTATGTCAGTTATTTCCCATGTAGTATAACATTGATTGTTCTCAATCAATGTTTTGATTTGATCACTATCAACTTCAACTGGCCTACCCAGATCATGGAGCATCGTTCAGCAAGAAACCTCCAGCGCAAAACTTCACAAACCACTCTGACGTGTTGAATCAGCCATAACACCTTCTCTGGATGCTGCACAAATTTTTTCTTTCTTTTTTTTTTTTTGCATTTCAGTATTGTTTTTACCTTTTTTGAAATAATAACGCATAATATGCTGAAAATGTTGCTTATTTTCTTCCATCTTCAATATTAAAATGGCTACACAAAAAGTCACCAATTTTGATTGTGTTTTTTTATAAGTACCGTGTACTAACTGATTGTGCTACTGGAGCTCCTGATTTTTTTTTTAAATGCATGCTGATATGACAGCTGTCACAATACAATCTAACAAAATTATTTCAAATGAAATTAAAGACAATTAAGCACTACTAGATTCATCTTAGGAGGAAGAAAAAAACCAACGAACATTTTGGCCAACCCAATATATTTTTAATTTATGAACACAGTACCAACAGATCATTTTTTTAAGACAGAAATGATTCTATAAAAAAACTGTCTTTTTCAAAGGTCATGAGAATCACTTACAACTATGACATACTTATCTGGGGTCTAATGAACACATCTAATAAAAAAAATTTAATGGAGGAACCTAATTATCAGTTAACCCTGTCTGGTCAGTAAAATGCTTTATTTGAGACATTAGCAAGATAAAATGTAATTATCCATTACTTTATTACTTTCCTTAATAATCTTAATAGTGTAGATAATCAATAAAGTGGTTTTTAATATACATTGCAAACATTAAAAATAAATATACTAAATAATAATAAAAATTGTCTATAATATTCACACATGCCATGTACTTTATTTTTAACCTAAAAGTAATTACATTTCTACCTCAGGGAGTATTTTTCTTACTGATGGTGCTCTGAATAACCTTGCACAAAAAATAAACAGATCACCCTGAGAATCTAAAATCAATTTACTTTTTATGAATCAGTCATCTGAGACGAGCACGAAATGAGTGGTAATAATGTAATTAAAGATGGAGGTTTTTGTATTTGTTACAAGAATATAGAAATAAAATTGATTTTGTTTTGTTCTGCTTGCATCTTATGACCTTAATAAACTCATCTGTTAATTCTAGGAGATTTGATATAGATTTCTGGGGATTTTCTATGAACATCATTATGTCATCTGTAAATAGGAACAGCTTTAGTTCTTTTTGATCTATATGCCTTTTGTTTCCTCTTGTTGCCTTATTGTACTGGCTAAGACTTCTAACACTACACTGAATAAGATTGGTGAAAGCAGAAATCTTTGTCTTGTTATTGATTTTACCATTCAACTGTGGAGTGTAATGTTAGCTGCAGGGGTTTTTTTTTGTTTGTTTTCTTCTCTTTTTTTGTAGAAGTTGAAGTTTTATTTCTAGTTTCTGATAGTTTCTTTCAGAGTTTATGAGGGTTTTGAATTTTAAGTTTTGTGAGTGCTTTTCTGTTTCTTTTTATGTGTAATTTTTAGCCTATTAATATGATATGTTAATTAATTTTCAATTATTAAATCAGTTTTGCATCCAGGAATGACCCCCATTTGATCATGCTATATAATTGTTCTTATATATTACTGAATTCTATTTGCCAATATTTTGTTAAGGATGTTTGTATCTAGATTCATGAGGGATATTGTTCTATGGTTTTCTTTTTCTGTATTGTCATTGTTTGGTTATAAAAGTTGGGAAATGTTCTTTCCTCTTCTATTTTCTGGAAGAGATTAGGTAAACTTGACTGTATCCATGTTTTATGTTTTTTTAAGAAAATCTAAAGTTAATGTAGCAAAATATTAAGATGTGTCTACCTGGTAGAAGTTTACTAAATTCTTCTCTATTTTTTAGCAAACTATTTTTAAAAATTTATTGATTCACCTCATTTTTGGTCTCACTTATTCAGAGCATTATGAAAACATTCTTGTTTATTTTTGTTAAAAAATTATCGGATACTCTGCTGTACTCCCTGTACACATGGCAAAATCTGTATGTGCCTGCGTCTTTCTTTCTAGCTGGTGTCCTTCCAGCCTTCTGAGTTTCCAGCCTCTCCAGTGAACAACCAGCAGTGTCTGCAAGAAAGCTGACTTCTCTGTCAGCAGTTTACCGTTAGGGCCACTGTCTCATTAGTAGAAACTGCGATGTGACCACTGATCTCTAGATAACAAGTCCAGTGTATCTTTTCTCCATAAAATGTGTTCGGTTTTGAATTAGTGCATGCAGGCGTTAGTGAAAGGCCTAACCCTCAAGCGATATGCTCCCATTTCACTCACAGAGTGCAGCCAGGAAGCACATGTTTCTGTTACCATTTACATATGAGGAACTATGCAATTTTCTGTTGCCATTTACATATGAGGAACTATGCAATGCAAAACAAAATTGGGAGAAGAACCATGTTTTCATTTGTACCCCAGTGAGTCAGCTACTGTTCTTTGCTAGGAGAATGATTACCTGAAAAGTTAAGAAGCTTTTCATACTAGAATGGTCATGTTTTATTCATTTCCTCTTCAGATCTCTTTTGATAGAAATATTTTTTTCTTTTCCATACCTCCGCAAATAACACAGGTATGGTCTCTCTACCATCATTAACACTAGCCTTAGAGTATGCTCACTGATTAGGTAATAAGTAAAGTCCTCATTGTCATGAATTTCTCATGGTTGAAGGAAAGTAAATTACAAAGTACAGGCATTAGACCTGAATCCAGATCTCATATTTCCCAGGAAATTTTTGACACATAAGAACTCTTTTTTCTTGAACAAGCTGATTAATCTTGTAAGAGATCACAGGGAGAGCCAGCTGGATATATCGTGTGTGTGTCCCTGTTTCACGTATTATGGAAAACAACACTTGCATTTGGTTCTTGCATATTTGTTATCTTTAGTTGTCCAAAAAGATACACGATGGATTAATGGAACCATTTATTCTAACCAGAAGGAGCACCTAAGTACTGTATTTGCCCTTCCTATTCCATCTAGAATTGCTAGTTACTTACTGGCTGGCCTGGCTCACCAATGCCGATTGGTCCCGGAGCCCCTGTTCTTCCTTCCTGGCCTCTCTCTCCCTAAGAGAAAGAAATAATCAAATGAAAGTTTGAGCTTTTAAACAACAAAGAAACATAGCACAAAATACTCTAAAGATTTCAATAACAAGAAATAGCAAAGCAGCCATACTTGTCTCGTTCTTAAAGATTAAAAAAAAAAATCGGGAGGAGGAGAAATGGCTTGAATCTCAGTGAACAAATCACCCTAAAACATTCAGCATCCCTTCCTTTCTAAATGCAATAGGCACTGCCAGCTTTCAGAAACCCCTGTGTAGTAACTGGCAGGATGGACTGTGCGTGATTCATTTTGCTCCCCAAGAGGACCATGCCGACGATGCTCATGCTGCCCTGGCCCCCGGCCCCTGCCCTGGAACCCTGCCCTTTCCCCGCCCCCACTCTCCTCCCTGTCATGTCTCCTTTCAGTTCTGTTTCACACTTGGTCTCCTCAGAGCCCTTCTCGAGGATTTCTGCCAATGTAAACTCCAACTTCCCTGAAGTCTCAATGTGCTGTTATGCAAATGCCATCTGTGGTGACGCTTGGTGACAAAGTGCACTGTTTCGAACTGCTCTCTACCTTAGTCCTGCATCAACATCTTTTTGTCCCAATGACATAGACAATCCATTTAAAATAAGCACTCTGCTCTATTACATCCTGCATGATGCAGGGGACCCAGGCTGTTAGTGTTCTAGTCCTTTCTAGCCTCCCTATGGACCTTTCTGTCAGCATTTACTTCTCAGTGTCGTGGTTCTTCTGGTTACTGTCCCTGTAGGCTTCTTTAATGTGAGCAGGTGATAGCTGATGTGTGAAGGTGTTTCTCATATCAATAACATTTTGCATGTTAGCATCCCAAGTCCATGAAAACTCAACAGAACCAGATGTACATTGAAAAGAGGGTGGGTATTTGAACACAAGCTAATTTTTCATTCCAAACAAATAACAAAATGCATTGATTATTCTTGTGGTAACTGCCCCTCACCAGGGCACTCAGTGTCCATGCATCCAGACTATAAGTAACTTCTGCAAGCAGCCTCTTTGTATCTTTGAGGGTGAGGCTGAGCAGAGTTTAAACCACAGCTCACCCAGCCCCTACAATAAATTCAAAAAGTCATCAATGGCCAAAGAGACAAGGATCTTTACCTTAATACCTTGTTGTCCAACACCCGGGACTCCTGGAGGACCATAAGGACCAGGAGGACCTGGGTCACCCTAGAGGAAAAAACGGTGACATGTTAGCTCAACTCAGTAACATTTGTTGAGCAGCTCTTAGATTCATAGTGGTGTGACAGGTTGTTGAGGGCAACAATGAAACTTAGTATGCAGTCGCTACCCTCGAGTTTACACGCCAGCTGGAAACACAACATAGACCCAGTGTGGAATTCTACACTGGGCATTGCAGGCACAGTATTTGGAGCTGACAAAAGCATTTCAATTTTCATTTTTAAAATCAGAATTAAACATAATAAGAATGAATACATGACAACAAATTCAGTCTGGATTTTGTCTTATATCAACTCAGTTGTAAAACGCTATTTTTAACCTAGTTTTTGGAGGAAGAGACCTACAAAGTTTTTAGGATCCACGAAAGTTATAATGCAGCCCTCACTTTGTTAATTTAACAAATCTTCATTAAGTATTTCTGGCAGATACATTTTATTTTCTACCCAGTGATGATGCTCTACCCTCTGTCCTTCCTTGCTGTTAAAACTCTGACCTATTCAGGCCCTGTGAAACTATTCTTTGACCTAAGGGGTATAGAATGAATGATAATTGGTCTAATGCAAATCTAGAGTCTCTCTTCCCTTTGCCACTGGTTATTCTAGGTTGGTCCTGGCCAGTTCTGACAAAACGTAGGGATCTAATTGAATGTACAGTGAAACATTTTGCCTCTGGCTCTTACTTCCTACTTGGAGCTGTAATAGCTATCTTACAGCCACAAGGCAACAACTTCTCAGACGAATGCCAACAGTTGAAGAGGACGATGCAGAAAAAGTTTAAAAGAGCCTTTCTGACTCTTGGAGAACCTCGATAAGCTACTGAGGTTCTACCTACCTTCAAACATTCTGTTTAATCAACAAAAAGAGTTCTCATGATTAAATCATTATTAGTCAAGCTGTCTGTTAATTTGCAACTAATGCTGCCTACTCTGTAGCAGGCCTAGTGCAGAATTCAGGCCATTATAGAACTGAATGATAGCATCAAGCTCATACATTGCACAGGTCATTGCCATTGTTATTTTTCACATGTTCTTGGCCATGCAATTTCTCTCTCTATAATATCAGATTAAAAGTTCCCCCTAAATTTAATAAATTTGTTTTCTTTTTCCCTTTTTTAATCCTTGCCTAAGGACATTTTTTCATTGCTTTTAGAGAAAGTGGAAGCGGGAGAGGAAGGGAGAGAGAAACATCAATTGGTTGCCTCTCCTACATGCCCAGACTGCGGATCACATGCGCCCAGACCTGGGATCAAACCTGCAACCCAGAATCAAACCAGCAACCTTTCGCTTAGGGGACGAGACTCCAGTGAACTGAGCCACACGAGCCAGGGCAAGTTGTTCTCTTAATCTCAAAGTTTGATTTAAGTGCTAGGGAATGTTCAGTTTCCTAGGTTTTTACTTCAAAGAAACTCTTTTCCTTACAGCGTCTTGTGCTGTCCACTCAAGCTGGAATCTCCTTGTCAATTACATACTGCACGTGGGTGTCTGTTTCTATTACTCAGTAAATAAACACCAAGTACAGTACTTGCTATGAGGGGAGTAATGACATAAATACAGAGATGTTTAAGACATAGTCCTTCAACTCGAAGACTAGTTTGAGAGATAAACATACCATTAAAATAATAATAATAATTAACAATAACAAAAACAACAGGCCCTAAATTCCCTTATTCTATTTATTCCCTGTCTCTATATATGTAGATTGGTTCTGTAATGGATCAGAAGACTCTTAAATATTATATTAAATAATACATATATTATTTTTGGAAGAGAGTTTAAATTTCTTTAAGTTATGGAAGCTCTATCCTACTTAGTACTTGCCTGTATGCTTGATCTGAAACAAACAAGAGCACAGGTTGGTGTGAAAGTTTCCTCTGGCTCTGCACAAGAGGTTGGTTCAGTCATTACCTTGAAATGTGTAAACCAGGAGAATCAAAAGGAGGAGTAACTGTCTTACTCTTGAACCCAAAAGCTCCCTTTAGCCTTAGTCAAGGACCAGCAGCAACTGAGAGATGTCTTAATATTGCTTTTTTGTGGAAATTACAGAGATCTGAAGCTTACAGAGGGATTTTACATGCTTAAGTTAATTTCTCAGGAGCCCAGAATCTCAACACAGGACCTGCAGACCAATGTTGGCCTACAATTATTATTTGCCTTTTCTTGCTTGCCCTTTCCCTTTCCTACAAAGATTGCTGAGGAGCTAAAAAAGTGGTCCTGGTTGTAAAGTGCTACAGTTGGGTAAGACAGAACAGGACGAGGAGAGTCAGCACGCTACTCAGAATAATTTTCCAGGAATTTGCCAAAGCGGTATAGCCCTAGGAAGACTCCAGACCTGATTCCTTTTCTGCTATTATTTTTGCTCCTCCCCTAACCAACACACACATACAGATTGAATGCCACAAATACTACGCATTTTTCTACTTCACTCTCTCTAACCATCAGAGGCACGTACAAAGAGGATTGGGTAAAAGCAGTGCCCCGGAGGCCTCTGCTTCTCTTGGCCTGCGTATAGGTGGGAATGTGTGTGAGCATGTGCTGGGCCGTCGCAGAAGTTGGCGGGCCACCTCAGTCCCCCTCAGAGACTAAGGACCTCTGTGCTGTGGGCCTCAAGATTGAAGACCACCACTGTTTAATTAAACCAACTATTTCTAAGCACTGCCTTGACACTTTATATACAGTATCTCATTTAATCTTTTAACACTCCTAGAAAATAGGTATTTTTTCCACGCTATGATGTAGGAATATAATCTCCTTTTTTAAAATCTATTTTTCAGCGTGTATGAAATCACAGGAAAGAGCATAGCTTTGGAGTTGTTCACTGCAGCTGAATCCTAGCTCTTTAATTTACTAACAGTTTGAGCTTTTGCAAGGCCCTCATATGCAAAATGAAGATAATTATATTTACCTTACAGGGTTGTTGAGGGGATTCAAGATACTATCATAAAACATCTAAGTCATAACCAGTCACATGGGTTTAACATGTGTAGATTCAGTTGTTATTCATCAGGCTTGCCTCGAGCAGCAGCCTGACAGAGAGCACCCGAGTACATAACTACAGATGTAAATCGGATTGCACCACACTTCTCAGACACCTACAGCATGGCTGGACAGACAAAAGAACATTAAACAATCTACGAGCATGCAAATTAGGTATACTAAAGATATTGACCGAACATGTGAGGCTCCAAGGCACAAATGTTTCATTCTACCTTAAGAAATTGGCACATTTTCATGTAGCAGAGGAGATCTTTGCTCTGAACAAAGAAGTAGGAATCAAATCTAATCTGGTAGGAAAGAAAAGGAACAAAAGTTCCAGAAGGGGAGAGCATATGAGACATAAAATGATTTGAAATGTTCTGGGTACAGTAAGCAGTTATGTGGGCTCAAGTGGACGGGAGTGAGGTGACAATAGGTCACAGTCTGGAGCAGTTCCATCTGCTAAAAATACACAGTGAACCACAAATGTAATTTTAAATTTTCTAGTGGCCACATTGAGAAAGCAATAATACGTTTTACTCAACCCAATATATCTAAAATATTACCCTTTCAACAGATAATCATATAGCAATCTTAGTAATGATTTTATTTTTATTATTTTTAATTCTATGTCTTTGAAATCCTATGTGTATATAACGCTCAGGGCACATCTTAATTTGCAAGAGGCACATTTCAAGTGCTCAGTAGCCCTACTGGCCCTCACATGGGGCAGCACCGGTTCAGAGTGATTGAAGAGGCTGGAGGCTCAGGTTAGAACCACGGAGGAGACCAACACTTACATGAAGCGGGAGGGAAAGAACACAGAGATGTCCTGTGGGAAGCTGGGGAAGAAGTGGCCAAAAAAAAAAAAGTGAGCGCTAACAAAAACAATGCAAAGGAAGTCAAGGAAAAGAGAATTTTAAAAGAGACTCATAATTCCCAAAGACAAACTCATGATCTTCTACTTGCAGAACACGATCATCTCACAGCATTCTCTCTCTTAGGTCAAGGCACCCCAACCCCTCCCTGGGTCAGAGCAGAACCTAGGAGTCCTTCTTGACAGCTCTCACTTCCTCATCTACCGTATGCGAGGCACCGCCTTTGTCTGTCAGTATGCCTCCTAAATCTCCCTCAAATCCATCTACTGCCTGGATTCTCTACCATGTCTCTACAGTCTATCCCAAATCGATATCAGCTGTTGCTCAGACTAAAACAAAATTCCTCAGTTCTCTACATGTACCCACTCTAGCACACTCCAATTTATCTCCCCGCATCCACCATTGCTGCCACAGCAATCTTTTTGATTTTAATTTCAATCTGAGTAAAACCCTTCAAAGTCTTTCCCTTCACTCTTAGGATAAAGACAGAGCTCCTTACAAGGCTTGTGAGCTCCTGTGCACTATGGTCCTGTGGCCTTTCCAGTCCCATCTGTTATTAGTTTCTTCCTCACATAGCACCCTAGCAGCACTGACCTTTGTTCAGTTCCTTGTACTTGCCATGCTCCCTTATGCCACAGGATCTTTGCACATACTATTTTTATTAATGTTCTCCCAAGGATATGTTTATTGATTTGGGAGAGGGAGGGAGAGGGAGGGAGAGAGAAATATCAATGTGAGAGAAATATTAATCAGTTGTCTCCTGTACATGACCCAACCAGGGATCAAAGCCGCAATCTAGATATGTGCCCTGACTGGGAATCAAACCCTCAACCTCTTGGTGCATGGGACAACATTCCAACCAACTGAGCCCCCTATACTATTTTATCTATCTGGGATGTTCTTGCTTCCCTGTTTTCCTAGCCAATCCTGATTCACCCTTCAGATCTTATTTTAAGCAGTATGGCTTCAGGGAGGGCTTCTCTGATCAGGTGAAATCCCTATTACAGAGGCACTGATAGCATCATTTTCCTCTTTTTCTGAGCATTCTTTATAATTGCAACTTTGCGTTTAGTTATTACGGCTCCCCTATACTGTGGCAAGGATGACATACGGTTCTGCTCAGTTTTGTATTTTCAGTGCTCAGCTAATGAGTATCATTCAGTCAACCATCCATGCAGCATTTACTGAGCAGTAACTAGGGAGCAGGCGCTGTGCTGGCTGCTGGTGGTGACCAAAACAGGAAGCCTTTCTAGGCTGGGAAAGTTGGGAGTCTAGAAATGCTCCTCTGGAGTTCTCGTGGTTTATTCAGGTTTTCAATCAAGAGCAACTGTGTATAAATTACATAGTGACATGAAGTACCTATTATGCAGTTACTCTTGCAAACTTACCCAGATACAATTAATCATTTTTTTTTTTTCCCAACTGAAGGAGTAATAAAATTCTAATAGATGGCCTAAGGTTACACCGTATGGAAAAATCCAGCTAGAGAAATCCAACACTCCTGTTTCCTGGCTCTGGCTCTAACCAAAGCCAACATCCTTCCTTTCCCTAAGATAATAAATAATAAAGGATTGTCCAAGACTCTTGGAAATTTTTGAGGACAGAACTTTACCATTTCTTGAGTAATAGAATTGTGAACAATGTATCAGACCATGAGATTTTCTAAACATTAGAAAATGTTTTAGCAGCTGCTTGTTATTATTTCCCACACAATGGGTAGCACCAGCTTAAATATTTTATCCTGTGACAAATATTCTCATAGTTTCCAAATGTAAGTAAAGAATGAATGAACATTTTGCAAGAGCAAAATGATGCAAGTATGGCTAAGATACAGCCTCAGCTAAAACTCAGCGAAGTGATGACTGTATACAAAGGCCTGGGGAAAAGTCAAGAAAAAAAAAAGGAAAAAGGGGACAGGAAACTAATACTTACAGAAATTCTTGCAAAATCAAACTCAATTTTTAGTCCCTAATTTCCCTTGTTTGAGAGGAAGTATGTAATAAGAGGTATATTTTTAGAAAACATATCCAGCTAGACTTATTCTACATTAATAAAAAGAAGAGTTGTCAATGTACTTAACTGCTTAATAATTATTGCCAACATATATGGCACTTAATGTGTAACATGTGCTATTCTAAGTCCTTCACATATACTAACTCAACTCATAAAATCCTCAAAACAACTTTAAAAGGTAGGTACTGTTACTAACCCATTACATGGATGAGAAAGTGGAGGCATGGGGAGGAAAAGTGACGGGCCCATGTCACAGAGCTGTTACAATAGCAGGCTGCGTTTGAACCCAGGAGTCTGGTTTTAGAGACAGTGCTCTAACCACCATGCAAACTGCCCCTTGGGGCTTTTCAGTTCTTAAAGTATTTCAAAAACCATCTCTTTGCAGACTAAATTCATATCTTTGTTATAGGATGAAAAACACAAAATTCAGATAGTTGCAATCTACCCATAGTTGAAAAGCCATCATATGAAAACCAAGAATCTTGAAATGCAACATAAGCCAAGAGGAAATATACTCTACACAAGCTGACTTACATGTCACTTCCCCTGGATCAGGGTTGTCACTGAATGAGTGGGAAAGGGGTAAAAGTAACATAAATTATGACTGGCACCACTGTGATCACAAGATATAATTAATATGTGTAAGCCCATTGTGGACCCACCGCACTGAGCTTGGAACCACCATCATTTTTAAATCTCTAGTTACAGGCTTGTTTGAATGTCTTCTACTTGGGTAAGAGAGAAAACCACAGTTCATATGCTCCACCTACTTGTCCCTTCCAAAGAAGAAAAAACTTCAAAATAGCAAAAAGCTGGAGAACAATGTAATTAAAACTATACTCTTGTACCAGATTTTAGTAACTTTTAACTCATTTTCTTTACTGCTTTTAGGTTAAAGTACATATAATTGACGATATCCAACCATGTTTGACCTACAAAAATGGCAATTCATATGGGTCAACCTAATTGGAAAGTTGTACTTCATCACATATAATAAAGTCTAAGGTATTGTGTGGTATTTCCCTACAAAAGGGGAGCAGTCAATAGCCCATCAGGAGAGCTTTTAAGAATCACACTCTGGTTGGCTACTGTTTGACTCGTCCAGCACAAAGTAAGTTGCGGGGACACATTCAGGATGAACCCTCTCCATAAACTTGAGAACAAAACATTGATTTAGGAGAGAAATTGGGGTCATATGACAGAGTGGTATGTTTCTTAAAAACTTACCTTGGAGACTAGGGGCAGGAGGAAATGAGGGGAGTTATTGTTTAAAGGGTACAATGTTTATTTTGGGATGATGAGAAAGTTTTGAGTATAGAGAGTGGTAATGGTTATACAGTACTGTGAATGTATTTAACACAACTGAATTGTACACTTACAAATGGTTAAAATGATAAATATTATGTTATGTGTATTTTACCTTATCCTTGGAATAAACTTGATATTCCCTGTTGCAATGTTGCTATTGCAACTTGAACTAATTAAGGACAATGATTTAACTCTTTCTCTAAAAGTTCTGACTTCTCTCCAAAGACATTGCAGTGACTGATTCTATCCCACATGCGTGCCAGCTTGACTGGACATGAGGGCTAGACTCGGCGCCTTGGTGGGAAATATTGGCAGCATCTTGGTTTCTCAGTCTGTCAGAGTTTTACCTCAGCAGCTTCTGCACACACAGCTGCACACACATTCACACAGGGTATATGCCACCTGCCAAGAACCACCTGCGTGAGAGATTTGGGAATGAAAATCATCTACCCTGAAGCCATTGGCTGCCATCTTGCGTGTTCTGGCAGCCACTTCATGTTGTCACTTTCAGTTGTCTCATGTCAAGTGAGTTAATAAGCTAATTTAGAGTCCTCGTGGGCAGCTGTGCATGTAGGTCAAAGCCCTTTTTGCAACAAGAATCGCTGGATTACTAAAGCTTCTTTCCCTTTAATCATAGGCTTAGGACAGAAATAGCATTTAGACTTCGACATCTCCGAAGGAAGAACAGTCACATGGTTTGGCAGCTGGATTCTGGTCCTTCATTAAACAGGTATTTATAATTAAAACTGTAAAGGATTCTTCCCATTGCAGCGCTATTCACTGAGCTATCACGGCCTCATTCAGAGATGTTAGCCTGAAGCAGAAGGCCCATTATTGTTTTTGGACAACTGGTAAAGCTGACATGCTCCGTTATCCTCTACTTCAAATGCTTTATATGAAGCCAAACAGATAGTCATTCAGTTAGGAGAGCTATGGACTTAAAAAGAAAGTGCTCTGTTTGATTAATTTTTCTTTTCTAGGAATTGCTGATGTCACATATGTTTCAACTGATTCATGTATGATTCACCTCCCATTGAGTTATAAGGGATTATATTCTATTGCAAATCATGATTTTGTAGAGATTGAAAGCAGCATCAGAATGTCAGGAAATTGTTAGGTGTTTGAGTTGTGTGGGAACTGAAATATGGATAAAGTTTAAAATTCTTCACAGTTGTTCATATTTCTGGTATTGAACTACTTCCAAACCACAATTGAAATATTAAATTTAGTAGGTTGACCTAGTAAAGCCACTAAGATAACTTTGAGTCAAATCAAGTATTTAAATAATTCCCAAAACAACAATGTATTTTTTTAAACTATTGTACTAAATCTTCACCAATGATTTTTCTGTTCTAATGAATATATTAACATTATAAAAAACATGAGACTCTAAGTTGATATAGGAACTCTAAAGAACATAAAATTAAGTCTCGAGTCTTTATGCTACTCTGAGAAGAAAGTGGAAGTATACGTAACACATTAGATTATTTAATGCACAAGAAGCTTCTGGTGGTTTGTGTCAACCACTGTCCTGTTTCTCTTTATTATCCTACTAAGTCAGAAGAATGGTCAAAATTCCTGTCTTTTACACCCTTCTTACTGGCTCCTTCCACAATCCATTGTCATCTCCCCAATTTATTGAAACTGCCTTCTCAAAGGTTTCCAAAAACATCAAAATTGACAAAGCAACTGACTCCTTAGGCTCCTGCCTGTTTGACCTTTATCTTCAGTATGCTATTGTTCACAACTCATTCCATTTAAAACCCTTCACTCATTCAGTCAACAAATACTTATATTTGGCTTATTTTAAATGTATGCGAGGGTACATATAATTTTTTTTCTCTCTCAGATGTGATTGTGGCAGTCCTGACCTGTTATCACTGGATCTTCTGCTTTAGATTTTTCTTTAAAACAGTGAAAGGCTTGCACATAGTTGCCCAATTCTCCTGCCAACAGTTCATACCAGAAAGAAGGCTGGCAATGTATAAAGGCATAGCACATGAATCTCAAAGAAAACTTGATTGGTAGACTGCCAGCTACCAAAATTACCTGAATATGCATTCCTAGTAGCTGTGCTTAGGTATGACAAATAGCCCTCTTTTTTTTTTTTATACTCACCCAAGGACATGCTTCTTGATTTTAGAGAGGAAAGGAGGGAGAGAGGGAAAGAAATATCAGTGCAAGGAGAAACACCCATTGGTTGCCTCTTCTATGCACCCCAACTGGGGACTAAACCCACAACCTAGGTATGTGCCCTGACCAGAATCGAACCCATGACCTTTCCATTTATGGGATGGCATTCCAACCAACTGGGACACACTGGCCAGGCCAGCCCTCTTTTTAAAAATAACCTCTTTTCATAGAGCATTTTGAAGGAAACAGGATGTACAGGGATGTTTACTAGGCTTACAGTTTTAATTTTAGGATCTGTATATTTAGCTATTACTTAATTTCTCCTGCTACTTGAAAAATATCTACTGCTCTTGGGAACCTCAAAATATGGGATGAAAAAACATGGAGGCTGGACAAAGCTGGAAAAGGAGGAGTAGGTTGTCTAAGAACCACGGTGCGGTGCAAAACTCTGGTGTGTTCTAAGTGCCTAATTTGCCCTCTCTAGTCCTCTTGAAACACAGGTTGTGGGGTTTTTTTTGGTGGTTTTTTTTGTTTGTTTTTGGGGTTTTTTTATTACTATTAGGTCCTCTGTTCATTTTCAATGGATGATGGATGTTTAATACACTGGAGATTATTTATTTACCCCGACCATATCCAATTTGTTAAACTGGACCAGACTGGTGACGTTTTTCTATGGATTTTCTTAACATCTCAGAAATTAAACTGAATGTAAGGTAAGGCCAAGTCTCACACATAAGAGGACTTTGAGTTTTTTGTACTTGAATGTAGTGAAGAGAAAAACACTTACAGGGGAGAAAACCCTGTAGGAAATACATGAACATCTGAGAGTAAAACAATGGAAGAAGTTAGAAAAGGGAGGCGATTCATCTATTAAGATAAATTAATCTTAATATCACAGTACTTTTAAATTGGAGATTAACATGTGGTACTTTGCCTTGGGAAAATACATCAGGGCGATTTCCGAGTGTCCTTTGTCTTAGCACTGAAGCCTTCAAAGGGTCACAACCTGTCTCCTGGTCAAGCCACAATGAGCTGTCTCTCCTTCCAGGAACACAAAGAGGGTCTCAGAAAGAGCCAATGTGCATGAGACTTGAGAAAAAAATACCCTTCAGATGTAACCTAAGGAAAACAACAAGAAATGGCAAAACTTACCTAATGTGGGCTTGCCCACCCAGCCTTCTGTGCTTATTTGTTCAAAATCAATTTTGGTAATTTATCCTCTGTGATTTGAAAGTCCTGCCAATCTTGAGCCATTCTTTCCAGTTTTTAAAGGGCCCAGTCCATGGCCAGATGTGACTGCAACCTGAGCCGCCACGGCAGCCCCTGGAAGCCGGCACAGGGTTCTTAGGCACTCAGCCTTCCCTGAGAGAAAATGCAGTGCTCTTTCCTTAGTCACACTTTCCGTTCCATCCTAGGGATAAGTTCTCCTGGGCACTTACATGGTTATAATTCCGGTTGATATAGAGGCGGATGGGGTGTCCTCCTCAGGAATGCCACTGCGTGGCCCTCATATGTGAGAGAGGCTGAGGTGCCCTCAGAGCCAAGGCTTCCTTGTGAGGAACATCTATGTTTTGTTTCTAAGGAAACAAGGGCATCCAGGGCAAAATAGGAGCTACTTTACATGTGGGAAATATTAAGGGCAGAAAGAATTTGTGGAAGCAAGGCCAGAGTCACATTTTTTCTTGATTTGTCCCATGCTATTTTTTTCCTTTTGTTCTTTGGCCACCTTTACTGCAAACCCTTTGATGAAGAAAATCCAACCACTAGAGCAACAGAATGGGATTGCAGTTCATGAGAGAGGCCATTGATAAATTTAGGGACAGAGGCAGACCCCATTAGAGACTCTCATGGAATATTCACAAATGTTACAGGTCTAAGGGTTTCTATTATAAGGTCTTGTAAGAAGCAAAATAATTGAAAGAGCACACTACTGGTTTCTTTTTCCCCACACAATTCCCTGTCTCCTTTTCCTGTATTTCCAGATAAGCTTTATAACCAAGTAGAAAGGTGCTACTTGACAGGCTGATGCTTCCAGCCAGAGTACATTAGAAGTGAGACAGATGCAACTTCCATCCTACCCAAAAGAAATGTATTTACCACAGGTTGACTATTCAGGAAATTGAGCAACTTCCTGAGGAGATAAATATAATATGGTGGTTAAGACCAGACTGCCTGGGTTTGAATCCTGACTCTGTCTCTTACTCGCTGTGTAGACTCAGACCCATTGCTTAAACTCTCTGTGCAGTAGCCTGACCTGTACCTAACCTTCGGGTAAGAAGACAGCATGCCTCAAAAGGTAGTAGTAGGTTAAATGACCATTTACAACTGTATCTGTAGATAATCAATATATAAGTGTTATCTTTTATTATAAAAATTTTAAAGTAAATAACCCTCCCTGTGCCCATTAGAAAACACAGAATTACTAGACTTTAGATACTGTTTTGTACAAATTGCAATAGCAATTTTTCAAAAAACATTTTTCTAATAAAATGGTAATGGACGAAAAGAAATATCACTATAAAACAACATTATTTTTAGATTGAGGGAAATAGCGTATTGAGTCTTTAAGAAATTTGAAGTACACTCTGGGGTGCAAAATGAACTTATTCCCTGAAACCTGATTTTTATTTTATTTTTTTAAAAGATTTACTTATTTGTTTGTTTGTTTGTTTGTTTTTCAGAGAGAGGGGAAGTGGGGGAGAAAGAGAGGGAGAGATACATCAATGTGCAGTTGCCTCTCATACACCCCCAAATGGGGACCTGGCCCACACCCAGGCATGTGCCCTGACTAGGAATTGAACTAGTGACCCTCTGGTTTGCAGGCTGGCACTCAGTCCACTGCGCTACACCAGCCAGGGCTGAAACCTGACTCTTAATATAATACACTCATAAATGTATAAAATTAAACAAAAAATGACCAATGTGACATAAATCTCTGATCCAAAGACAAGTAGAAATTAGTAACAATCTCACATTAAGAGTCAAGAGACTCTTACTACAATTGAGACCTTAAATCAGAAATAAAACTAGAGAGACAAAGAGAAGCTCATTCCCACCTCACTTTCCCCCAACAATGCTGAACATGCTCTCGAAATTCACAGTGAACTTAGTCTTTTCAAATGGCAATGAATTTTATGTGTTCACCTGGCAGTGAAACTTGTGATTAACATCAAAGTCGTCATTTTATGTTATATATCTTTTACCACAATTTTAAAAAAACTTTAAGAGAGGCCTTTTTGTAAACGAATGAAGTCCTCAAATGCTTTTGACACAGCAACTCCTTTTATGATGTCATTGTGAAAGGCAAGCATGCAGTGTTATTATGTCAGCAAATTACAGGCTCCCTCAAATACTTCACCCTTTGTTATTTATTCTTTCTAAGAATCAGTACATGGTGGGTGAAAAGCTAAATTTTGTTGAAATCAATTTATTTAAAAAGAAAAACCTTAGCAGTAATTATATGATCTATAAAGAGAAATGATCAAGTGATGGCACTACTTTATGGACTGCCACCGGCCACCCCCCAAAGCCACGTGTTCTGCCCCCAGCCCAGCACTTCCGCAGATGCCTGGCAGAGCAGGGGGGCCTGGCTCTGCCTCTGCCTCAGGCAGCCATTAGGTCTGCAGATGCTCTCATTTTCAAAGTTGAAAACTTTGGCCAAAGTGATCTCTAATATCCCTGGCGGCTCAAGAATTCTATAATTCCATTACTGTTGCAATCTCCAACCCTGAACCCTGATTTTAAGCCTCTCGTTCACAAACAAATGAAAATTAACATCTTAAGTAAATGAAGAATTCTAGAAATAAGCATGAACTATCAAAATATATTTTTCTTGTTCCAGGATTTTACCGACAGCCAAAGCAATTTTATTAAAAACCTTCTACTTAGTGTGCAAAAGAACCATTTCTTTCCCCAGAGAGAGTTAATCACAGGCAGTGAGTGGGGATGACACCTTCCCCAGATGAAGCTGAAGCGTGCTCCTGTGGAGAAGCCAGTTCTAGTTTAATTTGCCAATTAAAAGTGGCCTGAGGAATCACACATGTCATTAAAAATACTATTCTTGTCACTCCTTTCCTCTGACTCAAGTTGCCCAACTACACCCCACAACTTAAATTTAATAGCACTTTTAAAACATTGGCTTTATCTAGGGTCCGTTGGGGACAGCACTCTCCACAGTTATAACCGCCATAATTTCCACAGATCTCCAGTCACTAACTCAACTCCATTTTTTGAGTGTTTACTGTATCCATGAAATTTACTAAGCATTGAGAAGACTTAAAAAGGAACTGGAAGGCTTGTTTTTGGCAAATTAATGGCCATTCACATTGGAAAACAGAGCCGTATGAAGCGTCTTTTACAGATCCCTCTTGTTGCATCTTTTGGTTCTACTTGGCTCTCCTTCACCCTGCCCTGTCTGTCTTGCCTGGTTATCTGTGGAATGACATTATAAGCATGGAACTGATGACCGAGGTTATACCTCTGTTAAAAAACCAAAAAAAAAAAAAAAAAAAGCTTGATTTCTTTTGTTAAAGGAGTTATATATTCTCTTCCCTTCTGAACTGTATATTGAGTTGGCATTACATGTAGGAAATAGAGTCATTTGAACTGAGTTACTTATTACTACTTAGCAGTTTCTTATGAGTCATACAACAACTAAAGGGTACAAGTCCAAAAGGAAACACTGCAAAGGTTCTGATGATGGTTTATTTTTAATAATGGCCCCTTTGAATAATATAATAATAAATGATAAAACTATGCTAATGATTTCCTACAGGTACTTGAACTCTATTCTATGTATACGCTGGCAGGTTATTTTGCATTGCCAAAGATACTTCCGGAAAGAGTCCATTGACTTCTGCCTAATAAAAACATTCATTACCATAGCTCACTAGGGGAAAGGTACTTTGCCCATCTTTACCCCCCAAATAGGATTACCTTGTTGCCTTGAAATCCCTTCGGGCCTGGGTCCCCTGGAGGTCCACTAATGCCCTGCTCCAAGATGAAAACCAAGAATTAGTCCTGGGTACAAAGGTCCAGCAGGAATGAATCATTCATTAAGACCACTAGAGGTTCCAGAGTTAGAATTGAGGCCATAATTCAGCTAAATTGTGGTTACAGGGGATTGAGAAATGGAATGAGATAAAATGCCTTGTGTCAAAAAAAAAACCAGTTTCTAAAATAGTACTTAAGCTGAGAGAGTAAACATTATTAATGAGGTGCTTGTTTTCTAAGCCTGTGTTTCCAACCTTATTTCTGTACTGGACCCTTTTTTTGAAAGATTTCAAATAAACGACTTTTAAAAAAATATCTCAGTCATCTGTAACTGAAAGTTGGAGCTTCCAATGGCCCTGTAATGGGCAGAGTGACTGTCCGACATTGGCACAATTCCAGGCCAGAGGGAAGGACTTGATGGTTAACTAGATGCTATCTAGGAAATCTTGGGTAAAATATCATTTTCAGAAGAACTTTTTGAAATACTGAAGTCAACTCTTCACATACCAACCCCCCCGCCCCCGCATTATAACTGTGGAAGAGGCAAATTCACAGACTAGACAAAAATCATCCAAATTATTATTTTTTAATCTATGGAATATGTCTAACTTAAATAAATACCTTAAAGAATCATTCCATTTTACTGAGCATCAACTACTTATAGTGACAAAACAACACAAATATTTAATTTAGACAAAATGCGTAACTCTTCCAACTACATTTTGGTAGCACTGCAAGAACTAACTGTTCTGCTTTTACAGAACATTCTGCTTTTCATTCCTTGGATTTTAGCTGTCTTTCTAGACTCTAATTTATAAACTTTTATCCCATTGACTACTCACTAAGTAGACTCCGCTGCTGGTACCGATCTTTAGGGAGCCTGATTAGTCATTAAAACATTAGGGTAGTGGTTTCCAAACTTGGCTGCACATGGGAGTCACTTAGGGGTCTTCAAAAATATTGATACCTAGATCCAGTCCCCAGACATTCCGATTGAATTGGTAGGGGGTGCGAGTGGACAAATGGATTTTAGAAGCTCCCTAGGTGAGTATAGTCCAGATTTCAATTTGGTTTTAGCCTCCTTACCTGAGGTCCTCTGGGTCCTTTTGGCCCATAGGGCCCTGGGGATCCCTGTGGAAAAAAATTAATGGTAAGTCACTTACAATATCCACCTTCAAAGTGCAATAATTTTAGGTGGAAGAGAAGGGAATATGTTTTCAGTAATAGCCAGTCTTCTTTGGTTATCCACACATCTAAGTCAACAAATTCATTGTTAATGAAATGATCCTAATTAACAAGTCAAATGGAGGTCAAATGTCCCTTTAGCAAACAAACTCCATGAAAACATAATATTAAATATAAGTTCTTGGCCTATATATTGACATTTTGATCAAAGTAAAGGGTTTCTTAAAATTCCTTAGAAAGCAGTAAACTTTGGCGAAATACTGTTTTCTTCCAACCAGGTCATGTCAGTTAAATTCATTTAGTGAGTTTCTCTGATGTCTAGACTGCTCTTTTGCCTGCCTTCAACACACAGAACTTGGCAAAAACACTGAATATACCTCACACACTTCTAGCAGAAAATATTTCAGTATGTTTCATGACTAGGAAACTCTTCAGAGTATTTTTATTAGAGTGCAATATAATCTAGGATCTCTTTTCTCAGATTTTTACTTCTTTTCCTGCTTTTGTTGTATGTGTTTCTACACACTGCTATTAGCATATTTTCATCCACTTTTATTCCCAATCCATTTTTCTTCAAATAATTTGATCAGAGTGTATATACAATTTTATATCCTACTTATTTGGTCTTCTGTTGTATCAAAAATATTTTTCTATGTCATTAATAACTCCTAGTAAACTGAATAATATTAAAAAATATGAATCTATTATGATTTTCTTATTCCACTAGTTTGGACATTTAAATTGTTTTTGATGATCACTATTTAAATAATGTTATAAAAACAGCCTTTATGTATACATCTTTGTCCAACTTCCAATTCATTCTTAAGGATAATTTCCTAGAAGAGGCTGCCTGAGACAGAGACAGAAAATAAGCTTTTAAGATTCTCTCTCATTCTCTTTTGTCTCTCACATCTTTTATGGTAAGGAAATATGAAATTTTCCTCAATAAAGTTTGTTCAGATTTCCATTCTCACTACCCAGGTCGAGAGGGCACATCTTCATCTTATAGAATCCCCATCAACACTAAATATTACATATTATTTCAGTGTTTGCTGATTTGATTGGTGAAATAATATTTTAATGTTCTAATTTAACTTATCTGATTGCTAATGAATTGAATATTATTCATTTATTAGCCATTTATATTTTCTTTTTTGGGTTTTCTGATTCTTTGTATGCTTTGCTTATGAATTTATATAAATTCGCTTCATGTCAAGGACTATTATTTAATTGACTCTAGACATGCATTTTTCAAATTTTTACTTCTCTGACTTTGGGGTACATCTTATAATCAATTGCATCTTTATAATTAACAATATTTTTTTCTTTCTTTTTGGCACAGAATACAATAGGGCCTTTAACAATCCTTGGCATCTTAGTCAATGAAATATGATACTAACTCTTTGTCAGCCGCTTTTGTTTCAAATACTGTTCCCAGTTAATTATCATTTTTGTCCCGTTCTGTATGTGTCCTTCCTATATTTTTGAACCCAAGTTCACCTCTCATTTTCAGTTATCTTCCAGGAAGAATCCATTCATTATCATACTTTCCATTTTGCCCAGAGATAATTACCAAGCCTACATTTTGTTGGACCCACCTGACCTTTCACTCTGCAGCAGTTAAAAAGCTTTCAGAAAGTCTCAAGCGTTTACTGACACGGGCCACTATCATTATCTTATCCTTTCCTTTTCACCTTCTGCCTCATTTTCTTTCCTTGACTCTCTGCCATAATTAAAACATAAATATTGGAAGAGTTTCGTGTCTTAGTGCCTGCTCTTAATAGTTTTTAACTGTAATGAAAACCGCTTTTACTCTGTGCTTTTTTTTTTTTGACCCTTTATTATTATATTTCAAATGCACTCTGTATGTCTGGTCCATTAAGGAACTCCTTAACATATGTAATATTGTCTCCATTTTAAATAATTTATTCATATTTATTTTTTAATGAAAAGTAAATCCCTCCTCAATAGTCTGTAGCTTGCTAGATTTTCAAAATTTCGAACTTTTATCTGTGTTCGCTTCTGCCACACTATTTATAACTATTTCATTAATTTATTTCATAGAGTTCTTCACTCTGCTTTGGGAAGTGCTTGGTCTCAGTGTTTACACCTAGAAAACAATCCCACTTTTTCCCAGTGGAGCTTGAATTGACTTTTTGATGGTTAAATTATTCTTTCCGCCATAACATTCAGTAGGCCTGACCTGAAAGATTAGCAGATCACAAAGCAAGGTCTTAATGGAACATAAGAAAGGCATTTGGGGACACTATTACTTGAAGTTAGGTATGGCTTTATCTTCTGCTTCGTGTTTTACTGATGAGAAAATTGAGCCAATGACTCTCTGAATTTAGTAGTAAGATCAGGACAATGCATCCTAGGAATTTCCTACTGTTTAATTATTTGTTTTTTAATAAGTAGAGTTGGTATACAACCTTATATTGGTTATATTAGTTTCAGGTATACAATATAGGGGTTCAACATTCTTATAACTTACAATGTGATCACCCCACTGATCCTAGTAATCATCTGTCACTGTGTCAACTTGTCACAATATTGTTGACTATATTGTTCCCCTTCCCCTTTTCACTCATGCCCCACTCCTTCCCTTCTGGTAACCATCTCTTTGGTCTCTAGTAAAGCAAAATAAAACAAACAAGCAAGCAAGCAAACAAAAACAGACTCATAGAAGCAGGCATTTAGTCTTAAGGAAACTCAGCCGCATAAGATCACAACTGTTAGCATTTTAAAAACATGTTCCTTACTTTGTCACCTTTTATTCCTGGTTTACCACATTCTCCACGTATACCCTAAAAATAGAAGAATAAAATAAATCAGAGGACATTTGCAGTCATTCAGTGTTAGGCTTTCTTTTAAAGACTCCCAGCAGCATCTCACGACAGGAGCACTGTGATGGATTCCACTGAATGTTATCCTTGATCCTGTGGGTTCTCTGGGCATCAAAGTCTGAAAAATTGTATCCATAAGTCATCTTTAAATTGATAGAATCAAATCAGTGGTACCACCTAAGAGGCTTACCATTTTGGAGAGGTGGATGAAATTAAAAGAAAAGAAGCTAAGGTTTACTGACCATCTACCATATATTATATGCCCTTTGTGTGTGTGATTTAGTTCAATCCACAGTGCAGCCCAGTGAGATCAGTTTTACAATTCTTGCTGTACAGATGAGAAAACTTAAGCTCCATGAGATAACTTCTCCCCATCATGGAGCTACTAAGAATCGAAGTCTGAACTCAGGTCCACCCCGTCTCAGAGTCCCTATGGTATCCACAACACCGTGCTCCAGCCCCAGTGCCAACTTTGAGCAAGCAGTAGATTTTGCCTCAAGAACGTGAGGAAAAAATTCTGAGACTCTGTTGTGACTTGGTAGGGAAAGGAGGACTGATGACTTAGCAGGATCTGCTGTGAGGGAGAGTGGGGCGTGGGAGCCAGCAGGCTGTGTATTTTCCATCCTCATTCTCCACTGTACTGCCTTTCCTGGAATATTCATTAAAAAACAAACAAAAAAACCCCTAATACATACATTATACTTCACATTTTCTTATTAATGTTATTTTACAGAAATTATCTCGGTTAATCTGTCGTTAACTGTATAAGGTAGATATTATTTGCCCAGTTTTGCAGTCCGAAATTTTGTGATTCAAAAGATTAAGTAACTTGCTCAGACTTCTAACACTTCTAAAAATTGAACTAAAATGTAACAGAATCAATGAAGAGTAATACTAAAGTTCGAATTGCAGAGTGCTTTCATATATATGTTCTAAGCCTCAAAGCAATTCATATTTTTAAGATAAGCGATCTCAGTTGGAGAGAGGTAAATGGTTTACTTAAATGTACTTGCTAGCCAGTGACTCCTGGTCCAGTGCCCTCACTACCGGTTTCTGCTTCTGCGGCTGCTGTATTTCCTGTGTGCTGCTCTGAGGCATGCTACTCAGAAATGCCACTGCACAACGACAAAAGGGACTTGCACTAACATGTACGTCAGTGCCCTGCTTCCTTCATCAAGGAAGTCTTGCTATGAAAAATAAATGTCAGCTGAACTAAACAGTGTACTTAGTGAGCTAGTGGAATTATATTCTGGTGCAAGCTTTATTTCATCACACAGCAGCAACAAACAGTTCACAGACTGACAGCCAGCCTGCAGGTCACGTTTTGAATAGCGTTGCTCCAAGAAGGGAAAATCACAACTGTAACCACCAACTATGGATGCAACGTATGGGCCAAAGCTTTTGCATTATTGCTAATCCCCACACCAGCCTTGCAAGGTCGATACAATTTTCATTCACAGATAAGGAAAATGAGGCTCAGAGATTAAGTAATTGGCCCAGGACCACAAGCTGAGTCTGGTAGACTCTCAGGCCCATGTTCTTCATTAGCGACCCAAAGCTGAACGCAGCACACTGCTATGGTCTGCAAGTTACTTCCCACTGACTTGACATTTGTGCCTTGAGTGCTGCACAGGGCATTGCTGGCATGGGAGCAGGGAAGAGGGAGGTGCAATTCTTCCATCCAGCTATGCCTCTGTTCAAAAGCAACCTATTCTTCTCCATATCATGTGAGTCAAACCAACCCAGGAAAAACTGAGCTTTCCCTTAGAACAAGCTGAACATTTATTTCTGAATGCAAATGGAAAATCATTCATGAAGAATCAATGAGAAAGCAATTAATGTAATAATGTTGGATGGGAATAAAATGAGTCAACCACCAAAATATTAAACAGAAAAGTACCATAAATACACTCAAAATCATGTTGGCCAGAATTCACATTCCATTAGTCCTGACAGATGTGTTAGTTATGGGGTCCTGAGAAACAGCATTTGTTTGGGGTGGGGGCAGATTCTCATCAAAGAAAATATTGTGCTCGTGTTTTTGGCCTCTGCAAAAGTGTTTTCTTTTTGGTAGGCCCATTAATTGCTGTGAAATGGCCACAATGACAGTTCCAGGGAGCAAGAGCTTCAGAAAGCTATGAACAGATTAGCTCTGTTCCCAGCCTCTGACCCCTGCTGCTGCTGCTCCTGGTGAAATCCTGGCTTGAAGGTCAGGGCCAGGGTCACTCTCTCTGACAGCTTATATGTTCCAAGTGAGATCTCCTCCAATGAGTCTATAAGTTTCCATGAATACTTTCTTATACATATGAAATACATATATCTTCCTGCTGTTGATGATTAGCTCATCGTATAAATCAAGATGGGGGGCACTCATAATTTTTCTCAACTATATATATATATATGACAAATTTGCAATCATGGGACTTTTTTAACTTTCACATATTATCATGTATTTCCTGACTCTTCCTAATAGCACCTTACATTTACAGGCCAGCAAAGCGTTTAGAATGCATTGTCACATCATTGTCCCGTTCGATTCTGTGAGAATTAGGGGGGGCCTGTATTAATCCAGTTCCATATGGATGATGAAATAGACACTCCAAGAGGTTGATCTGCCCGGGTCCTTGTGGCTAAGGGCAGAATCGTGGCATTTCTTACACTCTTCCCCTTGATTGGGGATATATTTATTTTTCCATAGGAAGGTTTACTCCTCATATTTGCAGAGCTGAGGGATGAGTGCTAGCAGAGGCCCACATACTGTGAATCTAAATAGCAGAAAGTGATAAATCGAGCTAATACACTAGTCATGTTCTAGCTTCCTTTCTTGACAAATAAACCTTGAAAGGAAATTTAAAAATTAAAGAATCTGGGGACTCCTCAGAGGCCCATGCAGGAGTACAGCCCCAGCCTAGAGCCCGGCTCCGCCTCACTTCCCACCTCTGGCTCCTTCCACAGCAAGAGAGGCTGTGAGTGCGTGCAGCGAAGGTGCCCCGCCAGCACAGCACAGCTGCCTCCAGGCCCCCTGCTCCCAGAGCAAACAGCTTCCATTTGGTTCCCTCTCAGGCCTGGGAAGAAGGGGACATGGGAAAGAGGTGTGTGTATGTCCTCAAAGCAGGCTCAGGTCATTTTGCAGGGACATTTGGGGTCTTGGTTACCCAAAGCATGATTTAGGCCCAGCGGGCACAGGCGTCTTGTCCTGTAAATCCTCGCTTGGGGGTGGGGGGCAGAGGAGACCCAGAGCAGGACCCCCTAAAGTGAGGCCTCTTGCCCAGGTCTGAGGGTTGTACCGCCTGTAGGACAGAATGGATGGCAGGGACCTCTTCAGATTTCAGAGAGAAAATCTGATCATAGAATAGTGACGACATTAATGAACCACTGAGCACTCACAAAGGTTCCTGAGTTCCCGTTCAACTTGTTTATTTCTTTTGAATCAGGATGTTAATTTCTTTTGAATTAGTTTGATCAGCTTCCTAATTTGTAATTTGCAAATAATCTACAAACCCATTCCTTTTGTTTGTTTGTCAGATTTACTGTCCCCCTACAATCTCTACCCAGATGCTTAACTGAAGGAAGTCAGTGGTTCTACACTGTTTAACCAGGATAAATCCTCTTTTAAGAGGGTTGGCTGTCTAGGTTGTATAGGAAATTAAGCACCAAAGGAACAAAGTTATTGCAGTATTCCTGCCTCCATTTGTACTTGGTAATTTTTAGTCTGGATATGTGTGACGCATGGCTGTTAAGTTCAGGTTTTCTATTCGTTTTTACAGAGCCCAGGGAAACTGGATACCAAGCTTAGTAACCTCAGGGTTTCTTACAATACACACCCATATCATAAGTTATATTACTATGTTGTATCAATAGAGCTTAGAGTATATTAGTGAATTAGGGAATCCAGACTTACAAAAATAACTTTTATTCAGTACATAAATACAGTGATATTTTTGTTTTTCTTTCTGGAATTCTAGTCTATTGGTTTTTACAAACTTACCTTCTCACCCTTGTACCCAGGAATTCCCTAATTTAAAAAAAAGAAAAGAAAAAGAAAATATGATATTAGAAGGCATAGTTGGAGGAAATATTTGATGTTTTTCACTTATAACAAAACGTATCAGTACCGTCTTGGAAAATAAGACCATGTATACGTAGGCTATTTCACTTTGCACTTAGGGACTGTACATTTACTAGGGAGAAAGAAAAAAAGTCTATTTTTCCTTTTATTACATTCTGTTCTTAGTACTAGGTATTTTTTCAAACCCAATTTCTTGCCCTTTGGCCTGAAGCTGAAGGAAAAGCTATAAACTGAACCTCACTGTAGAAGTGAAGACCTATAATTGTCCTCTCAAAATGGTTGTATTGACTTCTAAACTATGAATTATCTTAGCTGAGAATTGGCTTTGGGAATGATCTGGGATAATGTCCTTTAAAATGTATGTAAATATTTATATTCTTTATGGTCCTCCTTTCAGATTCAGGTAGAATGTAAATATCAAGAAAATGAAAGGTTCTTTTTCAATTCTAATGAAGCAGTGACCTTTAAGTTACTATATTTTATCTTGTGCTAAATAAAGGGCCTGAGTGCCTGCTCCTTATTCTGTGTCACTCCTGGAACCCCTGCACAGCCGTCTCCATTGTGATGCTGCACATATGCCCTTTAAGTAACACAATACTGAGTGTTAAAGGGACTGGGAGGTTACCAACTTTAAGGGACAGCAAGTCCTTCTCAAATAGGATTTCATGTCTTCTGCATACAGCTGTGGTTTTCAAGTATGAAAATAGAATTGTAAGACATATTTTAAGTGGGCTGGAGAAACCAGTGGAATAGACAAGCTATACTTGCAGTTACATGTGAGTTTGTCTACAAAATTTTGTTCTGTGTGTGACTTTTTTTACAAATGGTAAAAAGGAAAACTTCAGGGAGGAAATAACATTTCTCACCAAATGAACATAGGGGTACTTATGTTCTTTTGAGTCAGTGGTTTGGGTTCTGTCAGATATATTCCCAGAAGTGGGATCACTGGGTCAAAAAGCAGTTCTGTTTTTAATTTTTTGAGGTATCTCCATACAGCTTTCTACAGTGGCTGCACCAGTCCACATTCATACCTACAGTGCAAAAGAGTTCCCCTTTCTCCACATCCTGGCCAGCACTTGTTTGCTGATTTATTGATGACAGCCAATCTGACAGGTGTGAGATGGTATCTCATTGTGGTTTTCATTTGCATTTCTCAGATGGTTACTGAGATTGAGTATCTTTTCACATGTCTATTGGCCATCTGTATGTCCTCTTTGGAGAAGTATCTATTCAAGTCCTTTTCCCATTTTTTAAATTGGGCCATTTGGTTTTTTTGGTGTTAAGTTTTGTAAGTCTTTATAAATTTTGGATATTAACCCCTCAGATGTATTGGTGAATATGTTCTCGCATTCTGTGGGTTGTCTTTTTATTTTGTTGATGGTTTCCTTTGCCGTGCAAAAACTTTTTAGTTTTATGTAGTCCCATTTTCAAATTTTTTTTAAAATTTTGTTTCCTTTACCTGGGAAGCTGTATCTGAAAAAATATTGTTATCAGCTATGTCTGAGATTTTGCTGCCTATGTTTTCCTCTAGGATTTTTATGGTGTCAGGTCTAACATTTAGGTCTTCATTCGATTTTGAGTTTATTCTTATGTGTGGTGTAAAGAAGTGGCCTAGTTTCATTTTTCTGCATGTATCTGTCTACTTTTTCCAGCACCATTTATTGAATAAACTATCTTTAGCCCATTGTATGTGTTTGCTTCCTCTGTCAAATATTAATTGACTATGAAGGTGTAGGTTTTTTTCTGGGTTCTCTGTTCTGCTCCGTTGACCTATGTGTCTGTTTTTATGCAGTACCATGCTGTTTTGATTACTATAGCCATATGGTATAGTTTGATATTAGGAAGCATGTTCCTTCAACTTTGTTTTTCCTTCTCAGGATCACTGTTGCTATGTAGGGCCATTTGTGGTTCCATATACATTTGTGAAATATTTGTTCTAGTTCTGTGAAATACATCAGTGGAATATTGATAGGAATTGCATTGAATCTATAGAAAGCCTTCAGCAGTATGGACATTTTAATGATGATATTCCTTCCTACCCATGAACATGATATGTGCTTCCATTTATTTGTCTCTTCTTCAGTTTCTTTCTTCAGTGTCTTATAATTTTCTGAGAACAGGCCATTTACATTCTTGGTTAGGTTTATTCCTAGGTATTTTATTCTTTTTGAAGCAATTGTGAATGGGATTGTTTTCTTAATTTCCCTTTCTGTTAGTTTGTTATTGGCATATAAAAATGCCAGTGATTTCTGGATATTAATTTTTGTATTCTATTCCTAGTTTGCTGAATTAATTTATCAGTTCTAGTAGTTTCTTGGTGGAATCTTTGGGGTTCTCTATGTACAATTATCATGTCACTTGCACATAAAAACAGTTTTACTTCCTCCTTTTCAATTTGGATGCCTTTTATTTCTTCTTCTTCTTGTCTGATTGCTGTGGCTAGGACTTCCAGTACTATGTTGAATAAGAGAAGTAAAAGTAGACATCACTATCTTGTTCCGGATCTTAAGGGGAACACTTCTAGTTTTTGCCATTGAGTATGATGATAGCAGTGGGTTTGTCATAGATGGCCTTTATTATGTTCCCTCTATTCCCACTTTGCTGAAAGACTTTATCATAAATCGTTGCTGGATATTATCAAATGCTTTTTCTGCATCTATTGATATGATCATGTGGCTTTTAATCCTTCATTTTGTTTATGTGGTAAATCACATTTATTGATTTGTGAATGTCATACCAGCCTTGCGTTATCGGAATAAGTCCCACTTGAGCATGGTGTATGATCTTTTTGATGCATTGCTGTATTAGGTTTGCTAATATTTTGTTATGAATTTCAGCATCTTTATTCATCAGAGATATTGGTCTGTAATTTTCTTTCTTTATAGTATCTTTATCTCATTTTGAAATTAGAATACTGCTGGCCTCATAAAATGAGCTTGGGAAGCTTCCCTCTTCTTGAATTTTTTCGAAATAGTTTGAGAAGGAGAGCTGTTACTTCTTCTTAGAATGTTTGCTAAAATTCACCTGTGAAGCCACCCAGTCCGGGGCATTTGATTTTGGGGAGTTTTTTAAATTACTGCTTGAATTTCACTAGGTGTAATCTGCCTAATCAGATTCTCTGATTATTCCTGATTGTTTTAGAAGATTGTATCTTTCTAGGAATTTATCCATTTTGTCCAGGTTGTCCAGTTTGTTGGCTTTCAGTTGTTCACAGTATTTTTTTTACAATCCTTTGTATTTCTTTGATGTCAGTTGTTATTTCTCATCTTCCATTTCTGATTTTATTTATCTGGGTCATCTCTTTTCTTGATGAGACTGGTCAAATGTTTGTCAATCTTGATTATCTTTTCAAAGAAACAGCTCTTGGATTCCTTGATCTTTGATACTGTTTTTTTACACTCTGTTTCATTTATTTCTACTCTGACCTTTATTATTTCCTTCCTTCTACTCACTTTGGGCTTTGTTTGTTGTTCTTTTCTAGTTCCTTTAAGTGTAAAGTCAGATCATTTATTGAGCTTTTTCTTCTTGGTTTTTTTTTTGTTTTGTTTTTTTTTAGATAAGCCTGTAATACTATGAATTTCCCTCTTAGGATTGCTTTCGCTCTGTCCCACAGATTTTAGATTGTTTTGTCCTCATTTTCATTTGTTTCAAGGTGTCTTTGGATTTCTTCCTTGATCTCTTTGTTGATGCGACCCATTCATTGTTTAGTATCATGTTATTTAGCTTCCATGTCTTTGTATGTTTTTCAGTGCTCTTGTGATTGACTTCTAGTTTCATAGCATTGTGTTTAGAGCATAGACTTGATATGATTTCAATCTTCTTAAACTTACTGGGAGTTGTTTTGTGTCCTAACATGTGGTCTATCCTAGAAAATGTTCCACATGCACTTGAAAAGTATGTATATTCTGCTGCTTTGCAGTGAAATGCTCTGAAGATATCAATTAAATCCGTTTCATCTAGTGTGTTGTTTAAGGCCACTGTCTCCTTGTTGGTTTTCTGCCTGGAAGATCAATGCATTGAAATAAAGTGGGGTGTTAAAATCCCCAACTATGACTGTATTTCTCTCTACCTCTCCTTTTATGTCCATCAAGATGTGCTTCACATGTTTAGGTGCTCCTACGTTGGGTGTATAAATGTTTACTAGGGTTATATCCTCTTGTTGGATTATTTCTGTTATCATTATGTAGTGCCCTTCTTTGTCTTTTACTAGAGCCTTGGTTTTAAAGTCTATTTTGTTGGATATAAGTACTGCTACCCCAGGTTTTTTTCCCTTTCCATTTGCATGAAATATCTTTTTCCACCCATTTACTTTTAGTTTGTGTGTATCTTTCGATCTGAGATGGATCTCTTGGAGGCAGCATATATATGGTTCTTATTTTCTTATCCTTTAAGCTACCCTGTCTTTTGGTTGGAACATTAACATTTAAGCCATTTACATTTAAGGTGATTATCTATAGGTAAGTATGTAGTGCTCTTTTAGTGTTGACTGTTTTCCTCTGGGTTTTTTTTTTCTCCTTTCTCTTTTTCTTCTTCTTCTTCTTGTTAAAGCAAGCCCTTTAACACTTGTTGCAGTACTGGTTTGGTGTCAACAAACTCTTTTAACTTTTCCTTTTCTGGGAAGCCCTTTATTTCTCCTTCAATTTTAAATGATAGCCTTGCTGGGTAAAGTAGACTTGGTTGTAGGTCTTTGCTTTTTATCACCTTGAATATTTCAGGCCACTCCCTTTTGGCCTGAGATGTTTCTGTTGAAAAATCAGATGAGTCTAATTTGTGTTCCCTTTTAGGGAACTACTTGCTTTTGTCTTGTGGCTTTTAGGATTTTCTCTTTGTCTAAGTGTTGCTATTTTAATTATGATATGTCTTGGTATAGGCATCTTTGGGTCCAACTTGTTTGGGACTCTCTGAACTTCCTGAATATGTATGTCTTTCTCCTTCACCAAATTAGGGAAGTTTTTGGTCATTATTTCTTCAAATAGGTTCTTGATCCCTTGCTTGTTTTCTTCTCCTTCTGGTAGTCCCATGATGCAGATGTTGTTACGCTTCATGTTGTCCAAAATGTTTCTTCAGTCCTCCTCATTTTTTAGAATTCTTTTTTCTTTTTGTTGCTCTGCCTGGGTGTTTTTCCTACCTTTTCTTTCTAGTAACTGAATCAATCCTCTACTTCATTTAACCTACTGTGTATTCCTTCCAGTGTTTGTTTATTTCAGATATTTCATTCTTTATTTCTGACTCATCCTTTTCTATGTCTTTTCATGCTGTTGAATATCCTTAAATCATTACTCTAAATTCTCTATCTGATAAATGGCTTGCTTCCATTTCATCTAGTTCTCCTGGCGAATTCTCTTGTTCTTTCATTTGGAGTTTGTTTTTTGTCTTCCCATTGTGGCTTCTTCTTTGTATTTGTTTCTATGTATTAGATAGATCTGCAAAGACTGTGGTGTAGACCTTTGTCAGGCACTGCTTATTACTGGCCTGGTCAACCTGTTTGGAGCTATCAATGATTCACAGCACGTGGCCCCCTCTGCTGGGCCTGTTTGTATGCAGAAGAACTAGGCTGTGCACCAAGTCCCACTTTTATCAGTACCAGTCCCAGGAGAGGGTCAGCTGAAGTCTCAGAGCTCCCAGAGATCTGCCTTAGTTGTTATACTAATCAGTGATATAGCCTTAAGCTGTGCTAGCAGCCCAGCTTAAGCTCCATGGGGTGGCGCTGAGTAATTCCTGTGGGCAGGGCTATTGCTTCCCCTCAGGCTGATGCCACTTGGAGGGGAGGGCTCTACCTGAGAAAGATAGACTCTGCAATATGGGGAATGACTCAGCACAGGGATCCCTGTAGCTGTTCCTTCAGTTCTCTCCCCAGAGCCAACAGCCCCAGACTCTCCTCATTTGTCTCTAGTCCACTCTTCCTTCCCTCTGCCAGAGCCCAGGGTAAGTGACTGCAAATGGCATTTTGTGTGTTTTCACTTTAAGACGCCTTCTACATCTCCAGCCATCTCTCCCTGGTAGACAGAAACCCCCACTGTTCTGGGCAGCTTGATGTTATCTGGGTTCCTTTCTAAGCCCTTATGCTGTAAGCTGGGAAGCGCCGCTTGGGGTTTAGACACCACACTCCTCAGGGGGAACTCTCTGGCCACGGAAATATCCCTTCAGCACTTCAGCTGCCTCCTGTGGGAGCCCAGCCAGCCTTTTCATGCCTCCTCCACACTCCCTACAAGTCATATGTGGTAAAGTAGTTTCTTCTGTCTATTCTTGGTTATAAGGCTTCTCTCCAGCTAGTGTTCAGTTGGTTATTCAGGGTGATTTCTCTACAATTTAGTTTTAATTCCAGATTGGCCCTGGGAGGAAGTTAATGTAGCTTCCACTTACTCCTCTGCTACTTTGGGTCTGCTCCCATCATTACTTTATGTTAAAAGAGTTAGATTGTATTTAGGAAGGAGCCAATAGAGTTTACAAAAATAAAGAAACATTACTTTTATAGTATATGATTCTCTTTTTGTTCCCTGTTTTTCTCTCTGAAATCTCTGATTCATTTACTATTTGGTTGCTATCAGTTTCCTTCCTTCCTTTCCTTCATGGCATCTTAATGACTAGTTTTAAAATATTCAAATTTAACATATCCAAAACTGCACTCTTGGATCTCTGCCAAAATTGTTTCTGACTTTCTTATTTCTATTAACGCTATCATATTTCAAATCACACAGTCTCAAAAACTTATAATCATATTTCCTCTCTACTTGCCCCTTACATTCCTTTAATCCAACCAGTTAAAACTCCCCAGCAGCTTCCACTGCACTCATTTTAAATCCATTGCTACCCTGGCCAACGAGGCTCTATTGATCTAGTCCCAGCTGGAGCCTTATCTCCCACCACTGTACCTCAAGTCCTGGCTCTGACTGGTCCTGAGCCAAGATTGTTCCCACTTCAGAGCCTTCATCCCTGCTGTTCTTTCTGCCTAGAACACCCTCATGACCTTGTTTTACATTTCCATAACACTTCTCACTGACCTAAATTCTTATTCATTTGCTTGCCTATTTATTGCCTCCCCCTGCTAGGACATTATGAAACAAGAATCGTCTCGCTCACTCCTGTATCTGAGCACTTAAAAGAGGTCCCAAGACATAGAAGGTGCTCAATATATATTTGTTGAATATGTGAATTAGAGTTAACCACCACATTGTATCACTTCTTCCCTTTCATGGTTCTTCCGATGTCCTCTTCCCTTCTGTTTTGTCATCACCATAGGCCAGTTTTGTCCAATATAATGGGAGCCCCAGATGGGAGTCCCATATTTAATTTTAAATTTCCTAATGGCCACGTTAAAAAAGCAATGAGTCGGTGAAATTAATTTTAATAATATATTTTATTTATCTCAGTAGGTCCAAAACACTGTGAGTTCAACACGTAATCACATTAAAAATGATCAATGAGATAGTGTACATGTATTTTTGGGATACTAAATCATCAAAATTCGGTGTGTATTTTATTTCTAAAGCACACCACAATGTCATGTTTCAATCGCTCAGTTAAGCACATGTGGCTGGCCGCTTTCACCCTGGCCAGAGCCACTCTAGCCAGTGTCCCTATTATTTCTCATACAGGCTATAGCTATAAACCTTCTAAGTGTTTCCTCCTTCTGCTTATTCCCATTTCAATTTCTCTTTCAGAGCCATGCTACATTAATCTTCCAGATACAGAGGTAGCTCCTATGTCAAATGCTTCATCTAAAATTTTGGGGAACGCCCATCACCTGGCAAAGCCCAGGCCTTACAAGCAGCGTACAGCACCCACTCTGATCCTCCAGCTGTAACTGACACTAGCCCCCTTCAGGCACCCTGTGCCACCGTTTCCCAACACACTGCCTTCCCTTTGGCTGCCCTCATGGCCCTCTCCGTCTGGAATGCCTGTCCCCTTCCACCCTCCTGTTCTGTCCTTCCTGTCATAATCCTATACTCTTCAGGGGTCTCCTCATAAAACTAGCCCAACTCCAACCCCTGAATTCCTATACTACTTTGGACAATTTTCACAACATTTTGACACTCTGCTTTAAATAGTAGGTATTTTAAATATCTTATCTCTTCTATGAGTAAATAAACATTTCAAAAATGTAAGTACTTTGTCTTAACTTTATTTTCACTTAATACTATGCATTATATGTAGAAGATAACCAAGAAATGTTTCCTGAATAAATAACACAAATTCTGAATGGATTTCCATTGAAATTATCAAAACTTTCCATGATATTTTTCATGAAGTTGATTAAAAACACCAAAAGAACAGTTTTTCAAACCTCCGGGTCTGAGTGTTGGGCTTTGACACAAGGAGACAAACTGAGAGGAGAAATGTAACATGGCCGCCCTTTGCTTACTATATATTTGTCTGCTATTTTCTACACTAGTAATGAAAAATTTTTCTGTAATTATTTCTCATACAATCTCCGGTATGTTCTAATTTTAGGAATAATCAATCAACTAGAATAATTTCTCTCTCCCTCTCTCTTTTGGTCTGCAGAATTGGACTTACAAAAGCATAGTTAAGAATATGTAACTGTTATGGCCCCAGAATTTAAATTTCCTCTTTATTGCAAAAACAAAAACAAAAACAAAAACAAAAAACCCACAAAGAAAAACACACACAAAAAAAAAACCCAGAAGTAAAGCAAAATATTTTTCTTACTTGAGCCTTTCATAAGTATCCAGTTTAGTGTCAGGGAATGTCATGTGGTTGACCACTTATCCCATCGGCACTCCCATTGAGGAGTGTTGTCTCTCACACTTCCACTTCTAAAATCGTGTATGTCTGACTTGTCTGAGACATCACTAGCTCATGTAGATATAAATCATTTTCGAACTCACACTCTGGGGATCAAAGCGATCAATTCCAGAATCTAGCACCTGGGATTACATTCTTAAGAAGGCATTCCCGTGTGTACTTACCCCTGGGCCTCTTTCTCCAGGTTCCCCTTTTTGAGCATCACCCTGTAACAAACAAAAACTCAGTCAGAATTCCACCGCCCTGCAGAGGGACTGATTGCTCAATAAAATGCGTTATTCAAAATTCCCGGATTAATAAATTAAGCCAATGGGTGGGGGGGAATCTCTGGCCTTTCCCATTCACATTTTCACTATGCAATCCAGGGAAGAAATAGCCGCTCAGATAGCCTTTGCCCTTTGGAGTGAAGCCAGATGTGGAGGGCACCAAAGCCGGGTACATTTTCACAGCTTAGGCGGGGTCTTACACCCCAGTTTAACAACACAGCCGTTGTTCTCAAACACAGCGTTGTACCCACTGGGAGCCAGCCACTCTGGCTTTTCTCCAAGAGGCTGTGGAATGCTTTCCAAAATGTCCTAAAGACTGATTGCTTGATTTCAGCAAGACTTAGGAAAATACATTATGTGGCACAAAATTACAAGCCAAATAAATGAAATATGAACATAGACTTATAACAGGTATTTAATAAAACAAAACCAAACAAAAAAAAAGTGATGGCATTAATTTGAACCCATATAAGGTGAGTGAGTGTGGGGGGAGGGGGCGGTGCGTGTATCATAAAGCAACTCAAAGATGCTTTACGTTCCCTTTCTTTGACAAACATGCAATTGGAAAAAATACTTTAATGCATCTAACTTATCATATTTTTCATCACATCCCTAAATATATTCTGAGAGATGAATTATTGGGTTAATTTTTTGAATATTTGAATGCCTCTTATGTAGTGCCCAATTGTTTTCCAAAATGTCCCACTTTACCTTTGCAATGAAGAGCAAACCAGTTTCACTACAATATTTCTAACACTAGTTATTATTATTTTAATATTGCTGTGTTAACTGTTACAAAGAATGATTTTTAATTTGAAACACAGCATACACCCAATTATGTGAATTAGAAAATGTTTCCCCTCCCAACCCCAAAATACAACCCAACAACTGTGAACTTTCAAGTTCTACAATGTAAATAACTAGTATTAAAGTGTACCTCAATGTCTCTGTTTTAAATTTCATTAATTATATAGTAAAATTAAATGTTTTTTATTTATTTATTTACTGATTTTATTTCCTTTCTTGAAAATTATTTGTGCCCTTTGACCATTTAATTATTAGATGGTTGATATTTTGTCATCCATTTTACTGTCTTTAGGCACTATGGAAATTAACCTAATGTCCATTTTATTTGATGAAAACATTTCTCTATATGTTTTCCTCCTTCTTTTAATTATTATTTTTCATTATATAGAATTTTGCCTTAAATTTTCACAGTTACATCTGCTAGTCTCTGTTTTGTGATTCTAAAACTTGGAACAATGTTATCCCAACAATGATCTGACCAGATAATTAAAAATAATCTATAATTTGTTGACGGGAACACAAAGAAAAGAACTGAGGAAATGCCTGAAGAGTGAGAGACAATCTGATGTTTTTTCTATTATTATTGTAGATCAGTTATCTACAAAGTGGATGTATTAAAAAAATGTGTATAAATCAATCTGATATGGAACATGTCTTAATAATTCATGGAACATTGTGATAATTAATTTGGGACACGATTATTTGTATTAGAAGTTTCTATTTATTGGGTCCCAAGGTTTCCTTTATGTATTGACCAACATGACCATATGTTATATGAATGCAAGCTAAACAAACCAGATCGATAACACAGGAAGTGAATATCCAGTACTTCTCATAGAAATCATCAGATTTTTTGGCATTGACATATATTGCAATGCTCTTTGTTTTCTTTGTTTTTGTTCTTTAAATAAGTTCAGAAGATGCACTGGTTTAAAGGAAAGTTGTTAATTCATTTACCGGGTTTCCTTTCGGTCCTCGCTCACCTTTGATACCTGGGTTTCCATGGGTACCCTGAAGGCAAAGGGAAAAAAGATTATATTGAGCCATTCCATTAGCTTCCTACATCTTACAGTAATTCCTGATCAGCTTCATCCCATAAAATGAGGGAATATTGTAAAAAAAACTTTGCCTACCAAGAAAAGAGTCAATTCTCTTCTCTCCTTTCCTACACATAAGGAAGTCTGCACTGCCTTGCATAGACAGATTCTCTACATCATCCAAATCTTTAGTGTTTGTGTGTGTGTGTGTGTGCGCGCGCGTGTATGTGTTTGTGTGCGCACGCGCGTGCGTGTGTCTCCCTGATAGTCAAGGTACAATCTCGAAAGAGGAAAGAAGAGAATTCTCCAAATCCTGTCCCAGAAAGGCTCTTCATTTTCTTATTCTCCAACAATTAAAAAACTCACATTTCTGAGAACTGGTTTTGGGGGCACCCAATAAATGTCCCATAATACAGTTCTATGTCTAACCTTATTTAAACATGGGAGTATCTCTTCTAACAATATTGATTGACTAAAGTTGTCTAATTAGCTCGGCAATTGCAAGTTTTGATACTGTTCATTCTAAAACATAACTGAGCATCACAAGTGAGCCTCTCCTGGTGTCATGAGTATAAACTAAGACTTTATAGGGAAGGAAATCCAAGCTTTTGCTTTGGTTCAAGTCAGCTTCTACTGGCTGCCACATTAGCATGGAACGTATCAAACCATGTGTTTTGAAGGAAAAAAAGACAAACATTCCCCCTTTCTAATACATTGATTGGTAGAAAGGGTTGAAAAAGTATAGGCTTTGGATTCAAGTTTTAAGGTAAAAGGTATCACAGTCTAAGAAACTAACAGTACGCATCTCCCTTCCCGTTCCCCAAATATAAGCGTTACTTCAAAAATTTTACCCATGCCTTTTTGTGAAATATCTCCACTGTGCTTCTGAACATTCAGGTTTGGCATCACATAAATAAATGAAATACTGAAAAAGCATGGATGCTTTCCAATGATCTGGTGTTAGAGAAACGTTCAGCGCCTCCAGTCATCGTGACATTATTCTGTGTCACAGAGTTCACTCTGACCCCCAAGGCCTCCTGGCCAAAGCTTCCTCCACACAAGGCCCCACCATGTTGCCCTTGGATGAATGTAAAGATATGGTTACCTTCAGGAGAGGTCTCTGCCCCTTGTTTCTAGGTGGAGCATATAAAGGTTTGTCTAAAGCACTGAAATCTGGATAATCTCTTTCTATATTTTCACTTCGGTATTGAGAAATTCTGGCTCCAACTGCCACATAAGAGGTGATGCCGAAATAACCTTTGTGGGAACAAATTTGCTATTTTAAACCAAGTCTGACCTTAGTTCAGATCAGTAAAATCCCAGGCCTTATTCCTAAGGACAGAAGGCATCCTGTTAGGGGGGGAAAAAAGCAC
Organism: Pteronotus mesoamericanus; assembly: GCF_021234165.1. Classification (NCBI taxonomy): domain Eukaryota; kingdom Metazoa; phylum Chordata; class Mammalia; order Chiroptera; family Mormoopidae; genus Pteronotus; species Pteronotus mesoamericanus. The sequence goes on along the minus strand of NW_026555329.1, from coordinate 16,715,682 downwards.
TTCTTTTTTTGCTCTATTTGCACACAAGAGGTTTTTGACAGCATGAAAAAGCCTGGCATTTGCAAATATGAGTAGAGTGATCATCACTGGGACTCCTGGCTGGACCCTAAATCTGAAGGAGAAATATACTCACCGGAGGCCCTGGCTCGCCTGGGTCCCCCTTCTCGCACTCACAGATCTTGCGTTCACACTGAAACAATAATGAAATACAGTATTAACACACTGTGAAAGACAGCATTTCAAATCTTATTCCATACATTACTAAAAGGAACACTCCGTTGAGGACATTTTACCTTGTAAGCTTATGGAGATTTTGCTCTTCCTATTAAATTCTTCTAGGAAAACTCAGATCTAATAAGAACCAGCTAATAAAATATTATTAAACATTGCCATGGTTAAATTAAAGAGACCTCCTGTCATATATGTGTGTGTGTGTGTGTGTGTGTGTGTATACACCTAAGTGTTAAAAAAGGGAAAGATAAACACTTTCAGTCGACTCTTGGAATTTCTGCTATTTCTCTTTTATATAACACATCAGAGCTCAATAATATACACATATCCAATACTTGTTTACTCAGCAAAGGAAAACATTTAACTTAAAACATATTTAATCAATTCTAAGATGCACATTTTTCCTTCTTATAACACTTCTGAAATCAGAGTAAGCCCAATCATGATGAAGTTGCTGTTTTCTGCATTTGCACTTCAAAACTTACAGAATGAGATGGAAGAGAACTCCAGAGACACTAGTGGAGCACTCCTAAGGCGTACTGTATCACCCAAGCTTCTGCTGTACTTGTCTTACAGGAAAACAAATACATCAATGACTCTGAGACTAAAAGTGATTCAGAAGATTTAGACTCTGGATATGGAAATGTTTTAGAAATAACCAATTGAGTTTGCTTATATTTTCTCATATATGTATGTACAAAAGCAATACAGGACTTAAAAATCTATATCTAAATAAATTTAAAAGGACTCTTCACATAAGTATAAAATGAAAAATAATTAATAAGGCACTGTATCATAATTTAATCACTAGTGTTTTCTTTTCTTAATGGCACATAAAACAATGGTATATCTGACCATGTATATATGATTCAATGAAATGCGCTCTACAACAGGGGTCCCCGACCCCCAGTTAGTCACTGGGCCGCACAGCAGGAAGTGAGCAGCAGGCAAGTGAGAGAACTGGTCCCTGGTGCCACAAAGGCCGGGGACTGCTGCTCTACAAGGTTTGGTTGGCTCCTATTATTTTATACAATACTACGTGTAAATTTTCTGATGTTAAATAAGCAATTTATCAAAGTTCAGATGTTCCAGATTCTTTGAATTAAGAAACACATGTTTAATACAGGAGTCCTCAACAAGCTGATGGTCATTTACTATCCAGCCAATGTTGGCCAGTTTCCTTGGCCACTTGGTCTGGTTGCCACCATCAGGAAGAATGAGCTTAGTCAATCAGCAGGCAGCAGGGGGCGACTCTGAGCTCTGTCTCAGCCTGGAACACTGCCTAATTAACCCTGGCCAGCACCAGGCATACCTCCCAAAGCAGAGGATACTCCTCCCAAGTAGCTGGTGTCAGAGACAGGTTTAGAATAAAGGAAATCACATCAAACTAAGCAAAAGCTATGTCATTTGGCTACCATTAATTTCTAAAATCAGTCTCTAGAATTGCATTAAATTTTTTGTAATTTTCCAACCTGCAGTGGATGTGGTGGCCAAAAAGAAATCAGATGGTAGCCTAGAAATAGTGTAGCTCTTTCTAAAAATATTTAAGCATTTTTATATTGTCACGCCTATCTTCTAATGAGAATTATAATACTGATTTGATAATGAGAGCTTTTAGAGTAATTCATAGTAATCAAAGCAAGTGGTACTTACCTTCTTTTCAAATAAGATCATCTACAAGGGAAAAAAGAATGAAACATTAACTCAATTTATGGTTTTGCTTCCAACTCTCATTAGTCTTAATTATTCCCTTATGGGATATGCAATTTCCAAGAAAAATAGCAAGTCAGCCTTTCTAACCTCGTGAAAACAATAAAACCTACCAGCCACCCACCCAAGGAACACTCTGAGCCATATAATAATAGGAGACATGAAAGGCGCTAACATTAACAGTTATTCTGTTTTCTAGGAATTTTATCCTATTGTATTGTATGTTTACCTGTGATTTCCTTTATCAGCTGTATGATCTGGCTACAAGCTTAATTTGGCTATAAATTTAATCAGCCATAACGATAAATTTTTTTATTTTCAGTTACAAAGACTTCGGCATTAAAACATTCATTTTAGGATTTAACGTCTGGAAATATTATTTTAAATTCCTAATTTTAGAGAACCTCATAGTCTGTATTTTATCCAATATCCAGGCCTCACGACCTTACTGTACAGTTCAGTGGTTGTTATCTGCCAAGTGCCCTGAAGGCCATATCTGAAGTCAAACTCTGGGAAAAAGTGAACCTTTGTTTACAGATGTAATGATTGTTTTCTTAAGGTAGATCTTATGTGTCAAATTAATGCCTTATGACTGAATCAGAAGATGTAACATACGTATGATAAAATAGAAACCAGAAGAAAAAAGTACTAGAATATTTGTTGCAAGATATTAAAAATGAAGGATGTAATGAGGAGGTTAAAGATAAGTCAGAGTTGTACTTTTATGGAGGACTCCACATCCTTGTAGTTTTGTTTTTACTTTATTTTTATTTCCATGCAAACTAATAATATAGAAGGAAGAGACAACAAAATGCTTTAAGTGGCTCAATTTAATGGGAGGGATGATGGGCCTGGACATTAAGTGTCATCCAGGGTTTTCATTCTGTTTCATTAGCTATCCATGTGGCCTTGAGCAAGTCACATACTCTTTCCAGGTCATTTTCCTTATATAAAATGAGAAAGTTCAATCACACAGCCTTGGGAGCTGAAAAACTCTGTCCGCAGACCCTATACAAAATTCAGGGTTTCACCTGCGGTCCTCTTTGCCCTCTTCCTCCACCCTTTCCCCACCCAATGATTTTAAATTACCAACCAGAGTAAATCCAGGCTGAAAGCAGATGATGTCTTACAGAGAGGTATCTTTAAGACATAGTAGGTCATGTGAAAAAATGGAAACTGAGATACAATGACAGTCTCCGTGTAAAATGGCATTACCCCCTGGAGAACATTTGGCTGTGTGTAGAAAGCTGAAGACGAGGGTGCTTTACTTGCAGGCTGCCCAGGACAAGCCCCTGTTTCCACCTGGTATCCTGATAACCTTTCCCGATGTACCCTAGAGAGAAATTCTTGTACTCATACATTTCAGCATTCATAGGTTTTAATAAGTGAAAAATTGGAAATAACTAAAATATCCACGAGTAGTGGAATGGATCAATAAATGAAATACTATTTGGTAGCTAAAGTGAATGTATTAGATCTACATATTTCAACATAAAAAGATTTCTAAGAACACTGACTGAAAAAGCAATGTGATCCAAATTATGAAAATACTTAAAACATGTCATTAGCTTGTTTCCCTCTGGGAGGAAGAGAGGGAAAGGGAACTTGAAAGGAGTTCAAGAGAGACAATAAGCAACTTATAATGCAAGTCAAATTGTAATATTTGAGAACTAGTGAAATAAAGAAAAATCCAAAGTTTTGTCATGTTACAATCTTTTTATAACAATGTCCTTATCAATTTTAAACTCATGGATTTAGCTGCTACTGTGCCTGACATGTAAACTTACACTTTTATACCTCTGCCTTTGAAAATTCAATTTCTGCTTTGCCATATTACTGTCTAAAAATACGTGCTGTGAGGATTAAAACCATAACAACACAACTAACAAATTATTTTTGGAACTCATCTGATTTTGAGGATTTTGGAATTTATATTTCTATGGAAACAAAAGTGGACCCAAAACTGCACAATAAATAAGACTGTTTCAAACAATGAACAAAGCTCCATCCCTAGGGGCACTTATGGTCTTAAGCCCTAGTGACAGAAAACAGACAGATCACAGCAAGCAGTGTGGGAAGGAGATCCAAGATCGGGGGTGGAATGTGGGGGTAGCAAGATAGTTTCTTGGAATAGGTGGATTTTCTGGAAATTCTCAAGGGAGGGATGCAAAGGACCAACTCTTTGATGGAATGCTGTTTTGTATGTCAAAGTTTACGAGGAAAAAAGTCATCAAGACTAGTGTGGGCAAAAGACAAAAGAAGCAGTAAGGAAGGACATTTAAAAAGGTGGACAGAGGAGCCCACGTGGACAGAGCTGGAGGCCTTGGGATGTAGTGAGACCTTTCACTGAGGCTGAGCAGCCAGCTGTGTGGGGAACATGGTCAAAGCCAGAGGGAAGAGCATGTTTAATTAAGGTCTGGATGGATACTGTATTTTAAATGAAAAGGATAAACAAGTAAAGACCCTCAGTAGAGCAAAAAAAAGTACATTTTATTAATGGAGCCGGAGTTTTGCAATGATATATATGTGTAAGGAGAAGCTAGGATGCAATTGCCTATTTTGTGAATGACTGTGAGGTCAACACTATGAGAAGGGAAGAGAGGAAATGTGAGGAAGGTGCCGGACATACAGCGGGACAACCAACGGGATGAAAATGAAGGACTCAGTAGGCAAGGATTACAAACTCTAAGGCCAAAAAAAAGATACTCGCAGCTTTAGCAAACTGCAAAACCTTAAACAAGAACAGAAATAAGGCTCTAAAGAGAAGAAGCCTTGAAAAAATGGGAAGTGATCTATAATCAATAAGTTGATAAAGCAGGATTCTAAAGATGATACAATAATTATCAAGTTGATCTTTGGTAGGTAAAGAAAGGGTTACACTAAACTGATGTTTTTCTTAACAATCTTTAGAGAAAAAACCAATTTGATACAACATTTATTCCTATAAAGGCTTTTAAAAATTTTAATATCAAAGTTGATAGAATAAAGTTTTTTTTTTTTAATCTCGCATACTCTTTCTTGCTCTTCTAAAGGACTAAGTAATACATTCAGGACGTAAGGCTGAGTTTCTTAGGTTTCAAGACTGTTACGTAAACCACAATAAAAGAGCAATAAAAATATTTTTCAATTTAGAATCCTAGGTCTCCCTTGGGTGATTCAGAACTGAAATGTTTTCATGGGGTAAGTCTTAGATGACATTTCCTACCAGAGGTGTCAAGAATATGCAACAGTTTCCTTAATTTGTCTTGGGGCCTGCAAAATCTATTCGTGGTGGACAGTCATGTCCATAAATTCAACTATAAAGTTACTCTGCAATAAAAAGGAATGAAGTGCTGATACAAAAAAACAAAAAAACAAAAAAACCAAAACATGAATTTTGAAATCATTATGCTGGGAATAAGAAGACATATCAAAAGAGTACACACTCTATGAGTTTGTTTATGTAAAATTCTAGAATGTTTACACTAATCTAGATTGAGAAGTCAACATCAGTATTTGCTCAGGAGCAAGGGAAGAATGCATTGCAGATTCATGAAAAAATTTCGGGGGTGCTAGAAATGTTCTGTATCCTACTTGTATTGGTGGTTTCCTGGGTATATACATCTCTCAAAACTCATGGAATTGTATACTTTAAGTAAATGCAGTTTTGTACAGAAATTATACCTAACTAACTGATTTTTAAAAGTCAACTAAATAATTATTTCAAAATAAAAAATTAAAACTTCAACTAATGATGTAATAGAAATAGATTAGATGAGGAATTCCAATGGTCTGATGAAACATCAAGTTCTGCATCCTAGAAGTGGCAAATTGAAACATTGAAATGTGGTATATCTTTCTTTGAAAAGCCTGATGAGCCCTTTCGTTTCTGGAAGTGTTTGGAGAGCACCATCTCCTTCTAAGAAGTGGCTTGTTCACAGAGCTGCTGTTTGAACAAACAAGCTGAAATCACAGGATGCTAAGGAAGAGCAGAATCATTAGGGCACTTGGTCATTTTTTGGTTTCCCCAGAAACAAGCAAATAGTCTTGCTTCGAGTCCACTGCCAGGAGCCTGTGTTCCCAGTTGGGCAGGAGCTCTTGGGGAGGGTGTGGCTGGAGGGAGTAAGAACCTTCCTGGCCTTCACATCTGGCCAAACAAGGAAATGACTGTCCTGCATCTTCAGCAGTGAACAATAGGCAACTCATTATCACACCCCCAGGGTTCTCTCCTGCACATGCTGGACCCTTTTGTTCCAAGGTCACTGGTGAGGACTCCTTAAACAGCACAGGCAGGACTAGGCAGTTAGCCAGCCACCCTGCACATGTCTCACAAAAGAGATGCTTAGAGTAAGCATGCACCCCAAGCTATTGTACTGTTTCCCCTCTCAATAAGACTTTATAAGGTTAAGCATGCAGACTCTAGGGTCTTTGACCTTAAATTTTCAATTATAGAATGATGATAGAACAGTATCTATATCACAAGACTGTTGTTAACACCAAATAGAATAAAATAAGTGCTCAGAACAATGCCTACTACCCAGAGCACTCAAGACATGATAATTATGATTTAGATAAGATAAACTCAGGGTCCCCTGCTGAAAACAACTGAGTAAAAAAATTGAGAGTAATGTTGGAGAAAAAGATTGGGGGAAGAGACAAAGGGGCAAAACAATCTCTGAAATGGAGCCTGAGGCTTTTTCCAGCCTGTAGAGAACAGCCACAGGAAATGCTCATTACCTGTGAGGACACTTTTATTTTGGACTCTTCTTAAGAAATTAAAGAAAATATTTTTAAGAAAATAAATTTTTAACACTTAACAAATCAACCACTTTTTCTCCAGTTTTTGTCCTTGAGAAATATTGTGGAGAGGGATTTTGTTTTGATTACTTTGCCTTGTGTTTTACCAAGCAGCAAGGAAAGGTTCTTATACACAGCTAAGCAAAGGATAAAGAAAAAACCCATCAACACAGACAGTCAGACCAATCAAAAGGGACTCATTGATTTCATGGGAGAAGCTGTTGGGTGACTGCAAGTTGCAGATGATTTTACATTGGGTACCTTGTTAACACCTAAGAAAAGAGATAATTTTTTTAAAAATTGGAAGTCTATGAACTCTGCTTGAGCATAATACAGCAATACATGTTGGGACAAAATCAAAAAATATTTTTTCACATATAGAAAGGGAAAAGATCAATCTAATACAAATATAGCAGACCAAAAGTTGACCACAAACTGAATATAAATCAGCAGAGTTCAATGAGCCCAGGATGCATAAACAGGAGTCTGAACTGTGTAATTAGAAATTAATTCTTCCCAAATCCTCAGCATTGGCTAGCAATAAAGTTAGGAATGCAATTCTAGAGAATGAGCCTGGTTCTGCTCCAGTTTATCCGGTGTAAACCATCGAGGATGTGGAGAAAGACTTTGGAAAAACGTTCTTCTTTCCATTCTAAGGTGGGTTATTTTTCTTTCATTTTTTGACTCATTATCTATATTTACAGACTTTGTATTCAAAATATTGCTATTATAATGAGAAACATGTATGTAAAACCAACCCATGAGATACCTACCAGGCGATCCTGAATTTTATCTGCAAGCGTCGGGTCACTCATCAGTAGAATGGGTTCACTAGGTGAATCCCCAGATATCAAACGAAGTTTGTTTTCATTGACTACAGTGGAAAGTCCAATGGTGATAAATAATATTCCTGCACTTCTGGCATCTTCAGAAATACTTCGAACATCTGGATTCTTTGGATGGTCGATGCCATCAGTCATCAGCAAAGCTACTTTTACACCATCTTTACGTCCTTCTCTCTTAAATAGCCTAGTAGCATTGGAGATGGCATAATATGAGAAAGTACCTTGTCCAATAAAATTCATAGACTTAACCCTCTGCTTGAAAGTCTGTAGATCTTTCCAAGAAGAAAAGGGTGGGTCAATTTGGACAGTGCTGCTAAACTGAAGAGCTGCCAGTTTGATGTCGTATTTCAAGTGATAAACTGGAGTCAACTGGAAAATCTTGTCACTCAAATTAGCCACAAAATCTTTCTGTGCATCAAAGAGAATAATTTTAGAACTTTCAGAGCTGTCCACGATGAAAACAATGTCTATGAAGCAAGTGGAGTCTGAAAATAGAACAAACTGATTAGGCAAAAATACATGGGTCTACTCAAGAAACAATTTTACATAAGAAAAACACTGAGGCGATATGTTGTGGGCTATTTGTTTTTGAGAGCAGAGGGAAGTGAAAGAGAGGCACCCTGTAGGTAAGGCTTAACATGTGAAGACCTAAGTCTCTTAGCAAGTCTATACATTCTTTTTCTCATGTAAAATCATGCAAATCAAAACAATAATTTTAAAAATACCATATATCCTGAACATCTTCCGAAAGTAAAACCTGCTTAAAATGGGAGGGGAAAAAAGTGCATCATAGTTTAAAAACTCAACAAATATTGGGCAAAATTGTCTTCAGGTAAATAATACTGTACCTATTTCTAAGGTTGTGTGTCATGTTGGTGAGTCCCCATATTGTTTTGTAGTTTCTCTTTTTAATGTTTTGAAAGTAAGGGGAAAAATGACTATACATCACATTGTAGCAACAGTAAAGGAGAAAAAAACTTAAAAGAAGAAAATCTAAGATTGAATCTTAGGTCTATCTTACTAGTTAATTTGTCTATGACCTGGAACATGCCACTTAACCTTTGGGGGCCTCAGTTCTTTATCTATGATATGAAAGTGGCAATCTCTGTTATGCCTATTTTATAAGATTACTGTGAAGCTTAAGTGAAATAATAAGTGTACAAGTGCTTAAAAAAACCTCTGATGTTTTTATAGGTATGCCATATAAGTATATAAAGTGTATCATCATAATATAATCATATCAAAGTAGAATGTCACATATATGCATATGTATGTGGTTTGTTATTTACATCAAATGCTATTGATAAAAATGCATATTAATGTCTTAACAGGCTAAACTTAATCATTAAAAACAAAAACAAAACTTTTTTTTACCCTGGAGATAATTTTTCCTTGTAAATAAATTGGACTTTGATCCTTTCTTTCTTTGTCCATATATTGTTTGACTCATAAAAGCTGGCAAAAGCAGGAGGTAAAAGGCAATATGTCTGTTCCACATTTTGGTAGATGGTGAAAAATCATCTGCCTGTAGTACCTTCAATAGAAAAATCAGTTATAAATACTTTAATAAAATATAGTGTTGGCTATTTTTAACTCTAGTCCAGCAGAACTGAAAACTGACATGTGACAAGAGAAAAAAGTTTTCATTCATATTTATAGAGAAATATACACATTGAAGTTTTAAGTTTCTAATGCAAATAAATCATGGCACTATACCCAAACATTTATTAGTGAATATTTCTATAAATCAAAGAGTTATACGTAAGTAGTTCATATTTCCCACTTTAATCTGGGAAGCAGGGGGTCAGGAGAGCCATTTAAAACATTTCAGTGCATTCTATATGGTGACGATGGTTCAATCACAGTGTCTGCTTTGACATTCCCACATTCAGACTGATAATGGTTGTTCCACTCGTTTTCATTATAACTAATTGCTGGTGATCCTAATATTTTTACAGGGTTGCAGAGAACCACCACGATTTCAGTCTTACTATTTACATGCACAACATTAGTGAGTTCAGAGCTCAAGTCAAAAATTACCATAAGCTGTCCTTCTGTTTCCATGGAACCCCATTTTTCTTTTCTACTCTTATTTTGAAAACTGTGTCTCCACCAGAAGTCCAAGCTGGACCACAATTGTATATGCAATAAATCAAAAGAATGTGAGAGCAAATATAGATTTATTAAGCAACACTATTCTACCAGTTAATGGACAGAAATAGGGCTTGAAATCAGGAAGCACCCCTGCAGAGCAGCCCTGTGAAACTATTTTTCTTGGTAGATTAACAATAAAAAATTCAATCCTGTATTAAAATTTTCACCCATAACTCCATCACTCAGGATGCCCAGCTATACACCAGATGACTTGTAAATTCACACACTGCCCTTGCAAGAAAAGACTCACATGTGGCTTGCTCCGTATACCTGAGAATGAGGATAAGGAAACTTATTTTGAACCAATGTTCTGCATGGTTTAGAAATATTTGCCTGCCTAAATGATATTGACATCAGAAGTTCTGGGAAAAGAATCACACTTTCGTTCTTTGGCACCTTGCCTTCAGGGAATGGGAACTGGGAAACCATGAGCACGATTTTTCCAGGCTCTGAGTAGGGGGTAGAAATATATGCAAAAGCAGTGAAGAATGAAATGGGTGACTGACTTCTTTCATACCTGCCAGATGGAGAAATGCCTAAGAGAAGCAAAGCTGTTGGGTTGGGGATGAACCAATAGATGACTCCATTCCATAGTCTGTTTCTCAAATAGCATTGTCTAGCAGGAACTTTATTAAGCTGACTTCGTATCTGTCAGTATGGCTGAGTATCTCTGCTGGCAAGCACTGCAATTGAAATCTCAACTACTGTCCAGACCAGGTATGCTAAGATGTGAACACAGGTGAGTGTTAAAAGAAAGAACAAATATTGTGCTAAGGAAATAGAATACACAGAGGACATTCAGGATCCTCTGGATGTAATCCTCTTGCAAACCAAGGAGAAGAATACAAAAGGATGTTCAAGTACAATTCTGAAGATTAGAGTAAGGTTAAGGCTATGAAGCAAAATACAGCTGCTATTGCATTTTCAGAGGCAGGAAAGGAATAACGCCACATTCCTGGCATTACATATGGCTCTTCTTTTTTGTTGAGTCTATACCACAAGAAACTTCTCAGAAGTTCTTTAAATGGGAGACTGAGAATTTAATTTCATTGAAAGTGAGAGAGATTTTATAAGCTATGTGATCCAGATGATGCTTCAAAAACCTAAAAACGGTGATAACCATGCAGGATCATGAGAAGAAAACCACTTTCTTCTCATTTGTAGACCTCATCCTGGGCTTTCAAAATGCTGACTTTAAATAAAGGCTTATCTTTCTCCAAAAGTAAGCACCTGCTTATACAGTTTTCTTGGCATATAATTATATGAGTATATAAAATGCTCACTAAGATAACTTAATCTTTGGTGATAATCACAATATCTCGTATTTTATTACTATTTGCTCTAACATTTTTTATTTTGCTCTCCAAAACCAAAGTCTAGTATTCCTTTCTGTTTTCTGATATTAGAGGACATGCTTACACCTTCCCACTTTCCTTTCTTTAGTTTTTTAGTTTTTCTGCTTTTCTGAAATCATTATTAGTTTGGCATCTGAAGAACCCACAATGGAATACTACAAAACAGAAAGAAAGAAGGATCTCCTGCCCTTTACAACAGCATGTATGGAACTGGAGAGCATTATGTTAAGTGAAGTAAGCCAGGCGGTTAAAGACAAATACCATATGATCTCGCCTATACGTGGAACCTAATCAACAAAACAAACAAGAAAGCAAAATAGAAACAGAGACATGGAAATAAAGAACAAACTGACAGTGCCCAGAGGGGAGGGGAGAGGAGGGTAATGGAGGAAAGAAGGGGAAAGATCATTAAGGAACATGTATAAAGGACCCATGGATGAAGACAAGGAGGGAAGAGGGAGAGGACTGAATGTGGGAAGTGGGGGTGGGTAGGGTGGAGGAGAGTAATGGGGGGGGGGAATGGAGACAACTGTTATTGAACAACAATAAAAAAAGAAAAAAATGTTTAAAAGTTCAGAAAAAAAAGAAGAAAAAAGAGCTCACCCATTTCTAATCATTTTTACCAATTCTTACTTTTGCCTGCATTTTGAGTAAATTCCCACCTTTCTCTTATTTAAATATCTCATACAAGTAAAATAGGTTTCAGGAGAAATGTCATAAGTTAAATGAAAGGAATATAAACTTTTATGTTTACTGTTGGTTAAATTTTATAAATTCAGAAATAATGATTATCTTTATCCAAATGCCATATTTTTGCCTAAAATTTATTTTGAATGAATGCCAGGATCAGTAACTCTAAGAGACTTTAAAAATAAATTCATAAATGAAATTATCTTTCAACAGCATTTACCAATTTTACTCACAGTGTTTGCATCTCATTTGTTTATACCTGAAGAGAAAATGATAAATATTTTGTTCAAATTGCCAAACTAACCAAGTTTTAAAGTATTCTGCAATTAATACCTAATTATAAAAACTTTCTTGAATGAAGAAAAAGATTCATCAAAAGATATGTAACATCATTACAGTGTTATGCAGTAGATTATAAATTAACAATTAATTTTAAAATAATTTAAAAATAAATTTTAAATTTCTACACTTTAAAATTCTACAATTATTCATATTTTTCTAATAATTAAATTAAAATAATAGCAGAGGATAAAGTTTTTTGATAAGCTTTTTTCACATAGTAAGTATGTAAACCATTTAGACCTCCACATTTCCTCAGTGGTCCTCTCTGATCACAAGTGATGAAAACAAAACTGTTATGTCTTACCTTAAAAAGTTTGTCAAACAGGAATTAAAGACTGGTTAAGCAAATGCCAACAGCAGGGACCATCGTTGGGGATTGAATTGACTACTGGATAGTTCTCTGATCTGTGGGAAACAAAAATTGCCTTTGCTTTGGATCTTTTGCAATCTTTTATTCATGTTCATTAGACTACGGAAAAGCAAGAGTGGTCAGGCATTTGGCCAGGGTGCAAGATTTGGGTGGGATCAGTAAGTAATTTAAAGGAATAGTGTCCTTTCAGAACAAGTCTGTGTTTTCCAGACTGTTTTAAAACAACTTGAGCAATTTTTTTTTTATTTAACATGTTAGGCATTTATTGACAGTCTGCCTTTGTTCTCATGCTATGTTCTTCACTTTCTATTTTTTTCATCTCTTTGCCTGGAGTATGTGCTCTGTTAGAGATTGATTCTAAACAGCTCCATGAAGGACTATAATGACTCCAGACTCAGGTGCAAAACTGGGTTTTCAAGAGAGACAGTGGGTTGATAATTATTGAAGCTGGATTATGAGTATATAGAAGCTCATTATTTTAGTCTTTCTACCTCTGTAATTTTTGAAAGTTTTCATTATAAAAAGTTTACATAACATATAGTAAAAGAGTGATCTAAATTTAGTTCTTGGTTTGTCTCTAACATAGGGACCTCAGTTTCCCACTTATGAAACAAGGCAGCAGATTGAATTATTTATCAAGATCCTTTCAAACCGTAACATAAGAGGTAGGTTTACAAGGGTTAATATTCTGAGGTCTCTGTCCAGGAAATGTGGTCACTATAGTGGTTCCTTTCACTCTCTCTCTCACTCTCTCTCCCTCTCTCTTTTTCTCTCTTAAATTTTCTACCTTGTGATAACAGCCTGTGTTAAGTCAACTTTTATCAGTACAAAACGTATGGCCAAGAAGCCACTTGATCTCTAGCCAACTAACAGGGAGGCCTCTCTGTGGACTGCCTCAGAGATGGAGAATAGTAAGATGACCAGAGAAAGCAACATAATTGTTTTAAATCAGCTTTCTTAGGAATGCATTTTAGCATTTATGCATCTGTTTATTGTAACAATAATAGTTTCTACTTCATGAACACTTTACCAAGCTGGGTACTGTGCTCAGTGCTTCACATACATTAAGGCCTTTAGCCCTCCAAAAGCACGACCACCTAGCTATAATAAATACTATGAGAATCCACATTTTGCAGGTGAGGATGCTGAGGCAGCGAAGAATTCAATCATTTGCCCACTGTTATACTAATAGCAGAGAATGCCAGAATGGAGTCTTAATTCAGAACTATCTGACCACTGAAGCTCACTTACAGCAACTATCACACCATTAAATTAGGTGTCCACGTGAACGTTCAGGCTTTCATTGTCTCCTCACCACAAAGCAGCCCTTGGGGAACCGAGGGAGTCTTGGAGTCTTGGTAATAGAAAAAAGGAACGGTGGGTCTCTTGCAAAACTAACAGTGGGATTTCCCAGGAAGCAAACATATGTATTTATAGATTTACACATACATTGTTTGAATAGCCCATGGATGTTAGCCACACTTTTCACTTTTGTGAGATGAGAATCATGGGATAACAAAGTAGCATTTTTCAGAAGGTCAGCTCTCTTTTTCCTGAGGTAGATTAGCAACCTGAAGAATAGTAATACCTCTAAGAAGCAAACAGGTGACTCCTGGTGGGGAGAAATGGTCTAAAGCCTTCCTTCTTGTTAACTGTTCTTAATAAATACTTGTTGAAGGAATGATTATTAGAAGTAATTTTTTAGTGTTCCTCGATCACTTGAGAACCATGATACAACCGATTGCTCTCCTCCAGAGCACTGTTAGATAGCAGATCTTTTTCAACTTTTTTCAAAATATTATAATACTCTACTTAAATAGAATCTATGTTGGCTTTATTTGTTTTGGTAGTAGTGCCAAGATCTCCATTTCAGTAATGATAATATTTTGGGGTCCTAGAATCATTTAAGAGAAATCAAAGTCTGGCGTGGCTTGTAAATATCAGAAGATTTTATCTGAATGATGTTACAGAAGCGCACAAAAAAAGGCTAATAACATATCAGCTCAATATACATCTGGACTGAGATCAAGGTTTAGTGAAATGTTTCACAATCTTCTCCCAGTGTCACCCACCTTCCATACTGACTATCCAGAATAGAAGAGAGCATTGTCAACTGAGAAGGAAGAAGTCAATGATCTTCTTACCCAATTTGGAGAAATTAGAGGCTCCCTTCATTTTTTTTTAAGTATAAAATCTTGCTGTAGTAGAATTTGTAACATTTGCTCCAAAGCTCTGAAGTTTCTGAGATGTATTATGCTTCTTGTCTCCGAGAGTATGACTTGGCCATTCTCTCGTCATTCTTCGGGAGATTAAAGAAATGCCAAAATGGTGAGTTTATTTAACAATTTAGGAATGGATTAAAAGTATTCAAAGAAATGGAAGTGGAAATTATCATTGGTAATCAAATGCAGAAAATGTGGCATTGCTTAAGTCTGGAGCAGCGTGACTCCAGCGCCACTCCCCTCACCAAATTTGGATTGAGTTGACTCTTCTGCATTCCCTGTACTCGATTGTTTTTTGCATTGTTTACTCCTGATATATCTTGCTTCATTATTTGTCATTTGGTCCCCAGCTTGAACAGTTGTGTCACACAGTGCCTTAAAACACAGTGACAGTGTAAACCCCGCTATACCAATCTTACAACTTTTAAAATTTTTCTCTGAAATTTTCCTTCATAACTGATATTTGTTTATTCTGTGTTATTTATTCTTTAGTAAGAGCAAATTACGTTATGCCAAGAAAAGAAAAACTGAGTGCTCTCTGGAACAATTTACAATTTTCCTTTCTAAGAAACGTCTGAAAGTGGCTAGGTCTTGTCCTATCATAGATTTGAATATTTGATTTTTAAAAAGTTATTCTTTTCAGCCAGTGGATAGAGCATAAGTTTTTCATGTAGAGTCCATGAAAAGAGAAACAGATCTAGTTAAGCTTTGGCCAAGTTCTACTTTTGATGGGGAAAATTTTTTCATTTATTTGATTTTACTTTCAGGTATTAGAAAGTATTTTACTGTATCTTCGTTCTTTGATTGCCCAATATGTGGTATTTGACCTTTTCTTGTGTTGAGGGCAAATGATAACACTGAATCTCAGAACAGAAAAGAAACAGAAAACACTTTTGTTTCATTCATTTCACAGATAACAAAATAGAGGACAGATGTTGTGACCCACATAAAGGTCATACCATGAGTCAGTGAGGGAATAAAGTTTAGATGTTTGTGAGTTAGTTGGCCAACTTTCAATACCCTAAATACCCCAGGAAGTTTCTAAGCCTTTTTACACATTCAGGCTTGTGCCAGAGCAGGAGAAAAAGGAGGCTGGTCAATGGCCAATAATTCATGTTTGAAAAATACGGATTTTATTTTAGTAGCAAATGGCTCAGGACAAGTTACCTTGGACTAAATTCCATCATTCATTGAGTCTCACATATCATTGTGCAAATCTTAATGCCTGGGTCATAAAGTCAATGAATACCATTTCTTAGAACCCTGAGTTAAAGAACTTTTTCCTCCAGGTTTGAGGAGGCTTGCCTGGGTAGCTGGGTATTTTACATGGATTTGTGACCTGTGGTACATGTAATTGATACCTGATCAAAACATGGCCAGTAATATAGGTAAATATCATTTTCAGGAATAAGTCTCAGAAACTCAACACCCATTTGGGTTTCTGGTCAGTTCATTTGAGATTTAGTATGAATATCCACCAAAAAAGTCTTTAAAATAACTCAATCAAATTCCTGGAACAAAAGTGTTTTAAGAACACTAAATAACTTATCTCACATTATGTCAACCCATTACAACACTGGTTTACACAACATTGTTATTACATCTAAATTATATAGTTCTTCCTGAATAGTTTGTTTCTTCTTCTATCCTTTTAAATTCTTTACTAAGGGTAAATTACCCATGGATGAAGTTTGCAGTGAAAAAGGCTTGAGATGAATTAATACTTTATTATCTGGGGACATAAAAAACAGTAATATGAAACCATCCACAAACATAAGGTACCTATTATAATCATTATTCATTGTTTACATCCAGAACTATAGATTCTGAAATCACACACATATAATTTTAGTTAATGTAAAATAACATTTACTTAAGTGTATAGTTTCTTTTATATTAATTGACCAAATTCAGAAATGCCAAATACTAACTCAAATCATTGACAGCGGGTACTGAGGGACTATTGTTTGAAAAAAGATATTTGGGCACCACCTTGTGGGGCTTTGTAGAAAGACATGGTGTAAGAGTCACTAGCCTACTATTATTAACAAATTAAAATTCTTAAGTACCTCTGATGATGAACAGGTAGAATGTAAGTTGGTTTCTGCAAATTTTCAGAGTAGATGAATAATGAGATGAATCAAAGGAGCGACAAACTACTATTATATATAAATCAAGAAACTAAGTAACATCTGATGAAATCTAAAATTAATTCATTTAACAAACACTAATTTTTCTACTATATAGAGGCATTGGATAGAAGACAAATAAGGCCCAATCTCTTCAGCTCAGTGGAGGAGATAGGCAAATAAAAGGCAATGGCAAATTTTGCTAAAAAAAATTTTTTTTAAGTAATCAAATATCAAACTCTAGTTAATGATACCATGCTGAAGTGTTAGGGAGCACGTTGTACACATGCCTGCAACTTAACTCTGCAATGCATCATTGAAAAAAAAAAGAAAATGGATTAACAGGATGGGTAGATGAATAGATAGAGAAAATATATCAATTATATACCAAGTGTTAATTGCAGAGTCCAGGTGGTGGATGGTGGGTTTGCTGTATCATTCTGTCAGCTTTTCTATATATTTCAAAATTTTCATAACAAAGTATTAGACAAAAAAGACAATGGAAATGCAGTGTGATACTATCTGTAAAAGAGGCCAGCAAAGAGGGCACCGAGCCCAAACTGCAACATGGAGGCTGGCAGTGCAGGCACCAGAGGATATGTAGGGGTTTCTTTTGTGCCACGTCAAAAGGGTTAAAATTTATCTTGAAAACAGTGAGGAGGCACTAAACGATTTTAAGCAGAGGAGTGACATAATCACATTTTCATATTAGAAAACTTGCTCTGGTGACTGTGTGAAGAATAAATTCCAGGAAAGCACATTTCCTTCAAGGGACAGTTCACGTCGCTGACACATCCACGGCAGTGTGTAGCAGAAAGGCCTGGGTCCCTTGTTCCAACTCAAGGCATCTGTGAAGGGCCATCCCAGTTCTAAAGCTTCCCATGAATTGGCTGAATTCTTTGGTATTGAATCACAGCTCATCTTACTCTGCCCAGTCCTGCATCTTCCTCTCCCCCTTCCTCAGGTGAACAGTCCCTAATAAGTATCTTACATCCTAATCTTCTTGGAATATAGTTCTCAGGGCTCTAAGCTTTAGGCACGGTGTTAAGTAAGCCTGTCTTGTAAGAGATCTGGCACATAGCATATGCTCCATAATTGTTTGTTATCAAACAGTCCAGTGGGAGAAAGTAAAACAGAAATACAATTTCAATAAGAAAAAAATAGAATAATATAGAATTTCCTACAACTAAAGAATAGCTTATTCACAAAAATTTGAAGTGAGAGTGAGAAAAATCTCATTAAGGTATTTAAATTTTGTTGATATATTTAGTGTGATGCAACAGCTTATTTACAACTTAAATGTTAAAAAAAAGTATTAAAAGTCATAACCTTGGCAGCTAAGTTTATTATGACAATGTTAGATGTAATCTCAAAAATGTTTGAATAAGTGCATTGGTTTATAAAATTAATTTGAGAGTATGCTAGAATACTTTTAAAAGCACTATTTTCATCTTCAACCTTTGTAAACAGATTACCTAAGCTATGTCATATGTTTACAGGGCTAAAATTTGCTCTTGATGCCTAAGAGTAAAACACACTCTCAGGTAAATGTTGCACATGTAGAAGTAAAGGGAGTTGGAATTCGCCAGTCACACACTCCACAGAATGTTCCAGTAATAACTGAATTGCTGGGGAGAACAGCAATAATAGGGAGGACATTAGCAGTTCTTCAACTGCTGTCCTTTATTGGTTTAGAACCACAACAAAAAAATCCTATCCTGGATCACCACAACATAAACGAAGGAGCTTAAAAAGAACAACATTCTGTTAGGGACCCAAAAGTTTAAATTGAAAACAAAAGCAAACAAAGAAAAACACCCTGAAACTAAACTTTAGCAACTCTGGCATCTATTACAAAATGCATTGTTTGGATCTTGGTTTAGGCTTCCAGCCAAGATGGAGACATAGGTAGGTATGCTTCACTTTCTTACACAATCAAAAGGACAACAACCAATTTAAAAACCAAAACAACCAGAACTGCCAGAAAACTGGACTATATGGAAGTCCAGCAACCAAGGAATTAAAGAAGAAACGTTCATCCAGACTGGTAGGAGGGGCTGAGATGGGCAGCTGGAGTGAAGAGGATACGCAACAAGGTGGTGGCTGGTGGACCAGGTGGTCCCACATTTGTGTGCAGATAAGCCAAGAAGAACGACTGGGGAGTGAGACAGACTGCGCAATCCAGGGTTCCAGGGGAAACTAAAGTCTCAAAACCTCTGGCTGCAAAAATCTGTGGGGTTTGAGGCGGTGGGAGAGACTGCCAGTTTAATGGGAGAGTCCATTCAAGGGACCTACGGGGTCCTACAAGCACACCCACCCAGGAACGAGTACTAAAAGGGCGCAACTCAGTTGTGGGTATTGGGGGAAGTGACTGAAAGCCAGGCAAGTGTCGAACAAGCTTCATTGTTCCCTGTCGTAACCCTCCCCCACATATAGCACCACAATGCAGCAAAATGGGTTGCCCCGCAGAGATGAATACCTAAGGCTCCTCCCCTTACAACGTGGCAGGTGCCCTGAAACAAAGAAATATGGCCCAAATGCAAGAACACATCAAAACAACAGAAAAAGAACTCAGTGACGAGGAGACAGCCAACTTATTCAGATGCAGAGTTCAAAACACTGGTAATCAGGATGCCCACAGAAGTGATTGAGTATGGACACAAATAAGGGAAGAAGTGACGGCTATACAAAGTGAAATAAATAAAAGTATACAGGGAATCAATAGTGAAGGGAAGGAAACTCGGACTCAAATCAATGATTTGAACAAAAGGAAGAAATAAACATTCAATCAGAGCAGAATGAAGAAACAGGAATTTTAAAAAAATGAGGAGAGGCTTAGGAACCTCTGGGACAACTTTAACATTCCAACATCCGAATCACAGGGGTGCCAGAAGGAGAAGAGGAAGAGCAAGAAACTGAAAATTTATTTCAAAAAATAATGAAAGAAAACTTCCCCAATCTGGCAAAGGAAATAGACATACAAATCCAGGAACCTCAGAGAGTCCCAAACAAGTCAGACCCGAAGAGGAACATATCAAGTCACATCTTAATTAAATGGCCAAAGATTAAAAATAAGGAGAGAATCCTAAAAGCCGTAAGAGAAAAAGAGAGAGTTACGTACAAAGGAGTTCCCATAACACTATCGTCTGATTTCTCAAAAGAAAATTTATAGGCAAGAAGGAGCTCGAAAGAAGTATTCAAAGTCATGAAAAGCAAGGAACTACATACAAGACTACTCGAGCTTGCAAACTATCATTTAGAATGGAAGGGCAGATAAAGTGATTCCCAGATAAGGTCAAGTTAAAATTCATCATCACCAAGCCCTTACTATATGAAATGTTAAAGGGACTTATCTAAGATAAAGAAGATCAAAACTACGAACAGTAAAATGACAACAAACTCACAAATATCAACAAACTGAACCTAAAAAACAAAAACAAACTAAGCAAATAACTAGAACAGGAACAAAAATCACAGAAATGGAGATCCCATGGAAGGTTATCAGCAGGGAGAGTGAGGGGGGAGAATGAGAGGATAGGTACAGGGAGTGAAGCATAAATGGTAGGTATAAAATAGATGGGGGGAGGTTAAGAATAGTATAGGAAATGGAGAAGCCAAAGAACTTATATGTATAAGCCATGGACATGAACTAAGCGCAGGGGGTGATGCTAGAGGGAAGGAGGGGTACAGGGGAGAGGAGGATAAAGGGGAGAAAAAAAATGGGACAACTGTAATAGCATAATAAATAAATTATACTTAAAAATGCATTGTTTGATAAAGACAACTAGTGTAACCTAAGATCAGTGTGTTAAATTCTCTGATACCGTGTAATCTTCCAACAAATGCAATGCGTTCTGCCACTCATAAATATTTTTGAATATATATTACAAAGTGGGCACTATAGGAAATCCAAAGTTCTATTCTAAAAGTTCACTACCCACAAAGAAAATGCTGTCTGTCACTTTCCAGAGAGCAGGAAGGGAGAAGAGGAAGTGAATGGCAAGCAGCTTCTCTTTTAAAGGACATAATCCAGTTTTACTCACAAGAAACACGGGTTAGTGGAGAAGAGGAATCAGTTTCCGAGTAGAATGAAAAAAAGTGCCACTTACTCCTTTGGGACTTTAGAGTGCAAGGAAGTAGCAGAAACATAAAAAAAATACACTTTCACAAAATCTTAAATGTGGTAGGAAGGATATTAGCTGGAAGAGAGTATAGAGTAGTGAAGAATTGTTTTGGACTTTATGCAACAAATTTTTATTGTGCACACACTCTGTATTTTTCATTATTTTAGGTCCTGGAGATTTATCAGAAATTAAAGCAGACAAAACTGTGTATTAGTTAGGAAAAAGCCTTAGCCCTATGACAAATAGGTCCAAACAAATAGTAATTTTTAAAAGAATAGTTTATTATTGCCTTTGTAATTGTCCAAAAGGCTGTGGTTGATCTAAAGAAGGTAGCTCAGCTCCCTGAAGTAGGCTCATACTTGGACTAATGGGGCAGTTTTGCCTTCCTTAATATGATACATGGCTTCCATCTCTAGTCCATGCTACTTTTTGCCATTTTCCAGACAGCAGAAAAAGAAGTAGATGGAAAGCAGCTTCTCTTATAATGGACATAATCCAGTCCTACTCACACGTCACTGGCCACAACTTTGTGATATAGCCAAACAAATTGAAGGGAAGGCCAAGGAATCATTATCTCTAACTGGGTCACCAGGCACCTTGCTAACACTTGGGGGTGGAGGTATAACAGAATGAAAGTTGGTGATGTGGTACATACTTTCTAGAAAGGGAAGACAACAATAGGCACATAAAGGACAGTTTTGGTAGAGTGTGGGGCATAAAATCCTGAGTGGAGTTAATTCGAGCAAGACAGGAGAATGTGGAGTTAGAGCTAGCATAGTCCTTTCCTTTGAGAAAAGTGGGAATGACTTGAACATATGTTGAAGATAGAGAAGGGATAGAAATGGAAAGGTTGAAGACATGCAGAAGAAAATTGCTGGTGCAGCAGTCCCCAGCCTTTTCAGCACCAGGGACCAGTTTCATGGAAGACAATTTTTCCACCAACCAGGGGGGTTGGTGGGGGGTGGGGATGGGCGTATGGTTTCCAGATGATTCAAGCTCACCTCCTGCTGTGCAGCTTGGTTCCTAACAGTCTCAGACCAGGACCCCTTGCACTGTAAGGTACCAGAAGAGGGCACACTTACAGGGCTCTCTTCATCGATGTCAATTAGAAAAAGGTAAAAATGAGTGTGAATGAAGATGTTGGGGAATGGAAATAGAAAACAGTAGGGGCTGTGGGAATTCCAACCTAATAGTTTCAATTTTCTTTCTGAAGTAGGAAGTCAAGTCATCTTTTGGGCATGTGGGGGATGTATGGTAGGAGTGAATAGGGAAGAAACTTGTATTGATTTGAGGTCACATGTGGGGATTTGGGGCCAGAGCCAAAACCATTGAAAAGGTTGGCAAAGTAGTATTTGAAGTGATGAATCCTGTGGCATCTTCCCTCAGTCATGCAGCATTTTCTTCAGCCTCCACTTCTCCAATGGCGGGAGTGAAAAGGAGCCTGAGACCTCCACAGGCAACACTTTCCCCAAACTCATCCTCTTGCCAAAATGATCTGCTTTAAAGGTCATCAGGACTAAACTCATTTCTGTTGGTCACCAAAAGCCCAACACCATCCACTCTTAAGCATGAACAGGACAAGAAACAGTTGCCAGACATCTGAAGAAGGCCTCTGTGTCAGATTTATAACACTTGCGCAGCACCATTCACTCAATTACGGGAGCCAGAAATCTTGAATCCTCTTTTCCCCTCACTCATTTAATCACCCCACCTAATAAATATTCCCCAGGCCACACAATTCTCTCCATCCCCTTTCCACCCTACCTGTCGTTTGGGCTCCCATCATCACTCATTAGGATACTAAACCCATGACTTTCCCTTTTCTCCCCTAAACTGATAACACCACTGGCCTGGTTAAAAATTTTCAATGACTCCACCAATGCCTTTAGGGAAAAGTCCATCTAAATTCACTGACCTGGTTTCCAAATGCATGTCCGATACATCATCTTAATCTCTCCCCACTTCACTCTGCTCACTCATCCCTACTCCACTGCTTCCCCAGTGAAATGCCTTCCCTCCTTTGACCCTCCACTGGGTCTCCCTTCACCCAAGGAGGCTCTTTTCTTCCAACCCTGTCTGTCCTGTTCCCTTTCCCGTCTAATCCCATACTCATCCTCCATGTCTCATCCTAGAGGGCCTCAAGGGAGCGTTCCCAACTCCTCAAAAGTAAGCGCATTAACCCCAAAGAGGCATCACTCTAACTGCCCACTTCCTGCCGGGACCATGTATTTTCAGTTCACTCCAGTGTCCCCAGCATTGGTGCCAGGCACACCATAGGCACACCAGACGTGTTCGTGGAATGAGAAAATGAGTGAATAAATTGTGAGCCAAATACCCTGGCTTTTCTACTACATCGATGGCTACACGTTTGTAATTAAAATTTAAGCTGATCAAACGAACCAAAGCGTTTAAAGTGCTCGAAACCATAACGCGGCTCTGGGAAGTCACCCAGGTCCGCCTGCCTCGAGCCTGTCCCGCGAACTCTAGGGGTGGAACCTGCGGGAGCCGACTTGGAAAATCGACCGGGGGGCGGAGCATCCCGGGCAGTGACCCCGCCCCGGGGCGGTGCACCTCCCAGGTTCGCGAAGGGGCGGGGCCCACGGGCACGGAAACACCCCCTTCGGAGCCCAAGGCGCGGCGGCGCGTCGCGGTGGCGCGGCGGCGGCGGGGTCGTGGACCACGGTTGGGTGGGCCTAAGACTCTGGCCGCGCCGCCATCTTGCTCGTGTCTGGACTCCCGGGGCGGGAGGGGCAGCCACCGGGCCGGAAGCTGCTGTTCGGCGGCCGCTCTGCTTTCCCAGGTCGGTGAGTGCGGCCCGGGCCGCGTATCTACTCTCCTGAAAGAGGCCAGAGTCAAGGACTCTAGAGCGCAGTTGAGAGGCCAGGTGGGGGCGGACCCGGGGGCCTCCTCGAAGCCGGGGCGCGGGCAGTTGCGCTCCGCGCTGCGGTAGCCGCGTGGGGCTTCGGAGGGAGCTTCCGAGGGAGCCTCGGAGCGGCGGGCGGCCAGAGGGTGTGCGGGGACTTCCTCCTAGTTTCTGGGGCCGCTCTGCAGCCTTGGTCGCGGCGGGTTTGCGCGGAACTGCGTCCTTGGACCAGAGACTCAGCTGGTGTCTGGAGCGTGGGAGTCGCCCTCAGATTCTCGTTTACCCGGAATAGCAACAAGCTCTGCGCGGGTTGTACACTATCACATACTTCTTAAAGGGCCTGTCACCGGTTAGCTCTGTTCTGTGCATGTGGGAGTAATGAAAATTCCACAAGAGGATAAAACCGCTCGAATATGTCAGGAGCATTGCTCGATTGCCTAGCAAATGACGACCTTTGTAGGCTTTTTGTACAACTTTTAAGTATAGTTATCTCCTTGAAGATGGTGATGGTGGGAATTTCTTGAAACTGCTATTGTAGTTATTGGTCCTGGTAAGAAAAGTAGAAGACAACGACAAAGGAAAAAAAAAAGAAAGGATGTGAAAGGGTAATTGGCTACCTTGTATTCTCAGTATTAAAGATCTCCACACTCCAGTGGCCACGTGGGGTTGAAATGTGCTGTTAGTGTAAAATACACATTGGATTTTCAAGACCTGGTACCAAAACAAAGTTTTAAAAAGTTCAATAACTTTTACATTGAAAAAAACTTTTTACAGAGTTTTACATATTGTAAAATACAATATTCTTTGATACATCGGGTGAAATAAAACATTGTTTAATTTCATATATTTTTGTTTTCATTGTGGCTACTAGAAAATTCATGTGGCTCACTTTGTATTTCTGTTGGACAATGCTGTTACAGATCTTATGGTGAGGAACACAGAATCAGCATGGCTTTCCTTACCTCCAACGCCATTGATGGGAAGTGAGCACTTGCTAAACTTCAAGGTGAGGATCTAAATATAAGCTGTAATTATTGCAGATTCTACCCCTTACACCCCTAATTTTTCAATGTCTACAATATTTAAAACATTAAATTCAAGGATATTTAAGGGAATCATAGTAAAGAACTCAATTTGATTGCCACAACTTGGCAAGATGGAGCTAGGCTAGATTCTGTCTCATTTTGTAGTCTTGGAGTGTTAAGGGACTTATTAGGGTCCAGCTGTTGAGCTGTTGGAGATCTTCTGACTCCAGGTTCAGTTTTCTTTGTTCTCTACGGTATTCCTAGTGAACTATGTTCATGAGCCAGATTCCATCTATATTGTGTGTTGGATTATAAAGAAATGCATTTTTTAAGAGGATGCTTGTAGATGTACTTCTCTCTGCAGGGCCAGCTTCATGCTATGCAACCTGTGCAATCACACAAGGTCTGTTGTTTAGAAGGGCTGGTACTTGGTTTAATGCTCTGCTGTCACCTTAATTTTTGAACAAGGGTACCTGTATTTTCAGTTTGGGCCAAGCCCTGCAAATGATGTAGCTGATTTTTTTTTTCTGTATGCAGTAATATAACGTGGGAGTAGGGAGGTATTGGTCCGGAACCAAAACATTTGGTCTTTACTGCTATCTGCAGTGAGAAGGGTTTGCTAGTCTCTAAGTCTCAAGTTCTTTGATTCTGTATGGGTTACTATCATTAGATTTTATGGATGATACTATAAGTATTTTACATGCATAACAGCAAAAAAATACTGATGATGCTCCATTGAGTGTCATGTAAATCAAATAGTTTTTTTTTTTAATTATGGTAACACTTTCTATTTTTTTAAGATGGATTTTTCCACGTGACACTAAGCTTTCTTACCCATTATCATTCATGTAAAGAGTATGGCTGTGGGATGGAAGCCTGGATAAAAAGCGAGCTTGTTTAAGCATTTATCTTTCAATGAGATAGGAAGATGGGCCAGATCTCCAGATATCTCCAATTTAGAGATTTCCTCTGTTTGTGAGGGCAAGAGTATGAACCATTACTTGCCAGTATCTGTTCCTTCTTTCTGTTGTCTTAGTTATTATTACATGGGCTGCCTCTCTTCCTTCTCATTTGTAAATTTTTAAATTCTTTTCAGGATTGGACATAACTTCAGCACTGGAATGCACTCGGTTTGGGCTGCCGTAACAAAATACCATAGACTGAGTGGCTTAAACAACAGAAATAACTTTTTTCATAGTGCTGGAGACTGGAAGTATGAGATCAGGGTACCAGCATGGTCCATTTCTGGTAAGAACTCTCTTCCTGGCTTGCAGATAGCTGTCTTCTTGCTGTGTCTACACATGATGAGGAGGGAGTTTAGTTATCCCTTCCTCTTATAAGGGCACCAGTTAGATCAGGACTCCACCCTTATGACCTCATTTAATCTTAGTTGCCTCTGATGATTACTTAGTGCCTCTGATGATTACTTAGTTCAGTTTCCCAAAGTGCAGTGTGTGTACCACTGAATATAAACAGGGTGATTTTAGGTAAAACACAGTCAAGCAGTTTTTAATAGTTATATATTTATGTTAATGTATGTTAGAAAAAATATACTTAGCATATCATACCTACAGTTCATGGATGTCATTATGAAGTTAAAATCAATTTTCAGATTTTAAAAATGAGTCATTTTAAATGAAAATAATAAATAACCACACAGGTGGTACCTAAATAACTAAATTTTAAGAAACCCTAATCTAAGCCAACTTTTATGCTGTGTAGGTGAGGAAACAAAAGGACCCCCAAACACAAAGGCCTTTATAAGGCTTGTAGCTAATATACATGTCAGAGCTAGAAACATAGCTCTGCCCAAGGCATTCCAGTGTTTCTTCTGCCATAGGGCCGCTTCTTATTTCTGAAAATGGAGGAGCAGCCCTCTGTCTTACATTGCACTTTAAATCTGCATTATGGTGGCCACACATGGCTATTTATATTAACATTAATTAAAACTAAATAAAATGTAAAACTTGTACTAGTCCTATTTCCTGCGCTCAGTGGCTTACATGTAGCCACTAGCTACCATATTGAACAGTACATAGAGAACAAACATTTCAATCATTGCAGAAAGTTCAAATGGATAGTACAGATCTAAACTGCTTAGGAACATGATTCATAACTCTTTAAAATTTTACCCCCTTCAAATGGATGGTATAATTTGCTCACCACACCGAAGTTATTTTAACCTTAAGGTTAAATTGAAGATACTAGTAACAGTGCAATTAAAATAGTTGATCATGGAAAACAAAACCAGAATGGAGTTCTCAGTTTTTTACCAGCTCATCTTCTTGAAGGAAATTCTTCTTTTTCCCTTTTGTCAATAAATGTTGTCTTGAATTCATAGCAAATAGAAAAAAGAAGTTAATATATTAAAAAAACAGAGTACTTGTGTAGACAATTTTCTGACTTACTGATTCAGCCTAGAATTATATTTTTTTAACATTTTAAACTTTTCATTTTTAAACAGATACTCAGTGAATGGACCTGACTGGACACTTGGAGCACATCAGTAAACATGAGCGGTACCAAACCTGATATATTGTGGGCACCACACCAGGTTGATAGATTTGTTGTATGCGATTCAGAACTGAGCCTTTATCATGTGGAATCTACTGTGAATTCAGAACTCAAAGCTGGATCTTTACGTTTATCTGAAGACTCTGCAGCTACATTACTATCAATAAATTCAGATACACCCTATATGAAATGTGTTGCCTGGTATCTCAATTATGATCCTGAGTGTCTCCTGGCAGTTGGACAAGCAAATGGTCGAGTTGTACTTACGAGTCTTGGTCAAGATCACAACTCAAAGTTCAAAGATTTGATAGGAAAAGAATTTGTTCCAAAACATGCACGACAATGCAATACTCTTGCATGGAATCCCTTGGATAGTAACTGGCTTGCTGCTGGTCTAGATAAACATAGAGCTGATTTTTCAGTGCTGATTTGGGATATTTGCAGCAAATACACTCCTGATATAGTTCCCATGGAGAAAGTGAGACTTTCAGCAGGTGAAACTGAAACAACATTATTAGTAACAAAACCACTTTATGAATTAGGACAGAATGATGCTTGCCTCTCTCTTTGTTGGCTTCCACGAGACCAGAAACTTCTCCTTGCTGGTATGCATCGTAACCTAGCCATATTTGATCTTCGGAATACAAGTCAAAAAATGTTTGTAAATACAAAAGCTGTTCAGGGAGTGACAGTAGACCCGTACTTCCATGATCGTGTTGCTTCCTTCTATGAAGGTCAGGTTGCAATATGGGAT
This sequence comes from Pteronotus mesoamericanus, assembly GCF_021234165.1. NCBI lineage: Eukaryota > Metazoa > Chordata > Mammalia > Chiroptera > Mormoopidae > Pteronotus > Pteronotus mesoamericanus. The sequence goes on along the minus strand of NW_026555329.1, from coordinate 16,687,578 downwards.
CTTAGGAAGTTTGAGAAGCCAGTTTTGACTTTGACTGAGCAACCAAAACCCTTAACAAAAGTAGCATGGTGTCCAACTAGGACTGGTCTGCTTGCCACTTTAACAAGGGATAGTAATATTATTAGACTGTATGATATGCAGCACACACCCACTCCCATTGGGGATGAAACTGAGCCCACAATAATTGAAAGAAGTGTTCAACCTTGTGACAATTACATTGCTTCCTTTGCTTGGCATCCAACAAGTCAAAATCGAATGATAGTCGTAACTCCCAACCGAACGATGTCTGACTTCACTGTTTTTGAAAGGATATCTCTTGCCTGGAGCCCAATTACATCTTTAATGTGGGCATGTGGTCGTCATCTGTATGAATGTGCAGAAGAAGAAAATGATAATTCGTTAGAAAAAGATATAGCAACGAAGATGCGCCTTCGGGCTTTATCAAGATACGGACTTGATACAGAACAGGTGTGGAGAAACCATATTTTAGCTGGAAATGAAGATCCACAGCTCAAGTCATTGTGGTATACTCTGCACTATATCCTTTGTGTTGTGAATTTTTAGATGAATCAGGTAGAAATGTTCTTGAAGCATGCTGAAAGGTCAGTCTGTAACTATAAATACGTTGAATGTTTTATATGCAAATACAAGTTACATAAGACAAATTACAAAGTAAAAGTGTTTAAAACTGTTGAACTTGAAATACTGCTTTGCAGATTGTGTAGGAGGAAGAAAGTACAGCTCTACACTAGAGTAGAACCACTTTGCTTGCACTGGTGCCTATTCTGAATTGGCTCCAAATCAAAATAAATAAATTTAGCTTTGAAATATTTTATTATGTATCATTACTAGTATTTCCTATGCATTTAAATACTCATGAAGCAGTATACAGAAGATATGGACCAGAAATCTCCAGGCAACAAAGGATCATTGGTATATGCAGGAATTAAATCGATTGTAAAATCATCTTTGGGTAAGAAAATTCCATTTTTCTACAATACGTTCACAATTTTTGTACTTTTATATTCCCCATTATTTATGTATTTCAGCTACTCCTTTTTTTTTTTATAAATACTCCTTTTTTTTTTTTGGCGGAGGGTGGGGGCGGTGAGTGATAGTGAATGTTTAGTTAAATGCATAATTGTTTTTATATCCAAAATCCTTTTTGGAGGGAGTCTTGGTTCTGTGAAGTGGTACTGACTTTCTAAATCTATTCACTCATTCATTTAATTGTTTGGTTTTCTTTCTTTTTTTCCTGTGGGAGGTATGACATTATATAATTTATAGGATCCTGGTTGTTAGTTTGAATTTTTTTTACAGTATATTGCTTTTGTAAAAGCTAAGTAAAAAGATATTTAATTGAAGAAGACCCCTTTTTATTTTGCTGCTTACTTCATTTAGCTGTCTAATGGCAAGGTCTATATATAACTATGACACCGTCTATGACCTTATCTAAAGGACCCTTACTTTGAAATAGTCCTTGATGACTGAATGAATGTGTGAATTATTGTAGAATTGAACTTGATAAACTATTTAAGACAAAAGTAAGATGATAACAGAGCCAAACCTACTGGTTTTTCACTGATTTCTTTAGAGTTGTTTTTATTGTACTTAAATTGTGGCTTATATTACAATCATTTCCAAAACCTAGGATTTGGCATTTAGCTTTTGATAGCTGTCAAATTTGGGCCTAATGCAAGCTGCTAGAAAAGTTGTTCACATTATTTAGTCAATGAGTGGCAGTAGAAGTAATAGCTTCAACTTGTTTTTTTAATTTGACTTTCATAAATACAAATAATACAAAGTAAAATGCTATTTTTTAAATAATAGTTGAGCATTTTAATTAAACTTAATTTTTTAAAGGACTTTCAAATTACTTTAGTTCACATTGATAAAGATGCAGTGGGCTACTTTTCGGACCTATTTCACTTTGAGGTTCTTATTAACTCTCCACCAAAAAAGTATCTTTTGTTATAAATAATAAAATGAATGAGTTCAATTAGAAACTTGTTTTTTTATTAATATAAGTAGAAGGGCAGATATACTTAATAACCCTATCAATGAACCTGAATAGCATGGTTGATGATTTTAGAACCATTGCTGCAAAGACTTAAATACCAAGTTTACAGAATTTTTAGTATATTATCTAAATAGCAGGTCAGGCCACATTGCATTCTCAGTTTTTCTGAGGTTTGTCATCAGTTTTGTTGCATTTTGATATGTTTTAGGGAAAAGCCAACAAATTACCTCTGAGGAAAAGCAAGGGGAAAGGTGGAATATCTGTGTTTTTGTTGCAGTAGAGACAAATTAAGTATTGTGACTTAGGTCAAGAGTAGTCTTCACCCAGACTGAAAAAACCACTGTTGGAAAGATTTACTTATTGCTAGACTTTCAGCGTTTTGTTTGGTTTGATTTATATATTTTTGTTCCTACAATGCAAAAGTAATAGGTAAAGAAATGACTGCCAAAGATGGCATTCCTAGGTTTCAATTTTTTATCTGGCCATACTCCTTTCTCTAATGGTATCTCTAATAATTTAACACGGAATAAGTCAACACATGGAGCCATCATGCCCACAGTAATCTAATCAGGTTTATTAAAACACACAGCTATATTTTAGCTTTGGTGACAAATATATTTAGTGCTTACTATGAATTAGGGATCATGCTAATTGCTTTCTCCGTGTTACTTTATTTTATTCCACCAACTACAATATGAAATAAATTTACTCATTCATTGAGCAAATTATTTATTACTTGCTTACTCTATGCTAAGAATTGTCCTAAGAACTGGATACATAACTATCAACAAAGTATTTCTCATGGATAGTGAGCAAGATAGCTATCATTTCTGCTCTTAGGAGTTTACATCCTAGTTCTGAATTTGAACAAATAAACAGGTGGTTATAACAAGAGGAAAAACAGTTTTGTGTAGAATTCCTGATCTGATTGAAGGGATTGGGAAGGCTTCCTGGAGGAGATAAAGGCAAAGACAGGGTCCAGACAGGGAGCAGCGCATGCAAGAGCCCTGAGGAGAAGGAGCGTAGCACGTTCAGTATTGCGGGAACAGAGTGTGAGTGAGAAAGTGAAGAAGAATGGAGACTAGAAAGGTAAGCAACTCAGGACTCAGAGGTCACGGTAAGAATTTAAGAAGATGTATCCTGTAATAAGGGTAAACCAAGGAAAGATTTTAGAGTAGTGACAATTAGATTTGTGTCACTGTGAGGGATGAATTGAAAAGTATCAAGCAGGGACCTCAGATAGAAGCCGCAGTAATCAGGCAAGATGTGATGGTATTCTCAACAAGGTTAGTGGCAAAGGAACTAGAGAAACATGGGTAAATTAGATGGGGGCACAGTTTCATGATTATTTGGGTAAAGGGGATGGAGGGAAAGGAAAAGTGAAAAGATAGCACACATATTTAGCTTAGAAAACTGGGTTAATATGGTATCTATTGATTAGATAGGAATGACATAGGAAGAGTGTGTTTGAGAAGAGTAAGAATTATTTTTGGATTAAGTGGAATTTGAGATAACGAGTTGGAGATGTCGAGTGGGCAAGCAATTTAGAGTAGGTTGAAGTGAAATCATCCATTTGACATAACTCAAGAAATTTGACTATATGAAGGATGATAAAAATATATACAACAGTAGTAACAGGTGAATTTAGGATCGGGGAAGGACTTTTGTATGGTTTTGTTTTTCATTTGAACGTGGGATTAATTTAAGCATGTTTAAATGCTGATATGTAAAAGCCCATAGGAAGAGATTGAAGATGTAGGGAAAAGGAGGTGAAGAGCAAACGTCCTAGGAGTGGGAGAGAAGGAGACCCAGAGCTTCAGATAGGAGGATATGCTCCACCTCCGTATTAGCCAGAGGGAAAGGGGAAAGGGGAAAGGCATGCCGTCTAAGGCTCAGTGACCAGAGCTGAGGGGTTTCCTACCGGACGACTCATATTTTCTCCGTGTAGTAGGTTTCCTTGTTGAGAAAGAGCAGGGAGGTCGTCCAGAGAACATGCAGAGAAGGGAAGAGAGAGTTGTCTTGAGAGACATGGGAAGATTGTGGGGAAATGTTTTGCCAGGGGAAAGAGTAAAGGGCAGTGGGGCTGGAGAATTAAGGATCCTGGCAAGAGAATGACCCATATGGTCCTTGGGATTTCGCTTGGATAGGGAGGAAAATGAGAGGCAAAGACTGGTCATATAAGTAAACATATAAGTAAACATATAAGTAGGACAGTGTGAGATTGAAGAATATGGGAATGAGATTTCTGGAAGGCTTTGAGGTTGTGATTAGAAAGTGAATCTTTTGGAGGAGGAACAGTTTGGAGTATGTACATGAAAGGAGTGGGTAAAGGAGGTTTTGACCATTGGAGAAAAGGAATCAAAGGATCAAAGAGACTAGTTTATTGGACGGACTAAATGTTGAAATTTACCAGTATGAGGAGAGTGTGTGCTCTGAGGAAATGTGTTACACAGTCTTGTATAGCAGTTTTCACAATGTCATCAATAGATATAATTTCTTTCTTTTAAGATATCAGGAAATTGTGTCATAAATTTTAATCATCTTTCTGTCCAGCAGGATGAAAATATTTTTCATACTTAAAGGGTAAACTCTGATCCAGAGAGCTTACCTATTCAGAATTACTTGAAGGGGCAAAATAGCTGGGATTTAGTGTTTTTAACAAAAAAAATGTTCTTTATAAACACTGGATAATTTTACTGTGTTGTGTTTATATAGATATAAAAATGCAACAAATATCTACAAATAGCAAAGCATCTTATTGCATGGTGTAGTATTTGAAACAATTTTTTAAATGTTTTTTAATCTGTAAGTGAATTTGTTTCTCTTGCAGTCATCAATAAAATGTTGATTCTGTTATTCATTTACAGAGCAATATCAAATTTAGGGGATATAATTTTGTCATTTAGTGTTGCGTAACATAAGTACATTTTAATTTTTTTCAAAGTATGTTAAAAGCATATATTTTAAATTCATTTTTTAAAAGTTCACATCCAAATTAATTTCCTTATGTAACAAAATAGTTTATATTTGTTTACCAGATATTAAAAAATACATACATGTTAAAAATCATATGACTATGTGCTTAAAAACCCACAATCATATCACATTGCATATTTGATAACCCTAGTTACCTATAGCATAGTTATCAGGAGTAAGAATGTCTTTGAGCAACCTAAATATGTGACACAATTTTCCACCTCCTAGCAATGAACTCTTTGGATTCATTTATATTGATCTCTGTTGTATTGCATGACAAAATTTCTATAAAATAAAAACTTTTAAGAACTGGAATGTTATTAAACTGTGAGGAGCCTTTAAAAAAAATGGCTTCTTTTTTGTCCATCTGTTTAAAATTGTTATTTTTACCATTAGTTAAATAATATCAGCATTGAATCTAAAATTTATAGGGGACATATGAAAATAAATACCTCGGTGTATCGGCAGCTTGTTGTACCTGAAATTTAAGAATTACTTTCTATCTAAATAGTTTAAATTTGGAAAAGTAATTTATTCATAAAATGTTTCATTTTAACTGGTTTTTAAAACTTAGACATCTAAGTACTCAAAGTTTACTCACAGTTCTTAAAATTTCACTTTCAGAAGCTAAAAGTGATTTTTTTTTGTCTTGGGTGACTTCCATTATAGTTGCTAATAGAGCAGAGTGCTTTCCTCATTTTGATGGGCAGAGGGTTCTCTTAAAGGAAGATAACTTCTTTTCAGAAGTCTTCTCCTAACTCCTTGACCCACATTGGCAACAGCTTCCAATAGTAAGGTTAAAAATAAGTAATTTCAAGTGTATTAGTTAACTGTTTTTTAAATTTCAAATTTTACAAATAACCCATCTTGAAACTTTTTCACAAAGTTTGAGGGTAATTTATGGAGGGTAAAAACTTTCTGGAACACTGAAGAATTTGAGTTGCAATTAATAGAGTCCTTAAATTTTCTATTTATTTGTTTAACTTTTATTTGACACTAAGTATAATTCTAAGTGAAATTATCCTGCCATTAGGATCAGCTGCCTTGATTGAAATCTAAATAATGCTAACCAGAATTTATTTAGATTTCTTCTGAAAAAAGAATAAGAATATAAAGTCTCTTGATTTAAGGTTGGGGGGGGGACGACTTCAAATCATCCTATTGTATTTTAGCTTTAGTACTTACCTTATACTTTCAAAGTATTTTGGTGTTTATGATATCATTTTTCCAGATGTATATATGTATACATACATAGACAGAAAGTGGAGGAGGAGGGGGAGAGAGCATCTGCTGGATCTCAAGAATGGGTGATACCTTTCAAATAAGACAAGAGGCCTGCCCCTTTGGAGCTCATGTTCTAGTGGGAGAAGAGATAAGACTAAAAAATGAATTTTTTTTAAAAGGGGTAGCTTATGTTAGTGCTAAAGGAATGAGAGGAAACAACTGTAAGTTAGATAATAGCAGATGGCACCTTTGAGATTAGTTGGCCAGGGAGGCTTCTCTGAAGCATTTGAGTGTATTTTACACTATCAAGCAAATGTTCGCTGTGGTGAGCATTTGAGTGTATATTACATTATCAAGGAATGACTGTTATTCCAGTAGCTCTTTTTGATATTTCAAGACACTGTTTCACTTAACAATGTAAAATATGTTTTGTTTGTGGCATATTTTATAATCTGTCATCAAAATATGACTGAGAAGTCGAACATTCAAAATATGATGCTCAAATATATATCTGTAAAACTGACTTATTTTCCAAATATACTTCAGAAAATAATAAATGATAAAGGAATTATTAATAAAAATGTTTCCTGTTTTAGGAATGGTGGAAAGCAGCAGACATAATTGGAGTGGACTGGATAAGCAAAGCGATATACAGAATTTAAATGAAGAGAGAATCTTAGCTTTACAGCTTTGTGGGTGGATAAAGAAAGGGACTGATGTGGACGTGGGGCCCTTTTTGAACTCCCTGGTACAAGAAAGGGAATGGGAGAGAGCTGCTGCGGTGGCATTGTTCAACTTGGATATTCGACGATCAATCCAAATCCTGAATGAAGGGGCATCTTCAGAAAAAGGTATTGGGTTATAGTCTAAGAGACTCATAGGTTCCTTCAAAGAAAAGATGCTGATAATTTTCAAAAATCTAATCAGTTAATATTTTTATGTAAATTTTTTGAAAGAGGCATTAGCATAGTACTGATTTGTAAACATTAGCCCATGCCTTTTGTTTATGCCTTGTTTAAGTCTGTGGAAAAGAAACTGTGGCCCTGGCCAGTGCGGTTCAGTTGTTTAGAATGTTGTCCCATGCCGAAAGGTAGTGGTTCGAGTCCCTGTTGGGGCATATGCCTGGGTTTCAGGTTCGGCCCCTGTCCAGACCCATGCAATCCCTGGTCTGGGCGCGAATGGGAGGCAACCAGCTGGTGCTTCTCTCTCGCATCAGTGTTTCTCTTTCTCCCTTCCTCTCTCTCTCTGTAAAGCAATGAAAAAATGTCCTTGGGTAAGTATAAAATATTTTTTTTAAAGAAAGGAAATGTATCTCAATTGTCATTTAAAGAACGCTCCGTGTGTCCATTTTCAAAGTTTTTTCTTTTAAAGATAGTTCACATACGTTTTAAAAATGTATTCTTGAAAATTAGGACTGCTTCATTTTGCAAGCATTTTTATAGTGAACATTTGAGTGTCTTTTATGTACTTTATTTTTTGAATAGTTACTGGTTGGCTTTTACAAAACTTTACACAATAGTTCTAGCTAGACTAATATAAATATAAAAATGATATTTTGATTTGCAAAAGTGCTTCTATTTTAGTCTGGTGATTTAAACATAGTTTCCATTTAATATTTTTTGGAAAGGAAAAAAAGTGATCTATGTTAAAGTTTTTACCCTTAACATTTTGCAAGAGAATACTCAGAAAAATAAATCTTAATCCGGAAATTCATTTTTTTTCTTATCAGGAATATATGACTTGAAAATACCTAACTCTATATAGCTACTGATTTTTAATTCACTTAGTAAATTATTTCTGAGTTCTTAGAATAGTGAATTCCTATTTTCTGGTCCATTTTGAAACCATTACATCTTTGTTGGACCATAGACAAAAACATAAAATTAACTGTAATATATCTACTTGCAGTCTAAAAGTTGAAAAAGCTAATGTTTTCTACAGATTGGCCTCTTTTATGTTCACTTTTCTTATATCTAAACCTTCCCCTTTTGAGACTGCAATAGAAGACGTGGTGATGGGAAAAAGAATTGATACTTAAGCCATTTATAATTATAATTTTGCTGCAACCTGAGAGCATGATTCTTGTTATGTGTATCTGGAATTTTTGATGTTAGATTTGAGCACTTGACTAACAATAGGAGAAAGTCTCTCTCTAATGATTTTAATAATTTGGTTAAGAACTGAAGGAAAGATTTCTCTGAATCCGGTATTCCTTTCCATTTGGAAATGTTCTAAGCAGGATTCAAAGAAGATATTCCTTTTTTTTTTTTTTTTTTTTTTGTATTCATTAAAGACTTTAATAGTAGGCAGAGAAGCAAGCGCAAAGTAACTGGGAAACATGGTTATGGAAATAAAGAACAAGGTTATTAAGGACATAAGGTGGGAAAGGGGAAAATGCTTTTTTATTTGGGAAAGAAAAAAAATGTTTAGAATCAAGAAACAGAAAGAAAGCTGCTATAATAAATGTAGAAAATACTTAAGAGTAAAAGTTAAAGGTTTAATATAGTTTTCTCTTTTGAAGTTAAACTTGTTAGAAGGCAAGGTAGCCATAGGGTGGACTTCTTGGTTAGCAGCTTATCAACACAGCGTATAAACTTTTAAGCATAAATGTTTAAAAGACTGTTAGTAACAAATGTTTTGTTGCAAGTGTGTCTAAATATAATTCAGTGGTAATACTCTGTTATTTTTGTCGTAGAAAAATTAGAAGTAATAAGGGTGCTAAAATAGTGGTTTTTAATTCCTTGTAGTTAAAGCATATGCATAAATATGTGCATTATATATTTAAGAATAGGAAAATAAAATCATTTTGAAAATTGCAGTCCCAAGATACTATAATAGTTACTATCAGTGTTTTAAAATATCTCAACTAATGTAAATGAACTTAATGGTAAAGTTGGCAGTGATTCTGGTAGGATGGCTTCACCTTTTTTCAGTTAGTTCCTGGGCAGTAACAGACCATATGAAAACCTACCTGGAATGAGCCCTTGAAGATTAAAAGGTACTTATCCTGCACAGGGCTTGCAGTATGGTCAAAAGTTTTATAAGAATGGAAATTTTTGCCTGTGATCCTTCTCAGATTTTCCAGTCTGTATCAAAACCCTTATTCTAGTAGGCTTATTTTTCTGGGGTAAAATTCACCTTCTGGTCTTTCTTTGTTTATAGTTTTAAGAGCTGGGAAGAAGGAGACATTAAGCTTTTGATCACTTTGGTTTAGCTGTCTGTCTTTAATATGCAGGTGATCTGAATCTCAATGTAGTAGCCATGGCTTTATCGGGTTATACCGATGAGAAGAACTCCCTTTGGAGAGAAATGTGCAGCACTCTACGACTGCAGTTAAACAACCCCTATCTGTGCGTCATGTTCGCATTTCTGACAAGCGAAGGAGGATCTTATGACGGGGTATTGGTAAGCTAATTTCCATTTCCTAAGGCTCTCTTTTTAAGGTAGGAGTTTTTATCTAACTTTGTTAAAATTTTCAGATGTCTGTTGCATAAAATATTGTTATAGTTCAGTGCATTTTCTGTTATTTAAAATAAAGTATCTTAAACATTTTTTGAGTGAACCTAGAGTCAAGTTAGCTGATACTTGATTTTAAAAGTAGTTTTAGTAATATAATTTACAGACATGGAATAAGATTTTACTGGTTAGCTTAAGAACTGAGCTCTAGAACCCTACAATCATCTAAACAAATATTTTAATGAAATACAGTTTTTAAAAGTGTATGTTTCTATTTTTGTGAAGTAAACCAGCGCATGATTGGGATGACCATGTCTTATCTGAATTAGTATTTGTCATTCTTAGACATGTTCTGTTTGGAAGATAAATTATATGCTCACACTACTTATAAGGGCTATTTCATACTTTTGTTATTTGGTCTTTTTTTTTGCTCTTTCTCTTCTGCGTTAACCACCTATGACCACAGTCGCCACATAGGTTCTTTATTACAGAGGTGGGAGAGAAAGAAAAGAGCGAGATTTGCTTATCAGTTTTGGTTACTGGGTTTTAAACTTCACATTGGCACCACAACTTTCTTTGCTCTGTTGGGCTTCAAGTTTCTAGCACTGAGAAGAACTTTCTAACATGGAAGTTATTTCTGTTTGACATTGTAGCATTTCTTACAAAATAAACATTGCTTGAATAATTGTTTTAAATGTTAGTCCCTAAGAATTTATAAAAACATGTATTTTATTGAGATATCTCAGTGAAAATTTTAATAAATGTTGTCAGTGACCATTTCGGAAACTCTTTAGTTTATATATTTTGTTCATTACTTTTAATAAATTGCTATTGAACTTTTCTGACAACTTCAAGAGAATACTGGAGCTCTTTTTGTTTTTACTATTAATACTCATTGTTAAATAGAAGACTTAATTGTTGTATCTTGAAGAAATAAAATGATACTTTCAGAAAGTGCTAGAGAACGATAAAGACTGAAAAAAGAAGTGGATTGTTCAAATTTTAAATTGATAGAGAATTGTATTTCATTGTATTTTAAATTAACTGACCTACTATAATAACCCTTCTTATACCTAAATTTGGGTTAATTAGATAGGGGTGTCTTATCTTGAGTAGGAAGTTCATATTTCCAAATTATTTCACCAGTGTACCTAATTATACTTTATAAATAATTATAATTAATGTTCTTTTTTAAAAAATCTTCACTCAAGGACATGCCCATTGATTTTAGAGAGAGGGGAAGGGAGGGAAAGAGAAACATCAATATGAGAGAGAAACATTGATTGGTTGCTGCTTGTACACGCCCCAGCCAAGGACCGAACCCACAATCTGGGCATGTGCTCTGATCAGGAATTGAACCTGTGACGTTTTGGTTAATGGGATGATGCTCCAACCAGCTGAGTCATACCAGTCTGGGCTTAATGTTCTTTTTAAAAAGTGTTAAGTTGCAATAATCTAGTGAACAGTACTGACTTGTGTTGCAGCCTCCCTAGGCAGGTTCCGTCTACCTGAGGTCCACTTGAGACTCAGGTAGACAGAAGAAAATGCGTGGAGCCATGGGGATGCTTGACATGCCTTTATTCGGGGAAGTCACACCAGCCATAAGCCCATGTCAAGGGAGTCTCACAGTCCACAAGCCTGTGTCTCTGTCAGCGCTGTCACACAGGCCACAGCCTGTGTCTATGTCAGCACCCCTACTCCCTCCCTCGCTCCCAATGAGAAGCCCTGCCTCCTTAAGTACTTGCACAAACAAAGCTGGCCTCAGGCCAGAAAGTGAGGTAACCTAGCATGAGCTGCGTGTGCAAGCCTACTCAAGGCCAAGGGGCAGTTTATCACACCCAGACTCAAGGCTATGAGAACACTGCTTTGTCAGAATCCTTCAAGGTTGCGAGAAGCTGTTCTCCCTAGTTACCCAAGCACCTGGGTGAGGAAGCCGGACTGCGTCCACCTCACCTACAGTTGGGAGATCAGGTCTGAGTTTTTTGCTCTGCCACAGTAACATTGCCTGGTCAGTTAACTTCTGGGGATTTTAGTTTCCTCAGCTTTAAAGGGGACCAATAATATTTATAACTTTTTCTAGATCAAAAATTTTAACACATGAAACTGAATGTAAAAGTTAAATCCAGCTTGTATCAGACATGTTCTCTGTTTAGGGCAGAACCCTAAAAAATATTTTATATTTGTGAAAACATACTGAGATAGGTATCAAGTGAAGTAGTCTTATGATTAATGGAGGAAAACTATAGTTCATGGAATGACTTTAATGAAAATAAGATTTTTTCCATCTTTAAACTATTTTTTATTTATCACAAAATTAATTGTACCTTTTGCATACATGGTAAACATTTTTTTCAGAATATTGTTTTACAGTATTGAAAATTACATACAAGTTTAAGTATTTGCCATGAGGCCTCTGAAAATACCAGCCACCTAACAGTATTTTACTATAGGCACAAAATTGTGTTTACTTATTTATAAAGGTAGGTTTTAAAACCATTCACTTTGTATTTAGAAACGTGTTGATTCTCTTTTTAAATTCTGTACTGGTATATTCATTCACTGGTAATTCACGGATTTCCTGCACGTCTTGGTTAATATAGCAGCCAAAGGAAGATTTCCTCTTAATCCCCAAATTAGTTTCTGTGATGAAAGGGTTACGTGGCATCGTAAGTTTGTTAACTGAGCATCATTGCTTATATTTTCTGTTGGAGTTATATAAGACTAAAGTAGGATTTTTTTTTAACTGAGTTGGTCAGTTTGGTATTTAAGAGGTAAATTTTTACTTTGTAAGGACAGTAACTTTCTTGAGAGTTAACATTAAGAAAAGCATCTTAGGTGAAATAAGTCAGATCGAGAAAGACAAATATATGATTGCACTTATATGTGGAATCTTTAAAAAACAAACAAAACAGAAACAGGCTCATACATATAGAGAACAAACTGATGGTTGCCAGATGAGAGGGGGTTGGGGAGCTAGGTGAAAAAGGTGAGGTGATTGAGGAAGTACAAATTGGCAGTTACAAAACAGCCATGGGAATGTTAAGTACAGCATAGGGAATATAGCCTATAATTTTGTAATAACTATGTGTGGTGTCAGGGGAATATTAGACTTATGGGGGATCACTTCATAAAGTGTATAAATGTCTAACCACTATGCTGTCCACCTGAAACTAATATAATACTGAATACCAGCTAAAATTGAAAAAAAATTTTTTTAATTCTTAAAAAGGTGTCTTAGGGGATTGATGACTTCTGCCAATATATGCACAATAACTTATTAATACCTTTGAAAATAAAATTATACATTATGTATTTAAAATACTTAGTCTTCAGCTCTGGCTGGTGTGGTTCAGTGGATTGAACACCAGCCTGCGAACCAAAGGGTCATCGGTTTGATTCCAAGTCAGGGCACATGCCTGGGTTGTGGGTCAGGTCCCGGTTGGGGGTGTGGGAGAGGCAACTGGTTGATAATTTCTCTCTCTTCCCCTCTCTCTATAAATAAATAAAATATTTACATTTTTTAAAAGATTTTATTTATTTATTTTTAGAGAGAGGGGAAAGGAGGAGAAAGAGAGGGAGAGAAACGTGAAAGTGTGGTTGCTTCTCACGCGCCCCCAACCGGAGACGTGGGCCGCAACCCAGGCAAGTGCCCAGACTGGGAATCAAACCGGCGACCCTCTGGTTTGCAGGCCAGCGCTCAATCCATTGAGCCACACCAGCCAGGGCTAGAAATAAATAAAATCTTAAAAAAAACACTTAGTCTTCAAAAATTTAAAACTCATAGCACGTACAAGTAACTCCTTGCTTTTTCTCTTTTCAGTATGAGAACAAAGTTGCTGTACGTGACAGAGTGGCATTTGCTTGTAAATTCCTTAGTGATAGTCAGGTAAGAACTCATAAAATTCTGTGTTTGAAGTGATGATTATTTACTGTCACTGGATTAAAAAACTGATTTTTATGTATAAATATGTGTGAGATATATATAAATTCTAAAAAGTTATCTTTTTATTAAATATTATAAATATGTATGATAACTAAATTTACTTATTAAATAATGTTAACTTTATATTTTAGTTTATTTCTGCCTTTGGGAGCGACATCAGTCGGTTGATAAAGATGTTAAACTCACCTCTTAGGAATGCTATAAAAGAATTCCTCTGCTTTCTTAAAAGATTTTATTTATTTATTTTTAGAGGGGAGAAAGAGGGAGAGAAACATCAATGTGTGGTTGCATCTTGTGTGCTCCCTCTCGGGGACCTGGCCTGCAACCCAAGCACGTCCCCTACACTGGGAATAGAACCAGTGACCCTTTGGTTCACAGGCCAGCGCTCAGTCCACTGAGCCACACCAGCTAGGGCTATTTTCTAAGATAATAAATAGGTCCTGAATACATATGCTAGATAAAAAAAAGTAACGCCCCTTTTTTATTACAAAATCTTTTACTACAAAATCATAAGCATGTAATTCTTTAACATAACAGTATCATACTCAAGCACACCATATGGCATTTAGGTAAAATGCTCAAATTAAAACTATAAATTATTACACCCATGTTATTACCCTATTAACCACACTCAAGCAGGTTAGTTACTTCTGCCAGACCTTTTATGTAGTGAGAGAGAAATGTATGTAAAATGACTAGCATTACAATGTGCTAAGTACTATAATAATGAAAAAGTGCTGGGGGAATATAGAGAAATCTTGGCAAGAGTTTGGGGTGAAATGAAGTCTGGGAAGACCTTATAAGAGATGTTTATTTTTCATAATCTTCAAGTTCTGTTTTAGCTCATTGTATGATTCTATTACAATACGTCCTGCTATAATAGACAGCAAGAACTTTGCAGAATAATGACAGTTTTCTTTAAATTGATAATAGTATAATAAAACATCTATAGTTATTTTATAGAATAATTATCAAACATATAAATGCCTTGCCTTTTTAAAAAACATTTTAAGTGATCATGAATGCTACATTGTAATTTATGTTAGGTGCAAAGACTTCTTTGAAATCATACATCTAGATTTTTGCCAGGGCTTTTGTTTTTAAATGTTTTCTATTAAGAACAAAATTGTTTCACATGTAGAAGTTTTGAAGCACAAGAGATATAGTGAAATGGATTGCTTCAGAAGAATCACTTTGAATTTTCCAGTTAAATAGATACATCGAAAAGTTGACCAATGAAATGAAAGAGGCTGGAAATTTGGAAGGAATTCTGCTTACAGGCCTTACTAAAGATGGAGTGGACTTAATGGAGAGTTATGTTGACAGGACTGGGGATGTCCAAACAGCAAGTTACTGCATGTTACAGGTTAGTGCCATGTGGCAGCAACTCAAAGAAAAAAAAAATCTTTAACCACCTTCTGTATTTTCTTCCCTCATTAAGTGGGTGTGCTCTTTGCTTACTTAGGATTTTTAGAAGGCATTTAGCTTTAACCTAATCAGTTGATCTGCAGAGGACTTGCTGCCTTATCTTTCTCTCCCTGTGCCTCCTTCATTGGGTTATCCAGTTTTCCTTTCACTTTAGGAAGCGTCAGTCTTGATTTTATCAAATGGAACAGAGAAACCTCTGTTTACTTTCTCCAAATCTACACCTTCCTCAAAAGAGGCAGAATGTTCCCCAATCTGAACTGTAGTCTCACTTAAAGTGCAGAAAGCAAGTTATACTACAACTTTCTTAACTCCTATTTCCTCTTTTTATTATCAGTGGACATCATTTAGGGTGACTGGTTTATCTAGTTTCTCTGTTTTTACCATCCAGTTGTTACAAACATATTCCTGGCAGAAGATCCCTTCTACTTTACTGTTGGAAATCTGGTGAAAATGTAGAGCATTTTGCTGAGATTTCCCATAGCCCTTCAGCTAATCTTTTCATGGTGTCCCCTTTTCTGTTTCATCCTTTTATACGAGAGCATGCTGTGTCCTGGGAAAAAATAATAGAATGCTCTCTCCTTCACCTTTCCTTATGAACAAATGTAGATATTGGTCCACAAACTGCAATGTAGATTTATCCTAAGATTTTAGGCTACTGCCCATGGAAGAAAAGGTGTCCTTCTGTATATGCATTATTTTTTTTCTTACTGAAATGGGATTATATCTATTAAATCAAACTGTGTATATATGGCTACAGAGTGCAAATGGGTTGGTAGCCCCATTTAACAAAATTTATAAAATATGCCTTAAATGCAGACAAGTATATAATTGAATCTTGGTTTGAAAAAAAATTCAGTCTGATATTCAGCTGCATTTCAATTGGGATCTTTCCCCCATTTATATTTCTATGGTCAAGAGTCTACTATCTTGCTATTTATTTTCCATTTTTTTCTTTTGTTTACTGTTCCTTTCCTGCCTTCTTTTGAATATTTCAATGTTTCACTCATCTAGTAGCTTTTAGCTATACCCCTTTTCATTATCTTTTTTCTTTTTTTTAACATTTCACTTCCTTATACTTCACAGTTCACACATCAGGCATTCTTCTCCACCCTTTCTCTTTCATACCTCACACCTCACACCTAACACTTTATGCTTTTTGCTTCATATATCATGTTTCACAAATGTTACAACAGTGTAATTCCATTTATACACCCCTTCCTTGTCCTATTGTCATATATTTCACCTCTGCATGTTGTGAACTCCAGCACAGTGTTAAACTTTTGCTTTGAACATTTAGTTGTCACTTCTGTAAATTATGTGAAGAACAAAAACATGAGATTTTTTATTTATTATTTACTATTCCAGGTATACTTTAGACAGATAGACCAAAATTTTATCTGGTATCATTTTCTTTTGGTCTTTCTCTTTGGCATTTTTTACAGTACAGTACTACTGGTGACATTCCTTTTTTTTTTTTTTTTTTTTTAGTTTTTAAATACACTTTAATAAACAGAAAATAGTAAAAGGGGGGATAAAGAAATAAAGGATACATGGGACAAATATCAAGATGTAGATATAATACATACATTATATATTTTTTTAAATTTTATTTTAATTTATTTTTTCAAATACATTTGTCTCTGCCTACACCCCACCACTTTCCCTTGCCCCCTCCCTCCTTTTAATTTTAACTGAAAATGTCCCTTTTGTTCTTTTCTTTCAGCACTTTATAGATTTGGTTTCAGTCTTCTGGCTTTCATTGTTTCTGTGAGAACTCAACTATTACTGTCTTTGTTTTCCCATGCAATTTTTTATTTTTCCCTTGGGCTGCTTTTGATTTTTAGCAGTTTAACTTTGATGCCTAATGTGGTTCTGTTTTTTCCTGCATATGGTTCACTGAGATTCTCGTAGTCAGGGTTTTCAATCACATTTGGGAAATTTTCAGGCATTATTTCTTTAAATATTTTTTTAGCCTCAGTCTCATTCTCTTCTTGAACTCTACTATACATATATTAAATCATTTAACAATATCCTATTGGTATCTAAGACTCTATTTCTTTTTCTTCCATTTTTATTTTTCCTATTCCTCAAATTGGATAAATTCTATTCATTTATTCATTGACTCTTCTGTTGTCTTCTTTCTGGTGTTAAGTTTTCCAGGGAATACATAATTTTAGTTACTGTACTTTTTAGTTCTGGAATCTCAATTGTTTTATAGTTTATATTTTTCAGCCGAGATCCCTGTTTATTCACTCATTAAAACACTATTTTCTTTGAGTCTTTGAACATATTTCTAGTAGCCTCATTGGATTCTGTCAGCTAACTCTGACATACAGACTTTTTTCAGTTTAGTTTCTGTTGACTGTCCTTTTCCTTGATGTTGAATTATATTCACCTGCTTATATGTCTAGGCTTTTTGTGTTTAATACTGCATGTTGTATACAGTACGTTATAAAGTTATGGGTCCTTTTACCTTTTTCTGAAGAATTTTGTTTAATGCTTTTGGAAGGTTAGTTACTTACTGCTCTCTCTGTCTCACATTTTGCTGCTGTGGAGCTGTGGAAAGCCCAGGGTATTCTGCAGGCTCTTCTAATACAGCCAGACCTGATCTGAACTGTTTACTCTGCAGGTTTTGTCAGAGCTTGATTTCAGGTGTTATAGGGGCAATCTAGAGAAAACTTACCAAACATGAATTCATCCGGTTCTTTCCTAGTTGATCCTTACTGCTATGGAAGGGGCAAGAGTGGTGGTATGAAGATTTAAAAAAAAAAACAAACCAGGGGTCCTATTCTTCTTTAGTACTTTGTTCTAGCTAAATTGGTCAAAATTAAGAATAGAGTAGTTGTTTGCTTTTTTAAAAAAACCCAAACTTGTCAACTAAGAGTTTTTCCGCACATTCCCTTGAAGCTAGATTAACTCTGGTTTGAAATTACTACCTGATTAATAGGTAAAAGATATGCTCTTTCTATTTTAATGGAATGTGTAAAAATAGACTGTCTTTATTAGTTGTTACAGATTTTTTCCTGTTTTCCGTAAGTAAGGTGCATGCTAAGTTCTAACATTTTAATGTTCCGTGTGGCTCCCAAATAGAACTGAGAAAACTGGGCTGCACATTGATGCCCATGGCTTCATTGGAGGTAGAGACTTACTCAACTTCCTTCATAAATTAAGGAAGATACACGTTGCACAGGGCTGTCAGCACTCTGAAAACCGAAGCAAGGGCGGCGAAATGTGGAATGTGACAGCTGCCGGGGAAAATTCAACTTTAGGGAAAGTCATACTGGCAAGAAATTAAAGTTATTAATGAGAAGAAATCTGAATTTAAGGAAAAAGAACATACTACTTTTTATTATGTCTTAGGGGCATAAGAACTAAGAACGTTCGCGCTTGGTGTTTCTAATTTTTAACATAATTAAATACATGTTTTAATTGAGGGCAAGAGAGAATAGGCAGCTTTAACTTTCAGATAAATAGATATAAAAAATAGCATCTCAGTTCACAGTACATTGCAAGATATGAAGAACCAGGCTGAGTATTATTTTAAATGCGATTTAGCAGCTTTGGTATGTATTTGGATTAGGTAGTAAACAGATTTTGTGAACCTAGGGGTTTTAATTGTTGGGGTAAAAGTATTTGTATCACTTTCTACTGCATTTATTCAACCAGAAGTTTGCTCTTGTTTGCTATTGGGTTTTTAAACTTTTCACGCTTCCCTGGCCAGTTCTAATTTCTTTATATTAGAAAATAAATAAACATATATATATATATATGTCATTAGTAGAACCCAGCTTAAAGTAAGTTAATGGAACTTCACCAATTATTTTATCTGTTTCCTCATTAGGAGTCAGCTTTTGGCAAAAAGGCAGCCTGTTTCTTTTGTATGACTCACACTGACACATGTTACCTAGAATCTTCTGGTTTAGCCAGGAAATTTTTAAACAACCGAAATAATTCATGTTTTCTTTTTAGGGTTCTCCTTTAGATGTTCTTAAAGATGAAAGAGTTCAGTACTGGATTGAGAATTACAGAAATTTATTAGATGCCTGGAGGTTTTGGCACAAACGAGCTGAATTTGATATTCACAGGAGTAAGTTGGATCCCAGTTCCAAGCCTTTAGCCCAGGTAAGTACATTGTTTTGGAGAGAGTCAAATAACATCTACCTAATAGTCTAGCCAAAAGTAGAAGTATTTATAGCATATTATATAGGGTACATTGAGAGTGCAATTTAATAAATTAGTATTAGTCATTCTTCTGCCTATATTGAGGATAGACATAGAGTTCCCATCTATGTCTATCCTGGACTGCACTTTGTCTTTGATCTTCCTGGGTTTTTTGGTCCTGCTACTTTCTAACAACCATCTCAGTGGCTCGAGCTTTAGTCCCAGATAGAGCAAACCACAGCAGGCCTAGAGGATCTTAGACAAAACTAAATCAATCCTAGGGCTCTCTGACGTTGTCCAGTATATTCTAAGCCCTTTCAGAATCTCAACTGTTCTGTGGTCTTATAAATTTCATTTGTATATTGTTTTTCTGCACTATTTATATGTAATAAGGGAGGATTTTTAATAGTATATACATATTTACCTATATGTCTGATTACACGTGGAAATTTTAAATTCTTTTACTTTAACATTAATTTAAAAAGCATGAGATCCGTTATAAATCGCACGACAAGGTCACTGTAAGTTCAGACGTTAAATATCAGGTATATTCTCAATGTGAGCACTGGATGGTGCTGTTTTCTTATTTTAGAAAGTTGAGAAACTAGTGCTTCGATTGTATTAAAACAATCTGAGTATTAGTAAAATAGAATTACATGATAATATTTGTTACTGATCTATATGGTAAGTGTGAAAGAGCCTAGGAGTTTAATTTTAAAGCAGAATGAACAGTTAGTATTGTTATTATTCTAAAGTTTTAACTGTTTGCCATTACAGGATCCTTAACTCCTTCTTATTTTAGGAAATGAGTGTTTTCTTTATAAGAAAATTTGTTCAGGAGATTGTATTATGGAACTTTGGATCAGAAGCCATATTGGGATATTTTTTAATGTCTTAAAGCTTTTATTTCTAAAATGTTGGTATTTAATATTACCAAGTCTTTATTGTTTCCAGAATGTTGGGATCTAATGTGAACTCTAAAGTCCTTATTATTTCTAAAATGTTGGGATCTAACAAGTTTTTCTGTGTATATCAGTGGCATTGGGAACAATATAACTAAACAAAGGTAACAGAAAAGTACTCAATGTAACTGCTAAGTGAAAATCTTAAGTGAGAATGAGTCAAACTTAACAGATAAATTATTTTATAATATAAAATGATGTTTAATTTTTTATATGAATATTTTATATGAATTTTTTAAAATGAATGTCCTTGAAAAAGAGGGGGGGGGTTAAAGGGTAGTTCCACAACAAAGAAATGAGAATGTAGTGGTGTTTAAAAATGTCATCTCAAGTCAAGTCACTGGTCTGTTTGCATTTGATAAATTTTTATACTAACTAGCATTGTAAAATTATTTCATGATTAGAAAGTACCTGTGGATATTTGTATAAAAGTATGAAATAAATTTTTTTATAAAAAAAATAATGTTTAAAAATTAATTTGTTAGGATCAAATTTTGAATTTATTTTATTTATGAAGTTTGCAATATATTTCGGTTTCTTTTACTTGTTTTATAGGTGTTTGTCAGTTGCAATTTCTGTGGCAAGTCCATCTCCTACAGTTGCTCAACTGTGCCGCATCAGGGCAGAGGCTTCAGTCAGTATGGTGTCAGCGGCTCGCCCACGAAATCTAAAGTCACGAGTTGCCCTGGCTGCCGAAAACCCCTTCCTCGATGTGCACTGTGTCTCATTAATATGGGAACACCTGTTTCTAGTTGTCCCGGTATGCCAATTCTATAGTCTACTCTTCTGAGCTAAAGTTGTTCCTCCATAACTGAATTAATATTGTAAATAAAAGACATACTAGCTTGATTTTATATTATTTCCAAGAGCAAGCCACTTGCTGGCTTTTGTTCCCGATAGTTTATAAAATCCGTACATTAAAAGTAAAATGTTTAAATATGATAATCTTAGGTACTACCTCACAAATTCCAACCAATTTGAAGTAAGAGCTTAAATATTAAGTAATCTTATCATTTTCTTACCACTTTTTCTGAGGGGAGTTCCCTCAAGTATTATATTTAAATGTCATGTGCCCTCATCTATTAAAACTACTTTGTATACATAAAGAAGTTTTGATAGTCTCAAAACATTTTCACATTTCCTTTTATTTCATCTTCAAAATCTATGGTGAAATGCGTAGAGAAAGTATTAACTTAGAAGTTAGATTTCTTTACTTGTAGGTTTTGGTGCTGTTTCTGCTATATTTGTCAGTTACCTAGCAAATATTATACATGTTTAGAAATGTTAGGATTATTCTTTACTGCTTACAGTAAGCATATAGGAAAAAATTAAATTAAGAACAATAGGTAATTGAATATAATGTATCCAGTGGCTGGAAATATTCTAGCTATTTATATAACTTGATTATGATACTATGGCAAAAATTTCAGTTAAAAACATTTGAATATTTGGCATAATGGTCTAATGAATAACGAATAAAGAACTGGACATGGTATCAGAATGACTCAGAGTTCTGACATTCAGTCTGTGGCATTGAGAGTTACTTAACCCTGCTTCCTATAAAGTGTTGGACTGGGAGATTCTTTCTAGTTATGAAATTTTGTAATTTTATTCTGCAGCTGATTCATATAAGTAGTCTGCTTTATTGTTACATTAACATCTGTGAAAGAGGTTTGCAGGTATCATTAGCTGAGTAATTATTTTTCCATATAGATGTCTTTTTAAAAACAAATATGTAAGGCAATGTGTAATGTTTTCAAATGCACTTACTTGTTAGTTTCAATTTAAATTTTAATCAAGGATTTCCATTTTATACATTGCATATTGTTCACTTTTTTATAGCCCTGATATTAATAAATAGAAAATAAAAATATGTTTATGAGCTATATCACAGATAAGAATGTATATATCATGTACTGTGATAAATCAAAACATCAACCAGTCTTCTATCCTGGTTAAGATAACCTTGTCTATACTGGTGGTTTTGATCATTTCTCCCTGCCTAGTCTCACCTCTTTCCTCCTCCCCAGAGGTAACCACTATTCTAAATTGTGTGTTATTCATTCTCTAGTATGTCTGTATGGTTTTACTACAAGTTTAGTTTTGTCTCTGTTTTAAATTTAATACAGTGAACCATATGGAATATGTCCTTTGGCTTGCCTCTTTTGCTTAACATTGGGGTTTGTTTTTTAATTTATTCTTTTGGTGTCAAATATGCTGATGAATGTAGCTCTAGTTTATTTGTTTTTCAGTATAATTTAGTATTTCATTCATGACTGAAATACTAAATACATTCAGCACAGTTTTTTCACTCTTGGACATTTTGGTTGTTTCCAGGTTTTCACTACTGTGAACATTGCTGCTATGAACATTTCTGCATATATTTCCTTTTAGCATGTACTAAGTTCCTCTTAATGTGTTTCCCTATAAGTAGAATTGCTAAATCATACTGTTGCTAATGTTTTACTTTGGATTTTTATATTCTGTTCAGGAGAGAGATTGGCCTATAACCTTCCTTTCTTACATTATTTTTGCCTGGTTTTGTTAGCAAAGTTATACCAACCTCATAAATTGCCTTGGGAAATTTCCCCTCATTTCCTGTTCTCTGAAAAAGTGTGTATAGATAAAAAATTACCTGCAGACTGGGGTTGGTATTTTCTTTGTGGGAAGAGTTTAAACTACCAGTTATTTCTCTAAAATTGTTAATTCATATTGCTTCTTAATGGTTTTAATACTTTATATTTTTCAAAGTTTTATTAGCTATTAAAAATGTAAGGAAACTCGGTATTTTTTCACTCTAACTAGATTCTAGCATTAAAGTTACTATTTCAATATGATTCAAAATTTGAATAAACTTTGAATAAAATACTGTGTTATAGTTATTGAAGATCATTTTCTTTAACCCATAGGAGGATCCAAATCAGATGAAAAAGTAGACTTGAGCAAGGACAAAAAACTAGCTCAATTTAACAACTGGTTTACATGGTGTCACAATTGCAGGCATGGTGGGCATGCTGGACATATGCTTAGTTGGTTCAGGTAATTGACACATTTCTTCTTTAATAGGCTTGAAGGTAGAGGAGATGAAGCAGATGACCTTTTAAATACCTCAGGCTTATACAGCAAAAGGATGAATTTCTTCTTTTCTGTCACTTGAGTTAACAAAGGTGGTGACACTTCTGTTATTAGGTATCCTATGTAACTTTAAACTATAAAATTAAACATACAAGAAATAGTTTTAAAATGATGTGTAGGTTAAGTGCTTAAATAGCATTATTTAACTTTATTTGCGGAAAGGATATGTTTATCGTTTTCCACAACTAACTGAATAGCCTATCATATATAATATATAGTATCGTCTAAATCAGCTTGTTATATAGTAAGCAAGCACTTCATACAGTGGAGACTCTCAAGACCATATTTAACTTTTATGCTGTGCAGTGCTAGTGGCCCCATACTTCTATACAACTTCTTGCTGTAGCTTTTGTACCCAGTTCATCACATGGACTTTAAACTGAGCCTATCCAATACCTTCAAAACTGTAAATGGGGGGGGGGGGAGTGTAGGGGGGTGTGTGTGTGTGTATATTTTTAAAAATTTTATTTATTTGTTTTTAGAGAGAGGGGAAGGGAGGGAGAGAGAGAGGGAAACATCCATGTGTGGTTGCCTCTCATGCACCCCCTACTGGGGACTTGCTCACAACTCAGGCATGTGCCCTGACTGGGAATTGAACCAGTGACCCTTTGGTTCGCAGGCAGGTACTCAATCCACTGAGCCACACCAGCCAGGGCTGTTATATATTTATAAAGTAAAGCTATTCAATTTTTCAGTAACTTCCTCCCCATGTTCAGCTTGGCAGTCATTCCTAATTTAATGCTTTTAATGTTTTTTTCTTTGAGTTTCAATTGCTATATTGTTCCAAGTGCCATTTTGAAAAATTGCATTATAGATATAGATATATAAATAAATAAATGTACATATGTATTCATAAATGTATATATTTATACATATAATTTAGATTTTTAACTGTTACTTGACCTATTTTTTTTTTTTAGGGATCATGCAGAGTGTCCCGTGTCTGCATGCACGTGTAAATGTATGCAGTTGGATACGACAGGGAACTTGGTACCTGCAGAGAGTGTCCAGCCATAAATGTTATCACCTAAAGAGAAACCTTCAAGTGTGGAGCTTTCTAATAGATGTCCTGCATAGCTCAGAAACATACCTCAGAACAAGTCACTCATGACTTTCCTGTAATGGGAAAATAAATCATTCTATCATATCAGCAATTTGATGTTTGAGTGATTTTGATGTGCTTCAGAGACAAGTGCTGCTGAAATGGCTGTCAGAATGCGGGATGAATGCTGTGGAGTAGGTCAAAAAAGTTCCTTTTGGAAGAACTCGCTAGGGTTTTGTTGAAAGAATAAACACTGAGTAAGCAGGGTATCTGGAATAGCCAAGAACAGACCTTGAACCTAGGTCTTCCAAACTGAACGTGGATATCTATCAGTAAAATCAGTACACTTTGAAAATAGAATAAAATGACCAATTCAGTGACTCAGATGACAGTTGAAGCTCATTCTTGCTTAGATTCCTTTAAGATAAAATTAAAACTATGGATTTTTACTTTTAGAATTGGAGAGCTTCTATCCCGCACTGGAGAAAAAATTTTGTCAAGGTATGGTTGATATATGTATATATTTTAAGGAGTCTTTCTCCTCGTACACTTTCATTTTAAGGTAATAAATCTTTTGGCATAGACCCATTATTATCTTCCTAGAAAAGCCAAAATTGAGAATGTATCTTACAAACTTCCTCTTCTGAAGAGAAAAATAAGTATCACTTAAGGGGAATATGTTATAAAATTTTCAGTTGCAATGTTTTGCTTTTTAGTGTCCTGATTTGTCTTTAAAGATTTCTCTGCCTATTAATTCATCTTCTGCTCATCATCTGGGAGCATTTTACTAAACACAAAGCCTGTGCAAGATTTTATATGACCAACCATTCAGCAATCCATGTCTACGTCTCTTACTCAAATTGCCTCCTGTTTTGGAATGCCCTGTTTTTTCCTAAGATAAACTGTTGGATGTTGGGGGATAGGGGTCATTTTGGAGACAGTTTTACTTTACATGTAAGTTTCTAAAAGTAAGTATATTTGGGCCAATTCAGGGCCTTTATTTTAAAATTTTATTTTTTTCCTTTTTACAGCTTTAGAGAGTTGGAAGAGAAGTATAAAGGATTTGTATCATGCGTCTCTGTCATCTGAATGTTCAGAGGACCGAACTGATTTTCAGTTGTTGTATTCTTAGATTAAAAAAAGTGACCCTAAAACTTACGGATTTTGGAGAAATATCTTGAATTTTAAGAGTTTTCATGTTCATAATTTTACCAGATGAAACCAAGCTCTAAGAAACTGATTAGTTTGAGGTTTGACATAAATATCAAAAAAAGTGGATTTTTTTTTCACTTTGAGATATACAGAAAACCCCTTTCTAGGAAAACATTGTATATTTACTCTAAATGTCTCACCTAGATGATGACAATCTTCTTTTAAAATGAAAGAATTGGGAGTCGTTATATATTTAAAACAATTTTTTTTATTAAGATTGCTATGAAGGGGATTTTTTCCAGTTGTCTTTTAAGTAAATCTTCCAGATTTCATTTTACTAAAACGGAACCTTTACTTTTAAAACTGCTTCCCTTGCAGTGTCCCTTTCCAACTTACTGCGTCATAAGTATGAAAAGTCAGCTTTCAGTGGTAATGTCTAACTATCATACACACTTTCAACTTTTCCTAACTCAAGTAAAATTATTGAATGTACATTTAGAATAGAGTTATATCTAAAATATTTATAATGTTTGGAAATAAAATATAATAAGACAAAGTCTAGTATATAAATAATCTGCTTGTCTGTAATTATAAGGGTGACATTTTTAAGATTGTTTATGTGTCAAGTTCCTAATATTTTCTATTAAGCCCAGATACACATAGAAGATGTCTACTATTGTGCTTGTTTTGCATTTCAATGTATGTGGACCATGAAAATAGATTAAAATTATTTTTGTTTTTATTACTAGGTCACTGATATTTCGGTTTATAAACTCAACAAGATATTTAAACATGTTCAATAGAAGTGTTCAATAAAAATCTTTTTATTTTAAAAAATTCAGTAAATCTGCTTGAAGTCAGTATGTATAATCTAGAAATTATGGCTCCTCTACAATAATTCAATAAAGCTAGAGTAGTTCTTAATTTGATGACAAATTTGATACTTCATCTCAGAAGTAATTTTTTTAGGTTCTCTTTTTCAGTTTAATATGCTTTCCAGAGTGGTTATTCTTGAAAAATCATTTATTGAAAAAGTAACTTTCCATTGTCAATGCTACACATGGTAAGTACTATAGCTAGAATATAGTTCTATATTTAACTGCTTTGCTTAATTTAATTTCAGTCACTCACTTGACTACAAATATTAAACATATGGGCTTTGGAATTTAAATGCTAATCCTAGCCTTACTGTTTTAGCCTAGTGACTTGACTGTTTTGATCTTCAATTTCCACATATGTTAAAAGCTAAGTACAGAAACACCTGCCTCGTAGGGTGATGGGACTGTTAGGTGATGAACAGGAAGTACTCTATCCCTGACACCTAGTAAGTGCACTCTATAAAAGGTGGCAATTAACAGACATCGTTACCTTAATCTTTATTGGAAAATTGTGTGTCCATACCTTTAAACTGAATACAGTATAATTGAAGATTCTGCAATTTCCCAAAAGCTGGTGGAAATTTACCAAAAGCTTGTTTTCCCAAATCTGAATAAATTGTGGTGTTTTCATTGGGGATAGGACTTAGCTACTTTTGTTCATCCTATATTGAAAATAATACTTTTTACTGTATGGAATCTTCTGAAGAAGCAGCTAGAAGTTTTATATTATATATGTGTGAACCTAGGTATAAAAATTAAAATTTGGCAAATTTGGACAGTTGACCAGTAGCTCTTTAAAACTTGAGGTTCTTATATCTGTATTCGGTTCTTAAATTTTGTTCTTCATGGGAGAAGGTATCCACTATTAATCTCTAATCTTTCCACTTCTGCCATTCTATTATGCTTGATGTTCATTTAAGTTAATGTGTTGGGGTGGTTAGTGGTAATAAAAAAGGTATACTATGAGATTTGTTCTCCCTTGTGATAGCCGTAGCTAAAGCAAGTGGCCACTAATTAGTTGTACATGTCTAATATCTGCTCAGATAAAGACTCGAGAGCAGAGGGAGAGATGTCACATTTTAGTTCGTCATCCTTATACCCCGTTGAGTGCTTGCAACCCACGTGGCCCTGGCAGAGGCGGGACCAGCGGACAGCTGCCCTTCTGTCTAGTCCTCTTCAGTCCTTCCACTGTGTTACCTGCTTATTTTCCTTCCTACCCCTAAATTATATGTCACGTCGCTAATTATGAAAAGCAGCACTTTATAAAAATGTTATTTTTATAAAATACAAATTACTTCAGAGTAAAGAGGCAGAAAGAAAGCTTTCCAAATGTTTATTAAAATTAATGCAACCCACGTGGCAAATTACCATAAGTAACCAACTGTTTTCACTTAGGGATATGCATGACAAATTCATGAGTAAAATGAATATCAAATCAAAGTATATTAATGAGAATCATAGTTACTATTGGTGCTTATATTGTGCCAGGTCCATGCACATTGTCTTACTCCATCTCACAGGAGCCCTACAAGCAGGTATGCTGTCTATGCCTGTGTCTATTCTATACATGAGTCAGCTAAGGTGTAGGGATATTAAGACAGTGGTCCTGGATCACACAGCCAGTAAATAGCGGAGTCAAGTTTAGTCTCCAGTAGTCTCATGGGTTCCCGGTCTCTCTTTTTACTTACTATTTTATGCTTGTATGTAGTACTTTTTGGCTGTATATGGAATAACCCATCATGACATAGAGGAGTTTATTTAGTATTAATATGTCAAAAGAGGAAAACCATGTCAATAGCTCTTTGAATGTAAAAGGCACTTGATAAAATTTTAAAAATTACCTCATTTTGTTTTTGAGATTTAGTTTTTATCATGCAAGGGAAATGGCTTTTTCTTCATTTTTTTCCCTGCCTATTTTAACTGCCTAAAACAGCTGGCGTTATACATAATGGACAAATTCTAGAGTCCTTCCCACTATAGACAGGAATAAAACAAGGATCCTGTTACCTCCAGTTCTACATACGGCAATGCAAAAGAGCAAAGTGAAATTCGGCACACCCTTGCTGCTTTTTCAAGTCCTTAAAGTTCTTAGTTTGTATGGCAAAAGTACCATAAACATTTAAAAGGCAAGCAAACTGATGAACAACATGCATAACAAATTTAATACCCTGTACTCATAATGAGCATTCTTAAATCCATGAAGAAAAAACGCAACCAATAGTTAATATTGATTAAGGACTTGTACAGGCAAAAGAAAATGGCCAATAAATATAAATAAATATTAAATCAGTAACAATGCTGATTAAAACAATAGGGCACTGTTTATCTGCTTGTTTGGAGCAAAAAAAAAAAATTATGGACATGGACAACTGTGTGGTGATTGCTGAGGGGGAGGGTGGGATAGGGAGTGAGGAGGGTAAAATGGAGACAAATGGGGATGGACTGAGACTTGGGGTGATGAACACAGAGTGTACAGATCATGTGTTATGGCGTTGTGCGTCTGGAATTTGTATAATTTAGCCAGCCAGTGTCACCCCAGTAAATGCAATAAAAAGAGAAATAATTTTATTCCTGACAACAAAATGTTTTCAGATAGCTAAACACAGCACCTTCCTCTCCTTTCCCATTTTTGGGGATCATTCTCACTTACCTTATGCCTTTACCCTAAGAACACTTTATTCATTTCAAGAAAGGAATTGAAATGCAGGAAAGCAGCATTCACGTGTCAATGACAATGCGGTTGCACAATAAACTTCTAGGCCCAGCAGCCTTCTCATCAGCGCTGCTTTAGATGAGGCAAGACACTTCACCAGAATGGGCTGCTGTTCAAGCAGATAAAATTAAAATAGCTTGTAGTGCAATGTGCCCCCCCCCCCACCAAACTTACCAACATGTTTGTTAATGCATTTCACCAAACAACTGAGAAAGGAATAATACGCATTTTCATGGATGTAGGAAAGGAACATTCTCGGATAATAGCTCGTGAGAGTATTATCAGAGCAGGTGTTCTTAACAGGTGAGCAATATATATAAAAAGCTTTTAGAAGGGTCTTACCCTTTGAACTAGTATGTTAGGAATAGTTTTGGATGGATTGATTGGATAAGTGCACATGAAAGATGCATGTTTCTATGAAGTGGTTGATCACATTATTTATAAAAAGCCTGGAAACCTTAATGTCCAGTAATGAGAGTAAAGAAATTGCTGAATACATACAATGGAATACTAACTATTCAAATAGTATATTTTTATTGACAAAGGGAGATTTATGATAGCTTGATAAATAGAGGGGAAGGCAAGTTATAGGATGATATGTATAGCATATAAATAGGTTTGCATGGAACATGAAGAATGTTTCCAAAAATGTTAACAGTGGTCATCAACAGTGGGATTTTAAGTGACATTTTTCTTGCTTCTCTGTATCTTCCAGTTTTTCTACAATAGTGATGAATGTTCCTATCACATACACTTTACTGGCTTTTATAAAAGTTACCCATGAACTTGTAACTTGTCACTGCAATAAAGAAGTTAGATATTGGGAATTATTATTTTTTTATTTTTTTAATTTTCTTTATTTTTTCAAATACATTTGTCTCTGCCTTCCCCCCACCACCTTCCCCTGCCCCCTCCCCCTCTCCTTCCCTCAATCCTTCCCCTTTGGTTTTGTCCATGAGACCGTGCTACACGTTCCCCGACCCTCCCATTCCCTTCCTTTTCCCCCGTTCCCCCCTCCCTCCATCCCTCTTGTCTCTGTTCGTTTCTTTTCCTTTCAGTGTTGGTCTTACTTTCCTTGCATCTTTGTATTGTTGGTTAGGTTCAGCTTATAGGTGAGATCATGTGGTATTTGTCTTTCGCCCCCTGGCTTATTTCGCTTAGCATAATGCTCTCTAGTTCCATCCATCTAGTTCGCTGTCATGAAGTTTAGTAGTTCTTTTTTTCTTTCTGCTGCGTAGTATTCCATTGTGTAAATGTACCATATGTGAGGTGGAGAAACAATACAAGTTATTACGCAAGTTAGTACAAGATCTAATTGTTTGAAAGCATTTTTCTAGATGTCATTTTCTATAGGAATATAGGATTGGCCAAAGAGCCCATTTGTTTTCTCCGTAAAATAAAAGACGTTTTTCATTTTCAACAACAACTTTATCAATGTGGGTATTTTGAGTATGTTGGCTGTCTCCTGCACTTGTCTGTTAGTGGGTAGGGTAGAGGCCAGGGGTGCTGCTAAGCATTTACCAATAGATAAAAGACAAGCACTACAGCAAAGAATTATTTGGCCAGAATATCAATAGTACCAAGAAACTTCGCAAACCACTTTTGATATATTTGGTCAATCACAATACCTTCTCCATACATTGCACAAATTGTTTACTGCATTTCAGTTGCATTTTTACTTTTCTTAAAATAATAAAGCATAATACACCGAAAATGTGTATTTTCTTCTTCTTTCAATATTAAAATAGCTGCACAAAATTCACCAAATTTGGTGTTTTTTTTTTAATACACATGTTGATATGACAGCTGTCACAATAAATCTAACAAAATTGTTTCAAACGAAGTTAAAGACAACTAAGCACTACTAGGGCCATTGTATGGAAAACAAACTTTTTGGCCAACCCAGTATATAGGAATAGCAAAAAGATACAGTCCTTTCTCAATCCTCTCTTTGTATTTGGAAATAGTGCATTTTGTTCTCCATTAAGCACGTTAGGTAAAGGGTCCTTAAAGGAATGCTGATTTCCCTGAGGTTAGTGTTATATAATTAATGACTATTTCAATTTTCTCTCTCCTAGATCTTCCTCATGAGATTTCCTGAGTGTTTTGGCTCTGGGCCTGTGGCAGGCAGGAAACCTGTTCTCTATGTTTAGGATTTAGTTGATTATTCCAATCCAGTCTAGAGTACATTTATTTCCCATAATTTAACAAGTTACTTATGTTTAAGCTGTGAATTCTAACATGTATGCAGATCCAAGCTTCTAGCAAACTGCCATTTACATGCCTAGACACTGTTAAAGGTTCTGATTTCAAAGGATTATGGCATCCTAGCTGCCCTAGAGGAGACGTGCGTCCTGTGGATGAGGTAGACATAAGCATAGTTTTCAGCAGACTGAAATCCATGTGGATTAGTATCTATAATTACGAAAAGAATATCATTTTAACATCTTGTTTCTGCAGGCCAAAAAGAAGTTTATTTTATTTACTTTTCTAATTTTGGACTTCCAAAAATTATTTTCTAATTAGAAATAATTTGAGGAAATACATGTCCATACATTTTTCAGGAATGTAATTTTCTTGCTGATCTATTAATAGTGCGTTTTGAAATGCTTTATTAAAAAGGTAAATTTAGAATTAGAGGATATTTTATGTAATTTCTGAAATAGCAATAATGGTACTTCAGTGATACAGTCTTTCGTCATTCAATTTGTGAAAAAGCATGTTGCTTTAACATAATTTCATAACTGGAAATCCAGATATAGGAATCTAATTACTTGGGTTTTTAAACTATAAAGTCATGAGGACAGAGGACTCTTCCAGAGTATTTGAGGAAACTGATGCTTTATAAACTCGAAACAGGCATTTTTCGTAAGAATTCATGCAAATCTTGGGGTCTTATATCTTTTTATTTAGATAATATTAGCTCCACTTACACATAGATACATATGTGGAGTGGGGCAGGTATATGCAAGAAAGCCTGGAGTTTGAAATAGCAAATGTGAAAATTCATGCTTATCCAGATTTCTGTCACATTACAGCCACATATTTTGCTGGTTAGTTTACAAATTTGCCACTCTCAAACGTGGTAAAATGAAGTATCCTTTTTAGAAGCAAGTAATTTGATAACTAATTATTTCATAATAAAAATATGAATGGTACAAAGTTCCTGTGTTACATATATGATGTCAAAAGATTTTTCCCTGTTAATTGGGAAATGTGTATTATTCATTAAGCAGATATACTTAATGTTTGTGCAACTGTGGGTACGTATCTTTATTGCACAAAATGTTCCCCAAATAGATGAAGTTGCATAATTTATGGAACAAAATATTCAGCAATTTGATAAATGTGGGAGAAGTGTCTTTTGCAAAAGTAATACGTTTTCTCTCCTGACCTTTTCCTTCCATTCCTCAAATATGGAGTGTAGGGTTAGTTGTGACACTTAGGGCAGATTATAATTTTTTAAAGACAGATTTCTGAAATATATTCAATTTTGTTTTTTTTAAAAAAGTGAGTATACTCCCAGTGAATAAGATACTACTGGCTTCCAAAGAGAATATTCCTCTAGGCAGGAAACATTATTTTCCCTGGAAGGATCAGACACAAATTGGAGATAACTAGTCTGGGACAGATTTTTGAGGTCATTTGGGACAACCACTCATTTGGTGTGTCTATCTTCAGAAAGTGTTATCTGCAGTATACACTATGCCTGTTTTTCCTGGGGACCTAAGAAATTAAAAACATGTATCATCCTAGCTCATAGAACATATCCTGCAGGGGAAAATTAGCCTGAAAGTTTTTCAGTAACTTATCTGGTTTGTCTCTTTTACTTCACTGTTCTTTCAGAGTTCATTCTTAATGTGTGGAATTCTACAGATTTCTAAGTAACTTTTAAAGTATGCTAGCCTTTGAGTGGTGTATATTTGCTCAAGCAGAGACATCTGAGCAGAGTGAAATTGAATTCTCATAGGACAAAATTGCCAAGCATATGTGGCGGAACTGTAGGGAAAAAGAGCATAACTTTAATCTTCAAAGACGCTTAAAAATAGCTCCACCATGATTATGCACGAGGCCTGACAATTGACATTTCTCATTTTGGCAGCATTCACCTACGGCCCCCTATCAGCAACTGCACACATTCATCTCTGGGATAAATGATTAATGAGCTGCCTGTCATTTCCACTCCTTTCAGAGCAAATGGTAGAGGCTTCAGTTGATCATATTGCAGCCATCAGCATCATTACTGAAATTGATTCTGCCACTGGAGGGCTGTGCTAAGACAATTGATTAGCATTTAAATAAAAGAATTAAGTTATGACATTAAAAATAACACAAAATAATCTCCTCTGAGTCCCTCTGTCAGGATCATAAAGCCTTAAATCGAGGAAGGAAGATGGAAGGCATGAAAGTAAAGTTGTTCTTGTTTCACGTACAACCTACTAAGATGTCAAACTTTCCCGTTCTCTTTATTAATCACTGTCATGTAGCATGAAATGTAAATTTATGAAATTGTGCAACTTGCAAGCAATGGTGAAAATGCAGGTGCCAAATTATTGCCATTAGAGAACAAGGCAAATGGTAGAGTTAGACATCTATTCTTGAAAGGTCAGAATTAGTCCAAAGACAAGTTCGATGGATGATCTAGTCAATAGATTGACAAATGATACCCAGATATTTTGAAATGAAATTTTTTTATTCAGCAAGAAGTGAGAATGAGGAGATAACATCATTTAGGTATCTTCAGGATAGGGGCCGCATTTCTAAAACAGATGGCAGAGAATGAAGGTATGCATAGGCCGATAAAAAAGTGGCAGATTGTAGTTCGGGTGAAGGGACATACCCAGGAGAATGACTAGAATTTAGAACAACTATTTTAGCGTCTCTCTCTGCCCTTGGGATTCCCGCCTGCAAGTTCTCAATGGTACTCCACTTAAACTCCCTCCTCATTTTACTTTTGCCTTCCAGCATGCCATTTTTTGTACATTTCTCTTAAATTTTGTGTCATTGTTTCCTCTCTCTGCTCTCTTCTGAATTTCATGGGACCAACTGTTTTATCTACCCCTGAGTTAAGACCACTATCTGAACTACACTAAGTTGGTCACCCAGTTGAAGTGTGTGTGCATTTTCATGAGAGCTGAGTTATACAGTAAAATGGAGCCATCATAAGTTTTTCTCCATCCAGCTGCTTCTGCCCCATATTTAATCAAGATTCTTTTCAGATTCTAGTAGTTAGGATGTTAGTGATGGTATTGTGAATTACATCTTCCTACTTTGTGTATATTTTGAGAAGCTAGAAAAACATTTGAGGACTGCTAGGGGAAGGACATTTTTACTCAACAGTGATTGGTGTAGATAAATGAGAACTGTATTTTAGAAAACGGGCAGAGTATGGTTATAGAAATAGGAAACACTGCAGTGATATAAAAAAAAAACAACACATGGGAACAAGAGCGCTACAAGTGGACCAATAACAAACTTCCTTTATGCCTTAAAATTCTCCATTGACAGATAACGTTTTTTCCTCTAGTCCTCACGAGATGAACAGGTTAGGTCACGGTGGGCTTGGTCTAGAGGGAGTGAACCAACACCCTTCCTCATCAATCACCGGCTTTCCCTTTTCAGCACAGTATTCCAGGCAGCAAATACCAACCGGTCAACATTCACCTGTTTACCATTTTCAGCTAACCAGTGCTTTGGAAAATGACTTACGAAATATTTAGTGTCGTGAATTGCTAGGACGGGAAGAAAGTGACAGGATCATTCAGGAAGGTACTCTGTGTAGTAAAGCTGGAATTAGATCTCAGGTCTCTCGATTCAAGTTTAGTGCTTTTCTGTTTCATGGACAGATAAAAGTGGCCCAGGTGGATTTTTCTTTGTTAGTACAATGTGTATAATATGCATTTTCAATGAGTTTTTTAAAGCTAGTGTTTTATTATAAAAATAATGCAGGGTCATGCTGAAAACATCAAAATTTCAAAATATAAAATGGAAATAAGTGTCTCAGCCCTTTGCTTCGTTAACCCATATTCTATGCTCTACTTCCCAAAACTCCAGCTCTCACTTCCCAGGAAGAAACTGCTTTAAAGTCTGTATACACATACAGAGAAGTTCTATACATAGGCTGCATCCATCTGTGTCTCTCAGTGTTAGTATTTGCCTTTCTATTTTTGCATGTATAGGGTCATACTACATAAATTCTCCTTGTTTTTTCCCCCCACCTAAAAATGTGTATTGTAGAATTCTCATTAGCCCATATACACCTACTTTAAAGAAAAAAAACCTGAATGATAAATGTTATGTGGCTATATCCTCCCATCGAAAGAAATTTAGGGTACTTGTTGTTTTGACCAACAATGCTGCAGCGAGCATCCTTGCATGTACATCTTCAGGTACTTGGGAGTATGCGTATCTGTCAGATAAATTGTAAAGGTGGAATTGTGGAGTCAAAAATTGCAGTAGTTCTCTCCTTATCTGCAGTTTTACCTTCTGTGGTTTCAGTCAATCTGCATGGCTCGATGATCCAGGATCACCCAAAGCAGATGAGCCGCCTCCTGGCGGATCATCAGAAGGTCAGCAGGGGCTTGCACAGCGCTTAGGTCTTGCACCTCACTCCATCTCATCACGTGGGCACTTTATCCTCTCACATCACCACAAGAAGAAGGCTGAGTGCAGTATCTCAAGATACATTGAGATCAAGAGAGACCACGTTCACAGAACATTTATTACAGTATATTGTTATAATTGTTTTAATATTAGTTATTGGCAATCTTTTACTGTGCCTAATTTATAAATTAAACTGTATCATAGGTAGGTATGTATATATAGGAATCTCTGTTGCAATAATCAGGCATGTGTGTGGCAACCTCATAGGGGTTACTTATATGAAAATGTATTCTGAGGTAGTTTGAATTTGGTATGCTCTGGCTACTTCTCACTAAAATATGTGGGTCTAAACAAGCAGTAATACTTTCATTAGTGCACTGAATCCAGCCTAATGACCAGTTTTCAAGTTGTAATGTATTACATGTAATCATGGTATATGGTTACAATTATATATATAGTACATGCATATGTTACATCATATATGCAACTTCCTTATATGTGCATATATGTTATATATGCATATAAATGGTATACATTTATACAATATTGTGCAATGTATGTTGTAATATCTCTAAGGCCTATATGAATAAAACTCTTATTTGCATGCCTGCATTCTTAAATATTATGGAAATGAATAAATTCCTCTTAGTTTTCATAGCCCATAAGCACTTAAATATTTGTATTTAAAGTTTCTCATCATCGCTTTAGAAGTGTTTTCCTAAACAACGTAATCTGTCTTTTTATTTTTCATGAAATAGTGTTTGCACCTTAGTATTCATCCCTTTTTCATTTTAAAGTCTGTGATCTTCATTATGTAACCTGCAGGCTATATGAGTGAGGTAATCCACTCTCCCCCGCTTCTGGAAGGGGAAATGCTTTCCTGTGCCACCATGTAATTTGCTCTGCAACAATTATTGCTATTTGTAATCAGATCTTGTGATCACAAGACGCATGTAGCTGAATTTAGAATCTGTTGAAAACACAGAAAGCAGTATAACTGTTTCTAAATGCCATTGACTTAGTGATTTTAACTCAAAAATTTTTGAAGTTCAAATGCATCAATCCAAATCATTCATTTCTGAAATGTACTTTAGATAACTCCCTCAGTGTTCTGTTGTTGCAAATGGCTGTCTTTATACGTCACATTACCCTGAATCCCTGCAGTTTGCTACTTCATTTCCAATGAGATAATTTATTAGATGACATCTCTAGGCCTTATTTTTTAAATTATTAGAAGCCAAATGTCATTTATTCCAGACTGTTTAGGGATAATATCTGGAGGCATATGGTACCTTAGACTCCTTCCTAGCTTTGATCAAGGAGTCATAGCTGTATATGTAGCTGGTATTTCTTTGGCCTCTTTTTTCTTTTAAACAAGTACTGAAAGAATCAACCTTGAATCACATATTAAACAAGGAAGTGTTATTTTTGTGTACATTATCTTTGGTACAGCTTGAGTTCCTATATATTGATAATGTATTTTTCCCTGTATTGTTGAAAATACGTTCTTAAAATTATACCTCAAATAGGTTTACGTTGTAAAATAGAAGATAAAGGAAGAAAAGCAACGTAGATCATATTTTATTCATCTTGAAATGTTATTTGGAAGTTTTTCTTAAGAAGGGATAAAGCAGGATATTAGTGCCAGTTTTAGCAGATTAATGTTCCTATGACAAATGACAGTAATCGATTGACTGCCCCATTCTACCTTCACTGGTAATTCAAGTTTACATTTGGAAAAGTCACATTGTATGAATTTATGATGAGAAAACAAGGGAAGGATAGAAACCTTTGCAGCTGTCTTAAATTTTTCTTTTTTGAAACAAGTAAGGTAGAATAAATATCCTATCTCATCCTCAGTTGTTTTCATGACTTAATCATACTGCTGAGAGTGAAGGAAATTGTCAAGTGGATCAATTCTAGGTCAATAGGTTCCAAAAGAAAAAGAAGTCTACAAATATCCCTTGTTTGGAGGCAGTAATTTCTAATTCCTTGCTCTTCCTTTGGTCCACAGTGTGTTCATCTGGAAAACATTTAGTCATTTATGAGGAGATTCCAAAATGACGCAGCCCCTGGTCCACTGTCTGCTTCTCATAAAAGGTCAAATATATGACCAACTAAAGGCATAACATTTCTGAAGCATATGGAAGAAATAATTGACTCAATGGGATCCTGATCACTTGAAAGAATAGATGCAATTCTTAAAAAGAAATGCATTCTCTCATTAAGCCCAATGTTTTCATAATACTCAAAGCTTCTCAAAAGCCAAATAAAAATTAAGTGTTTAAGTGAAATAAGACAATGTTTCTGGTTTTCTGTAGGGTTATGCTAAATTTATTTGATGCAATTGGGCTTTAAATGATTCTGTATTAAATGGAGTTGAAGGAATGAAAATTAATATTAAGATCTAAATAATATGTATTTTTAAATGATTATCTAAGGTAAAAACAGTATTAAATTATCTAGCTTTTTAATTAGTCATAATTCAGTAGAAGAATTTCTCCTTGCTCATTATGTTTCAAGATTCAGGATGACATACCATTACCTTTTGATGAAACCATTCTTTAAAACCTGCTATTATTAAATAAACATTATTACTCTAACACAGCATTTTATGGTGAGAGAATCTTAATGATCAAAATAATTGGCTTACTTTCCTGGCTTATATTTCAAACTCCTGTGAAAAATAATCATTTAAAAAGAGGGACTAATTAAGTCACAG
This sequence comes from Pteronotus mesoamericanus, assembly GCF_021234165.1. Classification (NCBI taxonomy): domain Eukaryota; kingdom Metazoa; phylum Chordata; class Mammalia; order Chiroptera; family Mormoopidae; genus Pteronotus; species Pteronotus mesoamericanus. Next base: position 16,649,163 of record NW_026555329.1, on the reverse strand, counting down.
TGCCATCTATGGCCTTACCCAAAACTTATGCAGCTCATTTATTTTTCTTTCTTTCAACTTTTAATACTGTTCTTTGAAAACTATTTTAAAGTTTTCTCAGTTTTTCATCATGAATACCGCATTATACAGAATCCACTGAGACTATTGTTGTTCTTTACCTGCCCACCTACAAAAATTATCATGCTGAAAGCTTTTTATTTTTTAATATATGTGAAAGCCACTAGATTTCAGTCCAAATCTCTAAAACACAGAAGAAAATACTAAAGAATATCATGCTCTGCTTTTGACATTCTGTAGTATGGAAAGAAGAAACGATGGCATGCTAACAACAAGTTTAATCCTTGCAGTCAAGATGAATATATTACACTATAAATTGTCCGTAGTCTACACCTCTGGTCTTAATTAGCCATCTCAAAACCCCATGCTGCAGGTCAAATGGGGTCATAAAAAACATAAGTGGCTTACCTCAAACCAACGTCACAATTAGAAAGTAACCTAAAACATATGCTGGATTAGTATTCTAGATTTAGCATCACCTTTTTGGGAAAAATAACCTGTGGTACCAGGGTTATTATTTTTTTTTCCAGCAACAGATCAGACTAAAATTCCATGTCAATTAAATAAGGGAGGGAACCAAATTGGAGCTCTTCTAAATAGGACCCACAGAATTTGGTTGTTCTTAATCATGGTAGGTTTCTTCAAAACTTTAGGCCAATTAAATATTAAATAAATATGAGTTGAGGCATTTTTAGAGACTGCTAAACGGCCATAGACTGAGATGTTCAGAGGGCAGGAGCTTTGTTTATATTTATGTCCAATAATTAGCACAGGACCTGACACCAAATGTTTTTTTGAGTGACTTAATGCATATTAAATTAATACCTTAAAAGGCAATCTCAAAACATAATAAATTTAGTAATAATACTAGTTTATCACTCAAAGCATTTAACTCACCCTGTGAAGAGATGCTTTCAGAATTATTTTAATGTTGTCTTTATCAAATGAAAGTAAAAATTAGCATTTGAAGAACATCTATAAAATTGTTACTGAAGACAACCAATTGTAGTTCATCATCCCTCACGTTAGAGCCTGTGTGATACTGCTTTTAGAATTTAGTATTAGGGAAAGTTTGCTTGTCCTAATGAATTTGAAGCTATTAAAATTCTATGGCCTATTGTTCCTTATTTCTCCCAGCTTCCCAGGAACACATGGAGCTAAATTTAATGCCTAATTATATTTCCTATTGAGTGTTTTTGTAGTTTTCATCTCCTTGTTCAATACATTTCCCTTTTCATTTTTGTAACCTAATCCTTTTTTGAGATAGCGGTGATATATGTCAGTGTTTTATCCTCAACCCTTATTTTCAGTGGTTCTTTGAACTTTCAATGTTACTGACTACTCTTTGAAACTCTCCTTCCTTTGCTTCATGATCTTTCCGTCAGCAGTACTTGCTGAGTGCTGACCAGGTGTCAGGCGCTGCTGGGGTTCCCCAGGCTCAGTCACTTGCCCACTGCTGTTCTGTAGGACGCACGGTCCCCCAGGGTCTCTTGCCGGTTCTGCGGCTTTCTCACTCTCTGTGCTGTCCCTTGATTTAGAAACGCGATCCTTTACTTGAAACTCTTGGGACCAGATGTGCCTCAGAATTCAGAATTTTTGGATTTTAGAAAAGTCATAGGGCTTATCTACCGTAGGTTATGTGCTATCCTCCCCAGAGGAGCAGATCAAACGTATCAATATTTCTGCAGTAAAGCATGAGCATTCACAGTAAGTGGTTTAAAGACTGTAAGTAGCCTCATTATAACTTAGTCAGTTTGTTCTTTGTTTTGTTTTGTGTTGGTTTTTTTTGCCAAATCAGTTTTGTCCCAAATTTGGGAAAAAGCTTTTTGGTTTCAAACCATTTTAAATTTGGAAAGCACAGATAAGAAATTGGTAGATCTTAAACTACTTAAAATATTTTAGGCAGGTTGTCTCTCAAATCTCTATCTGGTCCTATATTTCCAATACCTTCTAGACATCTTCACTAAAGGGCCTATCAACTACTTAAATTTTTACCGAAGTGAAATTATTGCCTCCTCACCAATTGACTCATCGTTGGTTCTTTGTCTGTCAAACTCCCACCATCAGTACCGTGTCCCCTGGAATCCAGTATAATATACTTGGGACGCCCTGCCTCCGGTCCTGTGCCACTTCACCTGTTACCGTTCACGCCCTCATTTCCTCTCCTCTCTGCCTTGTGCTTTCTCAAGCCAGGCTGGATGGACTAATATGCTTATACACTATATTAGGCATTGGGAAATACAGTTAAAATAGATTTTTAACTACAAGTTCTTTATCTATAAGGACCTTTCCTTAGTAGGGAAGACTAATTAGAGAGCTGGTTAAATAAATTAGGTACAATGTTGCATAAGAGAGGTGAAAGCAGACAGCCCTATATTGTTCCCAGTCTTAAGAGGAAGGCTTGTAGTTTTTACCCGTTGGCTGTGATGCTGGCAGTGGGTTTGTCATATATGGCCTTTATTATGTGTATGTATGTTCTCTCTATTCCCACTTTGTGGAGAGTTTTTGTCATAAATCAGTGTTAGATTTTATCAAATGCTTTTTCTACATCTATTAATGTGGTTTTTATCCTTCATCTTGTTTATGGGGTGAGTCACATTTATTTATTTACAAATATTTTACCAACTTTGCATTCCTGGAATAAATCCCACTGGATCATGATATATGATCTTTTTGATGCATTGCTGTATTTGATTGGCTAATATTTTCTTAAGGATTTTAGCATCTATGTTCATCAGGGGTATTGGCCTAAAATGTTCTTTCTTTTTAGTGTCTTTATCTGGTTTTGGAATTAGGATGATGAGCTTGGAAGTCTTCACTCCTCTTCAATTTTTTAAAATAGTTTAAGGAGAGATGTTAGTTCTTCTCAGAATGTTTACTGAAATTCACCTGTGAAGCCATCAAGTCCAGGGCTTTAGTTTGCTGGGATTTAAAAAATAGATTTAAACTTTATTATATTTTCTTCATTACCATTTAGTTCCCTTATACCCCTCTCCCCCTAGCAAAGGAGTTGTTTGATTACTGCTTCAATTTCATTAGGTATAATCTGCCTAATTAGATTCTCTGATTCTTCCCGATTTAGTTTTGGAAGTTGTATGTTTCAGGAATTTATCCATTTCATCCAGGCTGTCCAGTTTGTTGGCATATCCTAGCCACAGCAATCAGACGAAAAGAAGAAATAAAAGGCATCTGAATTGGAAAGGAAGAGGTAAAACTATTTTTATTTGCAGATGATATGATACCGTACATAGAGAATCCCAAAGATTCCACCAAGAAACTACTAGAACTGACAAATTCAGCAAAATAGCAGTATATAAAATTAATATTCAGATATCAGTTGCATTTTTACATTCCAATAATGAACTAACAGAAAGGGAAATTAAGAAAACAACCCCATTCACAATTTCTTCAAAAAGAATAAAATATCTAGGAATAAACCTAACCAAGGATGTAAAAGCCCTGTTTTCAGAAAATTATGATACTGAAGAAAGAAATTAAAGAAGCTACAAATAAGGTGAAGCACATATTGTGTTCATGGATGGGAAGAATTAACATCATTAAAATGTCCATACTAAAGCAATCTATAGATTCAACATAATTATCCTATTAAGATTCCAATGACCTATTTCAAAGAACTAGAACAAATATTTCAAAAATTTATATGGAACTATGGAAGGCCCCACATAGCAACAACGATTCTGAGAAAGAAGAACAAAGTTGGAGGAATCATGCTACCTAATGTGAAACTATACTATAATGCCATAGTAATCAAAACAGCATGGTACTGGCATAAGAAACAGACACATAAATAAATGGATCAGAAAAGAGAGCTCAGAAATAAATCCACACCTTTAGAGTCAATTAATATTCTACACAGAAAGCAAGCACATCAGCATACAATGGGCTAAAGATAGTTACTTCAATAAATGGTGTTGGGAAAATTGGACAGATCAGTGCAGAAAAATAAAACTAGACCACCTTCTTACATCACACATAGGAGTAAATTCAAAATGGATTAAAGATGTAAGTGTTAGAACCAAGACCATAAAAATTCTAGAAGAAAATATAGGCAGCAAAATCTTGGAAATTGCTTGTAGCGATATTTTATCAGATATACCTCCCCAGGCAAGGGAAATAAAAGAAAAACTAAACAGATGGGACTACATCAAACTAAAAAGTTTTTGTGCAGAAAAGGAAACCATCAACAAAATAAAAAGACAGACAACCCACAGAATGGGAGAACATATTTGCTGCTACATCTGATAAAAGGTTAATATCCAAAATATATAGAGAACTTACAAAACACCAAAAAACAAACAAACAAAAAATAAAAAACGACCCCAAGCCAAACAACCCGATTAAAAAATGGGCAAAGGACCTGAATAGACAGTTTTCCAAAGAGGACATACTGATGGTCAATGGACATATGAAAAGATACTCTATACCATTAATCATCAGAGAAACGCAAATTAAATCACAATGAAATATCATCTCATACCTGTCAGAACAGCTATTATCAAAAAAATCAACAAACAAGTGCTGGCGAGGATGTGGAAAAAGGGGGACCCTTTTGCACTGTTGGTGAGAATGCAGACTGGTGCAGCCACTGTGGAAAGCTGCATGGAGATAGCTCAAAAAATTAAAAATGGATCTGCCTTTTCACTCAGTGATCCCACTTCTGGCAATACGTACAAGGGAACCCAAAATACTAATTTGAAAGAACATAAGCACCACTGTGTTCATTGAAGTGTTATTTACAACACCAAGATATGGAAGCAGCCCAAGTGTCCATCAATAGATGAGTGGATAAAACAACTATGGGACATTTACACAATGGACTACTACTCTGCCTTAAAAAAAGATTTTACCCTTTGCGGTAGTATGGATGGATCTGGAGAACATCATGCTAAGTGAAAGAAGCCAGTCAGAGAAAGACAAATACCATATGATTTCACTCATATGTGGATTCCAATGAACAAACTGAACTATCAAGGAAAATAGAGACAGACTCATAGAGAGCAGGATGGCAGCTAAGTGGGGAGAGGGTAGAGGGTAGAAGAATTGAGCAAAAAGGAAAAAGGACTCATGCACATGAACGATAGTGTGGTGTTTGCGGGGGTGGGGATGAGGGAGTAAAAGAGGACTAAATGGTAATGGAAAAAAATACAATAAAAAAGTAAAACTAAAGAAAAATAAATTAGGGAACATTTGGCACAATGGATATTTTGCAGCCATTAAAAAAGATGAGGTAGCTCTATTATGTCAAATGCCAAAACATATTAAAGGAGAAATGCATGTGGCTGAACAGTATATTGAGGAGCTATAGACAGCTTATGTGTGCAGAGAAAGTTCTGGAAAGCTAGCAATCCATAGCAATGTCTCTGGGAAAACATTAGGAACTTTATGACTTTTCTAGTGTTTGAATTTAACAAGCAAAAACCTTGAAAAAGTAGTTATCAGCAAGTGTGATAAGATATATAAAGTATATCGTAACATAAAGTAACTAACTCTGCTTGCCTAAGTTAGGGAAAGCTTAGAGAATGTTTTCCTTTGGGCACAGAAATAGACATTCCAATCAGAGCAAACAGGAAGTTCAGTAGCACCCAGACCTTAAAGGGTCAGAGTGTTCTGGGAATGGCAGCTCGTGGTGGAGGATAGCTTCAAGGGCGAGTAGACTTTGGAAATGAAAGGGACGTGGTCAGATTGTGAAGTGCCTCAACTATTACTTAGAAACATAGACATGGCCTAGTTAGTGGAGAGTCTCTGGACTTTTTAAAAATGCATTTTTCATTTTGGAGTAAATTTGGATTTACAGAAGTTGCTAAGAGTTCCTGTATAGACCCTCACCGTTTTGTCTCCCTTATGTTGTCTTACATTATCGTGATGCATTTGTCAAAACTAAGAAACCAAAACTAGTACATTATCATTAACTAAGCTCCAGACTTTATTCAGATTTCACCAGTTTTTCCATCTATGTCCTTTTTCATTCCAGGAGAATATCCAGGATCCCACATCATACTTAGTAGTCATATCTCCTTAGTCTTCTTTGCTGTGTGAGTTTTTGTCTTTGTTTTTCCTGATCCCAACAGCTTTGAGGTAGTGACCAGGTTGTAGAGTGTCCCTCAATTTGGATTTGTCTTATGTTTTCTCATGATTAGATTGGTGTTGTGGATTTTGAAAAAATACCAGAGATGAAGTGCCTTTCTTATCACAACAAAGGGCACTTGATAGTCACACGTCATCACTGGTGATGTTAACCTTGGTCACTTTGTTAAATGAGTATTGGCTGGGTTCCTCCATTTTTAAGTGTCCCCAGTTTTCCCCTTTTCACACTTCCTAGGTTTTTAAATTTTATAGTATGATGATTACAACTGATGTTTCATGCAACTCTGTTGGCTGGCTGATGGGGACAAGCTGGAAACAGGAGTGCCAGTTATATAATTAGGGGTGTTACAGTAGTTCAAGTGAGAGATGACAATTGCCTGATCTTACAGTGGCAATGGTAGTGAAAAGGATTAGAGGTATTTGGGCTTTTCTAGGCAACAGGAATGACTTATGGTAGTCATAAAAGAAACAGGGCAACCAACACTATCATGAATCATGAGTGGTTTAGCATAGTGGTTTGGGTGTGACACATCTCACAAACTGAGAGTTCGCTGGTTCTGTTCCTGGTCAGGGCACATGCCTGGGTTGCAGGCCAGGTACCTGTTTGGGGGCCAGAGAGAAGTAACAACTTGATGTCTTTCTCACAGACCGATGTTTGTCTTCCTCCTTTCCCCTTTCTAAAAATAAGTAAGGAAGTAAAATAAAAAAAATACATGAAGTATTTTATTTATTTGTGTGTCCCGGTTGGGCACTGTCCTGCAAAGCAAAAAAACAAACAGAAAACAACCCGTAACGATGCCACTTCATGCCCCTTATGATGGCTATAATCAAAAAGTCAGGTAAGTAGTGTTGGTAAGGATGTAAAGAAATTAGAATCCTCACTGTTGTAGCAATGTAAAATGGTGGAGTTGGAAAACAGTTTGAGAGTTACTCAAAAATTTAAACATATTTACCATTTGATGCTACAGTTCCATTCCTACGTATATACCCAAGAAAAATAAAAATGATATATACAAAGCCTTATACAAGAATGTTCATAATTCATTATTGCCAAATGGTGGAACATCCAACGGATGGATTGAAAACTGTGGTATATCCATACCGCATTTGTCCACATTTATGGCCAATATTATTTGGCCATAAAAAAGGATGGAGCCCTGACATATGCTACAGCATACATGAACCTTGGAAACATTATACTAGTGAAATAAATCACAAAAAACTACATTTTTTTTTTTAAATAAAATGTTCTGAATAGGCAAATCTAGAGACAAAATATTAGTACCTTCTTAGGGCTGGAGGGTTGTGGAGAGAATAAGCCGTAATAGGTCAATGGTATAGGGTTTCTTTTGGGGGCGATGAGAATATTCTAAAATTATTGTGTTGGTTGTATAACTATGTACATGCAAAAAGCCACTGAATTGTACACTTTAAATATGTGAATTATATCTTAATAAAATTATTACCAGAAAATCAGGGGACACATGGCATGGCAATTATATTTGTTCAAATTATACTCGTTCAAGCTAAAGTGACTAAACTTACAGCTATGAAATTCCGTGTTTGTGCTTGAATATGGGATCAAAAAAATAACATGACAAATAGTATGTACCGTTCGAACTTTTATTAACAAAATAGAAAACTAAACTCAAACAACTGCTTTGTTTTGGCTTCTGATCTGACCATAGGGCAAAGACGCAATTCTTTATGAGGATGTAGGTGAGAACTGTCAACATACCAGTTCCATTACAAATGGCATACTGGAATATCTAATAAAGGTAGTAAATGAAATTAAAGAGAACATAATAAATATTAAAAACAACAGGAATCTCTCCCTCAAATACAGGCTCCTAAGAGTCTTCAGTGTAGCTCATTTGCAAGCAAGGTCAATCAGTTTGAACAACCCCCAAAGGAAAAAACTGAGGGAATTCATGGATAATTTTCACAGCGTCATTGTAAAGTCCAAGATCTGAAAGAAACATTTAATTTACAGTGAAAAGCTGTAACATCAATTATTATCTAAACGATTTTTACCTCTTTTTATCTTCCTTTTACATTTCAGCTTATTTTCAATCCATTTTCTAAAACTGAGATATGGATCATTGTATTTATTTAAAAAATAAAAGATATGGGTTACAGGAGATCATCCACTGTATAGGCTCAATTCTTGCCTTGTTGTGTTTTTAGGTATTATGCATTATTTGATGCCTTTAATCCATACATTAAAACAAAACAAAAGATTAACATTATTTTTGTCCTATTTTAAAAATTCTCTTTCTGCAAATATGAATTAATCTTTACTGAGGTTCCTACATATACACCCTACTGAGGAGGGAAAAATGCCCTCCAATTTTCCTCTGAGATCAGAAAATTCTATAGAAATTGAAATTGTGGAAGGACTGAAACTCAAGACCAAGACATGTCAAATTAAGAATAAAATTGTTTTTCTCCTAAATACATGAAACTAGAATGCTTTATTTACCAAAAGGCTGGATGTCTTCTTTAAACTGGACATAAGACGCACACATAATGGTTGCCTTGGCTGTTACTCTTCCAACTACTTCTATAGTTCCAGTGATTTCTTCATCAAGCTAACACAAAGAGCAAAATATTAACTTCATGTTATCACATTTTCAGTCGATAATTAACTTGGAAAATTGTTATACAATCTACTAATCTTCCATTTCATGTTACAATAGTTAAAAAATTTACCAATGCAAAAACTGAATTGTAACCTGTTAAATATTTCAGTACTTACTGTCCACGTGTCACAAGTGCTGATTACCTTTAGCAGTAGCCCCAGGTCCAAAGACACAGTTAAATGTTTAAGTTAAAGACAAAAATCCCTTAAAGATAGTAAGAAGTAATTTGTTCAAAAAGACCCATTGAAATAAATTATTATCCGTATCTTGTACACTGTGTTCTATATACATTAACCAAACAACACAAGCATTTGTCTTAATAAAAGACCAAAAGAAGGAAATATAAAATATAAAAACAAATTAACAAAAGATATGTAAACAAAAATAGAAAACACAATTTAAAAAAATGTGAAACTCTTTAAGAAGTGATTTAAATGAAAGATCTACCTTACGGGATTTTATGGTCTTTCAATTTTTAAAAAAAATGTTACTGGTTTTGTGGGGGGAGAGAAACACTGATTTGTTGTTTCACTTATTTATGCATTCATCGGTTGCTTCTTGCACCTGCCCTGACCTGGGATGAAATCCACAACCTTAGTCTATCAGGATGACACTCCAGTCACCTGAGCTACTGGGCCAGGGCTTATGGTCTTTCATAAGAAATGAGAATTATCACCCAGTATTTAAGAAATGTAATAAAAAATAATGGAGCCCAAAGAATCATTGATTAGACATGTAAAGGGAAATACAATAGGAGGACAAAAATTTAATTTTACAGCCAGGGAAGTTTTATAAGCTGCTCCTTTATGCATCCACTCCAAGAATCAGAAATGTCAGCAACAACCCAAAACAAGATGTAGAATTAACTATGATATGCATAGAATTAATACTTAAACATACAGGTTCCATCAACTCAATAGTTGCACTTTTCCCCTCTCCATCTGAGAGAATAAACATTTTTCCAGAGGGATGAATCTAAAAAAGAAAACACATGATGGAAAAATATCCCACATAAACAAAACTTTTACAATCTCATTTAAATAAAAATAAGTATCATAAAAGATGGGCACATTGACCCAAACAATAAATGCACACAAAGCAATTGTTTTTGAACAGTTTATTTGGTTCAAATGATAATCTTGTTACCATATCCAAACAACGCCTAATTATATTTCAATTTCAAATAAACTTTTTTTTTAAACTACAAATATGGCCTGTATTTTTATTTGCTGTATCACACAACCTTATGCTAAAAACTAATTAAAGGGGGGAGGGGGTCCAGACTTACCTAAAAGTGAGATCTACTGGCACCCATGATTTAAATAGTACATGTCCCACACAGGGTATGTTTTAAAAATCAGGCATGAAGTAAAAAGAATTGGTTGTCAAAAGGTCGGGGTTCTTGTTGTGAGAGAGTTGCCAAGCGTACAGTCAGACCTGATTCGAGTGCCAGCTTTGCTACTTGATGTGGTCTTGAGCATTTTAAACACACACTACTCATACCCAGTTTCCCTAGTCAGAATAAAACCTATTTCCAAAGAAGGTTGTGCGGCAGAAATTACTAAATAATCCTTTAGTTTATATTAGTTTTCTTTCTCTCAGTTTTCTTGGTTCACCGATTCTGAGACTTTCGGCCTGTTTTTCACCAGAAGGATGAAGGCGCTGTGCACTCTTAGCACTGGGCTAAGACAGCAGACTGCTATGGAACCTGGATGGCACCATCAAGGAATGTTATAGGGAGAAGTGATTTTAAGGACAAAGGAGGTTTCAGGAGAATTGTAGAAGAAAACAGGAAAATTAGGCCAGCTGTTAAGTCTGGCTAAACTGAAATATCAAGAAAGTAGATGTGGGAGTCAAATCTATAATTTCTCTTAGGTAAACACAACCATAATGATGTGGACGACGTTAGAACTTAGAACGGAGAGTATTCGTAAACATTGCTATTACGTCATGAAAGAGGCGCCAAAATGGGGCTGCAAGAGCTAAAAAGTGCGCAAAAATAAAGCAACCGGGGGCTCAGTAATGGTCACTTAAGACTTTCTGTCCTCCTTCACTACCCGTTATCAACCCTGGGGCCGCCCCACTGGCGGTGAAGGAGGTCCCTTTTCCTATCTCTACCCTCTCCCCGCCCCCACTCAAGACTACAGACCGGGGCTCAGGGCGGCGAGCGTGCACACCTTTTCCAGCCTCCCTACGAAGCAAACAGGCCGGTCGATGAACTGAGCTAGCATGCTGGCGTTGATGCGCGCCTTGGGCAATTCCATCACCTCCATCATCACTGCAGAGCTCGGTCGTCAGACGGCGGGAAAAAAGAAGCGGAGTGAAAAAACACAGCGCGGGCGTTTATGGGGCAGATTTCTCTAGCACCAATCGACGGAGGGCACCTCTTTATCTCCACCAATCAAACGCGCGGAAACCTCGATCGGATTCACGCAGTCCGCCAAGGGGAAAGCCAAAGGCGGGATACGCCCGGAAGCGGGGGATCTGCTGCTTAGTGACGCGTAGCGTCCCGGAAGTTGCTCCTGTCCACCAAGGAGAGGGCAGTGGAGGCGGTGCTTGGGTGGGGCGGGGCCTGAAGGTTGCTCCCTACGGCTCCAGCGTCCCCGCCGCTACTAGACCCCGGAAGCAGGGTATCGGGCTCCGGCGCTGATGCGGCAGGGGACTGCGGTGCTTGGCTCAGGTACCTCTTCTCGCGGGAGGCGCCACAGCCTTACTCTTCTACCCATCTCCCCACCGACGGATACGGAAAAGAGAGGCGGGAGTCGGTGTTGTGCACTGGCTGTTCCCATTATCCTACTCCCCCTCTTCCAGGTTCTGCGTGGGAAGTGCGTTATTCTTGCTGAATGATACCTAGGGATAGGGTTTTTTGTTTTGTTTTACACCCGCCCTCCTAGAGATGGGAAGTGGGGTCGCCAGTGATCTTAACCGCCTTTGTAAGGCCCCCCGAGGCATGGTGTCAAGAGTGTTGGCGATTTACTTTCCGGGCTGCGTCACTTTCCCTTGTCAGTTTCCCCCCCTAAGAAGAAGGGTCGACCTGATTACCTCTGTAACCTTTCCTAGTCCTGACAATCTGACCTCACTGCGGAGGTGGGGGTTTTCTCATTTCCATGTTAGCATCTGGAAGTGGGTTGGGGGTGGGGAAAGGACCTCTGGTCTAGGGTAGGAGAATTTAAATACTTAGATCCACAGCACGTGCGCTTCTCCCTCATTCATAATTTCCCCATCCGCAAAATGACAGGGTACATAATGTTTTGCAAAGTCCCAACTCACTAATTTTTGTCCATATCGTTCGCGGACCCCTTTTTTTAACTCCACAGCCGTCTTTTCCCCCATTGCTCTCTGCTCTCCAGGACTCTGAAGGGGAGACCTGGAGGTGTGGAAGATTCCTTTTTTCCAGATTTGGACGGGGCGAGGGGAGAGGAGATCCCCAAATCTCTCACTGACTGGCGTGACTGTCGATTGTAGGGATTTTACCTGCCATCTGGTATCTGCGTTGCCAGGGATATTCCAGAATGAGTGTTCATAAAAATACCTGCCATTGGTGCTGCAGACATTGGAAAACGCTTTTTTTGGATATTACGATGTCTTGGAAACCGAGTTCTTGACTTTGTCTAAGGCACCTTAGTTCAAATTCGGGTACCTAGCGGGAGTCTCCAATTTTGTCCCACAGTTGCCTTAAGCAAGTAAGATCCTTTTGAGACTTCACATGGCAATTTAAATTGGAAATCTAATGTACCATAATTAATGATAGCCTCTCTCAGTGTTTACTTAGCACTGAATATAATTGTCTTTAAATGTTGCTATCACTAAAAAAAAATTAATGAATTTTGTTAACACATGCAGGGTGCATGTACGTTGGCGCATTAAAAAGTTGTAGTACTGGTGCAAGTCAGCAAAGTCTATCTTACATACCTTCTTCAAAAGACAATGTCTTTTACATCTTAGTGTTGCTTTGGAAAACAAATCAATGTATGTTATATAGGGTAAGGTACACATGAATGTAATCTTTAATAGCAATATTTAAAGACCAATCCTTTAAGTACCAGATGTTCATGTCATTGTTTTATTATAAAGGACCGCTTTTACTTACAACAGCATATTACAACAAACCAGAGACATGAGGAAAATGATTTAAAACAGGTTTTTTGATATTTTTTGAGTCACTTAAAATTCATTATGTGACATACAATGTTCAGGAAAAGGAGGAAAAGGGCATATGGCTAGTATGTATACAGTACTTTCCTTAGAGATTAAATGAAATCATTCAGTTTAGGAAATGGAACTTTACCAATTAGTAGTTTGTACTCCCTCAATTAATTTCTCCCTACCAGCCAGAAACACTATCTTGAAAATACTAAGCATCTCTACATATTTTTATTTACAGGTGTAGGCATTCCCAAATGGAATGTTGTTTAATTTTTCCAATTTTGACCTTGATATAAATGAAATACCATGTATATCTTCTGACTTGTTTCTTTTGCTTGTTTTTGAGATTAATCCATGTTGGTACATGTAGGCAGAGTTCATTCCTTTCATTCTGCTATTTTGCTGCTATTGACTGACATTTTGATTGTTTGCAGTTGTGTGCAGGGCTTCTATGAATATTTTTTTGTACTTATTTTGAACATAGGGTGTGCATCTTCAGCCTTACTAGTAAAACCAAGTTTTCCCCCAAGTAGTGGTACAAATTTATTTTCATATTGGGAGTATAGGAGAATTCCAATTGATCCACATTTCTAGCAACTCTTAAAAGTTTTTTTCCCCCTAATCTGATGGATGTGAGATGGTTTCTTGTGCTCTTAATTTGCTTTTTTTTTTTTTGTAATTTTTATTTTTTGGCTGATTTTTTCTTACTGGTTTTTAAGAGCCTTTTGTATTGGGGCTGATAGTAATGTTGCATTTCTTAGTTTTTAGACTATCCCTTAATTTTTTCATTCTTTATGTCTTCTTTTTTTTCTTTCATTGAAAAGATCTCCTACTTTTAATATAGTTAAAATGATTTTTCCTGAAGTTTAGTGTAGTTGAAGTCACTTTTAAAAATCTCATTTAAGAATCACTTCTTAAAACAAGCTTTTAACGTACACTATATTCTCAAAATTTTGAAATGTTTTGTCTTTCATATTTCAAAATGTTCCATTACCTAGAACTGAGTTTTTATGTATGTTGTGAGATACCCAGTTTCTTTGATTTGGTTTCACTTCAATTGTCCCTGCATCATTTTCGACCGTAATCATTTGCCACCGACCGATGTCACCTCAAGTTTCCATCTATGTGTGGGTTGTTTCTGGGCTCTCAGTTATGTTCTCTTCGTCCTTTTTTCTGTCCCAGCACTATTACTCACTCTCTTCGATACTGTGGCCTTATAACTTTGATGTCTTGATGGAAAGTCCTTTTCCCTTGTGTGTTCTTCAGGAATGTCATAGTTCTTTTTGGCTGTTTGCTACTTCATATAACATTTAGCTCGTCAGATTCCATGGAAAACTGTTGGGATATGATCACAATTGCATTTGAATCCTTGGATTGATTTCAGGAGAAGTTAACATCTTAATGACAACTTTTACTATTCTTGAGTTATTTTTGTCCTTTTACATTTTTTTCCAAAAAGCTTCATAATTTTCTAAATAAAAGTTTCGACTTTTAGATTAGGTTTATCCCTAGGTACCATGCTTTTGTTGCTATCATAAGTGTTATTCTTTAAGTTAAATATTTTTAACTTAAAAATATTCCTTATTGTTCCTGGTATATAGAATGTATTCAACATTTTTTCTGGCCGTGCTTAAACTCTCATTTCTAGTAATTTTCTGGAAGATTAATTTTCTATTCATATGTGAATAATTATAGTTTTGTTTCTTCACAATTCTTACATATTTGATTTTTCTTGTGTTTGCCCAGGCTAGAGCTTCCAGTACCATTTTGAATAGAAATGGTGTTTCAGTTAAGATGGGGTTTGACTGTATAAGGAAAAGTGCCTTAAATACTTAGTTTCATATATCAGGAGTCCAGGAAGATGCAACGTGGCATGCAATTGTGCGGCAGCGCGTCTAAGACATCAGGGGCCCTGGTTCTTTCTGTCGTCGTCGTCTTCTATGCACACTATCTGGTTCCACCTTTAAGGTCACCTCATAGGCCAGGATAGGTGCTGGAGCATCAGCCATCTACTTCCCATTCCGGACAGCAGAGAAGTGGGCAGACAAAAGGGTGTGCCGTCCTGGGACTCAGCTTCCTTTAAGGAGCCTTCCTGGAGGTCCTTTACGACTTGACGTTCTACTTACTAGGCTAGGACTTTCCCTTCTATCCCCAGTTTGATAAGAGTTTTCATTAGATGGTTATGAAATTTGATCAAATGTTTTTTACCTTAACTGAGATAATGGAAGCGAATGTATTTCCTCATATGGAACCATGCTTACATTCCTGGAAGAAACACAACTTGGTTGTGATATATTATCTTTTATGATATACTCCTGGACTGGATTTGCATTGTTTTGTTTAGGATTTTTGCCTCCTAAAAATTCATGAGTGAGATTGGTCTGTAATTTTTCTTATGTAGTCCTTGTCAGATTCTGGTATCCTTAGGGTTATACTAGTCTCATGAAATGAGTTGTAGAGTGTTTCCTTTGTTCTCTTGGATTCTGTGTACAATTGAAATTGCCCTCTTTGTTGACTGTTTGGTAGAACTCACCTGTAAAACATGCTGGGTCTGAAATATAGACATACCACATTTATTTCACTTTGCTTTATTGATTTTCACAGATGTTGCATTTTTTTACAAACTGAAGGCAAGACCCTCCACCAGCAAAAAGATTGTGACTCATTATATTGCAATACTTGCTTTATTGCAGTGGTCTGGAACCGAACCCACATCATCTCTAGGTATGCCTGTGGTTCACTGTATCGAAGGCTTTAGGCGTGTCCTGCAAGTTTTCACAAGTAGATGTTCTTCATCACTAAGTTATAAATATTTCCTAGTTTCCAACATATTTTTTCTTTGACTCATGGGTTTTTGTTTCCAAGTGTATAGGTTTTACCTGTTGAAGTTATTTTGTTTTATGATTAATTTCTAGTGTTATTGCATTATCATCATATGATATGGTCTGCTACTAATTCTTTCAAAGTAAATGAGACTTGCTTTAAGGCTTATCAAGTACATGGGTAATTTTTGTAAATGTTTCATGTGTGCTTGGAAAAAATTGCATGTTCCAGTTGTTGGGTCAAGCTTGTTAATTGCAGTGTTCAAATATTTCTATCACTTTTTGTCTGAATAATGGCTCAGTTGAGATAATTGTGTTAAGTATCCTATAGATGGTAGCTTCGGCAGTTTCTCCTTGAGTTTCTGATGACTTGTACTACATATTTTTGAAGATTTGTTATTCAGTACATGTAAAATTAGGATTGTGAAGTAAAATGGTGAAATGAAGTAGTGACTATTTCAGATCATGCTTTTTGCCTTAAAGTTAATTTTCTCAGCTGCTACCACAGACATACCAGCTTTCTTTTGGTTATTTTGTTGTATTTTTTTCATCTTGTACTTCACTGAGGGGAGACAAGACCTAGGGGCTTCAGTGCTCACTTCCTCATCTCTTTGGTAGTTTATCAGAGGGCTGACTTGGCAGGTGTCCGCTCAAAGGAAGAACAGATACTTCTTTAACCAGGAGGTTTCCAGTATAACAAAATTGCCCAGATGTGTGGAGGCTGGATTCCTCTCTATGGAAACACTAGAGTTTGGTGGCTCATGAGTGCTTTGTATATCTTCCTTGTTAACGTTTCTTCAGTAAACCTTATTTGATATTTATGCTGTGTGACCTTTGTGGTATTTGTGTCTGTATTGGCCTGAGGACTTTCAACTTTTCTGTGTCCTTAAGTTTTAGGTGTGTCTCTTGTAAATATGGCCTATAACTAGAGGTTTAGCTTTTCTTTCATTTTCATTTGGATTGATTGTGGTTACTGATATTTCTGGAATCATTCCTATAGTTATCTGTTCTTCTTGTGTTCTGCTTTTTAAATTATTCTTTCTTGACTTCTTAGAATTGACTTTTGTTTGTTTATTTCCTTAATTACATTTTATTCCTCTGTAGTAGTTTAAATGTTATA
Organism: Pteronotus mesoamericanus; assembly: GCF_021234165.1. Classification (NCBI taxonomy): domain Eukaryota; kingdom Metazoa; phylum Chordata; class Mammalia; order Chiroptera; family Mormoopidae; genus Pteronotus; species Pteronotus mesoamericanus. The sequence continues at coordinate 16,632,271 of NW_026555329.1, read as the reverse complement.
TATTCTCTAAAAAATTTTGCAGTCACCTTTTAACATGCACATTAAAATTAAAGTCTAAAGTTCCTTTATTCTGTGTCAAGACCAGAGCCTATAATTCCATTTTCTTTTTAAAATTTGAATGCTGTAATCTACAGTTTTAGTTCTTGTTACCCCATAAATTAGGCATTATTATTGCTCTATACAATTAATATTTGCTTAGAATTATTCATATATTTATCATTTATCTGCTATTTATTTTTACAACTCAACTTTTTTTTCTGGTATTATATTTTTCTTTTTGTGGAAGTTCTTTTAGTGAGAATTTTTCATAGTAAACTCATATCAGTTTGCATTTTTCTGAATGTTTATTTCATCCTTGTTTTGAAAAGATAGCTTTATTATCTGTGGTATAGAATTCTACATGGATAGTTAATTTCTCTCAAGCTACTTTGATATTATTTTACTCTTGTAATGTTTTCTTTTAAATTGTGATTCTGTTGTAATGTTTCATGTCTCTTTATCTGCTTGATCTTCAGTTTGTCTTTGCTGTTCTGTAATTCTACTGAATTTCTCTTTATTTAGTTCCCTGGTAAATATCTTGTGCTTTGTCAGTGGGATAATTCTTATCTTTATCACTACTAAGATATTTTCAATCATTATTCAATGGTAGAAATGTTTGCCTTGATAAGAGAAATATTCTGAGATGTTCTAAATTAAATTATAGCAGGCCTCAGGGTGGGAGGAAGAGACAAAGTTGATCAGTTAATAGTGAAGGGCCAAAACCAACCAAAGATCACTTCCATTCCTGGATGCGTGTTGAAATTTTTAATCAACTTTCAGACATTTATGCCAGCTCTTATCTAAAAAGAATAGCCAAGTCACTGCCCCCTACTTACGCGTGAACTTTTGGGACTTGCCCACAACCAATCCAGAAATATCAAATACTTCTTCCATATGGATTATTCACCTGTCCCAGAACTTTTCCTGCTTTACCCTTTCCCACCCACTTTATCACCAATGTAAATTCTTTCAGACGAGCTTTCCTCTCCAGACCCATTGTATACAAGAGCCCCTTCCGCCCAGGGTGATGGACATGAGGTCTTTTACATCTAGCACTGAGGCTGCTGGCTTAGACATCGTTCCCAGGACCTGGTCCTTTTCTGGTAGCATTTGGCTCAATAAACTTTTTTTTTCCTTTGGAAGGGTTTTTGGCCTCAAAGGCCAAAGGGTTTTTTGTTTTTTGTTTTTTTTTGGTTTGTTTGTTTTTTTTTGGTTTCATTTTGTTTTTAATACCTCTCTCCTACTCTCTAACTTCTTCTGGAATTCCAGTTAGAATTAAGATGGACCTTCTGTGTTTTCGACCACTGTTTTATCAGTATAACTCAATGATTTTGATTTTGTGTGCTGAATTCTAGATTATTTGTATCTTCCAGTTCACTAATTCTTTATTCACCAGGATCTAAAAGATTCTATTAGTTGTTAAGAATAACAAGTATATTCTTAACAACTGGGATACATCCTGGTGAAAGTATAGTTAGGGTCCTGGGGTATGGTAAGAATTAAGTTTAAAGCTATGTGGAGGCCAGGGCTTGGAATGCCTTCCTTATATAGCATGCCAGGGAGTTTAGCTTAATTGTGATGCTGGAGGATAGTGTTGCATAGGGAGTGAAATGATCAGTTTGACATTTAAGATTGAACATTCTGGGTTCAGGATGAAGCATGACTTAGGATATCCTAATCAAGGTGCTTTTGGTATAAGTAACAAGTAAAGTTTAAACCAGCTTAAACTTTATTTTGATTAATCGTGTGTGTGTGTGTGTGTGTGTGTGTGTGTATACCATACTATTTGGCATTTTTACCAGTTTTAAGTATACAGCTCCATGAGTTTAGGTACATTCACATTGTTGTACAACCATCACTCTTGTCCGTCTCGAGAACTTTATCATTATCCCATACTGCAACACTCTATTCGTTTAACAGTCTATGAATTTGACTACTCTAGGTGTCTCATAAGTAGAATAATGCAAAATTTGTCCCTTCGTGTCTGGCCTATTTCACTCAGCATTGTGTTTCCATGGTTCTTCCATGTTGTAACACATATCTGAATTTCCTTTCTTTATAACAGGGAATAATACTCCATTGCATTTATATACCACATTTTGTTATTCATTCTTTCATTGAGGTGCATTAGGATTGCTTCCACCTTCCAGCTTAAACTTTTAAGTCAAAATGAAGCTGATTGGAACCATTTTGAGATAGCTTGACTATCTTAAGATTTATTGACCACAAAGGGGACTAGAGCTGTGGACAGGAAAGCCTGTGGAATCAAAGCCACCTTTTTTTTGAAACCACTTTCTCTTCAGCCAGGCATTTGTTGCTCCCTTGTTTGCAGAGATCTGCATGATTATCCCAGGCCTTGTGACCAGCTCTTGGGAGAATGTAATTTGCCAACTCTAGGCATTTGTTGTTACGTCGTCCAAACAGCGATGGCATGGAAGGGGACTTGGGGAGGACTGGGCACAAACATGGCTACTGCGAGCCCACTGTGTTGAAAAGATACCCAAAGGAGGTTGCAGTAATCCATAGTATGCATTATGGTGAACCGAACTCAAGTACTAGTGGCAGTAGGAGTGAAGAAAAGCCAAAAGTTTCATGAGGTATCATGGGTTGCAGGACTCAGCGGTTAGTGGGCAGGGAGAAGGTGAAATCAAGGTAACGCTTATGGTTTTGTTTCTAGCAGCTGTTTGGACCATCATGCTTGCTTTCTGAGGTGGACAATAGAGAGGTGCTGGGAAGGTGGCTTAGGCTTGGACACTGAGTCAGTGTGGCACAGAGTGAAGAACATAGGCCTTAGAGCTGACAGCCTAGGTTAAATCCTGATATTTTCATCGAAGCGGCTTTTGGACAAACTGTTCATCCTTTCATGTTAATTTCTGTATTAACATGGGAGATAAAGCTTCATATGTAAGCTCTCAGACAGACAAAGCAAATTTTCAGACAGATAACAATACTTCTTGACTAGACTCTTAGCAACTTGTTAGCCTCTTGCGTGGCGGGAACTGGTGTTAAGCATTAAATAAAATTGTGTATGTAAAGCCCTGAGCACAGTGCCTTGTTACACTAGATACTTCAGTAATAAATTACAATTTATAACTGTTATTAGCATGGCCAGAAAGTCCTTGAGTATCTGTTGGACATCATAGTGATGATGAAAAGTCAGGTAGCAAAGGGGGAAGAAAACCCCAGAAGGATCGAAGTGTGTGGGCTTGTCTGAGAGTGGAGATCCTGAATCCATCTGGGTTTACCCAGCTCTGCTCAGCAGCCTGGATGTAAGAGGTTGTGTTTTCTTACAACCATTAGAACATTACCAAGTTGTTTGCTTTACTCTTCAACAGTTTCTTGTGGAAAATAATCATTAGAGAGAGAGCCTCCTTAGTCTCCGGGTCCATACTTTCTTTATGTCAATCTTATTCTGCTAATCTCTATTGAACGAGAGATTGGATGGGTGAGATTACCTCAGACTCCCTCACTGAACTTTGCCACATGCAGCTTCTTGCATGCACGCGTCCCTCATCTTGTCCAAATCACACTGGCTAACCGGCACTCTTCGTATGTGGGCCTGCTGGGCTGAGATTGAGTGCCTCCGACTCTCCAGGTCTCTGAATGAGTTAGAGATGAGGAGCAGTTTGTACTTCTTTGAACATGATGGACATCCTTCGTGTGCTCTGCTCATGGAGCTCTTTCTGTCTGAGACTCTGTTTTACAAAGTCTTCCTTGGGCAGGTTTTACAAACCATTGACCTTCAAAGGGATGCGGAAGATTTTCTGGGGGAGGGGTAATGATCAGGGAGGGAATCTAGGTCTGCCGGACTTTAGAGTTGTTAGGCAGTGGGATGTCTGGCAGGCTATTTTTTCTGGTAGGTACAGCTTCAGTATTTCAGAATTAAGTTTAGGCAATGGGAATGGACAAAATGCTTCCCCATCTTTGTGGTCACTCCCCTGATTTATTATAGCTTGCTTGCTTATTCACCTATTCGTTCATTCCTTGGATGGAAGATGTAGCATGTGGCAGAGAGTAGTCATGAACTCTTGGTCAGTTGCACCTCTTGGTGTATCACTATTGATTGTGTTTTCCTTAGGCTTTTGACTTAGGCTTTGGTATATATGGTTGACAGAACTATTGCCAGTTGTTGCGTTGTGTTATCTTTATGTGTACTTTGATGAGAAATTGGGAGGGAGGTAAAGCAGTCAGCTTTCTTGTTTACTCAGGAGTCTAAAGTCAGTTTTCAGACAGATAGCAATACTTCTTGACTAGACTGTAGCAACCTGTTCGCCTCTTGCATGGCAGGAGCTAGTTTTACATAGGACTCAGCACCATACTTTGTGTCCCCGGCGTTGTGAGAGCTGGTAGAGAAGCAGGCCAAAGAGGCAGCAAGTAGATTGGGTATTTCCTTGAATTTGGAGAAAGCGGTCTTGTCTGGTTTTGTTTCTCTGCCACTGTCCCTGCCAGTACTGGCCCTTCAAAACGTGAATGAGTTAAAAGTGAACAAATGAATAAACAATTGAATTTTGTTTGTTTTTATTTGGGTAGGAAGTAAAGACTTTTGATGATGCAGTTAGATTATATTGAAAATCATGATGTAGATTTTTAGTGGGCAATTTGGGGAGTGTGTCCTTTTGGAAGGTGAATGCAATGGTTCCTGTTGTGTGTTAAATGCATTTAAGTGAGCGAATAGAGCAATTTAAAGACCTGCACTGAATAATGTTCTATTTTTTTCTTTATTCGTTCTAGGTTTCCCTGTGCTATAGAGAGTTGTAAAGAGGTGTGGCCTTACATCGGATGACTTCCTTCTCCCTTAGGATACTTTTTTTTTTTCCTCATGTGAAATGATGGTTTTTGTTAGATTTGTCTGGGGTCTTTCTTGGATTTTTTTTTTTTTTTCCATTTCAGGGCTGCAAGATTGAATGCAGTGGGTAGAAATTAGTATTGTATTGTTAGGTTGAGTATTATTTAAGCCAAAACCAAAATTGTGCGTGTGTGTGTGTGTGTGTGTGTGTGAGACAGTTATGTAGAATTATGTTCGTAACTTCATTAAAACATAAAAATATATCATTGTATTATTAACTTAGAAGAGTTGGGATAACACTAAAGTCTTTAATTACCTTCTTGGTCAATGAATGAGACCCAAGTGATATAATTTATAAGTACAGTTTACGTATAAGCTCCCAGAAGGCAGCAACTTCATCTTCTAAATTTCTATATCTCCTTACGTTATTTAGAATAAAAAAATCCATGATGTTCACTTGTACTTCATTAAAAAGAGGAAAATTGTCGTTGTTTTCTTTTTTTAAATAAAACCTCCTGAAATTAAGATGTCTTTTGACTAGAATGCATTATATCCTAGGTGATCACACTCATCTGCAGATAAGTAGGTTACAGCAAAGAATTGCCTGGACCAATGTGCTAAGAGCAACGAGATCGAGAAACCCAGGTCTGATGTAATGGGTTCCTCTCCCCACCTGTATTAGTAGAATTAGAATACTGTTCTGGTTTTCTTTTTATCAATAAGGGACAATAAAGGAAAAAAAGTAGTCAGTTTTTAATCACTGCCAGCCTACCATTCTTGATTCTGAAAATTAAAGAGAATTAAAAGGAAAACAAGCAAACAAAAAATCCCCAAATCCAAAAAAAACCCTACGTATAACTTTCCTGATGATTCTATTAGAGACTTTGGGAGTCATATTTATGTACAAAGCAATGAAGGAGAGTAAACCTCTATGAGGTCTCTTTTACCCTAGTGAGACTGTATTCAATGATGGTAATAGAGTCTGGGAAGGAAGGTTTTATTCAAAAATTTTCTTGGGCCAACTTGTGATTTTTTGAGATGCCTTTATCGTATGCCTGAAAAGCAATTCTGCTAAAGAAAATTTCAGAAGATAATTCCAGATAATATAATGCTTTCATGATCACAGGATTTTATTATCATAGTGATAGCTAATGATCGCAAACAGTTTCTGGTGGTAGGTATCTCACACTAGTGATGAGTAGCTGGCAATTGAGGTTATCAAGTGAAGCCTCTACTGCTCTCCATGGCAGACAAAACCAACTGTTAAAAGTCATCACGTTCTTGCCATACTAGACATTCCTCCTATCCCCAGTACTCTTGCAACCTAGGATCCAGTGTTGTGTTTAAGAATTTCATGTTTGAATTCTGTGTCTTGTTTCTGAAACGCTTTTTCTGCCTTTAATTTAGTATGAAATTAAATAAGATTTAAACTATAAGGATCAAGTGAAAACTATAAAATCAAGAGGAAAAAGCAACGCAGCCTGGCACCTGTTGAAATCTACACTGTGAAGTTCTCGGGAGCTTCTTTGCCTCCTTCCAGAGTCCTCCCTTGCCTCATGCTTTATGCTCATACACTTGTAGCTCGAGACCTTCTGACTTTCTATTTTAGATCTGTTTTGGCTACAAATAATATGTGTTTAATTTTTCAATTTGGTAAAAGCCACTATATGGTCATATTGAGGTGAGTTTTATTAAAATATGTAAGTTCCATTTTTAATGGCTGTTACATATGCACATGATGTTACTTTTCCAGTTAGCTGACAAGTGAACTCTGGAGTGTGAGAGGACAGGCTCTCTTAAAAATGAGGTTGCCACCCACACTTTATATTCATCTGGATATGTTACAAAAGCTGCACTAGTGTGTTCTGAGGGCATTTTGGAGCTCCAGACCAGTGGAAATGGAATGGAAGTAAGAGTTAGTTCAAGGAGAAAGAGAATAATAAAAATTTCCTGCTTTTAGAAAAGAACTTGTTCATCTATTTTTTAAAAGGTTGATGGCGTATATGAAAATGTGTTGGTGTTTATAATCCATTAGATAAATGTAAAATAATGATACCTTGGTTTTATTTCAACATGTAAATATAATTGGCTAGAAACCACATTCTTAATAATTTTCAATGGAAGGTTTTAGATGTCAAGAAGTACAAGGGGGTATATATTTTTCAATATTCTTTTAGGGGATATGTGAGCACCAAAGTATGATTAGTGCTTTGAAACTTTTTTGCCAGCAACCCAAATTAAGAAGTACATTGCATCGACTTAGCCCATGCACCCAAAAGCAAAAGTTCATAAAACATTACCATATATGATGCTCTCTGATAATCTTTATGTTTCCCCTTCCCTTTTTCTTTCATTTTCTTTCCTTCCTTTTCTTTTTTCTTTTCCCTATTTCATTCGATTAATAAGTCTGACCATGAGTCTTCAATACCACACACAGGTATTGAAGAGGAGGGACCTTCCGACATAGGCAGCTATAGACTTTAAAAATACATTTCCTGAAGGTTTGATTCCTTGGGATCATCCTCAGCAGGGAAAAATGCCTTACAGCTTCATCCTGGTCCTGTTTTTTTATTTTTGTTGTTGCTGTTTTATGGTGACCATAGCAGCAAGCGCAAATCTGATTACAGACTTTCCCAGCACAGCACTTCCAAAAGCTCTTTCATGTGTAATGCTGTTTTTGGTAATGTAATGAATCAAGACCTTGCTTTTGGGAAGGGCTGCTCCACTCAGCTCCCTAGGCATCTCCCTCCCTGAAGGTGCCTTCCTTACACTAGGCCTGCATTCTCCTTCCCTCCTGCCTCACAGAACCCTGGTTTCACTCAGAGTTACCAGCCTGGCCTTTGAATTTATCACCCCTGGATTCTACTGAAGAGGTTGGTTTCTACAGTTTTTAAATGTGAAACAGTATAGATGAGTTAGCATTTTAGTCTTGGTATGACAGCCAAACATAATGGCTTTGAAAATTTTGAAGAAATGGGAGTAGACACATCATTTTGGTATATTTAAGGGGATATATTTTCATAGTATCATTTTAGATCTCAGAGATCATGGTCTCATTCCTGAACTATTACATTTTCTATTTGTAGTACCACTGATCCTGATTTCAGCTATCCCATATATGCTGACAACTCCCAAATTCCAGCTTCCTTCACTGGGACCCTCAGCTCTATTTTTCCAGCTGCGCTTTAGGTATTTCCATTTGTACCAGTCACTGTTCACCTACATCTAACTTGTCTGAAATGGAACTATTTTCTTCTTTTGAAATAAACTTCCCCGTTCTACTTCCCTTTTCTTAATCATGGTATCACTTTCTTCAGTCCCTCAGGTTTGAAATTTCAGTCATCTTGCATTTATTTCTTTCATCCGTAATGTGTACAGTTGAGAGTCACTAAGTCCTACTCCATATTTCTTTACATCTCTTTTTTTTATTCAAACTTCTTCCATCTTAATCCAATCCCTTTTCACTACTTTCTAATTTTGTGACCCCCATGCTTTCAATCAACCTTTCCAGCATGTTATTTTATATTTTAGTCTTTCTGAAACACACCTTTCCTCAATATCCTACTCTATACAATAATACCAAATAAATTCTGTATACTACTATGGGTATTCTAGTATTTCCTTGACTAGCTCTCTTACTAATTTATCTGTACCTTTCTTTTGCAGTCTTCTTTTTTTTTTTTTTTAATTTATTTACTCAGGAAAGGAGGCAGAGAGAGAGGGAGGGAAACATCAGTGTGTGAGGGAAACATTGATGGCTGGCTTCTTGCATGCACCCCAATGGTGGACTGGCCCGCAACCCGGGCATGTGCTCTGACTGGGAATTGAACCAGTGACCTTTCACTTTGTGGGATGATGCCCAACCAATTGAACCATGCTGGCCTGGGCTGCAGTCTTATTTTCTATTGCTTATCTACATGCCTCTAGTTCGGTCATCCCTTTTCTGCTATCTAAACATGCTTTTCTCTGTTCATATGATCCTTTTTATAAGAAAGACCTCTTCTATCTGTATCCTGCCCATCAGATGAAGTTAAACTCATGGCTACTTATTTGTGAAGTTTTCCAGGGCCCTTCTAATTCACACTGATCTTTCTGGAATGTTTCATACTGTTTAATGCTGTTTTTGGTAATGTAATCTTGTCTCCCAAGATTAAAATTACCAAAAGCGTGGATCATCTTCTTTTTTGGTATCTCTCAGAATAAATTAGGAAACTTGTTATATAAATTTATATTATTCTTGTATAATTATGGAATTCATAACCCACCATAGAGGAGGATTTAAACATTTTTAAAGACTTTAATTTTTTAGCAGTATGAAATATACATATTTATTGTATTTGTGCACAATGTGAAGAAAAATATGTATGTATATTACTTTTATTGTAGTTCAGTGGCTACTTAACTGGATTACTGATCACACAGAAATTTCAGTTTATATTGTATAGTTACATAATCTAGTAGTCTGTTGAAATTGAAAGAAGATAATAAAGAAAACAAGGTTGCCTTAATCCTTTAATCCTTTGTCATAGGAAATATTACTTCAAAGGTAAGCCTTAGAATAATAGGAAAAAGCAAATATATTACTTGCCTCACCCTCCTCCCCTTCAGAGCTGTAGGGATCACCCTGCCTAGCAGTCAGGCCAGCCCTTGTATGTGCAGCCTGTGCGTACCATCTGAATAGTGAAGATACCTTCCTTTTATTTTTCAGTTTTGCGTGAATCCTTAGAGAAAAGATGCATTTTTTTTAAATACAAAGACTGTATCTGTAACTCAAAAAAAGTGGTTTAAGAGATTTGAGACAATTTTATGAATAATTGTGAACTACAACATTTATGACATCTAGAACATTGTGCTAATAATGTATTTTAAAAATCAACATACAAGTTGCACATGTTGAAAGTGTTGAATTTGATGAGTTTTGACATGTTTACACTTTTGAAACCATCACCACAATCAAGATAATGTATCCATCACCCTCACCAGTTTCCTTGTGCTCCTTTGTGATCCCTCCCTGCACCTCCCCATTCCCCCGGCAACCACTGATCTGCTTTCTGTCATTATACATTAGTTTGCATTTTCTAGAAGTTCATATAAATGGAAGCATACAATATAAACTCTTTTTAGTCTGGCTTCTTTCACTCAGCTTAGTTTTGTTGACATTCATGCATGTTGTTGCATATCTTAGGACGTCATTCCTTTTTCTTGTCGAATAGTATTATGGAAATGCCACAGTTTGTTTATCCATTTATCTGTTGTTGGACATTTGGCTTGTTTCCAGTTTTTGGCTATTACAAAAAAAGCTATATAGCATTTGTGTACAATTGTGGGCATATGCTTTCATTCTACTTAGGTAAATAACTCGAATGAGAAGGTCTGGGTCATATGGTAGGTGCATGTTTATGTTTTTAAGAAAGTAACAAATTGTTACCTAGAATAATTGTATGATATTACACACCACAGTGTACAAGAGTTCCAGTTGCTCCACATTTTTGCCAACACTTTGCATGGCAAGGCTTTTTAATTTTAAATATTTTAATATGTTATGTAGTGGTATCTCACTGAGATTTTAATTTGCATCTACCTATTGACTAATGATGTTGAGCATTCTTTTATGTGTTTTTTTTTGCCATTCACATGTTTTCTTTGGTGAAATGTCTATTAATATCTTCTGCCCAGTTTTTATTAATTTTTCTCATTATTGAGTTTTAAGAGCTCTTTATACTTTAAAAAATATTTTTATTGATTTGGGAGAGAGAAGGAGAGAGGGGGAGAAAGGGAGGGGAAGAGAGAGAGAGAGGGAGAGAAACATCAGTTTGTTCTTCCACTTATTTATGCATTTATTGTTTGATTCTTGTATGTGCCCTGACTGGGGATTGAATCTGCAACCTTGGAATATCAGGATGACACTCTAACCAACTGAGCTACTTGACCAAGATAAAGAGTTTTTTATTTACACACATCTTTGTATATTTTATATATGTACATCCTATATCAAATTTGTGATTTGTAAGTGTTTATTTTCCCAGCCAGTGTAGGTGAATTCTTTATCTCCCAAAGCAGGGCAGCTCCAGGATTCTCAAGGGTGAGAATTAGGAGGTATTCTAAGGTGGATCCCAGCTCAAAAATGATAACGTATTTTTCAGAATAAATTTTAGTATTTTTTTTCTGTTTCTAAATGTAAAATTTGCTCATTGGAAAAAAAATTGCTCACTGTAGACAATTTAAAAAATACTGGAAATTGTAAATAAGGGAATGAGATGGGAGTACGCTTAAGACCTCCAAGCTAAAGAAGCCCAGCTGTCAAGGCTGTGCGCATCAGAAGCGTGAGGGCTCGGGGTTCACATACTGGGCTTGAGGCAGCGGGAGTAGTTCAAGCCTCCTCTGCTTTGGGGATGGGGTTCTTAAATGACTCTCCTTTTTTGCCAAGGAATGCCTGAGAAATGTGAGCGATGGTACAATATTACACACCTACCACAGTACACAGGAGTCCCACTTAGTATTACTTGCCTCTCCCTCCTCCCCTTCAGACTAGATGTCAGACTGGGGTTGCAGTTTGTTCCCCCTGAATGTAAGTTGAGTGCTGCATTTGCAGTGCTCAGTCAGTATCTGGCCTAAGCACTTAATCAATGTTTATAAAATACAAAATAAGTGAAGGTCTTGAACATAGATGTTCTCATAAAAGTCTTGAATATAGATGAAGTCATAAACGTCTTCAGAACATAGAGCTGTGCCAGGCTTGGGAAAGTAGGGATTAAGCAAGACAAAAATGAAATTAATAAAATGTATTTGACTGATTTTGGGAAATATATTAATGCCCAACAGAAATGTCATTAAGTGTGAAGGGCTCCTTTTCTCTGGTGCTTTATCGATGAAAAGCATCCAGTGTGGGTGCCAAAAGGACTTAGCTTAAAATTCTAGCACTGCTGTTCACCAGCCGCGTTAACTTGGACCAATACTTAACCTACTTTACTTCAATTCTTACACATTGTGAATAATGGCATGTGCCTGGTGGGTGACTGTAATAAGATCAAAGGAGATAGAGTATGTAAAGCATTTCGAGGTACGATAGCGGGGTTTGCAGTTACTCCCCCTTCCCTGCCCGGTCTCCGGCCTGGCCTTACGCAGGGTGACTAAATCTGGCTGCTGGGGAGGTGAGCTAACCGTGCGGCTTTCCCACTGTGAGAACTGGCTCACGGAGGGAAGGTCTTAGCATGGTAACTGCCAGCCCTACCAGCATAAACTTTTCTAGCACCGTGTGTGATTTTCAGTGACGAAAAAAAACATATTGTGGCATAAAGGTAATGTGATTATAGACTTCAGTGTCTCAGGCATAGTCTTTTGATGTGCGGAGCAATTCCTGTAAAGATGCACTGTTGACTGATTTGAGGTCCCTAGTGGAATAAATCACAAATGTCAGCAGTACGATTGATCACACAAGGGAATCCT